>NC_133434.1:2057500-2657500 GCF_011762505.2 Arvicanthis niloticus
TGGAGAGATGTTCCTTGTGCTTGTCTTTCTCATTTCAACGACAGACACAGAGTAAGTGAAGGATGTATGAAATGTTTTGTAGTCACAGAAGGAATGGGGTGGGAAGACTCTGTGACAATGAGAGGTCTCTCTATGTGGGTTCTGTCTGTATCAAGGAGAAGGCCATTCCAATTACCCAAAAGAAGAGGCTCGAAGATGTGAACTGGGCATGTACGGAGAACAGCTCGGTGGCACACAAAAAGAGGGTCACAGAGACTACCAGCTCCACTTCCTTCTGGCCCCAGGGCTTTCCCAGAAAGCACCTTGATGTGGAAGGGTAGATGCCGTGCCTCCCCATTAATGTAACCCTGATGGCTTGGCAGAGCTCAAGCCCAAATGGGTAATCATTGACCTTTGAAGGCTCCCTGGGGCACAGCAATAGAAGCTACAGGAAGACTGGTCCTGAGCTATTCCATGGGCTACCTCAAGCTGTGTCCTTCTCTTTACCCTTCAGGAAGTTCCATGAAGTGCACCCTTGACAGGGGTCGTAGAGCTCAGATTGAAAGACAGTAGAGACAATGGTGTCTCTGAGTCTGTGCCTTCCTTTCCTTCTATTCCTTCAAGAGTGGCAGGACTCGGTAAGGTAAACTTAGGCTCCGTTGCTTCCTATCCCCAGGGCTGTTGCAGCTGTCTGAACGTACAGTATATCTGAATGTCCTCACTCAGCTGAAGAAGCTGACCCATTCAGAGGTTATTCAGCACCCGGTGTTCAAGCAAATAAATGACTACTACCTTTAGATTCTAATACACAAACCTACTTGTCACATTCTGCTCTGGAGACTCGATGGGACCGAGACAGGAAAATAGAAAACATCAGCTAGAATGTGGGACCAGAAGGCTTCCCACACCCTCTCCAAACACAGAAGGCCTCCAACTTCATCTGTGCATCAAGCTGAGCTGAGACAGTCATTGTCCATGGATGTAACACATGGACACAGGTTTCCCTGTTCCTCCTCTGTAGGCCTTAGTGAATGGTTACCCTTCTCAGGAATGTCAAGGCTGGGGATTCTATATGTTTTCTTTAAAGCAGAGCATAGTTCCTGTTGCAGACAGTGTTTGGGGCTCTCGCCCACATGGAATTCATTTATTTCTGGGCTGAAAGGACCAAGTTGATGTAATAGAACCCAAACCACAGAGAACCAGAAGGGTCAGACTAATAACAGGGTTTGTGTGCACATAATAAATACACATTTTTATAAACATTTAAATTCTTTCATGAAATTGCCGTGCCATTTGAGGTGGGTGGCTTGACATGTGAAATTTAAGAGTAGCGTCATTACAAATGTGTCCAGTTTCCAGAATAACAGCCTCCACCCAAACACACACTATTACAGGATACAAGAGTGCTTGGTGATTATTTGATTTGCAAAAAATTGTTCTTCACTTTATAAAATAATCCACTCTAGGATTCCTCTAAACATCTAATATCCTCCTGAGTGTATAATATGACTTTTCTGCAGTTCCTTTTTCTATACTGTTTGCTGAGAATGTACACTGGTTTCAGTGTAAGGTTATATACCCAGACACCTTCAGTGTAGGGGTTCTCTGCTTAATAGGAAGAGGAATCAAGAAACTCTAAGGCCAGAATAAGCCTCTGGATCATTGTGTTAATTTAATTTTAAATCCTAAATTTATTAGGAACCAGAATTTGCTGTTAGGACAGATACTCTCAGGAAGGCCTGGACTGGGTCCAAGTCTGAAAATTTGAGTTAATTTCATGAGTCTCCCTATGTGGAAGAAAGAGTCTGGCCTGGCCCATCAATTTAGAATTGTATCTAGGACTCTGTAGAAATCTGTCCCATGTCTCTAGATGGTATTGGGCATTCCTAGGTGTCTTCTTCACTGTATCCTTGCCCTCTAACCAAACCCAGAGGCAGGTAGGTCTGATGAGGACACAAGGTTCACTCATACCTGACTCTGAGAAGCGTCACTCCTCTTTAGATAAAGGCAAGTAACTTGATTGATCTTTGGACACCAGACCACCAGAGAGCTGAACAAGGTTTGTCTCAGAAGAACTTCTCAGGCAGTCTCAGTGACACACGCACCTGCCCACCCAGGTTCTACAGTAACTAAGTGCTACCACTCCAGAGTCCACAATCTGACATTGCTACCACGTCTTTATGAGGATTAAGCTTTATGAGACCTTTATACTTTCCTGGAGCTACCTATTTTCTTGGAAAATGATGCTGACTGGGCCTCTAGCTCTTCCAAGCTGGGGGTCACTGGGCACTAGGGACAACACAGAGGACAGAGTTGGGGTTACTGCCCTCAGACTAGTGAAGAGTGAATGTATATTGGAATAACTGCTCAACTTATGAAGAGGGTACAATCACACATCATATCATAAGGGAAGGGTGTGGTCAAGCTGCCATTTCAGGTTTGTCAGGAGTGATAGTGAAGTTGAGGCCAAGAAGTCAGGTGTCTGTGAGGGGATGGTGGAGGTAGAGTATCAGTCGTCCTTACAGAGGAGAGATCATGGGAGGGAGATTTGAAGAGGGCATTGTTTGGCTTTCATTGTAGGAGCACAACAGGGGTGGATTGCCACCTGCATGTGTCTGTCTTCTTGCCACCCAGTCTCACTCCCATGCCCAGGCATAACTTAGCACTGGCTCCACAGCCAAGATTCCATTCCTCCAAGACACCATTCCTCCAGCTGCAGGCCATTGCCTGCTCCAGTCATTCTGTAGAAGGAAGCAGAGATTTTGATGATGTAAAGTCTTCACCTACATCCACAGTTACCTCTTAGTTCCACTGGCATTCTGACTATTTCTGAACTGTCTGGGACATTGAATAGCACAGCTGTGACACCAGTGACCCTCAGATCCAATCCAGTGTGCCCTGTGCCCTCCCCACTGAACCCCCACCCCTATATCCTTCTATTCTCTTCTTATAGACTCTTCCTTGACCAGAAAACCTTCTCTTTCTCCTCTATCTGATATTCCCTCTTAATCTCTTACCAGCTCTGACCATTTGAGTGATTTCTCACACAAAGCAGTGACGTGAGCCAAGACACCATTCCAGTGAGCAGGTGTTGAAAGCATGTTTGTCTTCTCTTGCTATTCACAGCTGTTCTGAGTATGCTATGGGGCTTAAAAACAAAGTTTCTTCTAATCTTTATGTTTGTTTTTCTGCTTTGTGACCTTGTACGAGTTGTTTAACATCCGTGGACCTCAGTTCTCAGGTTCTCAGAACTATTATGGAATTTAAATACAAGGATTCAGGTAAGGGACTTTGGCATCTGGTCTTGGCTTTACAGCCTCAAGATATCGCTATCAGAGAAGCACTACTTATGTTGTGCTCCAGGGGGCGCTGTACACATAGCATGTAGCAGTGTCTCCTGCCGGACAGAGAGGCACCCTGGGACCCTTTATTACCTACCACTCTTCCCACACTCTCACTTTTCAAGGGTAGGGGGCTTTATCTTCATCCGTTTTGGAGCTCAAGTCTCCATTTTTAGCTTTCTTTCCTGTCAACTCAGACTCAGCCTACTCACAGGTAATAAAGCAAAGCTTACTCTTGGTAAAGCACTGTGCTCATGGGCTTAGAAGTGAAGATTGTGTAGAGCATTGATGGAGATCCCCTTTAATTCTACGAGAGGCGGGTGGATCTCTGAGTTTGAGAGCGGCCTGGTCTACAGAGGTGAGTTCCAGGACAGCCAGGGCGCTACAGAGAAATCCTGTTTTGAAAAAACAAACAGAAAGAAAGAAAGAAAGAAAGAAAGAAAGAAAGAAAGAAAGAAAGAAAGAAAGAAAGAAAGAAAGAAAGAGAGAGAGAGAAAGAAAGAGAGAGAAAGAGAGAAAGAGAGAGAGAGAGAAAGAAAGAGAAAAGAGAGAGAGGAAGGGAGGGAGGAGGGAGGAAGGGAGGGAGGGAGGAAGGGAGGGAAGAGGGAGAAGAAGGAAGAGGAGAAAGAAGAGGAAGAGGAGGAGAGAAGAAGAAGGAACAGGAGGAGGAGCAGCAGGAGGAGGAGAGGGAGGGTTACTTAGAAAAAGTCCTGGGAGCTTCACTGTGTGCTTCCGAGTTTTCATCCCTACCCCCAGAGTTCTATTCTCTGGTGTTATCTTTATAGACCCTGGGTGAGTGCTACTTATATATATAAAAAAAAAAAAAAAAAACACCTCTGGATAAAGTAGAAACCATGTGTCCTTCTTCACATAGTTGCAACACGTCACCATTTCCAGAGGATCTTAAGAAACAGTTATGACAGCCGGGCGGTGGTGGCGCACGCCTTTAATCCCAGCACTTGGGAGGCAGAGGCAGGTGGATTTTTGAGTTCGAGGCCAACCTGGTCTACAGAGTGAGTTCCAGGACAGCCAGGGCTACACAGAGAAACCCTGTCTCAAAAAAAAAAAACCAAGAAAGAAAGAAAGACAGACAGACAGACAGAAAGAGAGAGAAACGGTTATGAGGTGCATGCACTAGGTTATGAGGTGCATGCACTAGGAAATCTGCTGGGAAGCCACATAGGAGAAGTTCCCAGCACCCAACCTGATGTCTTCTAATCCCACAGCAAGCATGTGCTTCTACTCAAGACTGGTAATACCTCACGTCACAGACATCTTCCCTTCCTACAGCTTTGTCTGCTCCCAGCCTGGCTTATCTAAAGGAATGATAGCACTCCCGGGCCTCCCCTGAGACCCAAAGCCAAGGTCTTTCTCTGCTTGTGATTCTCTCAGGATGCACAGTGACAAACCAGTTATCTAGACAGCATTTTAAACCTGAACTTCCAGACTTTATGTCATCACAATGGCCTTTTGTACACCATTTGGTAGCTTCCTTAGTTATTTACATCTTTATAGCAAAGCAAACCAATGCAGAGTGGCGCTTGCACATGTGACTTCGGCCAGCAAGCAGCTAGGAGTGTCAGTTTTCACCATTTGTCTCCACCCTGAAACCTTCAGGTGACTGAGTTACACACCTGGCTTTTTCATATGGGTGCTAGGGATCTGAACTCAGGCCCTTAATCCTTACATAGCAAGCACCCTTACCCCTTAGACCTATGGTGAGCAGAGCGCTTGTGTTGATGATGTCTGTGACACTGTTTGTCCATCAAAACCCAATTGTGGGTACCAGGCAAGAGGCTGCCTGTTCAGAGAACAAGTGTACACAGCAGTGTGTACACAGCAGTGATGCTGGTCACACTCTAATTAGTTGCTATGGCAGAGAAGATGGGCATTGTGCCTAGGTACCAGGCCTCAGATCAACCTTGCTAAATATTGTTCCCTCTCTATCCTATTCTCTCTTCTCTGGGAAGATGCTTCTGCCTTTATTATTGACCAATCTCTTCTGAAATAATCTTTGCCTCTCCTAGGCTTTCCCTTCCTATCAGGCAGTGGGCTCTGAAGCCAGTACCAGTCTCACATGCACGCGCACATGCACACACACTTGTTCGGAATTTTTCTTTTCCTGCCCTTTCACCAGCCTTTTCTCCTTTGGTGTAGTCACCGTTTGGCCATGTGGTAGTCCATGGTGTTGAGAGCCAGTGACATTTGGCTAAACTGATGTGCTGTTTCAGTCTGGGAACCATGAATATCCATTGCCACTGCTTGCTGCATGCTCTAGGGACTTTGCGTATTCTACTATACAACATTTGGAAGGATAACATTAGAGCCATCTCACAGATGAGGAAACTGAGGCTTTGAAAAGCAGAGCGACTTTCTTGGGCTCACCTGGCCACTAGATGGCACATCTAGAGTTCAAGTCCAGGCCCGTGGACATAAGCTGGAACAATTTTACTTTGCCAAGTTGCATCTGCTCATTGCCTGCTCTGGAAACAATCTTGCTCCAGGTCTCCTATCTTCTCATGTTTTGCTTCCCTTGCAGCTCAGATGATGGGCTGCAAAGAGCTGGCTCTGAGACACCTGCAGGACACTGTGTGCCTGTGAAGGTACTGATACCACCAGACCAAATGGCTCCCTCTAGCTTGTTCCCAAACTCCCTTCTGGAAGGACAGAAGAACCCAGGAAGGACTATGTTGCATTTACATCCTGGATATGCAACTCTGGTTTCCTGGGGGAGAGGTCATAAAGCACACTTAGCCCTCAACAGTGACATATTTTCCCATATACTACCCAGTTTAGCCTGCCAAAGGCATGGGGATACCTAGGATGTAAGACTGGGAAGGACTAAGTCCAACTGACCTCTTTAAATGAACTAGACCAGCAGTTCATAACCTGTGGATTTTGACTGCTTTGGAGGGTTGCATATCATACCCTGTACATCAGATATTTACATTATGATTTATGATAGTAGCAAACTTACAGTTATGAAGTAGTAATGAAATAATTTTTATGGCTGGGGGTCACCACAACATGAGAAACTGTATTAAAGGGTTTCAACATTAGAAAGGTTGAGAACCATTGAACTAGATGCTCAATTATGACAAGGACGTCAGAAGAAAGTTCTAACATGCCCAGCCAAAGGCCCAATTCTGTGGGCCTTAGACAGTCTAGAGGCAGCACAGGAACAGGCTCTGTTGGTTTGCAGATCCGACTGGGTGGCTGTTTTCAGACATCCTCGGCTGATTTTCACAGAAAAGAAGAAGCCCTCTACCAAAGCGTGTGCACACAGGCGAGTGTGTGTTTGTGTTTGTGGGGTGTGTGTGTGTGTGTGTGTTCTCTCTTTAGCAAAGTTGAGCTCAAGAGGTCAAACTTGAGACACAGTAATTGCATGACAATTACTGAGTGACTCTTTGGGTGCAGCTGCAAAGTAGTTCCTTCTTTGCTCTTATCATGGCACCTGGTACTTAGTAGGTGGTCAATAGGCAGAACATGTGCTTAAGTCTTTTGATTAACACAAGAGAGGATGCACCAGAGTCCAGGGGATACATTAGTGCAGAAGACCCAGAGATGGTTGTTGACATCAATCGATTCTTGGACTGAGACAAGGCAGAGCGATTTCATAGGAACTTGAAATCCCTCTGCATCAGAGTTACCAGGAACTAGAGAAAAATCATTTGACATCTGCTTCTGGGCCACCCAGCTCACATTTCCTACTCTAACATGAAAACTCGACTCCCAGAAATATCTTAGAGTTAAACTGAGATTGTGTAGGAGCTGTGAAAAATTTTTAGTTTAAAGGCACAATAGCCTCTGTAATTCAAACTCATGGGTAATACAAACATTGAGCTTCCTCTCTTCCACTGAACAGGGCTGGGAAAGAGGTGGAGTGATAAATGCAGCAGGAAACCCCAGCTCCAAGTGTTCTTGGGTGGATGCCTCAAAACAACCTCTGCACTTAGGTTCTTATTAGCAGGGAAGACAAGCTTGAGAAGAGCCAGTTTGCTGCAGTGGATGACGACTGCAAATGAAGAGTGTGTTTTTAACAGCATCAAGGAGACTCTGAAGGAAGATGCATTTGTTTTCAAAGACCTTAACACAGTGGTGTTCTGAGCTGATTTAGAAGTATGATTTGTCTCTGGAGCTCTGATAGGAGGGGCGTCCTTCTCAGAACCAGCTTATCCTGAGGGTCTGAAGCAAAGGCAGAAATGGCTCCCTGGCACTGAGTTTGGCTCCTGCCTGACTTTCCAGCCCTAGGCTGTATCAAGCTCCTTTAGGATTCTAATTCTCATTCTCCTGGATCTTCTTTCTGCTCCTGTGAGCTTCTTTTTCTTCTGTTACTCCTACCTGGGCCACACACACACAATTAAATGCAGGGTAGTCACTGTAGTACACAGGAATACCCCTCCTAAGATAGCTTTCCTGCAGGAGGAGCTGATGGCAGTGTGGGCAACTGCCAGCTCTCAATGTTTGCACACACGTCTATTTATTTATCACAACTTGTTTGTGGAGTTCTTGCTACCTGCAACTCTAACACATCTTTAGGGGCTGGCTTCTGTGTCACTGTTCTGTTCTCAATAGGCACTCTCTGGAGGTACCCGCTGCTCATATCACAGTGATGGTTCTCTGTGTCTGTTTGCTTATGGATGCATCTGTTCATCTCCAGCCCACCTGGGAGCTGCAGGCTGTCAAGGATGGCGTCCTTGTGGTCAGGCATTGCTTCTGTGTGTCTAGCACAGTCCACACAGTAATGTCAACACATCACCATGGACAAATTATAGATGAATATGTTAATGTATACAGAAAGGTGTATGCAACTGGTTGAAACATATATCGTCAGCAGCTGGATCCATTGCTAATAAGAAGTCATGTAGAAAAGTTGTTTGGGTGGGGTTACACAGACCACAGAGGGTTCCAACATTCTCAACTCACCTCTGTATTTGACTATGAGCCTCTTGAGTATAGGAAGAGGTGTGTTTATCTTTTAAGTCCTAAGGAATAAGCCGACAACCAGTGAGCAGGAAGTATAGAAAAAATTCTTGTTTTCTGCAAATGTCCTATTTACAGAATAAGAAGGCTATAGCATTAAGAGCAAGCAGCAATGATATAATCCACTTGTTTTGCCAGCCACCAAGGGTACTTTGGCAAATACTAGCTAATGTGAAGCCCTTTGCTTACTATTAAGATTTACTGATTTCAATAGAAAGGAACCTAAATGCTAGGGCACATTACATAACCTACGACACCAACGATAATCTCTAATTGACCAGTCGCTCATAAATGCACAACGGCTCTGTCTGTGGTTACATGAAAGGGCACAGTCCAAGCAAAGTGGGATCTGAATAATAGCAGATCTATCCGCGTGACTGATGGGTTTGGTTAGTGGAGGGATTTACCTGTTTCCTTGGGCTATCTTAGTTCTCCTCACTCTTTCAACAAACAAATCAACATCATAGGCTAATCCCGTATGTGTAAAGCTCACCCCCAGTAAAGTCCAGTTTTTCCAGATTAAACTTCACAATAATATCTCACAGTTCTTACATAACAGTGGCTGTTGTATAGGGAGATTAATGTGGTATCTTGTTTCTTCCTGGTGTGATCTTATTCTTGTCTTGCAAACATGTCTCCATCTATGATTCTCTATCCACCTGTATCTTTGTGATCACCTTGAAAGGTTAGTATTCAGTATGGTTCAGAAAATCGACTGAGAGATTGATGATAACTAATTGTTTCTAAGCCAAAAGTTATTTGGCATGACTTGGGAGAACAGGAAGAGAGCTATAGAGCGTGGCAAAGGAGAGGGGGGCCATGCTGGCATCCAATCCACTTCTGCTGCCCAGGACCTCAGCCTGTAGTTTGTCATGTCTTAGCATGACGGTATTCAAGCCATGTGAGGTGTGAAAAATGTATATATATTCCTAACTCCAGGCTTGGTCTGAGAACAGCTACTTGTGTTGGTTTAAACCACACAACTCCACTCTTGAGTTAACCATTGAAAGCTAATGCAAGTAAACATCATTGTAAAGCTTACGATTTATTAAGGTGGGCTTAAAAGAAGTCAGCCTTTGTACAGACAACGCTGAACAGCACGGGTTGCTTGCTTTGTCCAGCATGGATACTTCAGATCGGAGTGTGTTCAGAGTGTTGGTAAGTGCAGACCATCAAGGGAAAGCACTACGGGCCACTGCCTGCTCCTGTTTTTTTGTTTTGTTTTGTTTTGTTTTTTTTTTGTTTTTTTTTTTTTTTTTTTACCACTTTCGAGGTCAGGAAGTGAGCGTTTTATTTTGCTAACACCATCAAAAAAAAAAAAAAAAAAAAAAAACAAACTTACTGGGGACATATCTTCGCTTTACAAAAATACCCTTCACCTTCAAAAGTGAAGCAAACTTTAAAAGGGCAGAGAAGGATGGATGGCAAGAAAAACTCGGGAGTTGATGTTCTAGAAGTCATCTTGAATTGTAATGTGGGGTGAAGAGTGTGTGGGTTCCATAGATCATGCTGGCCTTAGAATTGGTAGTAGGTAAGAATGAACTTGTGAGGAAGCATGAGCTTCCCCACTCCTGGACAGAAGTATCTGTCACCATTGGGTATGGGTCAGGCTGCTCCTTGGTGCATATGCAGTAAATGGGAGTAGCTGGGGAAGAAGCCTTTGGCCTCTGTGCCCCACTTGGGGCTATCCCCTAGTCTGACTCTTGGGGACTTGAGGTCAGAGAGGGATGGGCAGAGCTCTCTCAGTTTGTGCAGGGCTTGTTTGGCTCTCCTGGTAACTCTTTCTTGTTCTTATTTTTAGAGCCTGGCCTTTACATTTCAAAACATCACCATGGCTGTGGTTTTCTCTCACAGCTCCATTTCGTGGTGGCCGCTGTGTATGTTTATTTACCTGGGTGAAGGCCAGGAACGAGACACTGAGGGACATCACTCTTGTTTAAAATGTGTCACTAAGCTGGTTTCGCTTCCTAGTTCTTATGTGCAAACCCATTTCTGAAGGGGGATTTTTGAGATCTATTTTTAAAAATATCTTTGCATTTAATGAAAAAATACCACAAAGATGGTGCTAACCACAATGGACACACCTTGATTTTGTGTGTGTAGGGGGTGAGGCAGAGAAGAGGTATTCTAGGCTTAAGACCCTTGAGTTTCACTGTTGTTAGCTGTTTAGGGGAAAGCCCCATCACCGTTTTGCTGGAAATTCTCTCTCTCTCTCTCTCTCTCTCTCTCTCTCTCTCACACACACACACACACACACACACACACACACACACACACACTCAGACACCTGTCCTTGATAAGAAACTGGTGATCAGACACTGTTCTCAAGACAGCTGCATTCTGTTACTATGTGTTATCCACACACACTGATGGAGAGAGTGGTAAGTACCCAGTCTGAACTAGGTGGTGGGATGTAGGAACGAGATTAAACATGGTCTTACCTCCATGGAATATCAGTGAAGTTAGCGTTCATCAGCTCGGAGCCCAGTTGATGGTATGGAATATCAGTGACCACCCTCATTCTATATCTGTCAGGAATCTTGGTAGAACATGGTGAATGAGTAGACACAGGTATGTAGATCCTCAGATAAAGCCTCTGGGATCACCTGGTGGGCTGTGAGCGCTGCTGAAAACAATCAAAAGGAATTTAGCCAGTTCTTTCTTCAAGTGTTCTAGGGAAGCACACTTTCAGGACAGTGTATCTGACAAATGAGCCAAAGCATAGCTGGAGCTAGTCCAGTGAGCAGTGAGCTGAAGGCCGTGATCTGGTGTGTCACTTCCAGCCATGAACTGGGTCTATGCCTTTGGTGAAGTTACTGAAACTTGTTGAATCTTAGTGTTTTCATTTACTAAAAGAAGATTCTGAACTGAATCAGAATATCTCTTGATGTATTGGTAGCAGCAAATAAGACAATTTAGGGGAATATATTGACACACGGAAACATTGATGAGTTTTCTTTTTCAGTTACTTACTTTTATATACTACAAATATATGAACAGTCTTCCAGGTTTATGATATTACACATTATTATTGTATAGCAGCAGGATAGATTTTAACACAGACATGATTTGCATAATAATATCCAATAAATAGAAGCACAGGTTATAATGGGTCACTCCATTTTTAAGGTCCTGTGGGACAGACTGGAATCAGGAAATATTTGAACATATTGTCTGTTAGTAACTTTCCACTTGGTGTCTTTCCCACTTCTTATGTGACATAGAGGCTATATATGGTTTATTCTGGCAACCAGAACAAATGAGTTGGTTTGTGCAAATGATTAACCAGCCTGACGATGTAGAATTTTTCTTTCCAGAGGCTTTTGGATCTGTATGTAAATTACCTAATTTACTACAGCGACAACTATAATCTTACCAGCCCTCTAATGTGTTTTCAGATCAGGGCACTGACAGAAAGGATGTTCAAACATCTTCGAAGATGGTTTGTCACTCACATATTTGGGCGTTCTCGGCAACGAGCAAGGCTGGTCTCCAAAGATGGAAGGTGTAACATTGAGTTTGGCAATGTAGATGCACAGTCGAGGTTTATATTCTTTGTGGACATCTGGACAACTGTTCTTGACCTGAAATGGAGGTACAAAATGACCGTGTTCATCACAGCCTTCTTGGGGAGTTGGTTCCTCTTCGGTCTCCTGTGGTATGTCGTAGCATATGTTCATAAGGATCTCCCAGAGTTCTACCCACCCGACAACCGTACTCCTTGTGTGGAGAACATTAATGGCATGACTTCAGCTTTTCTGTTTTCTCTAGAGACCCAAGTGACCATAGGTTATGGATTCAGGTTTGTGACGGAACAGTGTGCCACTGCCATTTTTCTGCTTATCTTCCAGTCTATTCTTGGAGTGATCATCAATTCTTTCATGTGCGGTGCCATTTTAGCCAAGATCTCTAGACCCAAAAAACGTGCAAAGACCATTACGTTCAGCAAGAATGCAGTGATCAGCAAACGTGGTGGGAAGCTCTGCCTCCTCATCCGAGTGGCCAATCTTAGGAAGAGCCTTCTGATTGGCAGTCACATATATGGCAAGCTTCTGAAGACAACCATCACTCCTGAAGGAGAGACCATTATTTTGGATCAGACCAATATCAACTTCGTAGTCGACGCTGGCAATGAAAATTTGTTCTTCATCTCCCCACTGACCATCTATCACATTATTGACCACAACAGCCCTTTCTTCCACATGGCAGCAGAAACGCTTTCCCAGCAGGACTTCGAGTTGGTCGTCTTTTTAGATGGCACTGTGGAATCAACCAGTGCAACCTGCCAGGTCCGCACATCGTACGTCCCAGAGGAGGTGCTTTGGGGCTACCGCTTCGTTCCCATCGTATCCAAGACCAAGGAAGGGAAATACCGAGTGGATTTCCATAACTTTGGTAAGACGGTGGAAGTGGAGACCCCTCACTGTGCCATGTGCCTCTATAATGAGAAAGACGCAAGGGCCAGGATGAAGAGAGGCTATGACAACCCTAACTTTGTCTTGTCAGAAGTTGATGAAACAGATGACACCCAAATGTAGCGGTGGCTTTTCCACCTACAAAAGGCCTTTCAAGGACCTATGTATGGGCTATAGCTGTGTTCAGAAGCACCCAGCAGTTGGGGGTCTGAAAGCAGGATGAGAACCTGCAAGGTCTACCAGCACAGTCACCCCTGAGCCCCACGGCTATGATTCTACAAGACTCGTAGCTCTGTAAGTCCGCAGTAGTAAGCACACGATGGATGCATGCAAGTGGAACTGGCATGTGGAAGCCAAAAGGAGCTCACCTGAATCTTCACTGTGACTGTGTAACCCATACAGTGTTGGTGGAAGCCATCCAAGGACATGTCCTAGGGAGCTTTAGAAAGCGTCAGGAGCTAGCCATATTTCCTGTTTGATTCTATGGATGAGAAAGAAGCCACTTTTATCTTAAAGTAGACTTTCGCCAATGAAAAATCTGTCCACTGAGTCGGGAAGTGAACCACCCAATCACTGACAACAAGAGACCGTCATACAAAGAATCACTAAAGGCTCTAACCTTCTCAAGCTCTGCTGTTTGGAGCCTTTGTCTGAGTCTGGCTCCATGTTTCAGAAAGGGTGAGGTGGCATCGAGTGACCGCACTTCTCTGAACTCAAGGTACAGAAGAACAGCGAGGCCCAACCAACTTCATAACTAACCTCGATGCTGCAGCTCATGTAGAGTTTGGCCTGAATGATTTCCTGTGGTGCATTAAATGGAGGCCAAGTCCATTCTTTAGACACTAAATAAACATTCTCTTGCAAAGGAGAATGCTTGAGTTGAAAGTGTTGGTGACGAGTCTAAAGAGATGACCCTGTCTGTAAAGTTCTTGCTGCACAAGCATGAAGACCTGGGTCTAGACCTCCAACAACCACATACAAAGCCTGACTTAGTAGCATGACCCCCAGATCCTAGTACTGGGGAGGTGGGGATAGGAGGATGACTCGGGTTTCCTGGCCAGCTGAATGGGTGAGGTCCCAGTTCAGTGAGAGACTGTTTTAAAAAAAAAAAAAAAAAAAAAAAAAAAAAAAAGGTGAAGGGACTGGAGAGAAGACTCCGGTTAAAAGCACTATGGCTGCTCTTCCAGAGAACCTAGGTTTGATTCCTGGCACGGTACTTCACAACTATCTATAACTCCAGTTTCAGGGCATCTGATGTTCTTTTCTGGCCTCCATGAGCACCAGGTGCACAGACACACGTGCAAGGAAAACACCATACACATACAATTAAAAAAATCAAGTAGAGAATGTCTGAGGAAGAAATCTTATGCCAACTTCTGATCTATAGGCGCGCGCGCGCACACACACACACACACACACACACACACACACACAGCATGGTGATGCTTTTTTCAATATTCAGTGGATAGGCTATGGGGCTACAGGTCTGGTAAAAGAGGTTTTATTCTTTCCTCTTTCAAGATGGTACTGAGGACTGGGAAAGCAGTCAGCCTGGAAGAGGATGTGATGCTAATACTGAATGGTTCTTGTGTTTCTCTGACTAGTGGGTGAACTGAAAATCTAGGTATGAAGGAGAAAGGAATGAGATAAAGCATCACAGTCAGAATGTTGCTTCCTTCTTGTCTCTGAGGGCCATTCCTACGTCTTCCAAAGGGAACAAGTTAGCAGGAGAATTTACTTTGGAGGAAGGTTCTAATGTAAATGTCCTGTTTGTTCATTTCCATACCTGCACTGTTCTGAATTCCCCTTTGGGAAAAAAAAGTAGAATTCAAAGCTGCTCAAAATTCAATATATATATATATATATATATATATATATATATATATATATATATATTTGGTATGGGATTAATAAATTTCTAAAACTGTGTGAGCAAAAAGTGTCTGAGGAAAATATTCTTGCCAAGGTAGACTTTCTCCTGAAAGGGGCAGGACCGGTGGGAAGGAGGCAGACTGCACGTGTTTGTTGTCTAGACTTCCTAGGAGGAAGTGAGTGAGGCTGCAGACAAGTCTCTTCTAGCACATCTTCTCCAGCATGAGTCTTGGCACAGAGGAAGACAGCTGCAAACCCTTGTCAGTAAGGATAGCTTTGCTTTTCTATTTTAGGGGTTGAGTTTGTACAGATCTTCACACGTACACTTGTCTTGGCCCAGACCAATGGCACATCATGTCAGAGGCCACAATAGTCAACACATCTGGTCCAAACTGAATGTTACTCTGTGCCTGTAAATGACATGATTTGCTGACCAAGTTAAAAGACACCAGATATCAAAAGCCTAAGGGAGCTGGAATTCTCTGCTGATCCATAGACAGGAGGCCTTACCACTCTGCAGCTCTGTAAAAACCAGCAGGAATGGTGGTCATTCACTCAGGTCATACACTCAGGGCCTACTACTCTGCTCTCGTCTGCTCCCTGGCAGTGTGCTTGGGGACTGCCAGAGTGCTTGGGAACAAGCCGTCCCTTTGAGTGTTAAGGGAGTTGAGCAATGTGAATCTTGCTGATTGGTCTGTTTCTGGGTTGCTTCTACATATTCCTTTATCAGAACCCAGGACCTCTCCTTTTTAATACACATTCTCTATACCCATCACTCACATCCCAAAGAGCTCTTAGGAAGTAGGGTGGGGGTTCAGGCAACTCTTGAGAGTTCTCAGGTGTGCTTAGAGCTCAAAACCAGAATTAAAAATCTTGGGCTTTGGAGAAAGGATGCTAACAATGCAACACAGAGACCACTGAGGAGAGAAAACAAATGAGAAGCAGGAGGCATCCGGAGGCCAAGTGGTGACCACCAGGGTGAAGGGTCAGTTCTTTGTTCCAGCAGAGAAACCTTGGTCCCAGTAGCACCTGGGCACATCGGAACCATTATCAGTTATAGTATATAACTATATGCCATCTTACTATATTTACTGTTTATCCACTTTAAAAGAAAGTCTATTTTTTTTTTTTTAAAGAAAAACTGCATGCTATGGTACACTGTCATGTTCAAAGTTTTTCCTGCTGCTGACCCTCTTGGCTTGCCCAATTTATCTCTGTTGCGATATTGACGTGGAGAGTTGGGACCCACTTGAACCCTCCTAGTCAGTATTTAGAGTGTAGATTTGAGAGGCTAAAGGGCAGAAAGAAAAGAGCAGTTCCAGTCATAATGAGATGGTCATCGGAGTGTCCATTTTCACCACTAAAAGGCTTTGGTCATTAAAGATAAACTTTCTGAGTTCATGACAGGAAGGCTTGGACTACGTCCCTTATGAGGTTTTTCTTAAACCTAGAAATGAGTCTCCCACAGTGCTTCTGTGACTGGTATGGAGATGCGTTCCCTTTCAAGAACAAACAAGAGGAAAACTTTTAATGTCGAGAATGCAAATGAGCACTAGGCCCCACCCCCTGGTTCGTTACTGTCTGCCATTACAGGAAGTGTGTGTCAATCAAAGCTTGACAGGCGAGATAGAGCATTTTATTTTGGAAGCCAGAAGTTTAAGAACAATGACTGGAATTTCCTCTTTCTGTCCAGTAAGAGCTGTATGTCACTGGAGAGATAAAAGTCCAGGGGTAGGGAATGAAGGTTATCGGGAACTGTGCAACACAGAGTCATGGGGAGGGGGGCACGCAGGAGGAGGACTTTTGGAGGAAATCTATTTCAATGTCTGTCATTAAGTTTCCATTAAAAGAACATTCGGTTAGGAATTCAAAAATAATTTAATCTCTCCAGCCAGATGCACACAGCTGGACTCTTGGAGAGAAGCCCTACAAAGGGGATTTGTACATTCACTGGGCTAGAAACCGACATGTGCCTCCAGCCAGCCCACCTTTGAATGCTCTGGGCGTTCTGGACACAAGCACACTTCAGGCAGAGAGAAACCCAGCATAGGGATGGTTACTGAGTGTCGACTTGTCATAGGTTCTGCCTAAGCATTAAAGACATCTTCCCCCCTTTAACAGTCACACCAACCTTGGGAGGTCAGTACTGTTACTGTTGCTTATTTTTCGTGTGAGGCAGCTGAAATAAGAGTATTGCCCAGTAACAATAGCTAGTGAACAACAGGCTGGGAGTCAGATACAGCCAGTCTACCTGGACAGCCCATGCGTTTAATTCATCCTCTCTGAATCCTGAGATAGATTCACCCTCTGAGACAACACACAAGGCTACCAGACGTTGACCTAGAATCCACAGAGGGTGAATGTCCTTTGTCTGGTCTCTCACTTTGAGAGAAGTGAGTCATTGTTAACACATGTGGAAGCCTCTGACCAGGCTTAGCAAGTACTCCTTGGATTATGGGTTTTTGTTGTGGGGAAGGGCTGTAGGTAATATGCCTAGCAGAACTCCAGAACTACTGTAGGAGTCCTATAGATTTATCTAGCTTGTCAATGTAACCAGTTACATGTGTGTGTGTGTGTGTGTGTGTGTGTGTGTAATAACACTTGTGTTAATATACATATATGTATATTTAATATATTGAAAAAATATATATACTTGTTTTAAATATTTAAAATATAATATTTAAATAAATATTATAAAAATAATAATATAGTTAAAATATATATTTAATACTTATGTGCATTGAATACACACACACCAACTGTATGTGCTAGGCTTTCTGCATATGCTATAGACACATATAATTAAAAACTGTGTAACATTTTATTACAGTCTCTAAGGGAGAGGTGTTTTTCAAATAGCTTAACTTTATAAGCCTCAGTGTCCTTATTTTTTTTTTAAAAAAGGACTTTTGACAGCTGGGTGGTAGGGCCACACCTTAATCCCAGCACTCAAGAGGCAGAGGCAGGCAGATTTCTGTGACTTCCAGGCCAGCCTGGTCTACAGAGTGAGTTCCAGGACAGCCAGGGTTACACAGAGAAACCCTGTCTTGAAAAACAAAACAATAAAAAAAAAGGACTTTTGAATAGAGTTGGGGACAGGTTGAAGGAAATAGCAGATGCAAAGCTTCCTTTGTAGAAAGAACAGTAACTAACCTGCCAACATGGGTCAGGAGCCATGGATCTTAGAACCCTAGGGGGCTCTAAGAAAGGACAGTGGGCATTCACAGACCTCATGGAGGCACTATTCAGCCATGGAAATTAAGACATTGGGCTCGGGAGTTCATTTCCAACCAACAGATTCTCAGTTGGAGTTCAGTGTGAGCCGTAAGCCAGGAAACTGGGGGTTCCATAATGAGGTTGCTGGGGTCTCACTCACTTTGACCAACAGTCCAGCCTAGAAGCCACTGGTGGCCTGTAAAATCGCTAATTGTGGCTAAAGTATTTCTTGTCTTATTCAACAGGCAATAGCTGAGAAATGATGTAGTTCATAGGTTAACAGTTATCTGACAGAAGACTTTCTATATTGTCTACTGTCTGTCCTGTGAGGGATACAAAGACAATAAAGTCGCCATAAGGCCATTTGTTTCTTCAAGCAGGTTGACCTGTTGCTGAGTTTCTTACCTTTTTGTTGAATTCAACAATTGCAGTTTGCATTTGTCTGTTATTTTATTTTCTGTATTGAGTATCAAATACTGAACTACATCCCCAGTCCAGACTGTTTTCTTTGAATAATGATGTAAAGAATTCATATGATGTCAATGATGTCACAGAACAGGGCTTACAAAGACATTTGTATCCTCATGGCCTATGCTCTGTTTCTTCCTTGTTCGGTAAAGTGAACCACTGTCAATAGTTTTGACCTTCTGCCCCTCACTTTCTGAAAGTCTTTTTTTTTGGTAATTGATGAATAATAATTGTATATATTTATGGGGAACAATGTGAGGTTTTGACCCCCATGGGTACCATAGAATGATCAAATCAAGCTACATATTAAATGGTTATCATCTCCAATATTCATCATTTTTTTCTTTTTCTCTTCCTTCCTCCCTCTTGGAGCCAGAGTCTCTCTGTGCATCCATCACTGTCCTGAAACTCACTCTATAGATCAGGCTGGCCTAGAATTCACAAAGCTCTGCCTGCCTCTGCCTCCTCTGAGTGGTAGGCTTAAGGCATCTCTGTCACAGCCAGCTCAATATTTATGATTTAATTTTGGTGAGGACAATTTCAATTCTCTGTTTTAAATAACTTGCAATATGCAGTCTGCCAATCTTGGCTCGGTCACCATGCTGGGAAATAGGTCACTACGTGGTCCTCTTTTGGAGAATATAAGCAATACATGTGCATTTATCCCCCCTCTTCTTTCCCAGTGGCCAGAATTCTGGGAACCCTCTCCTATAGCTTTTGTCACTCAACAGTTTCTCCTAAGGATGCTCCCTATTTAAAGAGATTACTACATAGGATACTTGCTGAGGGTGCCAAGATCTGTGGGATCTCCCTCTCATGTTTTTTTCATATCACTTGGGAGTAGCTGCTAGAACCCTGCGCTGCTGTTCCGAACCTAAGAGACTGCAACTGTGACTGTCTGGTGTCTCTGGAAGCCTGTTCCTTTTGCAAGGCTTATACTGCCCACCTACCCTAAGACAAAGGTGGACTCTTAGCACGAGTGTTCCCAGGATGAGATAGTCTATCTGGAGCTAGCAGCTTTTCAAGGTTCAAATATGAGCTGGTTGAAAAGTCAGGACAGATGTTTCTACTCTAGTACAGGAGAAGGATTGGCCTGGGAAGGGGGGGCGGTCAATTTCCATGGTTGTCTTGGTAATTACCTTTTAATTAGGGTCCATAAACTTTTTGGGGTTTCTACTACTGTAAAATTTTACACACGAGTATACAACAATTAAAATCAATGAAACTGGTAACATGAATAAATGCTAAAAATGAAATATGAAGAATACCGCTTGAGGTGGTGGGAGGGAAGGCTTGTGAGCAGTGTATCTTGACTTATTGAGAGGGGTAAAACTTGAAATAAGGAAAGGTGAGGGGGGTAGAGAGTTGGACCACCAGGTGGACACATGCCTCAGACTAACAGAGCTGACAAGGGGTTCTGAGAAAGGATGGACAGGCTTGCATGGCCAGACCATCAGAATGTGGACAGATATGGGGTCAAAACAGGTTTGGAGTCAGTCAACTGCCTGCTCAACTAAGCTGAGTGGTTGGGGGTCAAGGATATGACTATACGGCTCCATGTATTCTACAGAATATATCTCAACATCAGCATCAGGGACAGATAGAAGAAACAAAAGGCTGACTCTGGCTTTCTAGGGAGACAGGGTTAAGTTTGCAATTCCAGTTTTTCAGGAGGAAAACTACCGTTCTGAGGTCATTGCAACACACCTGGATGCCAGTGTTCCAAAAAAAGCAAGCAGGGGTAGAAGCGGGGGGGGGGGGGGGGGGGGGGGGAGGCTTCTGCCTTCTAGAGTTCCAAGTGCTTTCTTATATGGCGGACTTCTTGGGGTCACCCTGCAAATCGCATGCACTGAATCATTGCTTCTGAAGAGAAACTCATCTGGAAGGGGGCAGCAAAAAGGACAGGACGGGGCAAATAAATCTGGGAATGCCAACTATGTTTCCTTGGGTACCAGAGGCAGAAGACATCTGCTCACACATTCAAGGAGCTGAGAATCTCTCCTGGTCTTTATAGCCACTGTGTTGATAGTGTGGGCTTCCTTTACGGAGGATAAAGGAGGTAATTTACTACTTACTGCATGGCTGGGGCCACCAACAAAGCTGTATTTAGATGACCCAAAAGTTGTACTCAAAGAAACACATTTATTCTCATAGTGGTCTCAGATCCCCACATCACCAGCTGAGGCTAAGGCCAGAGAGGTAGAGAATACCTCAGGGGCTTTGAAGAAAGCATGTTACTCCTTAAACCATATACCCCACATCATGCTCCTGACCCCTTGACCTGAGACCTCTTCTCTACCTTAAGTTTCATCTCCTTTGATTTGATCAAACGCTCACTTCCTCCCATGGCTGGTTCATTGCTGCTCTTGGCACCCAGAAACTCAGAAGCTCAGCAATAAATGAGAGCCGAATACTCTCATCTCATGCTTTTAGTATACATGTTACAGAATCCAAGGGCCCCAGCAGTGAGGGAAGCATTTTTTGTTGACTGGTTCCAAGCTCCAGACAATCATCAGGTGTCCGGGGGAATAAGGACAGGAAATATATTTGGGGGGAAGGGGAAGGGGGAGGAAGGGAGCCCACCAGGAGGTAAGCACAAGCAAGTTGACTTGGCACTGTCTATGAAGTGTGCTTAATGGCCAGCAGGTGGTGCTATGTACTTCCAGATCCCCAAAGTAAGCTTAACCTGGTGACATTGTAGCCAATACCCAGGAAGTTCTTTAGTAACCTTTATAATGATTGCAGTATTTAATAGGGAGACACACGTATGTAACTCCTACCATTGTTAGGTTAATAAAATGAAAGATTTTAGAAAACTAGACTGTGACGGAAATGTAGAAACGCTGCAATCTATTGCAGGGTACATGAAGGTACTATGAGATCTTATATGCTTAACGTGACACCTTACGAGGCTGCAATACTGTTACTACCACTGTCTTACAAGGGAGGAAACTGAAGCTCACAGGGATTAAGATACCAACTAATTCATGATCCATATGTGTCAGTCAGGGCTGAGCAGGTATGTATCTATGTGTGGAACATTTATACGAGGTTTATTATTGGCAGGCACTGTTCTAAGTGCTTTGCAAATATATTTTTTTATTTAATCCTGCAACAGTGGTAGGAGGCAGAACACTCTGGCACAAGCACAAGCCAACCTATGTCAAAATCCGTGGGCTTTCCTTCCTCAGTACTAGGCAATCCCCACTGTCTTGGAGCTTGGTTTCGAATCCTGGCACCCTTAGGCTTCCACGTGAATTTGATGAGTCACTGGAGATTTCTCATCAGCAAGATGATGATAATGAAAAGAGCCGCACGTCACCGGGAAAACATCTGTGCAAACAGTGTTGATTATACAGTAAGAGTCTATGGTATGGTGTTATTATTACCAGACACATAACAGCTTAATTCACATAAGGATAGACGTTTCTTCCAGAATTACCTGTGGTGACAAGGACCCCACTGTACTGTATCCTGGATGCAAGCAGTGCAGGCAGCATTCAGTAACATAGCATGAACTGCTACCCATCTTTAATACACATTTAGACAATGAGCAACGTTCTAGGGACCCAGGAAAGAAACGCAATGAGAGTTCACTGACCACAGCAGCCGACAGGGAGCATGCTTCTCAGCTCAGAGGTGGAATCAGCTCAAGGGCCATTGCCCCAAGGAGAAAGAGCCTCCTGGGAAGATGCTAGGAGAAAGCTTGGGACATGGGCAGGAGGTCAGTAAGTAGTGGGCAAACTGGGGAGACAAAGACAAGAATCAAGAGAGAGAGAGGTTTTCCAGAAAGGGAGATGTGTGCAAAGTCCAGAATGTGGGAATATAGCGTAGTGCAAGCCATGTTTAACACTCGGAGAACACAAAGCTGTGGTCTCAGATACTCAGAAGGCTGAAAAAGGAGGATCCCCTGAGCCCAGGAGTTCAAGATCAACCTGGACATTAAGAAGAATATAAATAAGCATGAAAAAGGAATGCTTTTTATATCTTCAAAATGTCAAGTGAAAAAAATACAAATTGGAAAAATATAAACATTTTCACTTACATTTTATATTGACATTTGGAATATTTTGGGATCATAACTGTCATACACACACATATCCATATAAGTGTATTTGTACGAAGACTCCAAAGTAGCCACAAACACACTCATTCATTCATTCATTTATTCATTCATTCATTCATCTATTCATTCATGCAGTGTGTTTTGGAAGCTGATGGTTCTGAGAATAACTAAGACTAGAGAGAGACAGCTATGAAGAAGGAGGTCATGAGCCCCACCTTCTGGAACTCACTTGATAGAGGATTAAACTTCAGAAGACTATTAACCACATACTTCTTTGTTGTCTTTATTATTAAGAGGAATTCCAATAGTGGTACAAGCATCAGAAAAAGATAGAAGGGGAGATGGGATAGAGATGGACCCAGTTCAGGGAAGCTGCACCCAGGAGCCAGATGTTCAGAAGGAGTGAATGGAAGCCCAGGAGCCTGTCCCACACAGGTCTGTGGCCCTCAGCCTGAGGAAGCAGTTCTGTGCAGGGTCAGAGCTGAGTCTTGACTCCTCTCTTGGTTCTGTCCCCAAGGGGCTGTGCCACTTCCTCTCTGTAGGTCACTGAGAAGAGTTTTGGGAGTACAAGAGCTGAATGGGGCATCTTTTCACAGATCTGTATTCAGAGGTGTCACATCTGTCCCCAGATGTTCACAGTGGTGAAATATACCCTGAAAATGACAACAGTCATATCACTCCACCCTCGCTCCCTTCAAGGCCCTGCTGTTAAACTTTAGCAGGACACTACTAGGGTGACACTTTATGTGTCAGGCCTTGCCATGCCCATGACCATCCCAGGAGCTTGTAAACACACCATGCAGAGTTATGGAATCAGGATCTTCAGAAGTCCTAGAAGATTCTAAAAACCAGAATACCAGCTACTAGTTTACTGAGTGACAGAGCCTATGGACCAAATGTCTTTAAATTCATGTCTGGTTTGAAAGTATCTATACATGTTTATTATCCAGGATCTTCTGAAGCTGATGGCGGAAGCGAGGTTGCAAAGATCTCCTGAGCCATCCCATCCTTATAAACTTGGGCTTTGCTCTGCTCATGGCCAAATCTGCTAGTATTTCCACCTTGACAGGACACTTTCTGCTTCCTTGGGCACTGAGGCATCCTCACCCTAGGATGCTAGGGCCCCGTGACCCAAGACTGTGTAGGAGTATACAGCCTGGTAGTATACTTGTGCATGTCCTGGCTTGCTTTCTAGTTATTGGAAAGCCACCCTGGCTCTACAAGGCTGGCCTGGAGCATGTTTCTTGAAGAGCTATGTTAGACATAATGGTATGGTTTGGGGAGGAGAGGGAATCCCTGCCAGGGATATATAGAGGGCTTTGAGTAGGTTCTGGAATTCTCCTTTACAACTCTTTTTAGATACCGATACCAAAAAGGCCACTGATTCGAGGGCAGATGCCAAGACCAGGAATGTGTTCTTCGACCAAGCAATGGCACTCCTGGGGGCTGGGTTGGGGAGAAGGGGTTTATAACTTGTAGATGAGGGAGGGGGCCACCAAATCTCTAACACAATGCCACAGAAGTTCTGGAGCCCTCTCTCTCTCCTCCAAACTCCAACACCGCTGCTCCTATTGCTGACCCTGTGGTACACACCATTTCTTTTTTGGAGTTGCCTTGCCTCTCTCTTCTCTGCTTTCCTTTATCACACATCCTTCCTAGTCTTCACTCTCCCACCCTTAGCACCAGACAACTCCCTCTGGCTGCCAGGTAAGGGTTTCCCAAACCTTTCCTCATTTGGTGATGACCCCCCCACACCCCCGCCCCCGCCCCCGCCCCCGCCCCCGTACTTGTACTCAACCTTTTAAAGTAACAGAGGACCAGTCCTCCCAACTGGTATTTATTCTCTCTCTCTCTCTCTCTCTCTCTCTCTCTCTCTCTCTCTCTCTCTCTCTCTCTCTCTCTCTCTCTCTCTCTCCATGGCCTGACCAGGTATAAGGGGGAGTTCTCAGAGTTTGGGGAGCACAGTAAACTCAGGAGCTCCCACAGACAGAGATGCCTGCTCCACCCCCAAGCGGAAAGCAGGCAAAATGAAAATAGGACCTCAGGGAGGTTTCTGCTGTCTCCTGAACTGACCTCCAGATCTCACCCCGAATTAACATCCTTTCGAGAAAACTCTATCATCACTGCCAGCTCGAGAGGGACTCCTGTATTCCCCACCCCCACCCCCACCCCCCGCCGTCCCAGCCCATACCCAGACCTCCTCCTACTCACTGTCCTTCAGCCTTGCCCCATGCCCTCCCCAGCCCGGGGCTGCGCCCCTAGCTGCCCCTTGTCAGTCGCCCCGGGAGTCCCGCTCCCGGGGAAGCGCCTGGACCCCGGGTGCAGGAGGTGAGCGAGCCGCGGGGTCCAGCTAGCAGGCTCCAGCAGTCTGAGCGCCGCGGTCCAAGGCAGCGGGGTGAATGGACGGCATCCAGCCTGGCCGGCAATTTGAAAATAAAAATAAAACAGAGGGAAAAGAAATAAATACTAAGGAGTGCACCAGGAAGCCAAAACAAATACAATGGCGCGGGCTTCGAGGCCGGGCGTGGGAGGCTGGGGGGGGGGGGGGCTTTGTGCTCCCGCCCCCGAGCCTCGCTCCTAATTGAAGAAACACAATCCCGGCAGCCGACCCGCAGGCCGACAGGGCAATGCCGACGGCCACAGCCCCGCCCCCGCCCGCAACAGGGGCCAGCTTGTTCTTTGTGCTGGCAAATATTTATTTTGGTTCAAGTGGCCCCCTTTCCACAAAGACCACCTGGTTGTAATCAATAACACCTATTTTCAGATAATCTGCTGCTCTCTAGGAGAGCCCAAGAACTCACCCAAACAGAGCCCTTTTCAAAGGGCATTTTAAATGGGCTGGATTCACAGAGGGCTGGGGCAGGGACCCGGGTAGGGGCGGCAGGAGGGGCAGGGAGACTGGGCCTGGGTGGTCAGGAGGGAGCTGGGATCTGGCCTGCCAGGTGGGGCGGCTCCGACCTCAAGGGGGTGCTGCTTGATGAGGGGCTGGGGCCTTCCAGGAACCTTTTAAAATAAAACCAACTGGAAGCCTTTATATTGGCAGGCCAAATGTTACTACAAAGGTAGTTTCTAGAAACTCTCAAACAGCCACCTCTGCCTCTGTTCTCTAAACCGGCATCTATGCACGCCTTTAGGAAGAACGGAGCTACCCAGGAGTCCCTTCCAGCAGCTAAGGGGCTCCGCCCATTACAGAGCTAGTATTTTGGAGGTTGAGAAGGAAGGAACTCTCAAGCTAGAGTTCAAGACGAACAAGGGCTGTCTCAAAACAAGAATAATATTAACAAGGAATGCATGTCCACAATGACAGTGGGCCACATCTGGGGGTTCAGCAGGGAAGAGAACAGACAGTACCCAGGCTCTTTGGAGCTTGGGGAGTGACAGACAATAAAAGATTTGCTGGGTAAAATCCTAGTAGTGTGTGAGAACAGCTCCCCTTCTGGGTACTTGTTTTCTGGAGAACAGATGTCAAAGGGGGTGTCCACAGGTAGAGAAGGCCAGAAAGTGAGCAGAAAGGGCTGCTCATTCTAATATTCCAGAGGGTGCAACCACAGGCCAGGGGCCAAGTTCACCCACTCATGTCCTCTCAGAGCTTTGGAGCCTTCAGCTATGGAGACCACTACCTTATGGGTCTTTAAAGGATTAAATGAAAATCAACAACGCGTTACTCTCCTTCAGCCTCCAAATGGTACATCATACTCTAGACCTGGTGGGGGATGTGCAGTTGTTTTGTAAAATAAAGTATTTGTAGACTTTCCAAAAACTCAACTTTCTATTTTAGGATGAAGCACGGAGACCAAAAAATACCTTTCAGAAGCCAGAATGCTCGTGAGAGGTGCCACGTTGGGTCATTCCATGCGTGGTGTTGTCCTGACTTTGTCAGGGTGCCCTGTAGGGGTACTTACCATATCCACAACCCCATTTGAGTAAGGAACCATGGGCATTATTTCAAGGTTCCTGTCTAGCAAGAATAGTGTGTGTGTGTACGTGTGTGTGTGTGTGTGTGTGTGTGGTGTGTGTGTGTGTGGTGTGTATGTGTGTGTACGTGTGTGTGTGTGTACGTGTGTGTGGTGTGTGTGTGTGGTGTGTGTGTGTACGTGTGTGTGTGGTGTGTGTGTGTGTGTGTGTACGTGTGTGTGTGTGTGTGTGTACGTGTGTGTGGGTATGTGTATGTGTGGTGTGTGTGTGTGGTGTGTGTGTGTGTACGTGTGTGTGTACGTGTGTGTGTGCGGTGTGTGTGGTGTGTGTGTGTGTGGTGTGTGTGTGTGTGTACGTGTGTGTGGTGTGTGTGTGTGTACGTGTGTGTGTGTGTGTACGTGTGTGTGGTGTGTGTGTGTGGTGTGTGTGTGGTGTGTGTGTGTGTACGTGTGTGTGGTGTGTGTGTGTACGTGTGTGTGTGTGGTGTGTGTGTGTGTGTACGTGTGTGTGTGTACGTGTGTGTGGTGTGTGTGTGTGTGTACGTGTGTGTGTGTGTGTGTGTGTGTGTGTGGTGTGTAGGCCAGAGGAGAGTCTCAGATGGACAGCTAGGAGCTGTCCATCTTGATTTTTGAAATAGCTCCTTTTATTTCATCTGGTACTCACATAGGTTAGACTAGCTAACCACTAGGCTGCAGAGATCTTCCTGTCTTCCTCTCCCCAGTTTTGGGGTTATGAATGTGAGCCATCGTCCCCATCTTTTATGTGTGTGTGCTGGAGATCAAAGTCTGCTCCCCATGCTTGTGCGGCAAGCATCTTACCACCGAGCTCTCTCCCTAACTCATACCAAGGAAGGTTTATAGTATGTTTTACATTCTCCACAAAGCTCAAGCCTGTCCCTCAAAACCCAAAGAACCCACCTCCCATGACATCTTGTAACCGTAGAGATATTCTGTTTCTATGAGGCTGGGTTGGCTACGTGGAATTCATAGAAAGGCATGGAGTTTGCACAGTAGAGTCTAACAACTCAGTAGAAAAAGCTAATTCTAGACTGTCCCTGTCTTAGCCCGTAGCTCACACCTCCAAGCTGCTCTAAAACATTCCTCATGTCCTAATGCTACGTTCTTAATCCTCAAAGATGGCTGGAAAGGGGACAGGTTGATTTACTTACTGTTTGTGTGGGTTAGGCCAGGCTGGGGCTGAATCTATGTCACTGGGCTTCATTAAGAATGTGGTGGTCTCCCTCTGGTGAGATGTTCTTGGGACTGGTTCTCAAGGCTTCATTCGTGGAAAGATTAAACATGGGTGCGGATGACTTAGTGGGGGTTCATGGCCCAGGAAAGATTATAAGAAAGGGGTGACATACAGGAAACAGGGTGGGTGTGTTGGAATTTGGGGTAATTGAATTTGCTGTGCAGCCAGCAGTTATGACTTGGGTCATCCTCTGAATCTTTGGTCATAAATCCACCAAGACCAGGAAATTCCATAGTTAGGCCAATCTTTCTATTTTTCTCAAGAGATCTGAGTGGTTAGTGAGGGATGATATCCACCTTCTGGAGAGACCGTGACTTTGAGTAAATGAAGTTTTGCACTGAGATGGTTCTGTATATTCTGGAACTCCAGTGCGACGCCTTCACCTTCCTGCTGTATTTCTCCCAGGACAATGGACAGATCCTCATGTGTAAGGGACACTTGTCTATCTGTTCTGATTAACCAAGTTCTGGAAGTGGAATTGCTTCTTCCCCAAGCGACCTCTTGCATACATAACAAGATAGTTACTTTAACTCAATTTATCTCTGTTGTCTTCTGGACCCAAGTCACTTGTATTTAGCTGCCAATCATCTGGATAACCTATCTCTTAAAGACTAGGGTATTTCTTCTAGAGCAAGATTTAACTTAAGTGCATGTGTGTGCAAATATGGTTTTCCCATCAAGATGGAGGTGTTTTTTTTTTCTTGATTTTGTTTGTTTGTTTGTTTGTTTTTTTGAAACTACAGATGCTCAATAGAACCTATCTGGAATTAACCAAGCCTCTGCAGAGGAATGGCGCCTAGATCTTGGCCTAGATGAAGATCTGCTCAGTGCAGGGTGGCCTGAGGGACCATGTTGTCTTTGGCAATGTAGCTCATTTTAGGGAAGGAAACCCCTGGTTTTCTCTCTTCCCTACTCACTTCCATTCACCTCCAAGGGCGTTGGTCACAATAGATGCTATTGCAATTGCTCAACTGAGTTGGATCCATTAGCATTGGAGGCCCTGGATTGTAGATAAGGAATCATTGGTTTGTAAAGATCTGGTGAAAGAACAGGCTGAGCAGCCTCTAGAAATACTTTTTTGGGGTGCAGGTTCAGCTATTATGCAATGGATTTAGTTACACAGAAACTAGGATACGTCCACCTTGCTTCCCTGTGCACCGTCTGCATGAACAGCCTGCACTCCGCACAGCTTGGAGTTCTCAGAGCTGTGCCTGACATAAACTGGTTTCCCAATGGTTGTATGTTCTATTTTGCTATTTTTTTTTTTTTTTTTTTTTACAAATGACAAACCCTTACATTATGCAGAGAATTGTGTGATAAGTTTTATGCCGTGAAGGGAAAAACAAAAACCATAGAAAGAGCAGAGGAAGGTGAAACTGTCGGGAAAAGCGGAGGCGTCTGGGATGTATTGCTAGGATATATGGGATGCTTGATTAAACATTTCTAGAAGCCAGGGGCTCTGGGCAGTATAATAATCATTGTGGGAAGAAATACTGCATTGACTAGGGAAAGGAATTAACACCAAGCAGGGATTTGGTAACAACTGCTAGCAAATTATAACAGTGATCTAGTGTGATGTTTTGGCTTCATCGCCCATGGTTTTGTTCCTCTGTACATCTTTGGTGTTTGCAGGGACAGAACAGACCAAACACTTCATTTTGCTTCTCAGCTGGGCCTTCAGCCCTTTCTGTCTAGCAGGTGCAATTTGATAAACAACAGACACGCACTGGAGCTTTTTGTAAGCCAGGCACGCAGCCAGACGTAGTGCCTGCCTTTCTCTCCCTATACTGTCCAGCGGAAGACACAAGCTTTCAGACACAAAGAACCTGGGCCTTCTCGGTGCTGTTATATTGCTCAACAACCCAAAGTGACCCAAAAGTCGTGCATCCCTTACTCCTGTCTGACGTCATAACCTGGAGCATTGCTTTTCCACATTTCTCAGTCCTACTCCCTTCTCACATTCCCTTCTCTTCCTCCTCTATGTTTTTCCTCCTGGAGAGAGCAGTGTAAACATTAGTCATCTAGAAAAAGATTATAACGGAACATAAGATCCTTAGGGGGAAGCCAATTTATAATCATTATTTCCCCCATTTCTGATATTTCCTAGCTCAGAAAGTGCACACGTGTGTGCGTATGTGTATGCATAAATAGAGGCAGATAAAAGCCACAAATTAATAAATCTTGTTATCTACCCTGCCTCGTCAATATCTTTGCCTCCTGGAGTTACAGGTGTGGCCAAACAGGACAAGTGTCAGCCTGCAGTGTCACCAGGCTGGCGTGATGTGAGCGGTGGTACTCAGCAGGGTGAGCCAAGCTGCGGTAGTGTGGTGTGTATGGGAGTCAGAGCTCTGCCAAGGCAGGCTGTAAACTGTGTCCTTGTAGAGAGGTAGGATGGCATGTGGTGTTAAGCTTGAACAATTGAAGAGGGCTTACACTGGGTGAGAGGAGGTCCATGGGGTGGACCTGAGCAAGGAAAGGAGCCTGTCACATGCAGATAGGGAGGGTCCAGAGACAAAAGACTGGTTATTGGCAGGGGACTGGTAAGGAAGTGTACTCAATATGTCTAACGAAAATCATGGTTCTCATTACAAATATGGAAAGGAAGAAGTAGAGGAATCCTACGATGCCTGATTGGAAATGGACATATCTGAAAGAACTCGGGATTTTCAATACAGATTGAGATGAATATGAAGTGTGTACATATTTGTTTATGAATGTGTATACATAAACATATGTAAATGTATATACACACATAGTATATGCATATTATATATGCATATGCAAACAGTGCCTAGTGTTGTCCTCTGGGAAAGGCTGGAGATAGGACCACTAACAATGGGCATACCCAGCACCCAGGTATTGGCTTTGAAGAATCATTTCTCACTAAAATGATGCAGGAATCCCTGAATTAGGGACTGCAAAAACCTAAATGTGGTTTTGAAGGAACAAGTAAGTAATTTAGCGTCAACTAAAGTTGAAACCCACTTAAATGGTTTCCTATTGGGCCAAAATAACCATCAAACTAATGAGAAGAAATATCCAAGTCTCTCAATAAAATTGGAAAACAGGGGTCATTAGAGATAGACCTTTAAGAATACTTATTTATATTTAAATACGCACACATGAATGAATTGATGTATCAGAATTTGATGGTGGGGCGGGGGGGATATTTCCATAATTCCATGAGGAACATATGCACAAAAGGCTAATTACAAAAGGGAAAATGTAAAGTTTCAGAAGAGCCTGGAAAACATCATCTCCTCCACAAACCATCTAAGTGAACCTCATCAGTAGTGAGATACATTGAGCGCATGTACCTCCCAAAAGGCTGCCAGGGGAGGAACCTAGTATGAGTTCTATGATTGTTGCTCACAGGGAAGCCAGACCATTGAGCACACACCAGAAAACCAAACCCTGGGGGTTGTTCTACCATGTGACCAGCCCATGGCATTCTAAATTTGCAAAGGTTCTGAATGAAAGTCAGGGGAAGACTGGGCATTCCAAATGCCACTTGTGATTCTAGGTGGTACTTTCTTCTCCTGGGACAGATGACAATGGGCTGGCCTGGTGGCATGAGGCTGCTAATTTGCGTTACTGTGAAAACTGAGGCAGGAGGATCATAACGTTCAACTTGGCTACAAAGCGAGTTTAAGGTCATCCTGGGCAACTTAGTGAAGTCTTGCCTCAAAATAAAGACTAAAACAGCGGTCTGAGAACGGAGCTCAGGGTAGAGCTTACCTAGCAGGCATGTGACAAGGTTGGTTAAGTTCAGTTCCCAGAGCTGGAAAAAAAAATCCAGGCAGAAAGAAAAGTGATTGGTACTTGAGAGTGTCGTGGAAGTAACCTGTCCAGGTAATTTTCTGGTTCTCTGACTTGTGGTGGACTCTGTAGGAGAAGACTGATGATGTTTGACAGAAATATACCCTCAGGTATCCAGAGTCTCCTCTCAAATGGCTCAAGGAAAACTTATTTATTTATTATATTTTTCTAGTAAGTTTGTGATGACCTCAAGGCTTTATAATTTTCTTCTCTGTGTGTGTGTGTGACGGTGTGTGTATCAGAGTGGATGTAGTATATGCAAACTTGTGTGTGCAGAAACAGGCTAGTGCACACATCCTCAGGGCCAGAGAAGGGTGTCTTACTCCACTGAGGCAAGGTCTTTTATTGAACCGGAACTAGACTCACAGCTGGCGAGCCACAGGGATCCAGACTCTTGTCTCCCTCTACTTTCCTACCACACAACGTTGATTACAGATGTGTACGGAACTGAGATTCCAACTCAGGTCCTCTCACCCTGACAAGTGCTCTTATCTACCTAGCTATCCGTCTCCTGCCCCAAAGTTTTGAAATTGAAAACTAGTTATTATGTACAATCAAATAGCATATTACTGTTTAACTCTCTCTCTCTCTCTCTCTCTCTCTCTCTCTCTCTCTCTGTGTGTGTGTGTGTGTGTGTGTGTGTGTGTGTGTGTGTCATGTCTTTGTCAATTAATGTCTAATTTTTTTTGAGGTCAGATTTTTTTTCATTGAACTTGGAGCTCACTGATTAGCCAGAGAACGTCAGGGTTTTTCCTGTCTCAGCCTTGCCATTGCTGGAGTTACAGATGCAGATATCAAGCTTGGCTTCCTAAGTGTGAGCTTGGGATTGGGATGCAGGACCTAATGTTTGCCCAGCTAGCACTTTCAGCATCTTTCCAGCTCCTAATTTAACTCTGTGTTATATCAGGGGGACTAGAGCCATGTGTAAAGTTTGTAATGATAAAAAGGAAGTATCAATGGACTAAGAATCCATGTGATATTTTGAAGTTCCATATTTTTTTTTTTAATGGAGAACACTTTATGGCGCGATCTTACGTCACTTCTTTGATAACCCTGGATGATACTACAACAGTCCTGGCTTTACCCATGAGGAAGTGAACCTCAGAGACAGGAATTCATAACTCAGGGAGGAACAGCTAGACTCACAACTCAGTCTTGCTGACTGTGGACCCTTTCTTCTGCGTCACTCCACATTTACAAGTGACCAGTTGCTGTGAACCAGTGTCACCACAGTGGCAAACAAGAGAGATGTATGTCCCACCTTCCATGAAGCCTCTGAGGAACTGTAGGTCTGTGACAGTGTTGGACCCAAGGTTATCAATTTCTGTTTCTTAGCCAATTTAATGATCTAGCCAACATTTCTGACAAAGTGCATTTTTAGCTTCCCGTTAGGCCAGTCTCTTATTTGCAGCCCCCACAGCTTCTTGCATGCTCTACTGACTTGAGGTGACCACACAGAACCAGTGAAGGACAAGCACCCACAGAGGGTACCGTGAGGCTGAGGATGGCAGAAATATAAATACCCTCTGGAAAACTCAATTTACTCTCACTTTTCACTTATTTAAAAAAAAAAAAAGAAAGAAAGAAAGAAAAAGAAAAACAAAAAACTCCCCTCCTGACAGCAAATCAAAAATCTACATTAAGTGTCTGGACAGAGTGGCTACCAGGTACTACAGTTTTAATAATGTCCTTTGAGAAATCTATCAGGTGACACTGTATACACACACACACACACACACACACACACACACACACACACACTGTGCAGCATTTTGCAGTGGACTTCTAGGTTGTTCTTTGGTACTTCACAAGATCACTGGCAGGAGATGTTACTCAGCTCCCTAGCCAGTAGGTATTGATAATTTGCCTATTAGGTGAAAGGGCCAAAATTTGAATGCAGGGTCCCTGGGATTATATCCACACTCATTTGATCTCCCCAAATCATCTCTCTCTTCCCACTAAGAAAACACATGCCTTAACTGGGTTAAAACCCAGAAGGTTAATCTAGCAATTGTAGGTAAGTGAGAGCTCTCACTGGAAATGTGTTTTCCCCTGGAGCTTTTAAGCTAAGTGTAAATTGACTATGTGCTTAGGAATTTGCCAGCTCAGACAGACTGTAACAATTAGACAGGAGGCCAAGTAGGAGTGAGAGAGGGAGACAGAACCCAGACATGGGCCCTCATTTCTTTCAAAAATTTCCCTTCATATTCTTTCTCAATTGGCTGAAACCCTGGAGGTTTGCCTGGCTGAACCACTTCCTCTCAGAAGTGGCCATCCTCCCTGGGAATCTGGGATTTGTAGTATTCTAATCAGCTGACCTCTCCTAATTCTTTAGAGGGACTATGGCTAAAGACATGTAGTATCCATTTCAGTAGCCTTCTAGTGATGAACTGCTCAGTGTGTGTTTTCACAAATCACAAAGACCTTGAATAAATGTGAGGCCTCTGTGCTCACCAGAACCCTACTGCTGCCCCTCTCTAGTCTACACCCCTGCTCCTGGTCTCTGCAGACAGTCCACCTCTTTGCTACCTCCCGAGTTCTAGACACAAGCCCCCACTCCCGGTGACATAAGGGAACCTCTGTGAAGAATCAGACCACAGCAAGGCACAGGATGCTGGCTGGCAGCAGACTCCATGCTCACAGACCATGTCCCCAAGCACATTCTTCCAAAGTTTACTTTCCCAGCAGTTTTCAAAGCAACATGTTTGCATGATGGTTATTAATAAGGAAACACAAGAGAAAGTGGTATGCGACAGGAATTCCTCAGAGTTCAAACTTTCTCATAAATAGCAGGCTTTGGAGATGGTGGCTCAGATGGTGAGGGCACTTGCTGCACGGGGCCAGGGTTTAGTTCTCAGTACCCACATGGTGACTCACAACCAGTAACTCCAGGAATAGGGACCTAACCATCCTCTTCTGACCTCGTTGAGCACCAGGCACTCAACGTGGTACACATACATACATGCAGGTAAAACACCCATGCACATAAAATAAAGTAGGATAAGTAAATACAAAAACCTTTTATTATTTGTACCTTGGAATTTGAAGGGTATTGGTTTCAGAAAGTCATGGAGATACCCAGCCCACTGGATGCTCAAGACCCTTATATACAATGGTATAAATCTATATGATTTATGTATTATATATTTAAATCACTCTAAATTACTTCTATTGCTTAATGCAATGTAAAGACAGTGGAAATAATTGGTATACTATATTATTTAGGGAATAAGGAAATATTGTATATATAATGCTTTATATATATTTATAAATATTATATAGAATAATGAAATAGTATTTAGGGTGTAATAAAATATCAGTACATGTTGAATGCAGATGCAATTTTTAAAAACAATCTTTGATCTACAGTGGTTTTCAAAATATTCACAAATAACACCTTGCTTTGGTTGTGCTTTACTTGGGATTAATGGATATAGTTTTCTTCCTTGGTACTGGATCCTTTTCTCTCACTTGGTTTTGACTGTGAATTTCCTGTTTACGAAACCACACTTCATTCATTGTCCATGGACAGAACTCAGGTGTTACACTCATCTCCCAACTGCATGCAGCTACTGGTATTGGTTAGATAAAGCTACGATCACTTTAAATGTTCTTAAACTTCTAGAGTCTTTTTTGACTTCTAAAAATGTTTCAAAGCAACAGATATTGAAAATACAACTTCCTTTCAGTATCAACAGTATTTTGACACCAGGAAATTAAAATTTCTGTTATAGATTGAATATGCCCCCTGTTTCCCTATAAAATTCATATATTGAAACCTAATCCCCAATGTGTGGCTATTTAAAGGTGGGCTTTTTTGGAGGTGACTAAGTCATAAAGACGAGCTCTCATGAATAGAGGTAGTGTCATACACACACACACACACACACACACACACACACACACACACACCAGAAAGCTGCTTGCTGCCTGGAACTGTATGAGAAGACAATGAGAAGGGACCACCTGTGAATCAGGAATTAACAGTCAGTCCCCCATCAATGCCAAATCTGCTGATAATTTGGCATTGGACTTCTGGCCTCTAGAACTGTGAACGTCACATTTCTGTTGTTTATAAGCCAGCGAGCCTAAGTAATTTGCTGTAACTTCTCAAATGGACTAAGACATCCACCTGCTCTGAAGGGCTGTGGACAAGTCTATAACTGAAGTGGGGATGTGGAGAGGATCAGTTTCCATTAGAGTCCCTCACAGAGTTGCTGTGCTCTCTCTGCTTTGCTGCCACAGTTTATCAGATGTTATAGCTCCAGTGGCACAGGCAAAATGGATTAGCAGTCAGGATGACATGAAGGCCTATTTGTTGGGGACCATGATTTTAGCTGAATGTCTGTGAGTCAGCTAGGATGGTTCAATCTGGATATTGCAGGAACTAAATGTCACTTCTCCCTCAGAGAATGCTTGAAGGACAAAGGAGCTCTGCTCTTGTGGGGATAGACCAGCTTCTGGAGCGTGGGATGAACTACCTTGACACTCACTCATGGCACAGGATTGGGAGAGTTACAGCTTTATGTAGGAAACAAACCTCTTTAGAGGGCTAATGGCTGAGAGACGGCTCAGGGGTTGAGCCATTGTGTGTCTCCCTCACAGAAGAAATATACATGGTTTCCAGTACTATGTTGGGCAGCCCATATGGTAGTCAGTCAGCTCATAACTACCTGTAACTCTAGTTTCAGGGGGTCCTACATCTTCTCCTTGCATCTCTGGTTTCCTTGCATGCAGATGGCATATATTGATATGCACAGGCACATGCACACACGCACACGCGCGCACACACACACACACACACACACAGGCACACATACACATTTTTTAAAAGATGAACTAATGGTGTGAACATTCTTTTCTTTTTTAAAATTTTTTATTGGATATTTTATTTATATTTCAGATGTGATCCCCTTTTCCCATTCCCCCCACCCACCCAGGGACCCCCTATCCAATCCCCCCTCTTCCTGCTTCTATGAGAATGTGCCCCACCCACCCACCTACTCCTACATCTCCACCCTTGAATTTCCCCCCACATTAGGCATCCAGCCTAATGGGACCAAGGATCTCCTCTCCCACCAATGCCTGACAAGGCCATCCTCCACTACATATACAGCTGGAGCCATGGGTCGGTCCCTCCCTATGTGCTCCCAGACTGGTGGTTTAGACCCTGGGAGCTCTGGTGCCAGAGCCTGAAATATACAGAGGCAGATACTCACAGCTAACCATTGAGCTGATCATGTAGTTCCCAATGGAGGAGTGAGAAGACTGGTTGAGCTGAAAGGGTTTGTGGCCCCATGATGTGAGCATTCTGTTCTTACAGCAGTGAATCAGAGATATGTGCTTCTCAATTTTCCCTTACAGTATTTTGTATATTTGCAAACTGACATGAGACCTTTCAAGTTGACTATTTATAAACATACCTAGCTTTTCTCATGTCTTTGTATGCCTGATCCATGAATACCAAGTCATTATTCTTTTCTCTGTTAGAAGGCACTAGAAAATCCATATATAGATGTAGATATACGTGTTCATTTCACTAATGGCCACTGTTTCTGCTTTGAATGTTGGTAGCAGGAATGACTCAATATAAAGACAAAAGGTAATCTTAAACACATTTTTATATCACCTTCTAAATGTTTATCTTTTTGTTCATAATAAATATTTAATCTTAGTTTTCTCTGGATAAGCATAGGTTCCAGGACCACGTAAAGACACAAAAATCCATAGATACCAAAATAACTTATTTAAAATGGCAAATGGTTTAACACAAATATTCTTCTACTATCTTTTAAATCATATCTAGAGAGTGTATCAAGTTGATATCAAGTGCAAGGTAAACACTTTGTAATTGGTTGTTGTAATACATGATTAGGTAAAATGCCAGTAAAAGAGTCTGTATATATTCAGGAGAGATGCAATCATTCACTTCTTTATATTTATGTATATGGGTGTGTGTGTTTGTGTAACTGTATGCTGTGTGTGTGCAGGTATCTGAGGAGGCCAGAAGAGGACATCAGATCCTTGGGAGCTAAAAGTATAGGCAGTTGTGAGTCACCCCAACTAAATTCTGGAACCCTACCCAGGGGCCTCTGTAAGACTAACAATTGCTCTTAACCTGAATAGCTCTCTCTTTACCCTTCAATTTAAAACACTTTCAGTATTTTCAGTCATGATTGGAGAAATCCACAAATGTATATCTGTATACCTTTTGTCTATACAAGGTACAAATCAGCATATATACGAACATACATATATCAAGAATATGTGCTTAATGTATTTTATAACATAGGGTGTATGTTTTAAAAGTTGGAGATCAGCATTCAGAATTCTCATCTTTTTCAGGTAGACTTACCTGGTCTAGAAGTTACTCTGTGTGAAGACCACAGGTTGCAAACTTCTTTAAGGGGTTTCTAGAGTAACTAGTTCTGTGAGAGTCCCTGCAACAACACCAACTATTTCTAGTTTTTGTCATCTTTGTTGAAAAGGAGAACAAGATCCTTAACTCTGAAGCCACTGGAAACAAGCTTCTCTAGTGGGCTGAAAAATAGATCTGGAGAGTCTACATAGAGCCATAGTATGGGGCTGAAAGGAGGCTAGACTCTTCTCTGCTGCAGCACCAGGTCACCTTCTTGGGGGAAACAGAGTCAAGTCTACCTGGCCAGGTCCTGGAGAGGGCTGCTGCTGTAGTCCCTTGGATACAGTTTACCTATGGTCTATCTCTTACTTACAAAGGCCATGAAGATCTTAATGGCTGAGAGAAGCTTAAGAACATCATTGATAACAAGCGTCTGAAACTCATGGACACTGTGTCTTCCACTGTACTGTAGCATGTGCATTTGGGAGATTATTGATGGTACAAGAAACAAGCAGGCAATTTTTTTCTCGGGTCCAATGAGATGCCTCAGCATCTGGAGAAATGTGTGGTGGTATAAGCCTGGTGACTGAGTTTGATCCCTGGGACAACATGGAGGTAGTCCGACATGGAGGTAGTCACCTATAATCTCAGAGCTCCTTTGTGAGAAGGGAGATGGAGGCAGGAGAACTGTTTGGAAGCTTGTGGGCCTAAAGTCCATAGGGTGGGAGACATACCAAGAAAGAATCCGCCTCAAAAAAATAACATGGAAGGAGAGAACTAATTTATAAAAGCTTCCCTCTGACCTCTAAATGTGTGTGTTCTTACACACACACACACACACACACACACACACACACCAGTATTAAAGACAGCTTTCCTCTGGGAAAGCCTTTGATTTGGCAGTAAACAAGAAAACAATGTCATCAGTTCTGAGTGAAGATGAAAAAGAAGAAGGCACAATTTATTAAGGTCAAATTATTTTACAACTTAGTCTTCATTGGACAGTTGTCATCTTAACACATAATAATATCGTTTAAAAAGTCACGGTTACCTACAAAATTATATATATATATTTCATGTCTAAAAATATATTGCATATATAGAGCAGGAGAGCTCCCCGTGGGCACGAGGAAATTTTTGTTTGTCCTTTTCAGGTTATTGCAGCTCTGTTATTTACAAACATTTTTAAAGCGTTGTAGATCTAAATGGATCTTGGGCATGCGTGTTAAATAACTGTATCACGTCATTTCTTCCTAATAACTCACTGACTTTAACTCCCCACTTTCTGTCCATCAATAGTCACATTATGCTTATTTAAAAAAAAAAAAAAGACCAGCTATAAAAACATACAAATAGCCCAAATGTACAGATTGACAAAAGATGTACAAATTATATTTTAAAAAAATAACAATGATTGATTTGATAGCAAAACTGCATTTGTGACCGAGGTCAACTCGTTTATTCACTCTTTAATTTTTAATTATTTATTTTTTAATACTGTGAGATATAGGAAAATAACTCTGCATAATTTATACAGTTAGTTGCCTTCTGATTGGTTGACCTTGGTCTGGTGGTCTGACAAACGCACAGCGCTTGCGAATCTGAGTTTAGAAGTCCCCACAACTTTTCAAAGTTCTGGGACTCACTGTCATTTAAAAAAAAAAAAACACACACAAAAAAACAAAAACAAAAAAATGTTATTTAATCCTCTGTCCTTAAGGAGTGTCTGTGTTTGTGTTAAACTTTCTTAGTTCATATTCTGACTATTTCTGGAGAGAATAGTCAGCCAAGCACATATTGCCCATTGTAAGGAATTTTGTAATACTCGTGGCTTCTTAAATACACACATACACACACATCTTTTAAATTCCAGTTGGGCAAAAAACACAACAAAAAAAAACAAAAAAAAACAAAAAAAAAAACCAAACCCAAAACAAAAAAAAAAAAAAAAAAACCCAAACGTTACTGGCCTTACAGCCAGTGTTCCAGTTGCCATCCGCTGAATTAAGTCCTCCTAAGATTAGATTATAAACATCCTGTCTTGATTTTTACTAAGTCTCAAACCAGATCAACCCTGGTCAAGTCCATGATTCATTATTGTAGGGAATCCTACAATGATGAGACCCGTGTATTGATAAGAAACTGCCTTGGTCATGGAAAAAAAAAAAAGGAAAAAAGAAATGTATACTTCTTTCTCAGAATCATGGCATAACTACTCCAGTAACCTAGATATTTAACTCATTCGATGACAGGAGGTTGAGAATCCAAACTGGTGGACTGGCCCATGGAATGATCCTTTTTTTTTTTTTTTTTTTTTTTTTTTTTTTTTCCAGGTAGAGGAAGCAAAAGTTTTTAACATAAAAATAATCATTTTTTTTAGAAGAACAAATACAAAGGTTCAAATACAAAGGTTCTATCCAAAAGAAAGAACATCCAGTTTTCTTATCTCTTCAAGGCTACTACTGTGCCTTTTAGAGTCCAGAGTATCCAGTAAGAGCGAGAGCCAAAACTTCGACCAGAAGGCCAACTGGTGTTAAGTTCTAGTAGTAGCTGCCTAAGTGTGAAGGCACGTGGGTGTTAGGATGGCGGGGGACACTTGGGTTTGGGTAGATCCCAGCAGTGGGGGAGGTCCAGTATTGTGATGCTGCTCCAAAGAAGCTGGAGGAGGTGACAGGCATGGAGGATGGGTGGGGTGGGACAAAGTTCACCTTCTGTTGATGGGCGTGGTAGGAAGGCATGTAGGAGATATCAGAGGGATACTTGTACATGGATGTCTCTGTTGGATGTGGCTGCAGGGCCTGGGCAATGCCATGGAAGTCAAACTTGTAGGCATACCTTTTGCCATGCACTTTGGTCATAATGTTTTTATCATAGTAGTATCTGAGGGCCCTGCTCAGCTTGTCATAATTCATATTGGGCTTGCTCTTCCGCTCTCCCCAGCGCCTGGCCACCTCATCAGGGTCCGTCATTTTGAACTCCCCGTTGGTCCCCTCCCAGGTGATACAGCTGGCATTGGCACTGTCGGACAGTAGTTCCAGGAGAAATTGCCACAGCTGGATCTGCCCACTTCCTGCAGGTAGGTGGGAAACAGGAGAGGGTAGTCTCAGTAGTGATTCTTACATGAAAATTCTTGTCCTTTCCCCCAAACAAAACAAACAAAACAACAAAAACAAAATCCTTTATTGGCTAGGCCTGGTGGCACATATCTTTAATCCTAGCACTTGTGAGGCAGAGGCAAGAGAATCTCAATGAGTTGGGGGCTAGCCTGGTCTAGGAGTCCAAGACAGCCAGAGCTCTGTTACACAGAGAAACCCTCTCTGGAAAAACAACAACAACAAACAAACAAAAAACCAAAACCAAAAAAGAAACTCTTTTCTCTTATGTCAGAATCTCATGGAGATGACCCTTCTTTATTCTTTCCTTTAGGAAACAGAAACAGGCACATAATAATTTTAAACGTTTACAGGGCATAGGGCGATACTTTGACATGCGTACGTAATGACTGATGGGTTCACAGGCCCATCTCTTCAAATGCTTGTCCTCATCAAAGATGATGAACACTCATCTAGCTAGTTTGAAAGGTACGATACATGCTGTTAACTCTACTGCTGCCACCTAAATGAGAGTATTGAGCAAGTGTATTAGATCTTAAGATAGATTGTCCTAAATCTGTGGGCAGAGGTAAGAGTAACAGGAAGGAATGCTGGATGGCGCTTTATCTTCTGGGCAAGAATGGTCTGGTTAAAGAGTAGGGAGGAGACCCAAACAGCTTGTGTTCCCTGTAGTACTGTAAGTACAGCAGACATGTGGGCCTGGCTTTTGTTCCCTTGAGCCCTCAGTCACCATGGTTTGGGTTTAGAAGAACACGGCTGAGAGTTATTTTCAATAGCGAATCCCTAACACCTTGTCGAGTTCACTTTGTGTGCAACTCTTTAGGGATACACTTCTTTTTGAAAGGCTGGATAACTACAGCATTCAAATTAAACCCACAACACTTGGGGGCATTCATGAGCCCGGTATGAGGGATAACAGAGTTTCTTTCCTCACGGGGAATGTCCATCTGAGTCATTTGCCATGAATGTAAACCTCTGTGCAGAGATGCTTGTTCTCCAGAAAGATCTTCTGGCAGCGGACACTGATACTCACTAACAGGCCCTGCCTCTTGTCTGTGCACAACTGAACGTTTGACTAAGGAAGCACATGCGACCTCCAGACAGGTGTCTGTACTAAGGAGTAAGGTTTCTGTGACCTTACAGATATAATGAACATTCTGGAGGGAAAGGCTTGCAAGTTCAAGTTAACTCACCAGGGTTTGCTAGGCGGCTGCTGGTTGGCCCCAGGATCTGATAAGGATCTAAAAAGAAAAAAAGAAAAAAAAAAGCTTGCTTCATTCCTCATCAAATAATTTGACAGCAGCATCAAGATGAAGGAAACCTTAACAGTTTCTACTTTTATCTCAGGGCCACAGAAAAGCTTGATCAAAGACCACAGTTATGGCCCAATCAACGTGGACGAGTGTCAGCACTGTTTCTTCATATTCGGTTTCTAAACTTTTAGATTATGCTGTCATTACCTCCCCCCCCGCCCCCCCCTCCCCCCCCCCCCGGCCCCAAACAAAATCACTCACACGTTTGAAAAGCATCTGGTTAAATTCAACCAGGCAGTGAATAAACTGAAGGATCGCTTATTAAAACAGTCTTAAAGAAGGTCCTACAGTGATTACTAGCTATTAATAGTTCTTTCTAATGCTGAAGACATTACACATGTCTGAGTTTTCTGATGGACTGTAAAAAACAACCAGGTAGCCTGGGTTCTCCTACAAGCTATGTTATGAACTAAATCATGGTTTGGACAACTTCTGGGTATTTGTTTTCTCAGCTACGAAGAGTGGGTTGGGCTGCTGGCCTCAAATCCCTTTGACCAAAACTCTGTGATTTTAAGCTTGAAAATGTCAACACTAATTAGAATTTGTATTTTAGCTATGAAGTCACTACTTTTTAAAAACACGCTGCTTTTTTTTTTCAATTATAGTAGTCATTATTAACGAATTAAAAAAATTAATTTGAACAGTTCTCGAAGCCTTTTAGTTCACCTTTCTAATTAAATTTTAATATTTATTTTAATGAAACTGAAATTGTTGCGGCAGATATTGAATGTTGTTGTTTTTGTTAGAACTTCTTTAAAATTTGCTCTACCTGACTTGGTTTTCACTCGAATTTCACCTTTTAATGTAATTTCTCTTTCTACATTTTGGGTGGAAATGGAGAACCACGTTTGCCCACCCCCAAGCAAACAGCTTGTTCAGATCTTAATTCAGATTCTTAATTAAGACAGTGGAGCTGAGTACAATGGCTGTCTTCAGATCTGTGTAGGGTCTTCGAGTGGTACCTTTCCCCAGAAGGCAAGACCAGAGGAGTAGCTGAACAGAGGACTCTGTCTCAGAAAAGAATTAACTCAAGATAGGTTGTCAACTTCCTGTTTGTTGTGAGCATGCAAGTGGGAGCAGGGACAAAGCCAGGGCGGGTCTGGGGCAGGTCGGGGCTGGGCTGGGGGCAGAGGCTGGGGACAAGAGCAGCCCATCATAAGAAGTCATGCTACATAAGAAGTCATGCTACAGAGGGTAATAGACTGCAGTTCTCTAAGTCATTTCTTTATTAAGGGTCTCCGGGTCCATAGCTTCAAAAGCTCTTTTGTCTTAACTCTTAATATCCACCAGGTGAGGGCATCTCAGTATGGTTTAGGAAAGTATAAAACGCTTGGAGAAGTGGGGGCTCGGGAGTGTCAGCTCTGCTTGTCTTTCAGCAAATCTTTTCACCCATTTGAACCTGTCTTCTTCTATGAAGTAAGGCATTGGACCATTTCAGTTTTAAGTTCCTTTTAACGGGTCGCTTCTTGGTTCGAGGACTTCCTGCTTAATTCCCAGATATTCTCTTGGAACAAAGAAGAGACAATGTGTGACTTAGAGTTGCCTCTTGGTATACATAGGGGATTCGTCCTAAGGCCTGTCAAGGACATCAAAATCTTTGACAGCTCAAGTCCTTTACATAGAATGGAGTATTTGCATATAATCTATGCATATCCACCCATATACGTTAAATCATCCCTAGATTACCAAAATGACACAAATGCTATTCAAATAGCTGTACTGTATTGTTGAAAGGCTAGTGAAAAGAAAACAAGTCTGTCCACATTCAGTGCAGATGTAGATTCTTTGCTGAGTATTATTGGTCTGTGGTTGGTTAAATCCCTAGGCATAAAACCCACAGATATGGACGGCCAACTCTACACTGTCTCACTCCACCATTGACTGACTCCACAGCTGTGTCACACACAAGGGAGAGGCTTCATATTTGAGTCACATACCTGGCTGGGGCCGTTGCTCAGTGTTCTTGCCCATGGTTTGGGCTCCTCCAAGGGGAGGACCTGTGGAAAATAAAGAAGAAGTGCTAAGTGGACTTTTCTTCAGTGGCAGGAAAAATGTTCCTGTCACATCTCTCCCGGAAGGAGGACACGTGAGTTACCACGTACGCACTCTTTCATGGATTTATGTGCTCATTTTATTCATGAATACTTATCACACCACTATGCTGGCACTGGTCTCCGGTCAGGAGAGTTAGCAACATAGTTATATTTTAACAGAAGGGACAATAGTGAACAATGTCTCTTCTGATATGGGGTTGTACCATTCCTTTGAAATGTAGTACCTTGAGCTTCAAGATGACTCTGTGGGAAAGACTGTTTGCTGCATTAGGTCAAGGGCCCAGATTTTAAGCATCCACACATAAAAGCTTGACATGGCTATGTACATTTGTAACGCATGTCCTGGGAACGGGGAGGTATTGGCACAGAAAAGAAGATTGCCGAGGCTTGCTGGACAGGCAGGCTAGCTGAGAAATGGAGAACTCCAGGGTTTAGTAACAGACTTTGTCTCAAAGGGACCAGGCAGAGAGTGATAAAGCAGGACTCCCAAATGTCTTTCTTTGGTCTCTGTGTGTATGCATGGGTACATGTCTATACTTGTGTCCCCCAAATGCACACATGTGTCTCCTCTATCTTTACGGAGTTCCCTCCTTGAGAAAGTGCAATTTGAGCAAAGATCACCTGTTGCCTGTCACACTGTGTTTTGTGAGAGCCCACCCCCAGGGTTCCTCACGTTTACCCATCTGGCTTCCCCATATTTGAATGTATGCTGCTTTGTATGTGACCTGTGGCTCAGTGTGACTGGAGTACTCACACTTCTGTATTCAAACTGACCCCTCCTACTGTTCAGCACTCAATGCCTCCTTACGACTAAAGATCTGGGGTCTATTTTCAGAGTGCCATTCGCTATCCCTTTTTTTTTTATCTTTTGTCCACTATACATCCTAAACTCCAGAAACCTGGGTTCCTCACTGCCAGACATACCACCACGGTCTTCCCTGACATCTACCTCTTCAAACTTGCCTGTCTTCTTCTGCTCCCTTAACCGAAACATGGCCTGTCTGTAGCGGTAACTGAAATGGTAGCAGATGCACAAACGCTCTTTACTACGACCCAGATGAAGGGTTATGTGTGACCGTGATTTCTCTCTCCTGCCTAAACTACTGGTGCTTGCCTGGCTCATCTTTGTGAGACCCTTACAGCGACGTGCTACATGAAGTGAACAGATACTGCACACTCATAACAGAAAGAGATCCTGGTTATCGCTTGCATGGACACAACCACATTGTTAACATAATCTCCCTTACTTTTCTTCATTTCCCTGCAGCTTTACTTCTTGGAAACAGTAAGATAGACATGTTGGTTGAAGAGTGAATTGTTCTCTTTCATTGCCCTTTAACGGAAGATACTGGGTGGATTTCAACAAATCATCAGCGGATCATTGTTAGACAAATTAATGTCTGTGGCACACGGCATCTCATAGGTTATCTTTCCCGTCAGTCTCTCTAACTGTGGCTAGGGATATTGGCATGGCTAAGCCTTGTCATATGGAGAATATAAGTCCTAGAGATTCATCGTCCTGACTGAAATAACAAAATCCAGACCAGTTGCTTTGCTTTTATAAATCAATTTGTCCTGAGAAAACTTCAAACCTTATAAGTTCTTAAACTAAGTGCACATAAATAAAGTGCAAGCAAATAAGTACAAAAAATATCAAAATAAACCTCAAAGGTCTCAGCATCCCCTGCAAATTGGCATTGCTATCTAACCAGACAGCATGAAGACCAATGCTTGTTCTTAGTATGTCTTATGACCCCACACCCACATCCCAACTTCTGGCTCTCAGGAAACATTTTACTCCCCCCAAAATATTTTCCTATTTACTTACTTTTGTTGAGGCCAGAGTTCATATTATTGCTCCATCCTCCTCTCCTGACAGAGTCATAAGAAGGGTCTATTGAGAAAGAACAAATGAGAACACATCAGCTTTGTCTGTTTTGCAGGAAGGTTATATGAAGACGCTCTCTTGGTGATCAGAAGAAGTTAAATTTATTTCCTCAATAACTTGCTAAGCACCACTAAATTCCTGAAGTATCGTCTTCCCTGAGGAACATTGACCCTAATATATTATTTGTCTAATCTGGGAGCTGAAGCAGTAGAAAGAGTCCTGAACTTGAACTTGAGGACTGGCTCAAACTCTATCTCTGTTGTTATTTGTTGTGAGATGTGAGATGCCCACAGGGATTTCCTGATCCTTGTCTTTGTAGAAGCAAAATTGTATATGAATTATCTACCTCCTGGGGTTATGCTAATAGACAAGTGAGAATACTTGTGAGCTACCTTATAAAATTTTCTAAAATTATAAAATACCACAAATCAAGGGAAAAATAAAAAAAACTTTTCAATGATGCAAGGATGTTGGGCAGGGCTGAAAATCTAAGGGGTGATGTCTGGACGAAGGTCCCTGGAAAGAACATCTCAAGGCCCAGGCTCATGGCATTCCTGCAAGGCCAACTCCATCATAGCTCCTCATGGCCCTGGTGCTATGGAATGACATGCAGACGTGTGTCCACATTGTAGGCTGACCAAGGCTCTCAGACATTTCTGTAGCAGAAAGAGGTGGGGTCTTGTAACCACACATAGACGTAAGGCCAGAAGTGTGGCGAGGACCAGGGCTGACCAGGGAATGAACCGACAGAGATCTTTAAGCTAGGAGAGGCTGGCACTATACGAACCCTGAACTTTGACTCAGCTTTTCTCTTCCACAACCATGTTCAGAAACTGCTTAAGTAATGGCCTGGAAACATTCATTTCCTTTCTCATTGTGTGAAACCCATTGAGACATGGCACAGGCCTACCAGAAGGGCTAAGGATACAGAATTATGACTTTCAAAGTCTTTCCCTAAACAACAAAGGAACCATAAAAACCATCTGAACAAATGGAACACAAACCTCATCAAACAACTGTCTGACAGGGTGAAACACAAACCATCTCCTTTGGCCCTTCCTGAATCTCTCAAACAAATTAGAATAAGGAAGGGCTGGGAAGATGGATGGATGGATGGATGGATGGATGGATGGATACATCTAATTGCCTGGCTTCACTATTACCGGCTAAGACAAACCAAAAGACAGGAAGTGTCCTTGTGGAAAAATCCACGTGCACATGCACATTCCTCATGGGTCTGGAAAAGTCAGTTCAGATTTTAAAATTATAGTCTTTAGCAATTGGCACGAAAAGCAAAACAGAGCATGGGTGGGGGGGGTATCAGGCTGGAGAAGGAGGCAGGGAACAGGACAAGGAGAAATAACTCCTTTAAGTTGTTGTGTTTTTATTTTTGACCTATTTTTTTCTTTATTTCCTAAAAACAGCTTTTCCTTGTTTTAAAAAAAAAATAAGTGAATTGTAAGTCAACTAGCCTGGTTATAAGCTTGGAATGAGGTTGATAGCTTTATGAACACTTTCTGAGGGGGCCTCTGGAGTCCCATGGGGTGCATTCAGCTTTAGGATAAGCCTCAGGCAAGGGAGAGCCAGCTAAGTTTTGGAACATGATGTTCATTCGGTCTCCTGACAATAATTTAGAATCAACATTCTGTACGGTGTTGTGTGCGTATATGGGAGAAGTCAGTCATATAAAACAAAGTCCTTGTATTTAGACATTGACGCAGTCTGTAAGATTGTTAGGTATTGTGACCATGTGTGGTATTGTGATATGGTTTAGATGTCAATGACTATTGGAGGGGAAGGAGGGAAAGGTAAGTAGCATTGGGGGTCTTAGGGACTTGAGTGAGACCTAGCAAGAGGGGAGAGAGTGAGCCATGAAAAGGCAGATGGTGCTGCGGACATGGCAGCCATATAGGGTTGTAGAGGGAGAGAAGTAAAGGACAAAAAAGAAGGAGCTGAGTAGTCATTTGGGACCTTGTGGGAATGAAGATAGCATCTTTAGGGTCTTCATCATTCAAACAATAGGGCCAAGAGAGGTTCCCGGTACGTAGTGACTTCGAGAGCCAGAGAGTATGCATTCCAGGTGCTGTGTGGACAGCACAGGGAACCTAAGGAGTAGAAGTAATTTTGTAAGGACAGAACAGAAAGTGGATAAACTGGAAAGTGGTAGATGTAAGTGTCTTAGTTAGGGTTACCATTGCTGCAGTGAAACACCATGACCAAAACAACCTGGGGAGGAAAGGGTTTGCTTCAGCTTATACTTCCAGGTAACAGTCCGTCACTGAAGGGAATCAGGACAGGAACTAAACGAGTAAACCTGGAGGCAGGAGCTGATACAAAGACAACAAAGTGGGGCTTCTTCCTGGCTTGCTTCCATGGCTTGCACAGTTTGCTTTCTTATAGTACCCAGGACAAGCAATCCAGGGGTGGCACCACCTACCACAAACGTGACCCCGCCATCCATTGGTCACCAATTAAGATAAAGCCTTACAGCTTTCTCAACGGAGGTTCCCTCCTTTCTAATGACTCTACCTTATGTCAAGTTGGCATAAAACTAGCCAGGTGAATAAGTAAAAAGGAGGGGGACCCACTAAGTCCCAGGAGTTGCTGTGTGCCATCTGACGTCTGGAGCACTTGTAAAATCTCCCTTAAAGCTTTCCACCTACACTTGCCTCAGAAAGCTCTCATCCCTGGGTGAAAGCTGCCTCATAACAGTTTGGAATGATCAACTTTTCAGCTCACTCAGGGCCATGGCTACAGTTATTGTCAACTTCTTGGCCCCTTTCCTTCTGTTATTTTATTTTAGCTCTCAGGGAAGGGCAGGTTTATGAAAGTTCCAGAATGTAGGAGCTAGTTTCCTAGGCCATCACCAGATACTTTGGTAACTCTAGGTGAGCAATCATGTTTTGAAGTTGAAGCTTGAGGTAGGAGGGCATGACAACCCGTCTTTTCTAAGATTTTAATTTCAGTCTAAGATTCGGCGTCCTCAGAGGTCAGGGATGCTGAGCCTCGCAGGGAGATGCTCTCATAAGCCTATCTTGTAGCCCGGGAATTCCAACTCAGTGCCATTCAGTCCTACCATAGGTGAAGACAGAAGTGTATAGACAGAGAGGCTGCTCCACAAATCAGGCTTGCAATGCTGTCACTCTGAAGTTCACTGAGCAATAAATGGCCATGCCATGATCAGCAGGCATCTTCAGCCAATGTGTGTCACTGCCAGTGGAATCAGACATGAAAAACACAGACTTCTCTCCCACCAGCCTCTTTACATATGCAGAAGTTCTTTCTCTGGCCCCTAAATCAGAAAAGCAGTGCCAGGGCCCATGTATTACACAAGCCAGTGAATGCACCACAAGGGAGCTGTGGTATAGGGGACATCTCCTTCATGCAAGACTGAAATTAAAAACCAGTGTTTTGAGAGTGAGGTGAGAAGGCAAGAAAGCCCAAGGCCAAGAGCATCTAGCTGCCTCGGATGCTTAAAGCATTGGAGACCTTTGGAGCTGACGTGAAACGGTCAAGTCAACCCTGAGCACAAGGACCAACGTGACTCATGTTTTAGAAGAAAATTGTCATCAGTGTTGAAATGATCTGTGCTGCTGTCACTCATCTGAAAAACACCCGGAGCAGAAACACGTTGGCCAATTTGTTAAATATGCACTCTCCCCTGCTTCTCTCCATCCTTCTGACTCTCCTTTTCCATTCATTAATTCATCTTGACTGTTTGTATTCCACACACAAACACTAGGTCCTCACAGCTGGGAGCTGTTATGGTTTAGAATGTGTGACAACACTGAGTGCCCTGCACATGGTACACATGCAGTAAATACATGTCAATGAATGAATGGGATCAGCAGTGTCTCCTTCTTGTTAAAAGCACACAGTCCCTGTTGTTGTCAGCTAGCAGAAAAGAATCCAAGACTCTTACCTTCTTGAACTAGGTCTCTAGCTAATTCAGGCCTGTGGTGATAAGGATTACAGACTATGTCCACATCGACTGGGCATCAAGCCACCTATTTTGAAGTGGAAGCTGAGAGTGTGTCCCTTCAGGGAGGTCAGGAGCTGGGTACCACTCATTTATGTGCCTGGATCAACAGCGGATAGCACGAAGGGTGGTGGTTCTGTAATGCTGTGTCATCTTGGGTGGTCATCAGCATCGTGAAAGTACATCCTGATATTTAAATATCAGGTGGGTAAATATAAGCGAAATGGCATTTATCAGAACTGGTCCCCATTGTTCATAGGTCAATGTTATCACTCAAATGAGGGGTTGTGTTTTCTCCTATTAAATGTTCCCCAATTGAAACCCTGGCAATGAGGTCAGCTCTAGTACCAGACACACTGACAGACATATCTGTAACCAACATGGGAGAACCGGGCAAGCCTGTTGCACAAATTCCTACAGACACTCTTGACTCCAGAGCCAGATACTGCCTGGCTATGCTCAATGCCAGCTAGTGCAGAGTTCTCCCACAGGCTGTGGTAGCTCTAAGCAGCCAAGTGCACACATACAGATGCCCCACATATGGTACATGGAGTCTTCATCCTGACAGCTACATCTGGCTTCAGAATAGAAAAGTTTGAGGTGGCCAAAATCTCAGTGTCAAATATGTGACAGTCCAGGCCAGCACCCGAGGTGATGCTCTTAGACCTTCTCTGGGGTGGTAGATGGCTTTATCAGCAGAAAATTATGCCCTGGTTCTGACAAACTCTCTTTCTGCTTCAGGGAAGGCTGACACCCCCTGGCTTTAAGAAGTACTAAGATGACAAATCCTATTGTGATTTCTTTGCTGAGCAGCCACCAGTGGGCTTTGCCTAAGGTTTCTGGTTTCAGGCAGTCCTGAGGTCAGTTTTCGCCAAAGCAAAGAGACCTGGGCCTCATGCCGGGAATTCTGGGCTTTGCCAGCCATTGTGGATAATTCTTCCCATCTATGGGGCCCTGAACAGTTTCTCCATTATGCAATGCTCAGTGTGGCTGGATGCGACACTAAATGGTCTCTTAGATTCCAAGACAGCCTCCTAGGGTAGAGAAATATGAGCTCTGAGTCCCTGTTGGAAGGGGAAGGCTTTTGCTGGCTGTGACCATGGCACAGACACACCAGTGTTAAAATGCTCCTGGAAATATGGCCTTCATCTCTGGAAATACCTTGTTCTCTACTGATGCGTCCAGTAACTGTCTGAGACCCAGGTGCATCAGCCTGTACGCAGCTCTCTCCCTGTCATGACCTCATCTACAGCCATCAGCAGCACACAGAAGCCTCTCTTTCCTTCCCTCACTACACTGGGCCCTGCTCTCTCTATGCTTGGTGGAAAAAAGATGCACTTTCCTTGAAACTTCTCACTGAATTTTTGGTTTTTGCCCAGCAGGCTGGCAGTGTCTCTGATGTTTATGCTTGGAAAATCTGGGTCTGCTTGCCAACCTCAGTGAAGCCAATAAGCAAGGTGCTGTCTTTGTCTGGGGACAGTCAGATGTCCTAGGGCATGATCCTCTATCTGAGTGGATTCTCTATCTGAGGTCATATTCGCCTAGTAGATTCTATCTCTGTAGAGGTATGGATCTTTCTGACCACCAGCCTGACTGGGATTCTCTGCTTAGGACACCTTTGGGCTGAATACCTCCTGCAAAAGCTAACTTTATTTCCTGAACCCCCAGTTCACAACCCTGGAACAGTCTCTCATCTAGAATTATCTCTGTTATGTTCCTGTTCATATCAGTCCTGACTTGCTCTTATCTGACATACTTACTGGCCTGGATCCTATTTTAAATCCAGGGGAAAATCAACTTACCCAGAAGATGGGCAGTTTAAACTGAGTTTAGGGCTCTGTCCCAGGAGAGGGGTGCTCCTTTTTTGGCTAGGACCTAATGTTGATTTCAGTGGCTGCACATGGCCCTGGGATCCATCTAATCCCAGCTTTGTACCTGTTCATATGAATCCCTTGGTCATGTTATTTTGTCTTTTTGAACTTCAACTCAGCTTCCCTACAAAGCAGGATAACAAATTTTAACAGAGCTACTGTGGGGATCCATAAATGGGAACGTTTCATAACTGTAATTTTTGTACACAATATATAGATGTCTGTTTCATCTTGCCTTTAACTCTACAATAAGAAGAGGTCATAAGGCCTTGAAAAGGAAGAGAAGCCCAAGAGTTCTAAACGACCAGCTCTAATCTGGTGCCCTCGAACAGTTTTTCCAAGATGTGAATGTATCTTGAAGAAAGCGGTGGGTCATCATGAATACTGGTTTTAAACATGATCTCAGAAGACAGAGATGGGCAGCAGCTAGGAGTGATCAATGTTTGCTTTTTCCATGACTGCGAACTGCTCAGGTTCCTGTTTAGTTGGTCTTGAGGCTCAGGATGAATCCCCCACCTCATTTGATCCATTCCCTAAAGCTCACCGAGCCTTTCCCTCCAGTGGTATTTTTGTTCCACAGAGCTACAGAGGATCCTAGCACCTCTCAAGACTGCAGGAAGAGGAAGTTAAGAAGGGAATCCTTGGCTCTAGCTTGGAACTGAAAGAAGCAAGGGAAAACATCCTGGCTCAAGTTTCCTTTTCTCAAGGATCTTGTCCTGGAATTCAATCAGCCCCTCAGCCTCAGGATCAGCCCCACTGCATGGAGCACAATGAAAGTAGTGTTTAAGATATTCTGTGTGCAGAAGGAAAAGAAGATTCATGAGGAAAAGGCTGGAAAGAAACGGGCGGCTTTGAAATACAAAAAGTTTGACAAACTAAAAGGCATGGATGTTGAGCACAGCCTTGACACCTTCCTGCAAGGCATCCTGCCCAGCCTGCGTTCTTTTTTCATTTCGTCTGCCTTGTGGGCTCTCTATCCAAATGGCACAGATGTCTAAATAGACTATTTATTTTGATAAGGCCTCAAAGTGGGGCTTTGAGCCATACGTGGAAGAGGAATTCAGATCGACTAGCTGAATTGGGTATTTGGCAAAAAATCCCCTCCACGGTGGGCTATAGTAGACACGAATCAATCAAATACTTCTTTGGTCAAATGGATGTCAGGTGTAAGAGGATTCCAGCTAGGAAAAAAAAAAAAAAAAGAGGGAAAACACAACAGCTCATTTAGGCAATGCAGAGTTGTTTATGATTGCCCTCTGGCCCTGCAGACAGAGTTCATGCTGCCTCCACATGTCCTCCTTTGCCTTGGGCAATTGGATCTTGCATCTGCCTCACAATTCAAGCTTTGCATGCCTTCCTTCCAATCCTTCAGGTCATGATTCACTGGTTACTTGTTTTGAGTATACTGTCCTTGTCTGCTAAACAGTCCAGTGTCAAGTGCGACACCTCCCTGGCTAGGTGAGCATCTCTGCAGCAGAGTGACCAGACCGTAGTCACTTCTGACCTCTCCCCAAACTGGTTCTTGCCCCACCCCAGTACTAGCTTACTGGATTTAGTGGACATACCTTACCGCATACTCATTCATTCAACAGAGTTTTCTTGAATGCCTGCTCTGTTGCCAGACCCACGTATATGCCTAGAATACAACTCTGGCAATGCAAACACCCTTCTTCTGTGGAACTTAATTCAGAACAAATAGTAAACTATGTAGTGGATTAGAAGCTGCTGAATGTGATCGAACAAAGTGAGTCTGGAGAGGAAGCAGGCAGGGCTGGGTAGGAGGGCCTCACCGAAAACAGAATTTGAGCAGAGATTTGGACTGTCAACATACTAAAATGGAGCTCTTGGGAACGCCATCATTTCCCTCCGAAAAGTACTTGAACTGTCCTATGTTGATAGCGACAACTTTTCGGACAGCTAGTTCCATTTTGTTAGTTTGCATCTAGTGGGAGTGGGTTGATGTTGGAGGATAGTAACATTTAAAAGCTCTACAACATCTTTTGACTGTTTGCTGATTTCAACTTATTTGGAGTCGGGCTGATTTACCCATCCTTGATTTAAGATGACTATTCTAATGAAGAAATGTTACATAGCAACAGTTCCTGAGACAGGCCTTCTGACAGACAGCTAAAACATTAAAGTGGGTTTCAGGGAAGGACATGTCTTCGGAATCATCATAGGAGAAGTGGGCAGGTGAGGTCAAACTAAAGGAGACTACACTGCATTGTTCCGGTCTGCCAGGTAAGCAGACAATGTCAAACACGGAATCTTACACGGAGTATCTGAGAAAATGGCCCCCGTTTTGGTAGCGGAATTTGTTCCCACTACATCACAGAATGGCAGGCTCTGTTTCAGACTTCAAGGGATCCCAGACATGATCTAAACCAGACATGCAAATGAGCATGAGACCCAAGGTTCAAAGCTGGGAGACAGCATATGTGGCCACGTAAGAATTTTATTAGAAATTGAAAATATGACTCAGACTATCAAAACTGACTTTCTTTAAACTGATCTTAGGCTACTGGGCAGGACTGGTAACTAAGACAGAGAAAGCTTTCAGGCTCAAAGATTTTTCAAAATTATATCCCGAGCAGCTTTTGTCTCTTTGGAATAACTGAATCTTACCAAATACTGAACTGTTTGGGGGTGTTGTTTAAAGCTTTAAAGATATTTGGGGAGAAGCAATCTCATGGTTTCCAAACAGTAAAGCCATTCATTGCAAAGGAAAGAATTCAGGATCTCCGTTATTCCAGCTCTGCACCCCACTCTCCATCTCATTAGCTATGTGCTGTGTGAGCCTTGGTGAGAGACTTCACCTCTCTGACCTCCGTTTAGGAAAAGCATAGTCCTGTGGGAAACAATCGACTATTTGTAAGTTTCAGACTGTGTAAGAGCAAACGGTACATTTAATCCTCACAAGGGTCTTTAGAGACTAGATAAGATCACGTTTACACAAACGGTTCGCACACTCCTAAGTCTCCAATGGAATTATAGTTAATCTTTTCCAGTTAGCATTTTGGTGTATGTGCACGTGTGTGTGTGTGTGTGTGTGTGTGTGTGTGTGTGCGTGTGTGTGTGCGTGCTTGTGCATTCATCTTGGTATGCACACGTGGAGGCCAGAGATGGGATCTGAGTATCTTCCCTCTATTGCATTATTAGTAGTATTTAGTAGTATTAGTGTTGTTATTTTGAGACAAGATAATTTACTGAACCCGAAGCTTACTGTTTTGGCCAGTGATTGGCTGGCCAGTGAGCCCCTAGGTTCAAGCTGTCTCTATTCCCAGGCTGAAATTACAGATGCATGCCACCTTGCCCAGTTTGTTGTTGTTGTTGTTGCTGTTATGTGGGTACTGTAGACCTGAATTCAACCTCTCCTTCGTGCTGCACTTTACCCATGAGCCATTTCCCCAAATTCCTCTTTTCCAAGTTTTATTCATAGAAATTAATTTTTTTTCTTGTGATAACTAAGCTAATTCCTTCTGGTTCTCTCTTTAGTAGAGCCAGACTGAGTAAATATTTAACTCAATTGAAAAAGATTAGATTTTCTTTCCCAGTGAATCAGTCCATCAACTGTCAAGGTTATTTACTGAAATTTTTTGGGGTGGAAGAAAAGAATACTGGACAAAACTCACAATTAAAGATGACAAGGTAATCTACAAATAGGTCCAGAAATAGCTCCTGGGTGCAGGGATTAGGGAAGAAACACAGTTTGTAGGAGTAAGGTAAACACACACTGAGCAGGTATGATTGATTTGGGATTTGACATATAAGTAATTATCCTACTTAATGTTATTATTCTCTCTTTGGATTCTGCCTGACATGAATTTAAACTGTTCCAAAGAGACTGAAGAAGTATCTCAGTCTTTACCTGTGAGGCCTGCTGATTCCCAAAAGAGGGGAAAGCCCTCACAACTCCATTCCAGCCTTAGATTTTCTTTCTTAAAGACTTTATCTTCTCTTCCATGGGGATCCTTCAGGAGAAATGACTTCTCTGTGATCTTAAATTAAAGCTTCTCCAAAGACAGGAAGTTGTTACATCTATGAAAGGTTTTCATATTAAAATAATGTGCTGCCATCCTTTTAACTAGAAGATGCACTTCTTCCATGTTCTTCAAGAGAAGCTTCTATGTCTGTGTTTCTATTTCTCTTCCTCCTTCTCTTCAAATAGAGAAAAAGACAGATCTATACTTTTCTGTATGAGGATGACAGATAGATAGATAGATAGATAGATAGATAGATAGATAGATAGATGGACGGACAGACAGACAGATATTAGACAGATAAAAGCTTGGGGGAAATAACTTGCTTTTTAAGGATAGTCTTTCCTTTTATGTGAGGATAAATGGTTTCAGAGCCTCTATCATGCACCATGACCTGTAGATCTTTATAAAATGGTACAGGTGCTAAATAGAACCCAGGCTCATCCTCCCAAAGACTACCAGTCATTGCTGGATCACTTATGCTATCTCACAATGTGGATATCACTTCCATGCTTATGTACTGCTGTGTAAGTAAGGCGCACTAACTCATCGCACTGCCGGAGTAGCATTTAAGATCACTTAAAATACCTAATACATGTAAACCAGTGCTAGCCTGTGTTATTTAGGAAATGACAGGGAGCTTGCCTGTCCAATAGGATGCACTTTTCTCCAAGAGTGGTTGGTTGAAACTGCTGATGTGGAAGCCTGGATGGGAGAGGCCAGCTACACTTTCTAGTGACTACTGCCCCTAAACAAACCTCCTGTCCAGAAATATCTAAATCAGTACATTGGGCAAACACACATCTCTGGATTACTCTGTGTTGAGGTAGCCACCAGCAGGCATCAACAGCACGTGTGTAGACAACCCCCTTTTCTTGCCAGTTAACTTGAAACCCTTCTCAACATCAAGCAGCTTAACAGGACAACTTTTAGTTTTCATCACAAATCAGAGCACATGGTGAAGGTGTTTGAGGACTAAGAGGAATTTCATTCCGAGTTTTAGCTTCACTGTGTGGAATGAGACAGATCTGTAAGGCAGAGAGCAGCTTGGTAGAGGCGGCAGGACTGAGAGCAAGGCTAGAGATGAATGAGGAAGGTCAAGCCTACTTTAGCAAGTGCAAATAGCCACTAAGAAATCTGTGATATGGTCAGAGCTTCAGCCACAGAGCACCACAGTCAGGGGCCCCTGCTTGCCGGTGTGGAAAAAGGAGGAAGCTGAGTCAGGTTGGAAAGCTCTCCAGGATGTCATTACCCACAAATAATCTTCCCCCAGCCTTGTGTCTTTGACCATCTACCTTCAAGTGTTTACAGGACTCACGTTCCTTTATAAAAATGCACCAGGGCACACGTATTCTCTGTTTCTATCATTAGCACTGCAGGACGCATACACGTGTACATACAGCCTCCTTTATGTCTCCTGGAAGCCTCTAAGAACGGTTCTAATATGCATAAAAGCAAAGACAGGCACACGAAAGGTGGCCGATCTAAATGAGAACTCCTGAGTATCCAGGAATGGTCTGAGGGAATCCTGGCCTAAGAACATGAGGCAAGCCCTGTGGTGACAGAAAGGATGCTGATGTAAACCAAGAAGCTAAAGTTGTCATTAAGCCTGGGAACAAGGCGTGGGCTCTAAAGGTGAAGGTGAGACAACACTGTAGGAGCAATGGAAGCTGCCAGTTCTAAGGACCCACTAGTCAGCTATAACTTCCTTCCTCAGGGCCCCAGTGTGGGCAAACTCAACTTTATTTAGGGAGCTTAGGTGAGGTAGCATCCTGGCACACCTTGTTGATGCTCATCTCATCCAGGGGGAACACAACCATCTGATTCCTCACACCATGTTTGTGTCTTGCTCTTATTTTTCAGATTAAGTTGATGGCAACACTTGGTAATGGTTTTGCTCAGTGTAATATGTCTTTTACTGAAGCTCGTTGTTTTCATTTCTCTTGAGTGTTCAATTAAGCTCAAAAGGCTGTGTGTATCATTGTATAAACTATAAAAAATATCTAGAAAAATTTGTGAAACAAACTGACATGCCTCTGGAAATGCAGGTAAAATTGGGAAATTTGGGACCATTGCAGGAATTGACGCAGTCATATGGTTTTAAACAATTAGACAACACCATCTTCCTGAAAGAAATGGGCCTTTTTGGCATGCTGTGGTGGTTAATAATGTCAACTTGACAAGATGAAGGAGACAAACTTCTGGCCACGCCTGTGAGGAACTACCTCAATCAGGTTACTTGAGACAGAAGTGGGCAGCACCATTCCCTAGGCTTGGATCCTGGACTGGATTAAAAAACAGAAAGCCAGTGGAGCAGAGCGGTCATTGTTCTCTGCTTCCTAACTGGTGATGTAACAGGACCAATCACCTCAAACTTCTACCTCCAGGACTTCCCACCATGATGAATCTTAAACTGTGAGCTTAAACAAACCCTTTCTTCCCCAAGTTGCTTTTGTCAAGGCATTTTTTTTTTTTTTTTTTTTTTTGCACCAGTAGTAATTAAGACATAGTTGGATGGAAATACAAAAGGAAACTTCAGAGCCTATCTTCTACCCCGGCTGGGGAGGAGACTATGAGAACAGATTCTGCCCTGCTTCAAACCAGCACGGTGATTTGGGCTTCTCATCTATAAAATGGGAATAATGACAGTACTAAATTAATCAGATTTTGTGGCACAGAAGAATTCTTGCATGACTAGGTATTTAATAAACATGTTATAAAGGGGAAAAAAGATAGAAACAGGAAAGTTGAAGTGAAGAAGAACCTTTTTTTCTGGGGGATCACTTTTTCCTTGGTTCCCCTCTGTGTGGCCACAGACTGAGAGGCTGTGTCTGAAGGGGAATTTAGCTGATAAAATAGCACATAGCATTTAGGCTAAAAGGATGGATGATCACCAGCCCCTAAGCACGGACATCTACATGCTGACATTTTCCCTTGTTATTTTGGGATGAGACCCTTTACAACTTCAGGGTGGATCACATCAAGTGGAAGTAAGGGCTTGAAGAGTGGAGAAGAAAGGAGAGGGAAAAAGTGGAGAGGAGAGGAGAGGAGAGGAGAGGAGAGGAGAGGAGAGGAGAGGAGAGGAGAGGAGAGGAGAGGGGAGGGGAGGGAAGGGAGGGGAGGGGAAAGGAGGAGAGGGGAGAGGAGGGAAGGGAGTGGGGAGGAGAGGGGAGGAGAGGGGAGGGGAGGAGAGGGGAGGGGAGGAGAGAGGAAGGGAAGGGAGGGGAGGGGAGGGGAGGGGAAGAGAGGGGAGGGGAGGAGAGGGGAGGGGAAGGGAGGGGAGGGGAAGAGAGGGGAGGGGAGGGGAGGAGAGGGGAGGGGAAGGGAAAGGAGGCAAGAAGAGAGTACACCTTGCAATTCCCATAGGAGAAAAAGCCAGTCTCTCCACTAGAAACTTCTTGGAGGTCTGGCTTACAGTGACTCCCTTTTTGGGAGTGAACTAAGGTATACTTTTCATCTGTCCATCCAATGGTTTCTATCTCCAGTGTGCTTTAGTCATATGAAAGGAAAAAAATGTCCTCTGGAATCTGTCCAATGCTAAACAATGCTAAATTGGAGAAACAGTGGGTACAAACAAAACACCTCATAAAAGGGGCAGAAGAGATTAGAACCAGGTGATGCCATGGGGCCGAGGCCTCTGAAGGGGCAGCGGGTCTCTGGGTATGGGCGGGGTAAGTGTGGGGAAACAATCCAAACCTTGGCTGAAGGCATACTAGGTAGAGTTCCATTCAGACTCAAGGGCAAACCCAAGTGAGCAAATGTGTCCTAGTGGCAGCTGGGCCAGCTCTGTCATCCACAGTTGTCCAGAAGGTGCTGGGACAGGACCCTACAGGGTTGCATCTGAATTTCAAGTATGAACACACCAGAAAAGGAGGTGGCTGCTGCATAGTCCCTCACAATACCATGTCAAAGATCCAAAGGACGCAGCATGCTCTTGCTTCCTGTGTCTGCAGAGTTCCTTTGAGCATTGAGGTGTCACCTCTCACAATGCCACTTTGTACCTTGCAACCTACAACTCAAGGTTGATGCAAGTGTAGACAGGAGAGGGAGAGTGAACTTATGCTTACACTGAGGACAGTGGTCAGTGAAGGATGTGTGTCTGTGTGTATGTGTGTGTGTATGTGTCTGTGTGTGTCTGTGTGTGTCTCTGTGTATGTCTCTGTGTGTCTCTGTGTGTGTGAGTGTATGTGTGTGTCTGTGTGTGTGGGGGGTGTCTGTGTGTGTCATTGTGTGTGTCTGTGTGTGTGTCTCTGTGTGTGTGTCTCTGTGTCTGTGTGTGTGTCTGTGTGTGCCTGTGTGTGTCTCTATGTGTCTGTGTGTCTGTGTGTGTGTGTCTCTCTCTCTGTGTCTGTGTGTGTGTCTGTATGTGTGTCTATGTGTGTATCTGTGTGTGTGTCTGTGTATCTCTGTGTGTGCCTGTGTGTGTCTCTCTGTGCCTGTATGTGTGCTTCAAAGAAATTCTAGTAAGAATAGTGTGTACAAGCACAACACCAGGACAAGAGACCTCCTCCCCTGTCTCCTCTCCTTCCCAGAATGTACCTACTTCTCACCAGGTTGGGGAATAAGACTTCAAATCTTTTGCTCATTAGCCTGGAACAAATTTACACTTGTCTTTGGGAACATGCAAACTGTTTCCAGTAATTTTGAAAGACTGTGTGCTCGTCATCGTATGGCCACACGTGTGCAATAACAGAGCACACAGCACACCCGTGGAAGGGAATAACAGTTCTTTTACTTAGAGAAAGGAAGGATAATGGTTACTTAGAAAGTGTCCCAGACAAGCTGTCAAATTGAATTCAGAAAGTTGGAGTCTGACTCCAGGGCCGGGCTGGCTGGCTGGCTGAACTCCCCTGAGATTGGGGTTTCCTGCCTGCCAGGGTTTAGAGACAACGATTCTTTGTTTCCAGTCTCTCAATCTCTCTCTCTCTCTCTGTCTCTTTCTCTGTCTGTCTCTCTGCCTCTGTCTCTGTCTCTCTCTCTCTCTCAAAAATAAGTAAATAAAAATAAAAATTTTAAAAATCCAACACATCTCTGAAAGAGGGTCAGATAAGAAATAGATTAACATTAACTCTGGAATTTAAAAAAAAAAGTTAAAAACAAAAACAAACTAGAGAGAGAAAGCTACTGTTTATCCATAATCACAAATCTTTATTCCTGGACCACCGGAATAGCTAAGAAACACACCAGCACACACACAGAGACACAAACAGACACAGACATATGCAGACATACACAGACACAGACAGACAGGCAGACACACACACACACACACACACACACACACACACACACACACCTAATTTCTATTCTGGTTTCTATGCTCACCTACCCTCCCCACCCCATAGACTCACAATTTGAATGCTGAGCCTCCCAAGAGCACGTCACCCTGTGCACTGTATACGAACAAGGAGCAAAACTATCTTCTTGTTTAGATGTTCTCCCATTCATATAAAACTTATCCATGTCTTTACAGTCACAGAGAAATTCCAAGATATATAAAAGAGAAAAGCCCAGTGAAGCCTCCTCCAGGGCTTATTACTCTGCTAAACAATCAAAAGCCATGGCCAATCTCATTTCAGCTCCACCCCATTACCCCTGGGCCTTAGCATTTTGAGACAAATTCCTGGCTCCTGCTTCAGGCTCTATACCCGAGCTTCCTGTCTTACCATGAAATGCCTAAGCACATTGTCTCCAGTGCTGGAGGTTTACCCAAGGCTCCCTCCCTCATGTCATCCACTGATACTTTGTTCATTTGTACAGGGACTTAATTTTTCAAACTACAACCCAGAACACACATGGCCCCATGTGACGATACCTACACACACCCCAGACTCAGAGTTGCCCCCCCTTTATTTCTATATTCATATCCAGCTTCTCCAGAGGACCCTTCCCCCTACCCCCCACTTCACCATAACCTCCTGAATGGAATGGTATAATTCAGAACACTGATGGAGAGGGTGTGTGCAGGGGGGAGCAGGAAGACTTTCTGAGACTATACTGGTCATCTGTGGGTGTGATTGGCACCCCTTACCTATCATATTTCCAGGATTCAGGAAGGTTTACTGTGTGGAACAAATCTTCCATAAGTCAAAGAATCAATGAATGATTGGGAGAAGGTAGAATGTCTCACATAATTTATATCCATTCTTTACGAAGGCATTGACCACCTACATCCTTTGCATGAACACACTGGGACAGGGAGATGGCTCAGTGGGTAAAGCCACTTGCTACTAAGCATTAAAGATCTGAGTTCAAATCCCAGAACTTACATGGTAGAAAACAAACAAACAAACAACTCTACCTGGGTTGTCTCTGACCTCTGCGCTTGAGCTATGGCATGTGTGAACACCTATGCCACACAAAAGGTAAATTAATGTAATTAAAACATTAAAAAAAAGTTATAGATAGGTTGAGTCTCTTTTATGCTGTGGTCCCAAGTGTTTCCAGTCTTGGATTTTTTTTTTTTTTTTCAGGTTAGCGTGTGACTTTGGCCGGGCCCACACATTTTATGGCCTCTGATTTCTTTTGTCGTATAAAAAGTATTCAGTGGATACTTTCAGCTCTGGCTCTTCCTAACTCCGATTCCCTCCTTACCCTCGGAGCTCTTGAATGTGACAAGTGACTCTGCATCTATGAATGTGATTTTTCCGGCATTTCCTGACATGCCCTACAGGGGTCTCTCCCTAGGAAGTGTTTGAGCAGCTTGGTTTCTCAGCTATGGTGGAGAATCCTGCACAGTGCTCTACCATCCATTAGCGTACAATATCTTCACACTGTTAGCCTCTGGTAACCCTCAAATATATTGGAATAGTTCCCCAACAATAATGTTAATTACTATTATAATCCTGGTCATAAATCATAATAATGTACTGTTATGAATATAATTTATCAAGCACTTTTGGCATGTCGGACATCATGCTGATTTACAAGTACATAGAAATTATCCTTATTTTATACATGATGAAACAGAGTTTTGTGGCTTAATAGGAAATATCTCCCATGGGCTCTCATTTTTTTGGATGCTCACTGCCCAGTGGGTGGTAAAATTTCATAGAACATAGGAGATAGAGACTGTTTAGAGGAATTAGATTATTAGGGGTAGGCTTGTAATGAAGGCTATGGCTTAACCCTTGAATCTTGGTCCACTGCCATGGGAATGCCCACTTCCAAATGTTCTTCTACTCTCCATCACACACTCCCACTATCATGCTTTCTCCACCATGATGTGCCGAAGTCTCCCCAAAACCACAAAGTTTCTATCTTTCCCTGTTGAGTTGTTACTATCAGGTATTGTGACAACCACACAAATAATATATTGCGATAGAAAAAGCTAACCCTTGCCCAGAATCACACTGCAGCTTCATCAGTATAACTCTGAAATAGGAGCTGAGTTGAAATCATTCATTAATGAATATTCAAGATGTTGAGATTAATATCTGGGAAGCACCCCCCACCCCGTCTACCTCCAGGGGAGCAAAGCAAACCTATGCTGGGTAGAATCTTGCTCTGCCACCAAATATGGGTCTCATCTAAGGAACACTGGGAGCTCTTGGCCTTATTGTCTTTAACTGCAGAATGGGGACAAGGAGGTAGCAGCTGCGATCTCATGGTGATGGTATGCAGATAATGGATAATGGGTGTAAAAAATGTTTGGTAAGTAATAGATGCTACAGAAGAAGGGTTGTTCTTCCATACTTGTCCCTTGTCCTTGGAATTCTTGAGAGGAGAGGCTCTCTTAAGCATGATCCATAATTGCCAGCTGGGCAACCAGCATATGTGACGCTGAGGTGATTTAGTCCCTCTCTTTTCAATCCTTGTCAAATAACCAGACAGACTTTTTATTTATCAGTCAAGGAAACTGCCAGTGATGGAGATTCTGCAGGCCATTCACCCTTGGCAGCTAGGGCAGTGGTTTTCAGTTTCTACTTTTCGGCATCAAGTCTCAAAGGCAGAGGGCTAGAAGCTCAGAGCTCCACCAGGCCTTGGCAGCTATGAGGTCCGGAAGTTAGTAAACAGGGGTCTCAATATCCTCTGCCTTTTGGAGAGCTGAAGGTATTTAGAAAGATGCAGGAGGAGGGATAAGGAAATGAGAGCCTTAGGCACACAGAGGAGCTCTGAAGATAGTTGCTCACTCTTCCCCTTTGTGGGGCCAGTGGGCACATTGCAGAGGGCCCTGTGGCAGGAGCTGCCCAGAAAACCAAAGAGAAGCTGGGACCTTGGATCCACAACCCAGGATCTGCAGTCACACTCCAGATTGCAGGGTGCAGGACAGGGAAGAAGAGAGTAGAGTCAAGCAAGCTTGGGTCTAGAATGCTTGCATGGAAAGGCTACTTAGCCTTTCCAGCTTCAGTGCTCTCCCGTAAACACAAGTTATCAACCACGGATCTTTTCTTACGGGGCCAATGAAGGGATGAAAGCAGGGTGTTTCTAAGATGTGAGATGCCAACCTCATCCCTAATTGTCAGTAACATTAGTAATGATATCATCAACGGTAAGAGTTCTTTCACTCACCTATGCTTACAATCCGTATATCTACAGGTGTTTGTCTAGGATGACTGGGGGACAGGCAACATCAGGAGCTAGAAAGACCTGGAGTGGCCCTGAGAGACACTGGTTACTTTCCTTTAGAACTATGTAGCAGGGCTTGTCAAGTTAGAACTTAAGAAAAAAAAAAATTCCTAAGGCCCTGTAGGTACCAGTAGAGATTTAGCATTAAGCCATTATGTTTGGGCCTCAGCATCAGTGTTTGTTGTTATTTATGCATTTAAAAGTTTTTTTTAAATAACATTTACTATTTTAGCCTCTTTCAGGCGTATGACTTAGTGGCGCTCTGCACATTCATAGGGAGTGAAAAATCATCACCAGCCTCCACCTTCAGTAATCTCTCTACCCCCAGTCAACAGGAAGTACTTCTCTCTACCCGCGCCTCTGGCAGCCAGCCGCCATTTCTATCCAGTGAGCTCCAGAGCTCCAGGTTGCTCCAGAGGGGGGAGTCACAGAGGACTTGTCCTTGAACATCATTGTTTTACGAAGTCTACAAGGGGGGTCTCTGGGCAGTTAAGACCAAGGGTTATGGCCTAGTAGAGGCTGGGCATGAATTCGTTTCTAGAAAGGGAACAGAGATGTAGCTGGAGGCAGCAGTGAAAAACTACAGAGACAGAGAAAAATTGTGCAAAAATTCAAATTTCTGCACCAAGTTACATTTAGGAAAAGATAGCTAGAGGGAAAAGACTGTGTTTTTTGAAGAGGCACCTTGGCAATAAGGGCCATTAAATCACACATATTTTAAAATATTTGAAATATATAGTGACTGTGACTACTTTGGGAACTCAGAATGATGTTACTAAGCATTTATGCAATGTGTAACAATCAGGGCAAAGACGTGGACATATTCCATCACTTCACAAACGTAAGCACTGGGGCTGGGGAGATGTCTCAGGGTAAAGTGAGTGTGGACCAGGCATAAAAATCCAGATTTGGATCTCTGGCGACCATTAAAAGCCATATGCCTGCCTCACTGTGGGTCTCTCATCCCAAAGCTGAGGAGATAGAGGTAGGAGGAATTCTGAGCTCACTGGACAGCCAGCATAGCTGGATGGATGAATTCCAGGTTCAGTGGAGAGCAACCCAGAGAAACAGCTGACGCCAGCTTATAGCCAGCTTATAGTTTCTGTATGTATGTGCACAGATATGTATGCACATCTATGTGCACACACATACACACACACTCTCAAACATGTACACACACACACACACACATATATATTCCTATTAGCTGTTTTGAAGTATTGGATCGACTGCTGTCAATCATTCTTTTCCCACTCTGCCTTGGAAGTTGTTCCTCCAACTGCACCCAGTCCCCACCAGTCCCTCATTCTCTCCAACCTTTCCACTCTGGTAAACAAACAAACAAACAAACAAACACATATCTCTCTCTATGACGGTGGCTTTTAGTGAAAGGGGAACTTTCCTTACTATACTCTGAGGGGCTACAAAGCATTCAGGGGTCACTTTCATCTTGTCCCACCTCTCTGCATAGAAAGGAAACAGCAGCTAATTTACAGAATGGTGCTCCAAAGCAAAGTATGTACCCATGCCCTACGCACTCCAAAATCCTGTATAAGTGACAGCTGAGGCTGCGATGGAAGTGGTTGACAATAACTGCTGTCCTCCTGCAGTAAGCACATTAAATTTGACAACTAAAGGAAGAAAATGTTCAGCGGCTCCAACTGGGTTCAAGCGAGACTCACAACACATTTAAAGATCTGTGGAAATTGCGTTTTGATATGTCGTCTTATGTTCTACATACAAATAACCCTTAGATAGCTTCAGTCAGTTTTCAAGGAGGTAGGCGGGCTAGAAAGGATGGTCATGCCATTCTGATCTAAAACAGCACTCTAGTTGATAAGTACCATGAAGATACATTAATTGACTGCATCTCCTCAGCTTCTTCCATTTGTGTCTGATGCCAGCCAGCACCTGCCCTTTGCAAAGCAGGGAGCAAAGGCACCCGTGGGCACACACCCAGCTCTGATTAAGTGCTGTGTGTGCCTCTTATTCAGACAGAGACATAGTCAAGGTGGCATTGATGTCTTCTATTTCTTTTTCCATTTAATATTTAAAAAATAAAGATAGCTATTAGGGAAGAAGAGAAGCAGAGAGGTGGGAAGAGGGTGAAAGCGGGGAGGAGTTGGTTAGCTTTGTACTGCTAATGCGCTTTATTTTGTGGCAGGCCGGCTCCTTCAGCCAGACTACCTCAAAAGGGGGAAGGCTGTCACTTAAGTGGAGAGCTTTACTGGGAACAAAAGATGCACCTGCAAAAGCACTGGCTTAATCGTCTCTAGAGGCCAGGGCCGAGGCTGGGAGATAAATGCCCATCACCACCTGAATGGGGGCAGCCGGTGCGTTTGCCTGGATGCTACAGTCAATTCATTTCAGAAGAAGGTTGCTACCCAGTAGGAGCTGGCGCTCCTGCAAGCAGCATCAATGAGGCAGCAGCGAGACAAATGCACTCTCAACACAAAAGGGCCAGCAGAGGCGGGGCTCAGCCCAGTAGGTAGAGCAGAGGGCCAGGGCTGTGCTGAACTCCTCAGCAGGAAGGAGGAGTTGGTTAGCGACTCATTTCAGTGTCCACAGACCAGTTTCTCAACCTAAACCAGTATTTAAAACCAGTGGGAGCAGAGCCCATTCGTCCTGTCTATCCCAAAGGCTCATTGGTTTATTCTAATGGTATAAATCCTACTTCAGAAGTTCAAAACTTGCCTTCCCTTCCTGCTCCTTCCTCCATGTCCATCCTTCTTTCTTTCCTTTCTCTCTCCCTTCCTCTCTTCTTTCTCCCTCTCTTTAGTGGCTCCTTCATTTCTTTCCAAACCTACAAGCTATGGCTCCATCATCAGCTATCTCCTCAGAAACTGATCGCTTTAGAGCCAATCCTTGACCCTCCCTGGAAGAACCCTGCACCTGTCATGAGTCTGAGGACCAGGTCATGACAAAGCCAGGTGGCTGGACCTCAGTGTATTCATCATGAGAATAAATATTCTCTGCTACAGGCATGTATAACATGATGGGACAGGAGATCATCAGATTGTAGAATGAGTGGACAGAGCTTCAGTTCTCTCACACACAAAATAATCATGCATCTGATTTGGGGAATCAGTGGCCAAAACAAGACTAGGTTGAGTGATTTTGTGTGTGTGTGTGTTTGTATATGTGAGTTTGTGTGTATGTGTGTATGCATGTGTTTGTGTGTGTATCTGTGTATGTATGTGTGTCTGTGTGTATGTGTATATGTATGTGTGGTTGTGCTGCATTTGTGTATGTCTGTCTGTCTGTCTGTGTGTGTGTATGTATGTGTGTGTGTGACTGTATGTGTATCTATGTGAGAGTGCGTGTGTTGCTGGATCAAACCCAGGGCCACCCACATGCTATGCATGCATTCCACCAACAAGCTTGGGACTTCAGCCCTTGCTGACAAAGAGGCTGAGAAATGGCACTGTGATGTTCACTAAAACCACTTTTGGAGGCAGTTTTCTTTCTCGCTGATCAAAACCAAATGATATCAAATGAATCGTTTGACTAAACCAACCCAAACCAGACCAGGCCAACCTATCCTAGACCAAATCCTCAGACCACTGCTTTAAACACGAATTGACAATGCTAATTTTTCTTTTAGAAAAAAAAAATCCCCCAAACAAAAGTTTAAAAGGTAAACACACACTCCGTTATCTTCACCAGGAGAGCCCTCAAGTGTCATCTTGGAAAGTCATTGGATTCATTGTTCTCTAAGGACAGTCCACTTTCTTTGGGCGGGGGTGACTTTAATTTATATTCTTGTGATGTCGTTATGAGATGTTTCAAAGCCTCCCTTGTAGTTTGGAAACTAGTGGTGGAAGGAAGAAAAACATGTTTTTTTTGTTGGGTTTTTTTTTTTTTTTTTAATTTTTTTTCCTCTTGTGTACTAGAAAAGTAGTTTCCCATGTAAGGAACTGGTGTCAGACATGGCATCTCCCACCTGTCTGAGACGTATGGACCTGTGCAGCGGTGAGAGTGGAGGGAACCTGGGCATGTGAGGGGACAGACTCACCTTCCTTGACATTCAGTCGTGAGGACTGGTCTGTGTGGGACGTTGTATTATAGGCCAGCAGTGAACCTGAAATGAAAGTAAAAACATAGAAACATCATGCTTCTTTGGTCTGTATCTAGAATGTTCTCCAAAGGCCTGTGTGTTAAATTCAGGGTTCCCAGTATGTTAGAGTTAAGAAGTAAGAGAAACTTTAGTAAAATGGGGTCTGGGTAGGAGGTGGATCCTTGAGTGGGCTGTGGACTGTGGGACCCCACCTCTGGGATGTTAATACTATAACAGACACTTTGTCCCAGTGTCTAGAACAGGAGATCTCAACACACTGATGTATGGTTTTCTAAACGAAAGCCTTGATGGAAAGGTCTCTGTACCAGACTCCAATGAAGCTACTTGGAATGGCTGATTGTTTTTCTGTTGCGATTGCATGTAAAACATATGTCCTTTTCTTTCCTCAAACTAGATTTGTCCTTTTGTTTAAAGTGATCCCAAGAGTTTATTTTGTAAATTGGAAGCATTTTTAGGATTCTTCTCATGATTCTCCTGGGGACATTTTTTTTTTTTTTTTAAAGCCTTCAAGACTAGGGCTGGGATCTGCTTTTACAAAGGACACCATGAGCTTCACACATGTGTTTGGGGCTACCAAAGCCTTGCTAAACACAACTTTTCTCCCTGGGGCATGTGGCCAAGGGAACTGACTGAAGGCCAGGCTGGGAATGGTTTGTCAGTCATGCCTCTGCTTAGCCTCCAGTCAAGGAGGAGCTGGGAAGTAGAGTGGTGTTCCCCTTAGCTATGGGTGCTCTGGTTGAATATCCAGAGAAAATATGGGTCTTATCAGAACAGCCAAAGACACCTCCTGGGACGTAAGACTTTTGGCTTAGGTACCTATCTTTTCTAGTTCCAGCAGTTCCTAGGTGAAAACCAGCAGGTGATGGGTACCATTTAGGGATTGCTATATGCCAAAGTGCAGTTATGTAGATTACATGTTCTAAGGGACACAGCCACCCAAAGGCAACATTCTGTCTTCCAAGAATATCAGTGACAAGTTCATTTGGGTATAGCTCCCCTGGTCACATGTCCCTCATCTATACTGGGTGAAAAGTAACATCTACTTAATGTGGCTTCAATAAAACCAAGCTCAGAAGGTGCACTACCGAGACCCTGGCTTGTTTTAAATGTTCAGCAGAGGCTAGCACTTATCATGACTGCTTTCAGTTACACGGAATGGAAACCCTCTACACAGAGCTTGCGGGCACTGGCCATGTTGGCTGGAATTCCAGCTAGGGACGGGTCCTTCCGCAATGAGAAATAATCCTCCGTGACTGGACAGAGCTTCAGAAATGGAATCAAACGTTCCAAGAGAATATCCCAAACCTCTCAGGGGTAAGAGCAAGAATGTCTGTGCCTCAGTCCCAGGCATTTTCTCCCTCAGGCAGAACCTTGCTGCTAGAGCAAATAAAGAAAAATAATGGTCTCCAAGCAGCAAACCACTCCAGTCATTAGTACAAAGTTAGACAGAGACGGAGCTCAGATAAACCACATTTATTAAATTTCCCCCCATGGTCAGAGTTCCTCTCTGGGCACACGTGAAGCCACAGGAAACTCCCAGAATGCCAAGAGAACGGGTCACTTGACCTCCCCAAAGCCTGCATGAAATACATATTTCATGGTAACCTAGGGGAGAGATTTTGCCCCAAGACTGTCTTAGTTCAAGTTTCACAGGGAGGGATAACCTACATGGGGGTGGGGCTGGCTTCTCCCCAAGGAGACACATTTTCTTTTCACTGGTTTTTCTTTTTCCAGGTCTTCAGGCTACCGAGGGTGCCCATTGAGGGTTTTTTTTTTTTTTAATTAGGGTAACTTGTCCAGTCCTTCCTGGACTCCCCCTGGAGGTTTTGAGTTTCTTCTTCCTGCTCTGAGGATCTGACTTAAGCAGTTCTATTACTGCTGAGTCCAGAGGAGTTTCCTGACAGTAAAGACCACAATCAATGGCTAGATAGGCAGCACCATTGAGCTATATTTGTGCTTACACACACACACACACACACACACACACACACACACACACACATACACACACACACACACACACACACATACACACACACACACATACACACACACACACACATACACACACACACACACATACACACACACACACACATACACACACACACACACACACATACACACACACACACACACATACACACACCTATGTATACTTCTATACACAAAAGAGTAGGTACCCTTACTTAGGATCTGTTGTTTTTTTGTTTTGGTTTTTTTTTTTTTTTTTTTTTTTTTGGTACAGAGTCTCTCACTAGGACCTAAGTTAGCTGATAGTTGAGGTTGGCTGGCCAGAAACTCCACTTCCACAGTGCAGGGACAACTGGGACAAGTATATGCTGCCACAACTGGATTATTCACATGGGTTCTAGAGATCAAATCAGGTCTTCATGCTAGCAGGCCAGGTGCTTTCTTGACTAAGTCATCACCCCATCCTCCCAGACACTAGCTCTCTACTTAGTCCTTGAAGGAGCCACACAAAGCATGCATATGCTATCCTGCCCCCACAGCTGAGATCAACCTTTAGAGAAGCCAAGGCTTACAATCACACAGCCAAGAGGCAAGATCAACAGAATGGATACTCTCTGGGACCTGCCCTTGGTTCGGAAGCAGAAGCATCCTTTAGGGTAAATCAACACAGTAAAGATGGGCAAGAAAGTGTGTGTATTTATTCCAAGAACTCCAGAGATTAAGGCAAGAGGATCACCAAAAGTTCTGGTAGGCTGAGACTCATAGTGAGGTTGTCTCAGAAATTACAAACAAACAGACAAATAGTAAGGGAGGTAGTAAAGACAGAAGGGAAGAAGGGAGGGAGGGAGAGAGGGAGGGGGATAGAAGGAGGGAAGGAAGGAGGAGGAGGAGGAGGGAAAGCAATGGTGGTGGAAGGCAAGGGCAGGTGTCTTGGGGGTTAGCTGCATATCATGATTTGCATAACTCCTTGTCTGTTATACCTTCACTTAAAGTGCTGTCCACCAAGTTATTGGTGCGCGTGTGTGTGTGTGTGTGTGTGTGTGTGACAGGATACATTCATGTGCACATATATGTGTCTGTTGATCTGAGACACATTTTGCTCTAAAATGTAGCAGTGACCCTGTCCTCCAAGATAAGAGCTTAAGGACAAGATTACTTTGTTTTCTCTCTTTCTTTCCTCTTCTCTTTCTTTTTCCCCTTCTCCTTTCTCTTCCTCTTCTTTTCCTTCCTCTCCTCTTCTTTTTTCTTTATTGAGACAGATTATCACATAACCCAGGCTGGCTTAACAGTCATTACACAGCTCAGGATAGTCATAGATGTCTGATACTCCTGCTTCCACTTCCCAAATGCTACAGATTGCCGGCGCACACCACCACATCCAGTTTCTAGGGTGCACAGGATCAAACCCAGAGTGTCCAGCATATAAGCTCTCTACCAAGTGAGTTACATCCCCAGCCCAGCAAGGACATTTTCCGTTTTGTATCCATCCTAAGCTGGGCTTCTGGATCTGAAAGGGGGAGATAGAATGGAGCTTTGCAGACTCTCTAATTTGCTTTTCAGACAGGACACCAGCTTTGCAGTGTAGACAGCGGCCCAGTGCCAGAGCCTTTGTCTCTGGCTCCCTACACATTACCAACCCAGCAGCATCTATCCCAACCCAACTCCGGCCAGCCGGTCAATTCCTAGCTCACTTTCTCTGTGCTACAGCCAGCACCAGCCCTGAATGCACACTGGAGAGGGAAGTAAGGCTCTATGCACTAAACAACAGGCCAGCTGACTACTGAGTCTGAGGCCATTGGGCACTTTATCTTATTGGAACCCTGCCCTCCTTTCCTGGCCAGATCCAGATGGAAAGTTTAACACTTCCTTGGCTTAATGACAGGGCCATCACCTTTGCCCGACCATCTGAGGTTGCAGGTGGGAATACCACAGAATAAAAAATGTGTTTTCCGTTAAGTTTAAATTAAAAATGGGAATCAAGATGGATAACTTTTTTTGTGGTGTCCCTGTCATTTGATGTATTTCATCCTCTGGGACTGCCACTGTCTGAAAGTGTGCGTTCTTAGTATTTTCCCAGGACAGACCCAGGTTTACCCACTTCCTTTGTGAATGAACAAGAGTAACAACAAAACCCCCTTTCTTTTGCTTCAGACCATTCAACCCATATGCTTTTGGGCTCCCAGACATCCCCAAACTCCCCCCAGTGGCCCTGTGGCTGAACTGACCATTGGGGACAAACAGTCCTGCCTCATTAGTCTTTGCCTGAGAAGAGACTGATCTCACTTGCCACATTCTCAGCTGCCAACAGTGCCTCTGTTCAGTGGGCAGGTCTGGAAGATCCTGGCAGAGCTGCCAATCACACCCAGAGTTTGGGGAAGCAAGGAGGTCAGGGTGAGTGAGAGGATGGGTTTGGTTTGATTGGCTTCGTTCCCAGAGTTTTGGAAAGCATGCATCTGACAGTACAATTCAAATGGAAAGCTTTGTGGGGACATTGGTTTGGCCCTCAAGTTGGAGGCCAGAGATAAAATTATCTCTGGAGATGAGAAGGGAGACAAATGAGGTGTGGTCTGCCTCTGTCAGCATCTTAATTCAGGCATATTCAAGCATCCTGCATGAGAGTTGACAGGTCCTCTGCAGCAATGACCTTAGCTCCGACTGAAAGCTTCAGGGGTCCAAGTATCAGAGGTGAGAACAGGTGCTTTGTACATGCCAGATACCTTTGGATGGACTCCTGAAGCTAGACAGGCTCAGTTGCTTTGGCCATGAAACAGGGATCATAGAGTTTTGTCCATGGTATCTACAAAGGGGTGTTCTGTCCATAGGAAGTGAATGACACCTGAGCCTTGTTCCCTCAGATATTTCAGCTGGATTCCAATAACTTCAAGTACTGTAGTCAGTCCCAGCCCCTCCATCTTCCTCCTGATGTTAAACAGGTATCCCATCTGGAACAGCTGAAAGGCCCAGATGTGAAGAGCCAGTATCTCTAGGTATGGCTCATCAATCCATCAGGAGGTGTAGAGGGGTTCAGGACACTGTTATTTCTTTGTCATCATTGACAATTCCTCTTTACCTTATGGTTAAGCATTGAAAACTTAAAGTATAGCTTTCTTCCCAGACAGCAAGAAGAGTCAAGTGTCTCATGTGAAAGTAAATTTGATGCCAGAATGTAATGCCCTACAAGGAATCTTTTAAAAAAAAAAAAAACTCAGAAATAAGAGATTCGAGAAGTGTCATCAAGTTTTACAGTGTGTGTGTGTGTGTGTGTGTGTGTGTGTGTGTGTGTATACTTTTGTGCTTTAGTGTTTATGTAGAACTCAGAGGCCATCTCATAGGAGTTAGTTCTGTTCTTCCATCATATGGGCCCCAAGGACTGAAATATGATTGTCAGGCTTAACAGAAAGTATCTTTCCCCATTGAGCCACCTTGCTGACCCAGTTTGATTTCCCACAATCCATGCTTTGGCTTTAGTTTCCAGTTTTCCTGTACTGACCACCCTTTACTCTGTGTCCTACATCTATGTTGAGAGTCTCAGCTCTTTTCCCTCCATTTGGCCCCAGCTGAGAATCTGCACTTGTTTCCCTCACCCCAACCTTGCAGCCAAGCCCTGGCCTCTCTCATCAACATAAAACAGCCCATGCAGTTCAATCTGAAAAAACACACACACACACACACACACACACACACACACACAGAAGGCTTGAAGGAAAAAAGTTCTCAGCCACCATAGAGCTGACAATGTCTGACAAGTGGCCTCTTATAGGGTCTATACAGCCAAGCAGTACCCAATAACCAGTGCCCTAGAGATTAGAATCCTAAAGGAGAAACCATAACTTTTTTTTAAAGTGAGAAAAATTTTCACGAAGACCATTTTAAATCCAGGTGCCTCAGAAAGTTATTACAATCTCTGTGACATTTCAAGAAGATTTAAATTTAATGCAACCAATGTCACTTTTGCTTTAGCCCACAGACATAGTCTTCCGCTCAACTTTGTGCCATAAGCACATCTTATGTGTGAGGGGAGTTCTGATGCTGAGGTCCTATTCCCCAACTGGTTCTTGATCTGTCAGTAAAGAAAGCTATGGGCCAATTGCTAGACAGAAGGTACAGGTGGGACTTTCAGGTCCCTGGAGAAAAAGGGAGATGAAAGGAAGGAGAGGGGGAGTTTTTGCCATGCCTTGGAGGGAGAAGAATGGAGCAGCCATGTGAGGTCTCAGGAGGAGCTGGGGCCTGTGGCTACTACTACAGATGGCTGGTCAGGGATGTTTGGCAGGGGCTAGATGGAACTAGCCACTGAAGTTCAGAGCAGGTGGGAGGTACAGAGCTAAGAGTATAGACAAGGGTGCATTTTCCAGGCAGGAGATAGTAGCACCCAGCAATTATGCCAAAAAGGTAAGTTGAAATTGAACAACTGTGTGTCTGTGTGTTTTATCTGCAGATTCATGGGAAGCTGGGAGAGAGCTGGTAGCGTGGTCACTTCCCAGAGCAAAGGCTGGTAGAGTGTAAAACTACATGCAACGCTTATGTTTACCACAGTAACCATTTTGGTGGCAGGAAAGCTCTCCTTGTGTAGAACTCCAACTTTTATCACAGCCCTCCAGATGTGGAAACGCATCCTTCCCATTCAAAGACTTTCCAAACATACACGTGTACTACCTCTTCTCAACTCTGGGAATTCCTTCATAGCAATCCCCCTTCCGGAAACTTCTTGTGTTGTATGACATTTTCCATAGCGATTACATGTATTCTTAGGAGAGAATCCATGATTTTTCTCGCTATCCCGCAAACGCCAAACTCTGCTCCCTGCTCCTTCTGTAGCTGTTCATACCTTCACCGTGCCCTGTTGTCTACCCTTGCCCATTAGCAGGACTGCCAAGGCTTTATGGGAAGCACTGACTGATTAACGGCATTCCTAGACCTTCTGAGCAGCAGATACATGCTTCGTGTCAGTGTTTCTGGCTCAGATTCTTTGGTGACGGGAGGAAGAAATAGAGCCTTGGGCTGTTTATGGGTTGGTCAGAAATCCAGGCCTGGAGGTCATGTGGCCTAAATGGGCTTCATTTTTATGAAGTCCAAACGTTCTTGAACATGTTCTTCACAAAGCATTTACCATGAAAACCAATATGACTGCATCCTCTGTACAGAGCTCACTGGGGCTTCTGACATTTCTCCTTCCTTGGGGATCACTCAGCCTCCTACACAGACAATGCTAGAGAAGCCTAGAAGTCAGACTTGACTGTGCTGTGCTCCTGGCCTCTGCTTTCCACACTCACGCTCTGTGTCTACTGTCTCTCCTGCCCTGTGTAGATCATGGCAGAACTCGGTTCAAAGATCTTTTTGTTCTTTCCTTCCACCAAGCATTTAAAAGCTGAGAAATACAGATCATTATTAAATGCTAAGCATCTGAGAGTCAGGGAAGACAGGTAGAAAATGGCCCCTTCTTAGAGTGTTATTTCTTCGACTGACCTCATGGCGTAGCAACTCAGACATGAGGTCATTGCAGTGGAGCTAACGTATCCTCTCCCAGCATGACCAGCTGCATTAGAGAGGTGGCAAGATAGCCAGCCGAGAGGCACCTGTGGAAACTCCCAAATGCATTTTTAAATTTTTTAATTTTTCTAGCCAATGTGAGTAGAGTGTTACCCTGCTTTCTGCAGAACTCCCTCACACTGAGATCATGTATTTTACTGATAGCAACTGAATTCGCAATGGAGATCCTGTAGAAGGTGAACCAGCCCAGAGCCTGTGAACCCACAAAAGGCAGCCCTAGAGTATTCTCTGGGGTCTCAGAATTCAAAGGGGCCTTAAGACCATCAAATCTTCTCAATACCTCTGGCAAACTAGGCCATTCATAGAGGACAGTGCATCTTGTTCTGCCCAGCCTCTCATCGATGTAGCTGGCTACAGGGATGCCCTTGTGCAGAATGAGCCCACACCTGCCTTCCTGTGGCTTCAGTTCATCTTTGCAGACCACTGCACACATTTTCAGTGCTTGGGTAGAGCACCTGGCATGGATTTCTGATGGAGAGTTAAGGCTGGGTCACAAGCAGGCCCAAAGGTATTCCCTTCCATATCTATCAAAATTCACATGTAACTGGTGTGTGCTTGGTACTAGGGAGCCTCCTATTGGGTAGCTCTCTCTTTACCAAGCTTTCCCTCCCTGGAAAAACTTTCAGGGCCTCCTAACAAACCTGTGCCACCAGCTACTCTCATAGCAGTTGGGAAAGAGCAGCCCTGTAGGTTAGGGTTGTGGCATCAGAATGAATCCAGAATGGGGGGAATAATAGGTCAGATCCCACAGTCTTAGATTCCATATCTATGTTCAAAAGTTCCTGTAAAAACCCGAAACATTTCCTTAGGAAACCTCCAACCAGAGCTTCAATCTCTGTGCAATTTTGGTTAACAGAAGCTTCTGGAAAAGAGATCTTTCCAGAGTCTACCCAGTATCTGATGTCATCTGCCCCATGACCCATAGCTCCATTAGTTTTTTCATTTTTGATTTGCTTCCTTTGGACATTCCTGGATGGGGTCTTTACCTTGCAGGCTTTGTGACCATGTGACCTTGACAAGGTTCCTGTCGTGAGGAAACCGTTCCTTGGCATAGGTGTCCTGTGACTGGTATTAGGGTATCCACCTCCTTCCCCTGGGCTGGTTCTTGGAGACCTGGCAGGATCCACGCCCAAGCCCCAGGGGTGGGGTACATGGTACTTACTTTCCCTGAGGTAACTGAGGTGCGACAACAGCACTTCCGTGTTGTAGAGGGAGGTGGCTCGGAGGAAGTCCTCCTTGCTCATTTTACACAGTTCCTTGCCATCCATGTTCTGGAAGAAGGAAGTGTCAATCTCCATCAAGCCATACTCTTTTATGGCCCAGTCCAGCCACTGTCGAACGTGCTCCTGTGTCCACAGTGTGGGGTCTACAGAGGAGAGATGAGAACTGTCAGTATGTACACCTACCTGCCCAGCAGCCTAGACTTCTCTTCACCTTCCCCTTCCATCTCTTCCCATTTGCCTCTCCCATGTCCTCTCTCTCTCCTCGTGGCCCCCTTTCTTTTCCTCTTTCTTGTTTACTATATTTCCTTTTCTCCCCTTTCCTCTTCTTTTTTTTCTCTTCTTATTCATGGTATCTTTAACTCCCCCACCTTCCCCCTTATACCACTCTCTTCCCTCCTCTCTCTTCTCTCTCTACCTTCTCTCTCTTCCCTTCCAGAGGGTCCCCTCAGAACATTCTGTCTAAGTTCCATGGCTTTTGGCACTGCCTGAACTACTTAGAGCTGAGAAGGTTCTTAGCCGCCTCAACACATACCCCGACAGGATGACATTTAAAGTTTTTGGAGAGCAATTGAAAGCTTGGCCCAAGAAACGGTGGCATCAAAATGAAAATAATCCCACATCCCCAGTGGCCAATGCCTCTGGGAAGGGGACACATTTGCATCTTAACACAAGCAATGAAGGCAGGAGGTCACACTTATCCCTCAGATGCTACAGAAGGGAAATGTACACAAGCATGAGTTTCCTGTGATTCCATCTGGGCAGCTGGAAAACCCAATGGTGTTAGTGTTTGACATAAACCCAATCTGGGTTTCCTCCTTTCGGGGTGGGGGGACAGCTGTGTTAAGATTTCTACCAGACCACCCCTAAACATTTTTAGGACATTTAAATACTTAAAGATGAGAAATGGCACTAGAGACAGAAACCTCTTTAACTGTGAACGAACGGGAAACAGCACAGGACTGAGACCTCTGCTTGGACTCAGCCCTCTCTTGTCTCATCGTTTCCTGCAGCATCTTCTCAACCTTTTCAGTCTAAGGTGGGAGATGTTATAAATGACAGACTCCCATAGGTATGCTGTACCTTGCATAGATACATTCAAGTAATCCCAGGACTCAGGAAGCTGAGGCAGGATTGTGCATCTGAGGAGTCTGTGCTGCAGATCTGGATCTCTCTCTCTCTCTCTCTCTCTCTCTCTCTCTCTCTCTCTCTCTCTCTCACACACACACACACACACACACACCCATCAGCATGACTTTATAGGAGTCAGAACAATTATGTAAGTAATGGCTTGTGCTGGTAGTTCAATGAAACCTTGGGTTGAAGGGTCTGGGATGAGTTTGGAAGACTCCTGGAAGGCTTCCTGGAGAGGGGATGGTGTTTTATTGCAGGGCAACTGGTGGCTTCCACTTCTGCTTTTCTGCTTGGTTGTTTCATTTATCATGCTTATTTAGCAGGAAAACTTGTGCTCCTTTTAAACCAACTCCCATTCCTCTCATTCTAGAGGCTACAAAAGCTCTAGGCTAAGGGGAGTCGGTTCTAAATAGCCAGAAATGGCAGTGTGGAAGAAGCTAGGTGCTGTGATCTCTAGGGGTTATAAAAGAAACCCTTGAGAGGTTGAAAGGGAGTACAGAAAAAAAAGCTGTCAGATGTCACAGCTTCTACATATCATACCAAGACTCCAATATGTACCTACCGAGTGATAGCCCATCTGTGAGATCCTAATACAAGCCAGCTCTCTGTCTGTCCCATTTTTTTCTCTCAAAGGAATCTATGAAATGGGTTTTGTTATACCCATTTTATAGATGGATAAAGAATCATGGAAGTCTGCTAGAGTTCCTCCAGTAGCCTTCAAAAAGATGTCACACAGTTGGAGAAGCAACTCCCCTGAGACCCTCTCAGCTTTGTCTTGTCAGGATCCTGCCTTAACTCATCCTGGAACTGCAAAGCCTTGTTCCAGGACCCGGAAGTCCTCCACCCCAGCCCTCTTGTTCATGTGTGGATTTGTGTCTGTCAGATAAACTCCTGGGTTTGTTTTCAACCCTCTACTTTTCAGAACCATCAAGCAAGGGTTATGGATAGTTGGAAATCTCAGAATTCAGAAGGCGATGTCCCAGAGGGACTTGGATTATGTGGTGTGTTGTTTCACCCATAGCTTCTCCTAACTCCTTACTTGTAGGAACTTACTTGAATCTAAGACTGTGCATTCAATTTTATGCCTTATATTTTATTTATTTTATTATTTCCGCTCTTTGCTTTGGGTTCCGTCACAATATTAATTCTCTCCCTCTCCAGTAAAACGAATTATAAATCTTCCACTCTGGATCATGCTAAACTCTTCCAAATGTATTTCCTGGACGATTCAGCCCTTGTTCCTTCCCATCTCGATGTGGAAATGGTGATTAACTAGAGCCCTCATTTATACTTGTCTTAAAAATCCCATCATAAATTCAATCGGTGGTTCCACTAATGTTTTAGTGCCTTGATTTGTGGACTTGCCCAAATGAGACTTTCCCTTGCATCCAGGAGGCTGACCTGGAGGAAGCCAGAGTGTCTAAGGGTAATGCACACAGATCTAGCCAGCAGAAGAACAACAGGGCAGATCTGTAGCTTATGAGTTCATTATGCCAAATGCTTTGAAACAGCATAGTAAGAACGTATGCCATTTTCATTTTTTTTTTTACTGCTATGGTTAAGTCAGTTAGTTCACCCAAGAGCGACCTTTTGCCAATCCCCATGAGAACATTTTAACACCATCTGAAGGGTAGAGAGTCAACAAAGCAGTCTAGCCACTTCTTCCTTCTTTCTATATGCCCTGCCTTATGACAACCAAAGCAAGATGGTGACAATAGCCTGGTTCTGAGGTATCTGAGGTAATCTCTAATGGTTCATCTCTCAAGAGGTTTTTGTTGTTGTTGTTTTTTGTTATAACAGGCGATTTTGATAGCAAAGGCCTCGCCCGGCCTTGTGGGGTAGAGAGAATCTCTTACCATGTTTTTTTTTTTTTTTTTTCAATAGAATTTTATGGGCTCAAAGTAGAGAAGACCCACCTGGGCTAACCTTCACCAGCTGATCTCCTGAGGGTGGTGACAAACAATTAGATGATTGACATTATACTTGGCTCCTGTGAAATCTGGCTGAATAAAGATCTTCTGCCCAGGACTGGGTGGAACACACCTGTAGTTAGTTCCAGAACTCAGGAGGCAGAGGCAGGAGGATTGCCACAAGGCCCTGTCTGCCTTATACAGTGAATTCTAGGACAGCATGTGCTACACTGTGAATTCATGTCTCAAACAACCCAAACAAGCAAACATATGAATAAACCAGGTGAAGCCTTCCTTGCAATCACCCCTTATGCTTGAAGAAGATGGAGCCCAGGCAGTGGTTAGTCCTATGAGCTGCAGAACAACACCCACAAGCCCTTCCTTTTCTGCTTTTATTTCTGGTACCTTCTACACCCTCTCCCATGTGGAATTTAGCCCAGAGCTCAGAAATGTGGCTGTCACACTTGGACATCCGATACAATTCCCCATGGAAACAAACACCAAGGACAGAGGATGGACCTGCCCATCACAAAATCATCCTTCAGACCAACAAGATAAATTCCTTCAAACCCCCTCAGAGACATCTAATTGTTCTAAGACACAACCACATTTACACATTTACAAATAGAAGGATCCAGCCTCTCTGGTGAAGTTATTTTGGTTAAGATTAGTTTTATCCCCTGCCCTGTAATTCACTTTGTTCAAACTCTGCACATTCTGCCCCTTCCACCTGGCACCCACTCTAAAGTGGCAGTTTTCAAATTCCCTCCATGTTGGCCTAGGAAGGATCCAGCCAATAGTCTAGAGGATTTAACAATAGGTTTTTTTCCCCCCTCCTGTAACCAACAGCACCAATACCTAGGAAAAAAAGAGGCTATTTCTACATAATGACATAACTTGTGGCACACACGTGGAGGCGTTCTGTTTGTTAAATATAGTTATTTCTATTTTGAAACTGAAAGAGCTGGCTGTAATTTTGGGAAGGTGGAACATAGCAGAGGCCAGGAAGTACATGCCTGAGGGAAGGGTGGACATTGGGAGCTGCACTCCTTACAAGAAGGAATGGCAGGGTGAGGCAGCCTTGCCTCTGCCCAAGATTCATCCTGGGGGTACCAGGTTTCTGAAAATCTGCCTTGTGCTATGTTTGACAGTGGGGCTCCTGCAATCTGTATGCCAGGGTTCAAGTGACATTTGAAATCCTGCCTTGGATGGTAGCTATGGAGTCAGGGAAGATGCATAACTTTCCCTGGTTTGCATCTGCCACTGAAGACTAGGGTGCTGGGTTTTCATGTTCCAAGAGATGGATCAACCTTACAGTATAGCACCTGAATAGTGGAAATACGGGCATTGGCCAGGTAGCTGACTCCCAAGGTACCTGCAGGCACAATGACTCTCCGTTCGTTGGTGGTCATGTTGGGAGGAGGGGGACCATTCTTCTCATCCATGTAGCTATTATAGTTCATGGGGTTGGCTTCACCTCCGCCCACCAGCTTGTTACATTTGCTGACACTGCAGTCCACTGGAGACTCCCTGGAGTGAGAGGAAACAGAGGTCAAAAGAAGTCATCATTATGGGGACATGTCAGTCCAGCCTCAGGGGAACTGGTTAGTCACTTAGACATCCCTGGGATGATGACGACAATGACAAAAAACTTTTAGTGCCATCTTCCATGCAGAGTCCAGCCTGATCCTGTCGTAAACACCCTGTGCCTCCTGGGTGTGCCTGTTTCAGTGGCCTGCAGCCCTTCCAACATGTCTGCAGTGTCCATTTTCAACATGATTGCCAGTGACCAACGCTTACCCACCATCACTAGTCCTTATCATAGACAGGTCTTCTCCACTGTCCTATAGAAGTTGTCTACCTTGGTTACAGCATGAGATACTCTGTGTGACCTATTGCCTTGTCTCTGCCATTTCTTGAGATGGTGTCAATACTCTCTGGCCCAGCTATTTCTATTGCACACGTACCATTTTAATACATTTTCATATGCTGTTTTCCTTATCTGAGTTTCCTGCTAACCCTTCCAGATGTGTGGAGCAAGGGTTACTACATCCCTTTTATGGTTACCAAAATGGAAAGATGTGCTGACTGGCAGAATCACATAGCCATTAAAGATGGATGCAGGGCCCAGGTCCCCAGTTGTTAAACTTCTCAATTAAAGACCACCATATGGAGGAACTGGGTGCTGCAAGGAAGAAGAGCAGCACCTGGGATTCATCATGATCTGTTATGACTCTTGTAGCATTTTACAGCTCTGAGTAATAAATTTACATAGGAAGCAATATGGACGTGCAAAAGGAAGAAAGCACATCACCTATCTTGGACTAAAACAACACAGCACAGTTGGCATCTGATATTCACAGTATCTGGCACTGAGCAATAGGCTAGAAAGGTAGGCTTACACCCCTCTCACCCTAATGGTCTGCTGATGCAGCGACTACACACAGAATATTGTACAGTGACCTTCAGCGTGGCATCATGGAGCTCTCAGCATGCCAAGGAAGCTGCCATCCCAACCTTCCCAGCTTTCACTCAGTCCTCCCAAGAAGCAGAACCATAGCAGACTCCTAAGGGTGCAGTGGACGCTGGTATGGTAGTGCCAGGCAGCAAGCATCATCCTGGCAGCCTGGGAGATGGCCAGTTCTCCTGAGAGTGCCAAGTCAGGCCTTCAAACCAAGGGGATGAGACAAGGTTTTAAGGTTTTGATTACAGTCTGCCAGCTCTGCACGCTAACATCTCCCTACATTCCCCTCCTGGCTGCTGCCCTCGGTCAGTCTGCTCTCTGTCATTCTGCAGTGGGCAGGAACAGACTGAGAGCCCTTAAGGAACAGGCCTTGCCTACTAGGGAGTCACCCATTCCCACAGCAAGGAGAGCAGTCGCCAGCCTAGGAGGAGGGAGAAGAGTCCAGGGCTCCCGAGAGTCAGGCAGCTCAGGGAGGCCTGAGCACATTCAATAAAGAAAATTAAATGAATTTGTTTCTTAATCTGAAAGGAAAAAAATATTGCAGATCACTTATCATGGCTGGGAGATAAATGCTCCACTGAGATATTAGAAGTCAGACGGTAATTTTTTCCTGATGTCTTACCGAGGAGAACATGGGCTGAAAATGAAAATAAGATGTATAACTTACACATGTTAGAATTTAAGGTTTTACTATTTGCCTACTGTTTTTCCAGGCAAAGAACCAAGACCCAGCCGTCAGAGTCCCAGATTGTTGAAGGTTTAATGTCCCCATGGCAGTCAGAGGAGAGGCAGTAGCACATCGGGGCTTTTCACCAGTGCTCAGCCCTTTGGCTTCTGCTGTTGAAGGACTTGGCTTGAGATGAAGCAGCCCCAGTCAGACCCTGGTGCCTGTGTCTAAGCCGAGCTGGCCGAAGCATACTGCTGTCCCCCAGGAAAACTGTGTGTGCGCGTGCGCATGCATACATTCTCTCTCTCTCTCTCTCTCTCTCTCTCTCTCTCTCTCTCTCTCTCTCTCTCACACACACACACACACACACACACACACACATTACACCACACACAGCACACATACATAATGAAAACATCCAGACTCTAACTTTACTACATTTGCACACACACACACAAACCATTCACTATGCTTTACACGCTACCACATGCATCATAGACACAATGCTAACATGTATATGCATGTACTCAGCCACAAAACACATGTTCACAGATATGTACGTGTGTGTACACACGCAAACATACACACACTACTTCACACAGTACACACACACACACACACTTATACACATTTCCATGGTCTATTGTATGCCTACACACACAATACAAATGTGTACACATGTATTCCATACACATATCCATACAGTTATACATACAACATGCACATACATGCAGTTATCACATAACACACATATACATATATATTCTACTACCTACATGTATATCATATATGCAAGCATACATGCACACATCCATAGGCTATCACACACATATAGTTAGAGAAACACATACCTTCCATCAAGATATGCACCTATATACTAGTGTAGGTACTACACACACACACTGGTTGTCTTCCCCAGATTCTTGTCAGATGAGAAACCATCCAAATACCAGAGAAGTTTGGAGAATTAAGTTGGCCTGGAACCAAGATACTGGAATTTTCCTTGGCTGGTGGGGGTGGGGAGAGTGGACAGCACACACACTTTCCATGCAGGGTGCCCAGAACTAGCTAGCCAGGATCAGTGGTAGCAAAAGAGGAGGTCCCTACTTCAAAGTCTCCCATTTATGAATACCGGAGAGAAGGGTTTTAAAATGTTCTTTTTCATAGGCACCGGGCCTTGGAATTTCTGCATTTAAAATTGGCTCCTTTCCAGGCAGAGATTAGAATCTCAGAAGAGCCTAAACTAGTGGTTGTTCCTGGTTTGGAGCTATGTACAGTGGCCTTGGGTGGCAAGGTTGCTCCCACTCCCCAGAGTAAAGAAATAAATACAAAAGAAAAGATGAGACATAAAACCAAACCTCCTGATAGGAGCGACAACCAGGCATGGCCAGGAACAGGTACAGAGGAGCTGGGGGCCCCTGGACTCCACCGCTGGCAGTGCCTGGCTGACCAGTGAGTGGCTCCATAGCCCACAGAAGTCCTAGCCTCTTCCAACCTTCCTCCAGCTGTACCCTGGTGGCTGGTTACTTGCCTGGCTGCCCCTCCTGGCCTTCTTTGGAATGAGGCCCTTTTCTTGGTCCCAGACAGCTTCCATTAAGGTCTACCAAAGAACTTCCTTAGAATAAAGGCCTGACACCTATCCAAGACCTTTGCTCTCACAGAGCTTGGTCTCCTAGTTTGAGGTGAGAGAAGAGGAAGCCATACCTTGCTGGCTTGCACATTTGCCTGCCAGATTTGCTTTTATCCTTTGCCTCAGCCAGCCAGCAGAGCCATGGGCTTGGTGACCACCGCCTGTCCAGGTGAAGCCCAGCATAAAGGCTGTTCTTTAATGAGGCAGCTGGCGCCTGTGAAGAGGGCTTGAGGAGAACAAGAGGGAGGGGAGGCGGGAGCCCTGGCAGGGGGGAAGAGGTTTGGCCATTCATTTTGCCCATAAGGCTGCTGCTAATTTGTATTGAGACCCACACTTACAGCGAGCAAGGGGTTGGGGCCCAGAGACAGCTGACTGTACTGGGGCAGGTGACAGGAGGGCTTGAGGCTACTACCATAGAGCAAGAGGAAGTGATGGCTTGAGAGTGTAACTCAGAGCATCTCCACCTCAGGCCTGTGCAAGGCTACAGGCAGCAGGCAGTAGCAGTACAACATAACCACCCTAGACATAAGCATCTATTTCTGCGTGTTTGTTGAGCACTGCTTTAAAAAGATTGCCAGAGGGTCCATAGAAGTGCCTTCAGACCCCTAAGCAATATAAAGCAAAGTGTGAAACCCTAGGACAGGTGAAGAGGATCTCAGGCTTCTCCCAAAGGTACCTTCCCATTTTGCTCATGGTGCCTGGAGAGATCAGAGGTCTGTGGACAGGCAAGGACCATCCAGTGCACACAAAGCCTGCAAGGGTTCCCTGAGCACCATGGTTACAGAGTCTATCTGTGTGTCTTTCATGTAGCATGCACACTGCACACATGAGGAATCTGGGCAGCCTTTAGGGTTTCTGTGAGATCCATGTGTACAAGTGATATGTTGCTTCTGATATAAGACATGTAATTTCAAGAAACAAAACAAAACCACACACAAAACCCCCACCACCTTGGCTTTCAACACAGGCTGTATGTGCCTTACTCCCCACGCAAGGTTTAGGATTTAGAAATTTAGAAAGGTGCCAGGGATTGAAGGAGGCTCGTCTTCCTGAGAGTGGAACGGTTTCTCTGGGTGTTCGATGCTTCCTGATAGTGCTGGCCAGTTTAGCATGTCTCAGGGAAATGATGCTGAGTTCAGATCCTGAAAGCTAGGTATTAAAACTAGTTCTGTTTTCTCCCTCACGGACTGATACTGTTTCCTTCATATGCACTGTTTTCTCCAATTCCCATAGTCGAGACAGGATGCAGCTGAGAGTTATTTGCAAACCACAGCTGGGATCAAGTTTCTGAAGTTTATATCCAACGCAGAACCTATGGGCTGTGCTGTTCGGAGGGCAACCCAGAGAACCAGATTCAACCACAACAGGAGGGGAACAGAGGCAGAGTAAACCTCCTACAACTCAGGCAACCCAGATGATCTCTTGCATCAGACCTCAGCCCCTCTGAATGACCCTTTGACCCTGGTCCAGAGGGCTTGCTGCTAGGATAAAAGGGAAGAGGGTATTGCGGCTTCAAAGACATGGAGTAACTCCTTCCTGCCAAAGACACAAATACCTATGGAGCTCCCAATAAGCATGAAGAAGGAACCTAGAAACCCATGCTTCTTGAAAAATGTTGTAGGGATGCCTTCTGAATCACTGGCCAGTCTGAAATGTTCTGCTACATCATGGTCCAATCCAAGTAGATTGTGAATCCCATATTTGAGATACATGGGTCATTTTCACCTTACTGGCAGGTATATTTTTAAAATTAAAAAAAAAAAGAAAGAGAGAGGCTGGAGAGATTGCCCAGCATTTAAAAGCACTTACTGTTCTTGCAGAGGACCCTATGGTGGTTCTCAACTACGCATAACTTCAGTTCCAGGGGATCTATCTGATGCCTTTTTTCTGGCCTCTACAAAGCACTAGGCACGCATATGGTGCATATACACATTTGCAAACCAAAGCCTGGTACACACAAAATTAATAAATAAATGAATCTAAGAAGGTGAAATAAATTTGAATAAATTCATTAATATATCAATATATTATTGATTATTATAGTAAATAATTTTATAAGAAATAAATTATATTAAAAATTATATGTGATATAATATTTATTAATTAATTCATTAATTTATTATATTTATAAATATAATATTAAATATTATATGTGATAATGTGATAACTGCATTAATACAGCCTCAAGATTATTGTTTCAGCAGAATCTCCAGTCACCAAGATGTTCTACATTTTATCGTACTAAGACTTTTAAATCCAATGTGTATATTACTTTATAGCACATCTCACTCATAGACTAGCCACATTTCCAGTGTCCAGAAACAGGGCTAGTTAGTAACCACTGCATCAGAGCACTGGGTGACACAGGCCTGGCTCATAAGCCAAGAACTCCCAAGTTATCTGCCCTGCTCTGTTTTCTTGTCTGAATGACAGAAGCATTTACACATCCTCCTCTACATTTTTGAACTTATTTTGTGTGTCTGTGCTTGAGCACACATAGATGTGTGGGTACATACATGCCATGGCATGAGTATTGAAATTATACAACAACTGGAAGAAGTTGGTTCTCTCATTCTACCATGTAGGCTCTGGGGGTAGAATTCAGGTTGTCAGGCATGGTGGCAGACACCTTCTCCTGCTGAACCATCTCAGTGGCCCCCTTCTGTGTTTTGTTTTTATGATAACTGGACTTTCTGAAAATTATCAAATCATATGGAAGTCTTGATACCCACCAGAAATAGAAGCTATGACCCTATTGTTAAAGATGCTACACATTTTGGTCACAGGGCACAGAGAAATAGAGTTGGGATTGAGTTGGGAATTCTCTCTCTGCTGGCTGGCATTTGTGGTGACAGAAGGTTCTATGCAGACCCCTGGAGGATAAAATGTATCAGTGGTCTCTCTCTGCTGTAGGCCATGCTTGCTGTACAATACTGACTTGTCAGGCATTATATATCCACTGGTGCAACAGTGGCTTGACTATATGGTGGGTAACCAGCCACTCAGTGATTGGAAGCCTACTGCATGGGAGGAGATACACATCTGGTACCATAAATCTGGCCAAAAGCCTGTGGCTGATGATATCTTGGAACCAATGAGAACATAATGCTGCTGTTTCTTTAAATGGGCATGTTGTTAAATCTTCAAAATATTTATATTTATATTCATAGACTAGTATCACTTTCAGTCTAGAACAAAAAAACTTCTTACAGAGAGTGACAGATAGTGCCGAGACTCATACCTCATTAAATGCTGAGGCTGAGTGACTGCTAAGCTCCCAGCCCTAACTGGGAAATCTATATTACATATGCTCTAAGCCTCTATAGAACCCTGCAGAAGAAGAGATGAAGTAATGTAAGAGCTGGGAGTGGGGAGGAGTGCCATAAAATGCTGACACACAGATACAACATGGCTATTCCAACCACAGAGACACAGAAGCGGTGGATACTGGTGGAAGACTGGACCCTTCAACATTCCTTCACTGATAGAGGAGGTTCTCATGAGACACTGCCCCATCTGAAGGAGATATTAACTGTTAGTTGATGCAGAAGGGAATGTTGTTTCCTTCCTGGAGGATGAGCTGGTAAAAGAAGGGGTTCAGCAGGAAAGCAACAGAGGGTAATAGGTGAATAAAATCACAATACATTGTATATATGTGTGAATCACAATACATTGTATATATGTATGAATCACAATACATTGTATATATGAATCACAATACATTGTATATATGTATGAATCACAATACATTGTATATATGAATCACAATACATTGTATATATGTATGAATCATAATACATTATATATATATATATATATATATATATATATATATATATATGAAACTATAAAGACTTTAAAAACATGCAACTAACAAAGTCCTGTTAATAGTGTTACTCAGAAAATAAGAGAGGTGCACTGCTCAGGATGGGTAATTTAAACAGACTAACATCTATGTATTCATTTAATTTCTTGTCTTCTCTCTCTCTTTCTTTCTCTCTTTGGCTCTTTGTCTCTCTGCTTCTGTCTCTTTGTCTCTTTGCCTGTTTCTATGTCTTTGCCCCTGTTTCTTTCTCTATCTCTCTAAATCTCTATCTGTCTGTGTCTGTCTGTGTCTCTCTCTGTCTCTATTTCTCTTCTTTCTTTCTCTCTCTCTCTGCATTGTGTGTATAAATATATGCATGCATTTTTATGCTGGTATACATGCCTCTGGAGAACAAAGGACAACTTTGGGTGTCATTCCTCTGAAGCCATTTACCTTTTTGTGACATAGGGCTTACCTAGCAGGCTGTCTGTTCAGTGAGCCTAGGAGATCCGGCTGTATATGCCTCCCCAGCAGCTGGGATCACCGGTGCATGCCACCATGCCTGGTGTTTTTACGTGTCATTTATTTCATGTAGTTAAGTAATACTAAGTTAATGCCAGGCATCTTTCTGAAAGACTTTGATCCTGGCTCTTTATTTTTTGTGCTTTGAGGGTATTGATTAAGTACAGGCCATGGTATGCCTACCTGGTTGGCTCTAGACTCCACTAGATCTTTGCTTCAGCACAGTAGGTGAGACTGTATACCCGAAGCCAGGTAAATATTCATCGAACTTATGAGGATACTTACACAGGCTTCTTCCAGCTAGTGTCTGTGACTAATGTTAGGCATGACATGGAAAATGGATCCAGAGTCTTTTTTCTTAAGGATTTTCTTAGCTTTGAAACAGTATCCTGGAGGGTCCAGGAGTTCCCAGGCAGGGAGGGGTCAGTGATCTCAGTGATACAGACATGCTAGAAGGAACCCATGCTTCAAAAGCATAGGGCGAACTTAGCAGAGCCTGGGCTGTCCTGCCTGGGCATTGTTACAGTGGGGAATCGTCCATATAGACATCTGTTTCTCAGATTCTCAATCTGAAATACTGCTTGGGTACTAGCTTGAGGCCACAGATGGAAAATTCCATACCTGGTTCACGAGCGAGTCCACAGTCCAAATGCAGATGCACCAAACTATAGTTTTACTGTTGAGCACTGAGCACACATGCATATAAAACAGTGACTATCATACTCAGATATCTGTTACACTATGTGTAAACAAACATTCCAAAATCTGAGAGAACATGAAATACATGTCAAGTGCTTCAGGTAAGGGCGACTCCATTCACACCTACATGGCATGGCCTTGAAGAAGCAACTTGACCTCAGCCTGCTTTGCTGTGCCCCATTTAGCTTTTTCCTTAACAAACACATGACCCCTGCTCAGTCAGCAAAAGTCCTGCCCAGATTCTAGTGAGGGGGGGGTGGGGGGAGACAACTTGAATAACCCACCAGGGAAAGAGAGTGATACGGTACTGTTTTAGATTAGGGGAGTGCCAGGGACTTTGAAGAAGTGGTATATGGGCAAACACCCAAGAGAGCCATACGAATAAATGGAGGAGAAATGTCCTGGAAAGAAGGAATTGGGGAAGATAAGCTGAGGTAGTGGTATGTTATGGTTTCCAGGAGTAGCTAGAGTCTTGTGTGATGGTGTAGAGGGAGGCAGGAGCCAGGGAGTATCTGAGACACATAGTGGGACTTAGCTAAGCCTTTAGATGCTGTCATAAGATGCTAAAGGTTTTTGATCAAGGTTACTATTCTGAAAGGATAGATGATTTTCACTGTTGCCTGTTGAGAGAATAAGTCTCAGGCAGGGAAGTGGAAGAGTGGAGCACGGGATGGCTCTGTAGCAGCTGGGAGAGACACTATGGGCTTGGCAGGCAATGGTAGCTTGGATACAGGGTGCAACAAGACTATAGACTCTCTAATATTAGGATCTAGATTTCTCAATAGCGAGCAGATTGTGGTACAGACAGTTTGGGAGTCATTTCTGAACTGGCCGGAGGGTGCCGGCAGAATGAGATCATGGTGCAGAACCATGATGCACAGGCAGAGGGGGAGGGGCGGCAAGATGCCTAAGGAACCAGAAAGCCTGGGCTGGCGCCAGCTGGGCCTCTCTTGGCTTCCTTTCTGTATGGTAACAGGGTGAGCATATTGGCCTCCTGGGAGAGCAGTAGGGAAGAGTGATACAAGACTGGATAGAAGTGTTTGATCAACTATACTCTGAGACTGGACTTACTGGAATCATGGTATAAGCATCATTCTACATGGAGAGGCTTAAGGCCCAGGTCCTCTGAGCTTCCCTAACCCTAGACCCTGGAAGGGTGGCCAAGGTCTCACTTCCTGGTTTTAGTTAATGGGATCGAAGAGTGGCAGGGCGAGGGTTCTGGAATGCAGATTTGAGACAGCCGCAGCCCCCGCAGCCCCCGCAGCCCCCGCAGCCCCCGCAGCCCCCGCAGCCCCCGCAGCCCCCTCCCTCCTTCCTCCTGCCTCTCTCTGGACTGGTCTCCTCCATGACTCACTTTCACAGTTAAGCCTCCTGGAGAGGATGCCTAAGCCTCAATTCCAGCCCCAAATTCTATGGGCTTTGGCTTCCTAAACCCAGGAGACATTTTAATCTAGAGATTGTACCACTTGCTCACAGAGGACCCTAAAGGACATCTCTCATCAAGGTACCACCCTTTCCTACTGGCCTATGGCTGCTAATTGCATCTACTTTTCAAAGGTCCAGACTCAGTAGCTTCCAGTTCCCACCTCTCAATGTTTATTAAGCCTAAGGTCTTGTAACTATCCCTTTGCTAGTTTATGCATCCCTCCTGAGTTTCTGTCATCATTACTGTCATCCTAGCCCAGACCTTTGATTTCTTATCTGGGCTATTTCAATAACTTCTTACCTTTCTGCTACTGCTGTCCCCAATCCCTGCAGGACAGTGATTGTCACCTCATCAGCTTTAACTCATGGGTCTGATGATACCTAGTGTCCTGGCAGTACTGAGTCTAGCCTTTGCTGGTGGAATAAGCTGGATTCTTAGCCTATCAGCCAAGCTCTCGCCTTTTATTTACTCACTTGCTTTATTTACTCACTTTTCATGTTCTTTTGCTTTAGGGCAGGGTGGATTACCTGGGAATCCACTGGGAATTATCAGGTAATGAACTAGGCTAAAGTTTTCCCTTTTGTGTCTCTGAGTATCAGCCACTAATATCGTTGAGCACTTTGGAGCCACAGACAGTGTCCTCAGTCCTTTCTTGACAACAACGTACTAGATAAATATACTAAGAAGTGGGTGTTCTGGCTCGGGATTAGACAAGAGAATGCTGGTACTCACGTGGGTTTAGATAATTTAGACAAAATGTAGAGGTAGTCCCTAAAGCTTGGGCTACCTGACAATGAGTTTGTTCATCTTTCTTCAGTGTGTTCCCTGAATTCCCCTTCCCAGTTTCATAAGCAAGGTGGTACCTGGCCTTTCCTAATGCCCCTCACACACATACACTTCCCATATGTGAGGCTAGCTTCCTGGCACACTCACTTTCTTTCTCACCACTTTCCCACTTTTACTGGAAGAATTTTTGGGTCACCTTTGCTCTGGTTAGTGCCATCCAGAGATGTTAAAAGCATCCTCAACAGCACAGGAAGAGCATCTTACTGCTATAGTGTTTTCCTTGTGGGACTGGACCTGGGCCAAAGCCAAGAACAGTGAGTATCTGCAGTGGGGTCTTGGGACCTGACCCTAATTTGGCTTCTGTGGGCTACATCTGGACCCTGAGAGCCGGGTGGCCTTTCTGATCCCACTCTACTCAGTTCTGTAGCACTTGATTACCTCAACTGACTAGGAAATGACACACACTCTCAGGTCAGTCCCAGTCTTTGTGCAGATAGGTTTGACAGGGTGGTCCTGGGAGGAACTGTACTCAAGCTACCCCAGCCTCATAAGGATTGGTCAACTCTGGCAGGCTCACCTGGATCCATTCATGTGGTCATACTCTCGCTTGACATTGACCCTCACTGGCTGGTTGATCCACTCCTGCTGTGGTGGCAGGGGGTTGATTTTGTGGGGCTGCCCGTAGTCAGGACTCCCCGAAGCAGTCATGTCTGCCTTGGGGAGATGGGCTGCCGCTCCGTATGCTGAATCAAAAAGGGACTGGTCGTCACTCACCACTGACAGAGCCTCCTGCAAGAGGAAAGAAGAGACAGGAAATTCAGTATCAATTGTCACCCATACCAGCGACACCCTACTCTAAGATATCACAGTGGCACAGGGCAGCCCTCATGAAGCCACAATTGTCCAAGGTAATAGATTCACGGTGTCAGGGCAGCTTTACCCCTACACAGGGAGAAAGGAGTGTGAACATTGGAATGGAAGAACACTAGAAACAGGTACACTTGTTAAGTGTGCAAGCTAGAAGCCCCATAAAGGAGAATGAAGACAAGGTGGCTGAACACAGTGGTGTAACAGGTGGTACCAGTGTTGGTTCTAACTTCCAGACATAGACAGCTGTACATTTTACTAACTGTATGGCATAGTCAAGTTGCTAGGAGAGATGAAAATGAGAACTTATCCCACAAGTGAGGCCATGGAGAGCCACCAGAGAGTTCATCTAGACCTGAGCTACATAAAAGAATCAGGAAACCCAGAACTTCAGCTAGTCAATTTTGGTGTCCCAATTGGTAAGGATGAATAGTGCTTTTCTTTGCTGATTTGCTAGGTGAAATAAATTAGCAACTCTGGTCCAAGTGTTTGGTAAGAATGAACAGTGGTGTGCTGAGGACTGGCTATCAGGTGTGAGTATGTCTGGCAGATCTTAGTGTTGATTGTTCAGCCAGATAATTCAGGAGGAAGCTAAGATATATAGAAAAGACAGTTAGTGTAAAGTCTCTGTAGGAGACCATGGTTTCCCAATTCATATTGTCCCTTCTCCTGACTCAGGTGAGGCTTTTGGTAATGGGCTGAGAAAAGTAGCCTTACACTTTCAAGAGACTGTATGCTGATAGAAGTGTGGAGACAAGGTCCTCCTACTATTCCAAATCACATTTAGCCACCGGGACCCAAGGCTGGAGTACAACACTCACCAGAGCCAAGTAGTGCATAAAAGAAAGCTGATCATGTTTCACGAGAAACGGTAGCCACCTATAATCGCCTCATCGCCTACGTATTCTAGCCCATGTAATCTGATTGTGAAGGAAAGATGGAATAATCCATGGGAAATAGCTATAGCAACACTTAAGCACAGAACAATACTCCAGAAAGACTAGCAATGATGACCATTTGTGTTCAAACAAGGGTTCTGTTGGGTTCTTGTTCCATGCTGGATTCCGCTGCCTCTCAAATCTATATATCAAATCCCTAACCACCTGTAACTTAGATTATGATCCCACTTGGAAATGAAGCCTTGAAGGATATAATTAACTTGAAATAATAATGTGAAGGTGGGCTCTAAACCCAACCCTTACTCATTATCATAAGAGAATTGGACACACAAATACCCTAAGTATGGCTGTGTGCTGAGGACTGACCATGTAAGGCATGTAGGGAGAATGATTATCTGTAAGCCAGAGTGAGAAGCCTCAGAGGAAGCCAGCCCTGCACTCTGACCTTGGATTTCCAGTTTTCAGAACTGTGAGCAAATAAATTTATGTTGTTTAAGCCACTCAGCCTGTGGTGTGTTGCTATGGCAACCCTGCCTTTACTTAAGAACAGAATGATAGATGATGAGACCCTTTTAGATCTTGAGGTTTGCCTACTCTCCCTACATAATTCATATCTCTGCCTGGAATGCCTTCTCTAAAACAAACACCCTTGCTATGTCTGGATGTCCTTCATTCAGACCTAAAGGCTGCTGGGACCCTTCTGGTTTCACCTGCTGCCCCTGGGTAATGTCAGGGGAAGGCTGTGGCTTCATTTTATTTTGGTTCATATATCCATTCTTCATTTCAGTTAAGGTTCTTCTCTGACTTCACATTTCAAACACTTAAAGTTTTACATGGACACCTAGTGTAATGGCTCCAAGTTGAAAACTGTGAAGTTATGGCCTTTCAGAGGGCTGAGCATGAATCTTTGACATTAAATGGGTGCCACCCATGATTCATCAGTCTCCCCTTGACAAAAAAAATACAGAACAACCCCCAGATCTGTTGTAGATACTTATGGCATCTAAGCAGATTTCTTCTGCAGAGAACAGACTATGCCTGTGGTTAGTCATGAGTCGGTCTTGAGAGTCCCAGCAAAATCATACAATGTCAGAGTTAAGGACATCTGGGAAGGAGAAGTGGACATGGGGATGCTGTGGTGAAGGGAAGGTCCCTGTCATCACTGCCATCCAATCAGGAAGGTCAAAAGCAACAACAGGCAGGATCGTTGAGCCCAAGGAGGACACACAGATGGTACAGCCAGGACCCACAGCAAAGAGGTTGTACCAGGGAACAGGAGGGAGAGCTAGGGCTTCTAGACTTGTCAAGGAAGTGAGCTGTGCAGTGAGAAGAAATACAGCAATGCAACATGGGGCTGGGCTCAAGAGCAGAAAGGGGATGGGACCAGTTAGAACTCATTTTAGGACAAACATTTCATTTAAAACAGAGCCAATTAAATGTGACTTAACCAAAAGGCAGCATCACAGGAAGAGAGTATCCCAAATACTCCCCAAATGCCCCATACTTCTGATCCTTGACCCTACCAGGTGCATGTGCACAGATAGGTCTCTCCTCACACTGCTCTTACCCTTCCCCAATCTCCTGATCCCAATCTCAGGCCATATCCCATTCCTCCAAAGGCTGTGAATACAGCTTGTATCCAACCATTCTTACCCCCAAGAACTCGCCGTACTTCTACCATGGAAAACCTGCACTCAGTCACTTGGTACTTGGTTTTCAAGTGAGAGTGGGAGAGTACAGATAAGGGGATGGGTGCTGGGCAGTGATGGCAGACTTCCATTAGTCACTGCTGACTAACAAAAGTCACCACGGATAAGGAGCAAGTACCAGGGTGCAGCTGCGGCAGACTAGTGAGAGTCCTGTACCCGGGAGCATTTCCACTCTCTCTTGCAGCTCTGCTTCATGAGCAGATGTTGCTACTTAACTGTGTGCTCCTCAAAGCTCTATACTTGGAACGTTAAAATTCTTAATGTTTAAACTCAAAACTATTACGTGTACCTCAAACTCCTTACAGGAGGAAGCATCGTGCTGGTGTCAAAGCACATTCAGTAATAAGATGCTGAGAAGCACCTGTCTTTGGCATGGCAGATGTAACATCAAAAAGGAACATATAGCTGGGCAGTGGTGGCGCACGCCTTTGATCCCAATACTTGGGAGGCAGAGGCAGGTGGATTTCTGAGTTCGAGGCCAGCCTGGTCTACAGAGTGAGTTCCAGGACAGCCAGGGCTACACAGAAAAACCCTGTCTCGAAAAACAAACAAAACGAAACAAAACAAAACAAAACAAAACAGGAACATATAAAGAAACATATAAAAGGAACACCAATGGAGGGATTTACTTTCACTGCTGTTCTTGGTCTTTAATGAGTTTGTGTCTCTGGTGAACTTGGGACAACAATGATTTTACTCAGTAAACACAGGTTATTCTCGATGCTGCTAAAAACTAGGTTTCTTACCCCTGTGTGATGCTCAGCTATAAGGTTTCTTAGCACCTCAATCGTGATCACTAGAAGGAAGGCCAGAACAGGCTCAGAAGTTGTTTCCTTAGAAGCAGTTTTCCATTCCACAGTCAGAATGCCCTGGTCCCTCACCCCTGAGCTGTTGACCTAGAGGGTGGTACATGGTCCCTACCCCAAGTTGTTAAATATTCTAGCACACTGGTACCTTGTGGTACTCCCTTTCCCTAGAGTTCTTTCAGAGAAACTGCTTGGTGAGCTCCAAGCCAAAGCAGTGGAGTGCTAGAGCCCAGGAAAATACTTCCCACAGTCCTCTTGGAGCTAGGAGATGTATACCATCAATGACTGATACATATGCTCTGATGAAGACTGCCTTCTTTACCTAGTACAGGTAAGGTTAGGTTCTCATATCACTTCAGATAAACTGGGTCTTAAATTGTAGGAATATATAGGAACAGCAGACAATTAGCAAAGCTCTTACTAATTGTGAAATTGTGTTTACACGAAACATCTAATTCAGCCATCCAAGCAATATAACGAGAGATGTTTTCGCCTTTTATTTAATTTTTTTTTAGGTGATAAAATGGCTATTCAGAGAAGTGAAGCAACTTGTTCATGCACACAGAAAATGAAGATGATGTAGGGTTTCCATCCAGGCCTTCTGCTTGGGCACAGACCACTGCCACTCATTGGTTCCTTTCTGAGAATGTTTATTTTCCCAGTTAGACAATTGGCCCTTTGAAAGTGACTTTTGTGGGTTTTGTAACTTCAAGCACACACAGTCTTTGGAGCCAGGGAGGCTCTAAGTGCCAACCCCAACTTCGTCTATTGTTCCTTTAGTTCCCAGTGCAATGACTTTATACTGTAGGAGCCCCATTTTCTCATCTGTAGCTTGGGGTTGTCAACAAGCCCTAACCTGGTGGGTTGTAAATGGAAATAAAATGACGTAATCTGAGTAAACTGTCTAATTGTCTATTCTGTGTTCTTGGGACATAGTAAATAATTACATATTTAGATTTAAAGCCAGTGCCAAGAGATGGCCTGAGAATGTTTGGGGCTGAGACGATGAGGAAGGAATGGACCAGATGGTGCCTAAGCAATGCTTCTTTCTTCCCTGTGCCTTTTCTCTAAAGGCTCAAGGAAAGAGGCCAATTTGCTTGCTGCTGCCACCACCTCCTCTTCTTCCTCTTCCTCCTCCTCTTTTCCGATTCCTCTTCCCCATCATCATCATTGTCATATCTGGGACAGCCTTCTCTTTGATGCCCTTAGACATCAGGTCCTAGGATGTGGCCTTGAGACTGCAGGGCTTGCAGTAGCCACAGGGCTTACAGTAGCAGCACCCAAGCATCTCGGCTCAACCACAGTACTAGCTTCCTTGGTCCCACAGCCTGCAGATGGGCATTTCAAAATTTCCAAGCCTCCATAAGCATGTGAGAGAATTCTCCTAATAAGCCTATCTATAATCCAGTCATCAACCTCTCTCTCCTATTGGTCCTGGAAATCCTGGAAATTCTCTGGAAATCCTAATTCAGATGGGCAGCTAGCTCCAGAGAGCCAGGCTAAATTCCTTCCCTAAGAATGAGGAATAAATCAGGCCTTAGAGACTCTGTTGCCTCTTCCAGGAAAACCCCTATATATCCTCAATATTTCTTCTATTTTACTTTAACCACAATCCTTCAGTACTGGGCATGGTGTCCCCACGTGGAGAAGCATGCTCTGACATTTTCAGGTGGAACAAACCATTTCCTTTCTAGAATTCCTGTATCACAATAGCACCGCCCCGCCTTGCACAGATGCAGCATCCTGTATTGCCATAGTGACGTCACACCAGACTTTCAGTCATGAACCATCATTGCCCATGGGCTCAAGAGCTTGTTTATTTTCTGGTTATTATAGTTAAACCCTTATGTGATATGACATTATTCCATTCAAGTCTCACCTTCTTTGCTTAGAATAGCACCTGATACCTAGTAGAGAGAACTTATGAAGAAGGACTCATTTGACTATTACTTACTAACATTCATCTAACTTTGCATGTTTTAAACGGCCCCAACTCTTTGTAGGATTCAGATGGGAATGCCATGAGAGCAGGCACCTTTTGCCTTGTTACCAGGGTGGCCTCAAAATCCTGTCCGGGGCCCAGCCTGTTAGACACTCACTGAGTGTTTGTTGGATGCATGGATTAGGTAGAAGGTATGTGAGGATAACTCAGCAGACCTGTTTGGGAAGCAAGCGGCTACATCTGAATCTTATGCAACATTTTGACCATGCATGGCTATTTTTTCAGGACTATCCACAAGTCTTATGCTATCATTCATATTCCTTGTAGAGAAACTTTGCATGAGGAAATCGAGTGGTTATTGAGGGTGACTTGTAGTCTTTTTCTCACCCTATTGCTACTCTCTTGAGCAAAGGACATGGTCATTTTAAAGTCTACTATGTCATCTATATCTATCTATCTATCTATCTATCTCTCTATCTCTATCTCTATATCTCTCTATATAAAGTCTACTATTTTATCTTTTTCCCCTTTTCCCCATGGTTGATATTGTTTCTCTGACAGCACCTTCCCTTCTTCCCTTCTGAATAGCTTGCTCGCTCTCTGTCTCTCTCTGTCTCTCTCTCTGTCTCTCTCCTGTGTCTCTCTCTGTGTCTCTCCCCCTCTCTCTCACTCTTCCTCTCTCTCCCTCCTTCCTTCTCCTCCTCCCTATCTCCCTCCCTCCCACCTCTCCTTCTGACAGGTTTGAAATGGAGACTTCCATTTTCATGCCCTAACTCTCCTAATGCTGACCCGAAGCCCTTGGCAAACTCTTTGCCTTGGCTTTGTTTGAGGTAGGGCAGAAGAAAGCACCACCTATAAAGCCCTGTCACAAATGCTTGCAGGATGCTCACTAAGTTTTACATGCCCAGGAGCCATTGGAAATAAAGTCTGGCATTCTTAAGAAATACTGATATAAAATAAAAGGTTGTTTTTCAAAGGTTAAAAATCTAGTAGTTGAAGATAATTGTTAGATTCTGAAACAAGAACATGCTGGTCTTCTAAACAGTGTTTTACTATTCTGCATTTCCAATCTTCATTTCAAGAGATGGATGCTGTTCCTTGTAGGCCTGAAGGTCTTCTTCACCTCGATAGCTAGCTTGATTTCAGGCCTCTAGGTGGCAGAGACAAGGCTCTTTCAGTGGCTCCACAACTGAGGGCGGAGGCAGCCATGGCCAAAGTGACTGAATCAGTAGTGCCTGCTTGCATATACTGTTTACACAACACAAACTTGGCAAATGCCAGTAGAAGCCATGCAGGGATCTGATTCATTAACAAAAATTCACTTATTTTGGAATCTGTTACATATGAATGTGTGTGTTACTACATATATACATGTATCCATTTATTCCCTTTAAACTCACAAATACATCTTCCACCTTTTGTTATCCTTAGTTAAGTTAGCAGATGCTTTTCATGTCAGTTGAAGAATAATGAAGCATTGTCTTAGGATGAAGGAAGAGCCACCAAGTCTGCGCCTAAACAGCTTAGCTAAAACAGACATGGGATAACCTCCAGAGCGCAAAGACAGATATCCAGAGTATCTGGAGATCTCTATACTCTATTCGGGAATATTCCAAAGAAATTTTCCTCACTCATCCTTCTAAGAGCAGGGAGATCACAACAAGATTCACTGTTCCCTTGACAGAAGAGAAGTCCCAGGTTTCTTTCCCATTCTCAGCCCTATTAAGCTGAGTTTTCATTTCTAACTGAGAGGAGGGTACAAGACATGGGGTAAAAATGCAGTAATCTCCCAAAGACCCATTCCCCTCCTCCCCCCCGCCTTTTTTTTAATTTTTGTTCTTCCCTGGACCTGGAAAGGACAATTTTAATGGCTGATGAACCTTGCTGGAGGTGATGAGGACAAGGAATGTCAAGGTTCCCTGTGTTCAGTGGGTCCACAGAGCTGCTCCCAGACTACTGCTCTGAAAGCTAATCTCTGGCATATCCGCTACTCAGGGTCACCATGGGGAACACAGGAGCTTTGGCATTTTATTGCATTCTGCGCATAATGACATGAACTTCCTTCTCTTGTCAACCTGAGGGCATGCAGAATGCTGACAACTCTCTCGGGAGCAGAGCTTGCTGCCTTCGTTGCTTCGGGAACATCAGCTTAGAGTGGGAATCTCCAGGGCACAATGAAGTTCCAAGAGGGACAACCCCCCTTCCCCCACTCCCACCCCACCCCCTTCCCCCCCCCCCCCCCCCCCCGTGCTCTAGGGCAAGCCTTCTGATTCCCCTTCCCTCATTAGTTACTACTAGCCATGTGCCTGCTCATCATTTCTGTCCCCTAGAGGCCCAAGGGGGAAGGAATGAGAAGATAATGGAATGAGGGATAAGGAAGAACATGTGAAACACTTGTCAGTCACCAGTTACAAAACCTTAGTTCTATTTCCCCTAAATGGCTATCTCAATATGTACAGTCTTGTCTCCTCCATTAAGAGCCAGAGTCTGCCGGGCAGTGGTGGCGCACGCTTTTAATCCCAGCACTTGGGAGGCAGAGGCAGGCGGATTTCTGAGTTTGAGGCCAGAACTACAGAGTGAGTCCCAGGACAGCCAGGGCTAAACAGAGAGAAATACTGTCTCGAGCCCCCCCACCCCCAAAAAGAGTCAGAGTCTACTTCTTTTCCCTTCTCTAAACAACTTTTTTATTTCTGTTACCAAAATACCTGGCAGGAAGCAAATTAAAGAGGGGAGGGTTTATGTTGATTTGTAGTTTAAGGTGATCCCGTTCATCATACTGGGGAAGATACGGTGGCAGTAAAAATGAGGTGGCCAGTCACATTGCATTCATGGTCAGAATGCCAAGAAAGATAAACGCTAATGCCCAGGTTGCTTTCTCCAGTGGGATCTGTGCCCAAGAGATGGTGCCACTCATTTCAAGTTAAAGCTTCCTCCATCAGTTAAACCATTTCAGAAGTATCTCCCCGGACACACCCAGAGACACATTCCCATGGAGACTCTAAATCATCCAAATGACGACGCAGGTTAACCATTACACCCTTGAGGCCAGATGGAATTTTCATGACTGCTTCAACAAGTTCCGTGTCATAGAAGTGCTCTTGCTTGACCTCAGAGGCTAGATGATTAAAAAGTACTAACGCCTCCACCCACTTCATATTGGTTCTTGAGAATCAGCATCATGTTATGAGCAAGTCCAAAGGAGTTAATAAATCTGCGTGGAAAGGACCACATACCCACCCAGAGAGGACCTGAGGTCATCAGCCACCAGCCACCAGCCACCAGCCAGAACTGATCTCCAGATCATAACAGCAAACCATTAAACAGAATAGATGGAGCCCCTGTAGTTGGTTCAAGCCTAGGCTACATGTGTGAGCCACCACACATGGCTATTTAACCTTTCTAGTTTAAAAGTGTGAGCCGGGTAGCACTGATGCACACCTTTAACCCCAACATTTGGGAACCAGAAGCTGAAGGATCTCTGTAAGTTTGGGACTCATTTGTGTTTGTGTGTGTGTGTGTGTGTGTGTGTGTAGCCATAGAAATTGGGAATGTTCGATAGCTAATTGGCGGCTAGAGAATCCATCCTTAAAGGGTATAGATGGTGATTGAATATCCCTTTACTGTGGTTTTCTGACATGGCAGGAGTCATCACCAGGATGGACCAGATGGAGAGATTGAGGCACAGAGAATAACCATTCTATACAATCAATGTTGGGATAAACTCCCCTGATGACTGTATTGTAGAATTAGTCTCTGACAAAGGACAACATAATGAACATCAGGTAGACAACGGCCGTGGTCGTAGTCCAGAAGCACGGTCCTCACCAAGGTTAGTAAAACCTTATGCTCATCTCCAGTGCCATAAAGCCAAGCACCAAACAGACAAGGACATCTTTTTGTTTGTTTATTTGGTTGGTTGGTTAGGTTTGGTCTTTCAAGTCAGGGTCTCTCTGAGTAGCCCTGGCTGTCCTGGAACTTGTAGACCAGTCTGGCGTTAAACTCACAAGAGATCCTTCTGCCTCTGATTCTCAAGTGTTGGGATTGAAGGTGTGCACCACCACCACCTGGCTGACGCTTTGAAATGAGAAAAGTTAAATAGCCATGCGTGGTAGCTCACACCTTAACCTAATACTTGGGATGCTAAGGTTAGAATAGAAGGACTCAGAGTCTGAGGACTCATCCTAGGTTACTTAGCAAGATCTCTCTCAAAAAGTAAAACTAGAATAACTATTATTTGATGTTCCCAAGAAAATTTTGTGACCATCGCCAACATGTAAGTTGGATCCTCATGTTACTGAAATGGAAACCAAGCCTTAAGGAGACATAAGACTTGTCTGGGGGCTCCTCAGCTCCAGAATGTCTACTCCAGTTGCCTGACTGCAGGAATCCTACTCTCCACAGCCATTTTCAGTTTGTCCTCTCTAATCCCAAGCTGCACACACACGGCCAGACCCTTCTCAGAGTCTTGGGAAGCCTCACTTGCCCTAGTCATCTTCTTGATCACCAAAGCCCCTTTTGAGACCCTCTCTCTGCTAAGCTTTGAATGTGTCCCCTGAAGTTCTGCCTTCGGAAATAGATCACAGTCACTCTTGCAGAGGTGGATTAGTCACAGGGGCACCCAGTTCAGGCTCTCTTCCTCCCAAGTGCTTCTCTCTCTGGCTCACCCACTCTTTTTTCTTCTACTCTGGTTCTTTCTTCTGTTTCTTTCTTCTGTCATGTAAGATGTGACATCAGCACAAGGCATCCTCTGCAGATCCCTTTGGCATTACATCTTCCAGTCTGCAGAACCCACAAGGCTGGTCTTTTTATTAGCTAGAGCACCATGAAACACCCAAAGACACCATTCCTGTCTCAAATTGTCACTTGCTGGGGAGGGGGCTTCTGTAGTGGATGGTTCAGAGAAGGGAGGGTCTGCTGAGATTGCAGTGATGGTGTTATTCCTCGCAGAGGAAAGGAATTAAAAATTTAGGAGTTTGAGCCTAAGTGGGTTCAGAGGACAGGTTCTCTGAGACCTCTCAGGGCATGCTACACACCAGGATCCAGAGCCCAGACCTCTTTCTGTCTCTCCCACCAGCTGCTTCTCCATTTCTCTCCAGGTTTGTGTGTGTCCTTGCCTGTTGACTTTGAGTTCTCACCATCACTGTTTGACTGTAACCACATTTAAAGGGCATTGCTCAAGATCAAAGTTAAACTCTCCTCCCACAGAGCATGATCATACTGCCGAAAAGAGAAAAAAGAATCACTGAATGTGGAAACTCACAGGATGGGGGATGCGAGACCTGTCTGTGTCCCAAGAAGACAATGTTTTGTGCTACAGTTTTACTTTCTGTTTCTGTCTGTCTGTCTGTCTGTCTGTCTGTCTGTCTGTCTGTCTCTCTTACAGATATATGTGGAGGTTGATACTAGACATCCTTCTTAATCACTCTCTCTTTTTTTAATTGAAAAAAAATTTCATGCAATATGTTTTGATCATATTATTTGCCCTTCCCCCTCTTTTTGACCTAGCACTCACCAGTTTGGCAAGAGTGGCTGGCTGGTGAGGTCCAGGAATCTTGTCTCTGTGTCTCTAGTGTTAGGACTTAGACACAGGCCTCCTCATCTGGTTTTTATGTGGGCGTTGGGGGAACTGAACTTGGGTCCTCGTGCCTGCACAGCAATTCAGGTATTGACTAAGCAGCCTCCTTAGTCCCCGCTTTCTATTTCATCTCAATGAATCTGAGCATGCAGAAATCTGCCTTTTCAAGAAGGCAGTGGATCACTGGGGTTGCTAAAACCCTGTTGCACTTAAATCAGTGGTTTTCAGCCTTCCTAATGCTACGACCCTTTACTACATAGTGACCCCCAAACCATAAAATTGTTTTTGTCGGTTCTTCATTATTGTAATTTTGCTACTGTTCTGAGTTATAATGTAAATATCTGTGTTTTCCAATGATTGTCGATTACCTCAAAAGGAGTCATGACCTGCAGGCTGAGAACCACTGGCTTATGGCCTCTCATCTGATCGTCAGGGGACAATCTCTCCAGAATAACAAAAGTGGAGGTGACCTAAAGTGGACTTCCACAATGCCGTGGGACTGGGCAGGATGAAGGCAGGCTATTGACTGACTGTGGTTAAGAACTTTAAACTGTCCTCCCCTGTTCAGCTGGGCCTGATACAAGGCAGGGTTTGAAACTTTGAGTGCTACAGGAGGTGATGATAAAAGAGAATTCTCAGTGAAGAGAGCAGAATCGGGGACCACAGGCAGGTCTGGCTCAGGTGAGCTACATTTGGGAGGCTGCTGACATACAGCAGGAGGAATGATTTCTGTCTGTCTTGCTGTAGGACTCTGTGCTGCCTGTTTTCTCCAGGTGGCAGTATCAGTCACATGAGATACCAGAGAACTGATTGCTTGTCCCCTCTAAAAGCCCAATCAAGATCTGAAGAGATAGCTGAAGACCCTAAAGACAAGAGGAGAGAAGGAAGCCATGTACACCTACAAGCCTGCCTTCTCCTTAGGGGCAGATGCTTGACTATCAGGGGAGTGACATGCTTGCTGCCAGTTTGCTTAAGCATTGAGGAGAGGGAGATATGATAGGTAGCTGGAACCCTGGGGTACTGCTCTGACTCCTGGGGCCATGAGAATTAATTTATTTTCCTCATATACTGACTCTAATCCAGTCAAGAGAAAAGCAACGTCAGCCTTCCAGATCCTTTCCTCCTTCCTTTGTTTAAATACTTCTCAGGATCTAATAGGTATACAATTTGTTATTCTGATGAATTAAAACCCCAGAGCATTATGGGAAGGGCAGAAATTCTCCCCCATCCCCTGCTCCGCCAACACCTCTACCATCCACCGACATGTCTTTCTGCACTACAAGCATTTTTGAGGAAGTGTTGACCTTTGCTCTCCATCCCAGCCTCGTCCTCTTTTTAAAACAAGCCACATCCTTTGGCTGTTTCTAATGCAAAGCCTCTGAGAGCTCTTGTCAAACAACTGCTCGAGGTCCTTTTTCCGTGGAAACTACAACCTGATCCCACAATTTTCTCATGTGACAGTTACCACGGCAACCAGCCTCCTCAGACTCACCGGAAGTCCTGGAGACCCGTGTGGAACCACCTAGAACAGTAATTCTCAACTTGTGGGTCGCGACCCCCCCCAGCAGTCGCATATCAGATATTTACATTACAATTCATAACAGTAGAAAAATTACAGTTATGAGGTAGCAGTGAATAATTTTATAGTTGAATGTTACCACAACATGAGGAACTATATTAAAGGGTCACAGTATTAGGATGTTGAGAACCCTGCTATAGGAGGAGGCTGAATCTGCCCCATGAAGCAAATCCCCCTGCTCATTGCAACTGATACCAAGGGCGGAGCCAATAGGCTCATCTGGTCCTCTTCTGGGAGACTGCCAATTCAATTGGATGGGCTGAGCAGTCTTACCACCGGAGACTCCATGTTACTTCCGTTTGTCCTGAGGTGTGTGGGAGAGAGATCCCTGAATCCACTTCTCAGGTCTTCCTGGCTCTTTCCTTTGTGTGATTCACGGCTGGGAGGCAGGCTTGGTGATCTCATGCCCATCAAGTGGGGAGGCAGCTCAGCCTTGAGTCCTCAGGGTGCAATATTTCTAGCTAGCACATCTGGATGAACCATTCTAGCTAAGGTGTTTAGTTTTGCTCTGGCCTCGGGGCATATGGTTACCATATTTCGGCAACATGTGGCAAACTCTGCCGATGGGAGGAACAGAAGGAGGGGGTGCCTGAGGAGGGCCATTTTCAGGACCGGCTCAGCAGCTTGAGGCTCCTCTGCCTTCTGTGCTGCTCGTCCTCGTCCTTCTTGTCAGCATCCTTCGTGCCTTCTCCCACCTGTCTTTGTTTCTGCTCCCATCCCACCTCTCTTGCTTCTGCATTCTAATGTCCGGGTTGACAGTTTCTCTTCTCATGTATCAGGTCTCCCACCCTCTTTGCCGTCACTTGTCACCTTTAGGTGAATGTGTGACGACACATTGTTTGCTTTTCCGGAATTTGTAATTACCCAGAAGTGGTAATTAGACAGCTTTCCTTCCTTGAGTTGGACCCCTGCTTTTCCCCTCATTCAGTTGGACCCCTGCTTTTCCCCTCATCCAGTTGCCTTCTCCGTGCCCTCTGCCTAGCCACGCCCTACCCATTCACAAACAGGTTGTCTCCTCTTGGAAGCTTCCCTGTGCTTCGTGCCACCATAGTAACCTCTCCTGTGGCCTGAGGTCTGCCACACGCTAGCCCTCCACCAACAGTTTGGTGCTTCATCCCTCAGTGTCACGGCTTTTCCATTTTAATTTCCAACTTTGGTTTTCATTGCAGTTTAACATACACTTCCATTGTGCCTCACTGTCTAGATTTTGTGCAGTACTTTTTTGTAGAGATTATTGCCACTATGTATTACCACTTACTGCCTTACTCCCTCATCCAAAATATACAAAGTGACAAAAGATGCTCAGAAGGGCTGACTTGAGTGACTGTGTACGAAGGGCCCTCTCCATGCTGGCTGCTAGAGAAGTATTCAGTGGTCATCTCAGATGTTGCCTGCAAGGGCCAGAATGTCAAAATCTGAATTCTGTACTTAGAGAATGCAAATTCTATGACTTTATGAAAGTTCTTTAATCTCTCTGTACCTCAGTTTCCTTTTTGGTAAAATTTAGTATGTTACTAAATAGTAATATCTAATAATAGCAACCTAACTCTTGTCAGTCACACTGTAGATATTCCATAAACACAATCTTGTTGTGATTTATAAGCCCTGCTATGTTAAAAGCACCTCATTCCAAACGGGTTCATTTCTTAAACCACAACATCAAAGGACCAACATGGATAATTTGTGAACTCGCTCCCATGGTTTTGAACCTGAAGTCTGTTAGTGCAGAGATCCTACAGTCCCATTTGCCTGGAACATGCTGCTTTACTCCGGCTAGCCCTGAAAGTACCTAGTAGCACTGCCTCCTTTGACTCTCAGAGTTATGTCGATGGAAATGACACATTATACAGCTATCTAGTCTACTTGCAGACATGGCTATTTCTGTGAATGTCGGCTCTGTGGTCACATCAGCAGCCATTCTTGCTCCGTACTCCAGGGGGAAGGTAAGGGGAACTGAGGACAGCCTGGTATATCCAGGAGAAGCCAAATGCCCTCTCCTCATGAGGCTCAGACATCATCTCCGGTACACAGCTGGCCTCTCAGCTGGCAGCCACCCTCAAAGCTGTCACCCACTGAGTTGGCCTTTATCCTTGTTTTACTCAAGTGCCAAACCTACTCAGTCTGGCTCCAGGACCTCCTGTCTCTCAGCATCCATCTATAGGAAAAGCAGATATTTTGTGAACAGGTCCTGCCATGGCTTGCCAATGCAAACACAGAAGTGGGAATTGTGTGGAGAAACCATTTTTTTTTTTTTTTGTCAGCCTCAATAGAGTTGTTTGAGCAGATACTGCAGTTGAAACCCGCTGATGGTTCCTAGGGACTAAGGACTGGTCTTAGTTACTTCACAAAACGCACTTAGTATTCTACTCTTGGAAGCTTCCAGAGATAGCAGGCTTGCCCAGCAGAAGCAGTAACTGTTTGTCTGCCTCAATGACATATGTCATGCCAGTAGTAAGGTTCAGCCCTTTTCATTCCAAGGTTTTATGGGGAATTGGAAACTAATTTACAAGAAGGAGATGAGGCTACCAAGTGTTTTAGTTTCTTAGCTCTGGATTCTATACTTTTTTTTCCCACTCTGAACTCTATTACCTTGGGCCTTGAAGTCACAGACTGTCATATTTTCATATTGCTAATGCTACTTGGTTTTCTGCATGCTTGAGATCTCCCATGCTCAGGATGTTGTCTAATTTTTCAGAGAATGCCAGTCAACGATCACAACTTCCTCAGCCTTTTCTTTCTTGGGGAGGTGAGAGCCAACATCCCATAAGAGAACACACTATGGGTTCTCCTTGTTCCCTGTAACTCTGAGCCAAGAAAGGTTGTGTAAACTTGTTTCTTAATTTTGGTTTTTGCTGTAGACTATATTTGTTGTCTTCCCCAGAATCCGTATCATGTTTTAGATGCTATCATGGCTTCTCCAGCCATCCAAGTAAACACTTTTATCTCAGAGAACAGTCAAGTAGCTAACTCCTGGCCTCTGAAGACGACGTCAAGGTGTGAGTTAAAGGGACCGCCAAGGAGGGGGATTTCAGAGGACAAGAAGGCAGTGAGCTGAGCAGGAATGTGAACACTTCACTGACTAAGGGACTTTCCTGGTCACAAATAACTAACAAGGGGCTTGGTGACTATCACCTCTCACACTGTACAGTACACATGGAGGGAAGACATGGATCACTACCGCTTGACTATTTCTCCCCAGCATTTATAAACTGACAACATGGGATCCTTGAGGTAAGTGTTTTGGGGAGTAAATAAAGTGAGATGGGGTTCAGGGAGCAAAGTACCCATGACTTCACTAGTGAGTGAAAAAGGAGAGAGAGAGAGAGAGAGAGAGAGAGAGAGAGAGAGAGAGAGAGAGAGAGCCACCTTCACTCACTTGCTGTCCCTATATTACACCCTCCTCCATATTATGGTACAGCAAGGTAGAACTCTCCAGGTGTCCGTGAAAGGCTCTTAGATGTACCAACCCCCAGAAATAATGATAATAAAAAGAAAACAACAAAACCCCAAACATTTCTTCTTCATAAATTACTCCATCTGTGGCATTTTGTTAAAGCAACAGAAAATGGACTGAGCCAGAGGCTGAGGCTTGCCACCATCAATGGCTCATCTCTAAGGCGCTGTCTGTGTCAAGTGAAGTACTCTGGCTCTAGGCTGAAGCTGTTCAGAAGGTAAGACCCCATGGTGATAGGGCACTGGATTGGGATGGGATGGTGACCCGAGCCTTAAGGCTGGCTCTTTAATGTTCTGAGTAAATATGGTTTAAACTAGAGATTGTGGCGTGGGACTGTAGGCAGCTTAACACCTTACTGGTGTTTCCTCAAGGAGACATGATTAGGAGAGAAGCGCCTTCGACTTGTGCAGCTCAGGGACACTGAGGGTCACTGCAGGCTATGTCTGGTGGTACTTCCTTTTCTCCTGTTGGGTTAACAATTCTTGCTAGAAAAACATGATCTGTGCTGGTACATATCTCCTGCCTCCTCTGTCTTTACCCACCTTTCCTTCTGGTGACCCCATCTGCCTCAATCCTGGGATGTGGCCCAAACATCACTTAGGCAACCACCCCACCAGTTCAACTCTAACAAGTGTCCTCAACCTGCAGGATGTTCCAGGCTCCCCTGACCCTCTTGAAGGAAGACCATGTAAAAGTAACCTCCAAGACCCACCCATCAACACTGACTTAACAAGAATATGATCCATCTAAACATCTTCTCCTGGAACCCACAGGGATGACTGTCCAGTGGTAATACGGGGGAGAGGGTTTCCCCCTCCTTCTAGTGGCAGATGAGCCCACATTCAATAATTTGAATTTAAGTGAATATTTAAATATCTGCTTTGATGTGCAGGCACAAAACTGCGTGGATTAAGTGAGAGAAGAGCCTAGCAGCTATGAGAGAAACATGACCAGAATGTTCTAAGACATGAGGTTGGACATGTGTAGGCTCTTTGATGACCCAACAACGTTCAAGAACCTCTCTGCTCTAATTTGTGAACCTCCATTGGGACTCCCACAATCACCAAATAAATGTGAAGACCAAAGGAAGACTTAAATAGCTGGCTCAAGAGCTTCTCTGTGTGCCATTGTTTGCTGGGGCAGGAGAGTTACTTCCAGTCCCTCTTGTGGTGCTCACAAGCTTTATAGAGCACCCTTGCAGTCTGGCCAGACAGCATCGCCACTCTCTGTCTACTGTCTCACACGATACATTCCTAAATAGAAGTTCACCACTCAGAATATTCTACTTTTCAGTAATGTGAAATCCACACACATTCTGTGGAAAATACACTTTCATATTTTGATCTTTTCCAGGGCTTGGAGTAGTTGGTGCAATCCTCTCTTATAAGATGTTAGTAGCAGCAAGGAACCCTAGCTGCCGGTCAGCAACATGATCAGTAAGGAACTGATGGACCCTCTGTAGGGGGACTGTATGTGCTGCTCAGGTGCAAGGCGCCATAGGTTAGAGGCATTACAAAGCACTGCAGACTTCCAATGGGTTCGCAGGGACACAATTCCATTTCAAATCAGAGAACATCTGTGTGCCACAATTTCAAAAGCCAGCTTTTCTTCCCACCCCCACTACAGACAGGTCCCAGGGAGGTTGGTCCCTGTGTGTATGGGATGCAGACACAAAGTCAGAGATGGAGACTCCTTTATAATACCAGGGCAAGAGAGTCAAGACTCATGTTCCCTCTCAGGTAGGGGTGAGAGGCCCAGCCAGAGGGGCTGGCTGCGGCTCAACCAAGGCCCTCCATTCCTTCAGCAAGAGGAAAATCCTGTCAAAACGGCTTAACGATCTTCTAATATTCCCATGCAATTAAGGCCACATCTGTCTCCCAGGCCCCTGCACTCCTTTTCGAGCGAACAGACAGGAACCAAACAGTCTGTCTTGTCGATCTGGAAGGTAACAAAGAGCTCCATTCATAACTGGAGGCACTTTCTCCATTTTTTTTTTTCAAAGTAAAATAGAGTTTTCACTTTGAGAGTAACCTGTGTGGCAAGAAAGCGAAGGATTTTCCCCCCCACTAATAAATCAAATTCAACAGCCTAATAAAATGCTGGCTCCCCTTCCCCCAACCTCTCCTTACCCCTCCCATCTCCTGTCCCTCTCTGCCAGAAAACAGTGGACTAGAGAGGGGTGGGTGAGTCAAGGAGAGAGGGGAAGGTGGGCAGGGAGCAGAAGAGAACTTCAGATTGAGGAGCAGAGCTTGTAAGGGCAAGCAGGAGTGTGTGTGCACGTGTGCGCATGCAAGGAGTAAGGGTGGGTAGGCAGTCTGCCTTTCCCCTCCCCTGCTTTACTTACTTTCTCAGCCTTTCTGCGCTTGCTTCCACCACCCCTCCCCACACATAAAGTCAAGGTCCCACACCTTCCTTTTCCCTGCATGGGAACAAATGACTCTAGTTGGGACTAAGTGTGACAGGGTTTGCACAGGCTACACCTGTAGCTGAAACCCAGCAGGAGCTGGTGCATCTCTCAGAGCGAGGCTGTGAGCTCTCCCCTGCCTTTGAAGCCTCCAGAGAGTGAGTTTGCAGGAGATAAATACTGATAAGCATTGAGTTGGTGCTTATCCGAAGCAAACACGATCTTTTGAGGTTCTCTCTGCACTTGCAGGCAGGGGAGACTCTAATCAGAAAACCGAAGGGAAAATGTGAAACCAAGCCATACTGGCTGCTGCCTCTTTCTTTTCTTTTGTTTCAGTTTATACACTGGAAAGCCCAGCAAAGATCATGTCAGATAGGAGTTTAGATCACATTACTGTAAAGGCTTTGCCTTGTTCATTCTTCTGTTTCTCTCTCTCTCTCTCTCTCTCTCTCTCTCTCTCTCTCTCTCTCTCTTTCTCTCTCTCTCTCTCCTACTATATGGACATCAATGGATGAAATCTTTTCAACCCTGACTTTAAAAAAAATATGAAAGAACCAAACATTGACAACAATTATACAGCCAGCATTTTATTGCTGTTGTCAAAAGTGCTTTTACAGTCTTGGCATTATCTGGCTCCCATGATAATTCTAATGCAGGCAGGACAGACGGTGTCTAACTCAGTGCCTGATTTAGGATATATAGCATCCTTAATGCAGTACAACTTGGAAGTGGCATGCCAGGAGTACAAACCAGGTCTTTGTAACTATCAAGGTGGGTTCTGTTCATTTTATCCCATGCGGGGTTGGGGGGGGGGGCGCTGGGCAATTAGATAATTAGCAGTGAGAGTGGCCTTGAACTTCAGTGGGACACCTGGAAGCACTTGAGAAGTCTCAGCACCAGTGAACGGAGTCAGATGGAAGGTTTTCTGAGCTTTACATCCCCGAGTAATGAACTTTGGCTGCCCCATATTTCAGTGAAGTGGCTCCACGTTATTTCTTGGGGTAGAATATTGGCAAGAAGCAGATGCTGGAGATAAAGAGCACTGGGTGAGAGTCTGGAGCTCTGATTTCTGACCAACTATGGGCTCTTGAACAAGCATCATTCTCTATATTTCATGGTTTCTACAATGAGAGCTATGTCAACAGGGCAGGAGGATGGAGCCAAAAAAAAGGAGACAACAAAGAGAGTACCTGGTCCCCTGTGAGCGAGTTTCTAAATGAATTCTCTGCAAGTTATGCTACAATAGCAGCAAGCTTCAGGTAAAGGGTACCACAATGGAAGGCTAAGACGAGATGTGCAGTGGTACCTTGGCTATTCTCACTCATCCCTCCCTGCTCCAGAATTCAATGTGCTGCTGTGAGAACCTGACCCAAGAAACCTCTGACAGTCTCGTATATATCTATAAAGATGGTAGATGGTCACACACATATCCACAAAGATGATAGACAGCCACACACGTACCATAAAGGTGGTGGATGGTTACACACACATCCATAAAGGTGGTAGATGGCCATATATACATATATCCATAAAGATGGTAGATGATCACATATATATCTATATAGATGGTAGATAGATCATACATATATACATAAAGATGATAGGTGGTTTGCAGGCAAGTTTTGATTAAGCAGAACAATCCTGATGGCTGAGTCTTCAACTGTTTATAAAATAAGCTTCAGGAGTCCAGTACATTTGAATACGAGTAGATTGTCAACTTTACAAGCACCATGGCAAAAAGGCCTGGGGCTGTCTTAAAAGAAAGTTTCTGGAGGCAAGAAAGTGATTTACAGTTCAAGGAGTTATCTTAAGCTCCTCAGCATGCCCTTGATAGAGACCTGTAGTACCTTGATTAAGACTGGGGGTCACAATGAGTCAACAAGGCTTTCCCTCTATCCCTCTGAATCTTTTACAAAGATATATTTATGTGTTAATTTTTTTCCTTAAATATTAATTTTATGGGTAAAGAGATAGCTCAGTGAGGAAAGCATAGAAATCTGAGTTCAACCCCACAGAAGCCATTAAGAGCTAGACAATGGGGCAGAGACAGATCAGTTCCCAGAGGTTAATGGCCACTCACTGAGTCTTACATTCGGTAAGACTTTTGAGAGTCTTACTCTCTCAAAAACTAAGGTGGAGAGAAGTCAAGTGAGTAAGATGTTGGGCACTGAACTCCAGCCTTCCCATGCACAGATATGTGTGAGACGTATCCTCCATATACTACATGCATATGTAAACATAAAGCAAAAAAAAAAAAAATTTAAAAGATAGAAATCAGGAATGCTCACAGATATGCTAATGGTTTGGGAAAAAAAAGATTAGATTCTCACTGATGACTTATTTAAGTCCCTTTATTTCTTTCCAGTGGTACTTGGAACCAAATCCAGAACTCCATGCATGCCACACCATTGAGCTACATCCTCATTCCTTTGTGTTTGCTTTTAGAGTAGGTATTTGTTGTTGTTGTTTGATTGTTTCTGTTTTCTTGAGAGCGAGTCTCCCTATGTAGCCCAGGCTAATCCAACTCATATGCTCAGCATCCTCCCAGTAAAGGCCCCCAACTGGCTGGGACGACAGGTGTGTGGTATCACATCTGGCTCACCGAACTTCTAAAATTTTGACGGAAGAGAAAAACATCATACATTGAAACCTTTGTGCTCCGGCCTGGGGGAGGCCAACTATGGAGAGAGGCAAAGCAAGTCCTTTTGTAAAACTATACTTGGTGCTTCATACTTTGTGAGCAGCCAGTGGAGGTGATTGTGACGATGTTTTCAGGGGAGCCAAAGCAAGTGGCCATTTCACAGATGACAACATAGCATCAAGCTGGTAACCAGGCTTCCTCTCTCAACCTCTCAAACTCCCCTAACTTTCAATATGGTCTCAGGTAGACCAGGCTGGCCTCAGGCTTACAACACAGGAATGATCTTGAATCTTGGATCTTCCTGCTTTCTGCCTCTACCTCTTGAGTGTTGGGATTATAGACATGAAACACCACAACTGGTTTTATGCAGCACTGGGGATGGAACTCAAGGCTCCATTCAAGCTAGACAAGAAATCTACACCATGAACACAGCTCCAGGCCCTCTGTGTCTATTCTGTATTAGCTGCCTTTGATCAGACTCTCGCCCAGGCTACATTGCCATTATCTCTGAGTAACTTTGTGAATTTAATCAACTGAGCCTGGAAAGGGATTTCAAAAAGTCATGTCCACTTAAGAGTTAAAGCTAATGAAAGAATACATCTCTTGAGTTTCAGAGGGTAACCAGACTCCTCTACTGACATAAACTCATACTCTTGGAGAATGTCTGGCTAGGGGGACAGCCTTGTCCAGGGTTTTGTAGGTATGCTTCCTTTGGGGGCAGACACTGGGGAGGTCTTCTTGTTTATGGTCTCCCACCTGCATAGATACTGATACAAATAACTGTGCATTTTCAAAGCTCCTAAAACTGTGCTATAAATATTCAACTCATGCAAATATTCTTATAACAGAAAGTATGCACACAGGCAATACAACACTTAAATACTCTTCTCCTCTAACACCTGAGAGTCAGTTTCCCACTGATCCTATAAACAACATCAATAAACAAACAAAACAAACACAAAAACCGTAACAAACATAACAAAACATATTGACACGAAAGCAACAAAACATAAAATACTAATACCTGTCTTGCTAAGTCAATAAACAACATGGCGTCCTGTGGCATAGCTGTGTCTTTTTTTTTGTGATGTTTTAGCAATTGTGAACATTTCTATCTATACTCAGAATGCATCCTGCATGTCTGGATTGGGCATGAGTCCAAAAGTCTTTCCAAGTTCCTATATTCTCAACCGAAGTTGGTCAAGTGACAAACTGACTTGGGACATCAAGTCACCAGGTGAAATGTCAGGTATGACAGGCCTTCTATCAGCACACCTTTCCTTCATGAGTTCTAGGCATTCCAAAGTGACAGTGCTCCTACTAGCTCTCAGAAGTGTAACTCACTGGTATATATTTCCAATGCAGGGGGAAGTTTCCTGAGGTTCCAGAGTAAGGATTACTGCCTGTGTTAAATTTGTAATGGGTTCTCATTGCTGTGAGTATTTTCAATAAACAAGTACAACTTATCAGAAAGGAAGACAAAGTACAGTGTGCTTGACTACATGGGGGCAGGGAGTTGGTGGGACCCAGGGAGTGGCTGTGTGTTCAGCTCTAGTAGCTTGCATTTCCTGTTTACTGGGGTTAGGTGAAAAGTTTAAACAGGAAAGACTCAATGCTGCCGTGGACAGTCAGCCTCAGTGATAATGTTCAGGGAACCTCTCTGCCCAAGTCTTGTCTCTCAATCCCACAGAGAGGGTTTCCCATCAGGAAACCACAGGACCCAGCACCCCAAATTCCAGATGTGTGCCTCAGTTTTCTTTTGTCCTATTCTTCCTTCAAAACTAGATAAAATTGAGAATCTTGGGGAGTCATGTGAAAAACTCCTTTCTAAATGCCCACCCCTAGTCATTTGGCCACCAGGAGCTCTGGTCACAAAGAGTATTAAAGTTACCTTGTGTGTTTCCCTTCTCGCCAAGATGTACATCAACTCAGTTACTTGTGATGTCTGTTTCTCTGACATCGAACTGAACCTTTAATGAATTTTAAACAACACAGTTGCAACTTTCTGAGTTGAGGATCAGCTTCCTAAAGAGTTAAGCTGAATGAATGCTAGCCGGGGAAGTACATTGCTTTCTCAGATGTCTCCATCATAAAAAATGATGTGTTCACCTTGACTCTGTCAATGCAAAGGCTAGCCACCATTACCTGTGTGTCACCAAGGAGGAAGTTAGCTACCCAGGGAGGAAGCAGCATAAGTCTGGCCTGTGTGACTCCTGCTTGTGGTCTCTGCTTTTCTCTCTGTTTAATGACAATGGCAGAAGATGCCTTCTCTAAATTTACTTCTTTCTATGCTGCTACAATAGCAAGAATAAGTGAAATTTAAGGGCTACTCCATACCTCAAGACCGAACAGGAGTCTCCCTGCACCTATGATATAATACATATAATCACTCTAATAAATCAGAGATAAGGATAGGTTCATTCCTGCACCTCTACTTTGCTAGTGAAGAAACTAAGGTTCTGACAGGCTAAGAGTCTCGTTCAAGGTCAAGAGCTAGTAGTGGAATAGGGAAAACTCATCACTCTGGACTCTAGATATCAGGCCCTTTCCAAGGCAGTAAACATTCTCTGGTGCATTCTTGGTCCACGAGCACAGAGCACAGTGGTCACGAATACGTTAATTCATCCACATAGATGCTACTTCGCTCTCCCTTTTGATCTTGCCCCCTTGGTTTGGGTAGGCAGTTTTAAGGCAAGATCTTTATCTTCCAGCTATTGGCTGTTTGAACTTGCAGCAGGGCTCGTTAGGTGTCCAGAGACTTTTGCTGATTGATAGCATGCACTGGACATGAGCCTGCTGGCTTTGACATTTTCAAACTGCACACTTCCTTCAGCAACAGCGTGCCAGAGCAATGGGCCTCACTACCATCTTCTCAAAAGCAGGAAATGAAACTGGCCACTAAGAGCAAGTGACCGCGAGCCAGGGCATTGGTGCAAACCAAGCAAAACACTCTGTCGGCAGCCTAGGTCACAAGGAGGAAGGCATCTCATTTGCAGCTATCTTTGAAGAAATGATCCACTCCTGCTCCTCACCCTGGCTCTGTCAAACCTTCATGCACTCTTAAGCAGGTTTAACTGCACAATACTCCAGCTAAGTCATGCCTTTCGCTCTAACCTTGGTCCTTGTACCTGCACAAGCCCCCGAAACTCTATTCACTTGGGCTAAACGTTCTGCCTATGTGGCGGGACTCTTTACTGTGCAGCAGAACACAGTTCTCACATTTTCCTTGTTCTTTCTCTTTTCCCTCTCTTCCACAGTACCAATCCCCGACCCTAAGTCGTTGAACCACGTCAAATCTCTGGCAATGATTTTAAGAGATTTTTCCATGTGTGGCTGCAGAGGTATTTTCAGGGTGCTTCAGAAAGCTTCTTGCATCTCAGGCAGCAAAGCCCAGTCATTGTCATGTGCTCTGTCACCCTTCTCAGTGTGCTGATGGCAGGGCAGATAGGAGAAGCATGTGGGAGCTGACTAGTCTCTGGAAAGGGACACTTCATTTTCAGCCTTTTTAAAATTCTGATAATAGACCATGATGAGAAAGAGGGTGAGAGAGAAAAGGACACACACCCACATGTTTGCGAGTGCGTGTGTGTGTGTGTGTGTGAGAGAGAGAGAGAGACAGAGAGACAGAGAGACAGAGAGACAGAGAGACAGAGACAGAGACAGACAGAGAGACAGACAGAGAGACAGACAGAGAGAGAGACTGAATGCACCAAGATGTGTTTTTTCTGGGCAATGTTCTTTGCTTTGGGAGAAAAGGAGGCAGCTAAAGAGATTTAGTTACTTGCAAAAAATATAGATAAGGTCATTAGACAGAAAGTCTACTGGATATTGGATTTACCACCATGATGTTCTGGCTAGCTGTGTCCAAAAGTCATCTTTGTAGCTTGACTTGGGGCACCCAATGAATTCAGATCTGAATAATTTTGCATATTATTATTATTTTTTCATCTGGCCTAGGTCAATAATTTGGCCATGTTCACTCCAGGTTAAAAAAAAAAAATCCAGAAGAACTAGGGAAGGCCCAAACCAGCAAGCAACAACAAAGCCCCTCAAATGCTAGAACCACGCAGAGCAGAACCACTGTCCCAGCAGCATCCCTAAGCAGGTTCTCTAGGTTGACTGCATCTAAGTCACCTAACATACCGATTTAAAATGCAAAATTCTGGAACATTCCAGAGCGAGTGATAGACACTTGGGTCCAGGAGAAGAAGAAGAAATGATCGTTTTGCTCCCAAAGGACTTGTACAGGTGGGAATTTCAGAGCTCCTGTGCTAAGTGATTCGTGCCCAGTGGGGAAAAAGTTCTTTCACAATCAAGTTGATTAAGAAAATGCTGGAGACTGTGCGCCCACTCATCTTCTCTTTGAGCCACAAGAGCACATGCAGAAGCAGAGCCAAAGAGTCTGATAAAGCCCAAGCCCAAGCTACAGAGAGCTAGCTTTTCTTCAACTTTCTCACAGAATCCCATTTTCATAAAGCTCCTTCAAATACCCTCAGTCACATTAGGAAGCAAAACCGCAGTTTCTCGGAACCCTCGAGACAAGTCATTGAGGGGCTCTACCTTCCCAGGTCTTATTTTTAAGTTGCTTTTCCTGTCATAAATCTCTATGAGAAATAGGAAGCGTGATCTGCTAAACGGGCATCACAAACCCAAGAGATCGCTGGATTTTCCTTCTTGCTAGCTAGCCGATTCTTAGAATCACAATTTGCTTTGGTTATGTGCTGGAAGCAATGAAGCATGTGTGTCCCTTCATCTTAAGCATCTGGGTGTGAACGTCTTGTCTTCAGGGGGACTTTTCTAAAACCTCCAAACTAAATTACACACATCCTGCAGCTCCTTCTTGGAGTACACAATATATATATATCACATTTAGAAATGTGTGTGTGTGATATGTGTCTCTCTCCCACTAGATTTAACTCTATGAAGGCAGATCCTACCCTGGAATTATGCCTAGCCAACAGTCAGCTCTCCATAGCCATTAATCCTATAAATGAATTACACAGTGTCTGTGTTGTCAGTTCTCAGATGGCATCCACATTTTTTCTCTCACTTTGTGGGTCCCAGACATCTGTCTATCTTGGGCTCACTGATGCTGGTATCAAATATGCCACCATACCTGATTTCTTTGTGGTAGCTCTGGATATGGACCCCGAGTCCTCACGTTTGCAATGCAAGCATTTAACTGACCAAAAAAGGTGCCGGGGTGATTCAGACAATGATTCTATTTGGGCATGAGTATTTCCTGAAAAGCTTGTTCAGAACGCATGGTTCTGGTTGTGCACATCGCTCAGGTGTAGAGTGCTTGCCTGGGATACTCAAGGTCCTGGATTCTACCCTCAGTACTAGAAAAGAACAAACACCTGCATTGTTCTACCCAAGATCTCAGTTCTCCCAAGTGAGAGGAAGGGAGGTCAGGAATAACGTGTTATTGGCTGGCTGAGAAGAGGAAAGGGGGTGGGGGGCTGGAGATGTTTAGCTTCACCCATCTCTTGGCTTGCTACAACTTTCTGGACAAGCCTCTGTGTTAATGTCTCTATCTCACTGTTCAGTAAGTGGAAGTCCCACCTGCCACCTACTCTTCTCTACTCCAAAATTACACCATGAGATGTCTACTGAAACATTCTGAAATCCTAAGATGAGAGGAGATACTGAAGCAAAAAAAAAAAAAAACAGTTGCTATTTCTAGCATGATGGGTTTCTAGCACACGGCCGTGAACTTCAATTTTACCAAGCGATTTTTCACGTAACTTCACTAGGTGAGTTTTCTCTTGAGGCTGCTGCCCCTTTAAATCAAAATAAAGAAGACCGTTCACTTTGCTAGCTATACCTTCCAACTTGACCTTTGCTTTGCGGTGGAAACTTTACACACGCCAACCGTTAAGGCATGCGTGCTGGCCCTCTCCTGTATTTATCTGTAGCCGGGCAGTTTGCACACAGGGAATGGATGGGCACACTTGCAAGCCTCATCACTCCCAGGACTCCCTCCCCTCCAGGGAAACACAATCATTAGTCTGGCTCCAGTTGCAAGCAGTACAGGAAGCAGAAGGCACGGGCTAATGTACATGTCACCATGTGGCTTATGGTCACAGCCTAACCCTACCTTTGAGCCTGCACGAGCTTCAAGAGCAACAGGAAATGGCCAGGGGTGTATATATAGCCACATTGTGTTTATCCAAAGGTGCTGTTTTGCACAGATTATGATGAACTTCTTACATTGAAAAGGACATGGCATCCTCCTTTTCCCCAAGGGGCCTCTTTCCCCAAGCATCTTGTGTAAATGAATTCCTCCCCTTGAGAAGGAAGAGGGACATTGGACCTCCTTGGCTTCTTCATTTTCATGTGACAAGACTTGTCAACTTTCTTCTCTAAAGGATTTCTGGATACATTCATCAGAGGTTCATAGGGGGTGGGAAATAGGAATGACAATAGGAAAGAAAATTCAGGATGAGCCTCCCATCTCTATGCAGCACACCTGGAAAAAACATTCATTCTCCAAACTGGGTCCTCTCCCCAAAAGCATTAATGAGGTTTTTTTGTTGTTGTTGTTGTTATTTTGTTTTGTTTTGTTTCTCCTTGATGCATTACACTGGCAAGTAATTCACACACCTCTTTATGGTGTATCCACTATATGTCTTTTGGTTTGGCTGCTTTGAGATCCTACTATAGGCAATGGCTACAGAAAATTCATGGAATGAGACCTCAGTGACCCAGAAGCCTACACTCCCTTTGTTTCCTAAGGTACCATCAGAAAGAAAAGAAAACCTGTGTCCTCTAAGTCTGACCTATCCTGAGTTCAGAGCCTTTCTTTGCTGCTGTGGAAGCCAGTGAATTAATCAGGACCCTAGAATCTGATGCAGGTCCTCTGTGCTGGCATGTGACTTCAGTATCTCTAGTTTGCTCTTTGCTCAGCTCTCTTCTCTACTCAATAAGCTCAGAAACAAGTCTTAGGAATGGTGCAACTGAGGAGGTGAAGCTGCTGTGCTGACTCATGTAGGTGGACAATCCAAGCTTTGGTCTGCACATGCATAATGGTCACCTGGACAACTTAAAAATGCTTTTTGAGATTTGATTCCCCCCCCTCCCAAGGACTGTGGGATATCGAGGATAAAAAGAGATGCTGTAAGTAGAGACCATTAGATAGCACAGGGCCACATAGCAAATGATTGCCCCATGCTCACTGCAATCAAGTTAGGGATGGAAGGATCCCGTGGAGAATGGGTCAGCATTTCAACCTGTCTACACCCTAAAATTTCTCATGCTGGCTTGGTTGACCGACTCCTTCAACAGGGATATGCTGTTGTGTTCCCATAAGGAATATTTTGCAGTTAGATGCTTCATTGGCAAAATTGTGTGCAGAGCACTTTCTGATACAGCACTACTTAATAAATGGCACTTTTAAACTTCTCTGCTCTTCCTACTCTGAAAAGGCACAGGATGCATGTTGGGAAAATAAGCGAGCTCTTAGCACAAACATCTGGGAGGATTAAGATTGAAACTTTCCCCATCTTCTGAGTTCTACTGGCCAATGCCAAGCTCTTCCCAAGAGCCCGTTTTGAAGAGCAGAGGTGAGTGCCTCTACTTGAACACTTTAAGAAACAGTGTGGGGGCAGTGGTGGGAAGCCGATGGCTCAGTGGATAAAGTGCTTGCTGTGTAAGCATGGGGGCCTGCATTTTAAATTCTCTGCTCTTCCTACTCTGAAAAGGCACAGGACAAATGTTGGGAAAATAAGTGAGCTCTTAGCACAAATATCTGGGAGGTTAAGACTGCCCACATAAAAGCCAGAAGTGGTGGTGACCACCTGTGTGGGGTTGGGTAGCAGTCGAGCTTCAGGTTCATTGTGAGACCTCGGCTCACAAGGTGGAACATGAGAAAGGCAAGTTTCCAGAAGCTAACCTCCAAAATGCACACATGCTTATGGGTGAGTACATCTGCACACATGTGCATCCAGCACACAGATACACAGATACCCTCACACACAAAGAAAACAAACAAAATGATACTAGATAAAGACCTCTATCCAGTGTGCTTTGTACTTGGTATGAGAAAGCCAAAAACGGTATAAAAATGGACCCAGGTTTCTCTGAGCCCTGTGTGCAGTTTGGAACCTCTTCCATGCAAGCCCGTATATCCCACTGACTTCCACCCTGGTCTTTTTCTCCCCCTCCCCATTCACATACTGAGTCCCAAAGCCATTGTTCAGTCCCACTTCTGAAAGCTGAACACACAGTGGCAGGGCCCAAGGCCTGTGGCTGTGTGTGCCTGAGATTAAGATTTTATCTGCTCTCTGACAATGTGCAGAGGAAATCCTGTTCCTAAACTCAGGGCCACGAGAGGAGAGCAGCCAGCAGCTCTTCCCTCCCACCTGGGAGAGAGATCAGGACACCTGACCTGCCAGGAACATGGGCTCATTGTTTATACATAGAATAAGCTCTTTTCCGGTCCCAGTTAATCAACTCCTCTCCTACCTTTTTTTCTTTGAACTGCGGAGCATAACAGGCTCGTGGCAGAGCTGGGTTGGGGTTCTAACACACTAGTGGGAAAGGTCCCTGTGGAGGAAATTTGAACTACTGTCTAGTAAGATTTAGGAGAGAGCTTTCCCACTCCCCATGAGCCAGGAGGTTCACAGGCAGCCATGGCCTCACTGCATGGACTCGGTGTGGCTCTCAAGCTTTAGGAAAAGACTGTGTGCTAAAGGGTGGGTTCTCTGGTGGTCAGAGAGGAGGTTCTGGGGAGATCCTCTCTTTCCCTTCATTTCCCTCTCTTTCCCTTCATCCCTAGGGCTTGGTGGCCAGCTACTCTCAAATGCAAGCTCCTGGTGACAATTAGGGGACTAATAGAAGGTGCTTAGTTTATATGGCTTGTCATATTCCTGGCATAATGTAGGCAATGCAGGTTCGCTTGGTAGTTGGTGATGCCTATTGCTACAAGAGAGCACGAGAGTCATGCTCATTCCCATATTTGAAGGAAGATATCCCACTACAGAACTGACTGGGTGTTTACCCCCCAACTCTGATCTTCCTAATACTTTTTTTTTTTTTACTGCAGATCTGGAGTGGATCTGGATCATCTGCTACTCTGCCAGGATGTCCATGGCTGTGAGCAAGAATAAGAAGAAGGTGGAGAATTTGTTGGGGGAGGGGGACACGTATTTATTTCCACAGAAGACATGGTGGTTATAGAAGAAATGAGGTGAGCAAAATGTCAGTGTCAGAAAATGTCAGAAAACTGCCCAGCAGCAGTGGGGGGGGGGGGGGGGGAGAAAGATGGGGAGAGAGAGGAGAGAGAGGAAGGGAGAGAACACCATCTCTAGAAGTGACCTTGCCCTCTGGTCTCGGTACCTTCATTTGCACAGCAAGGGAATACACAGAGGACTGCTAAGACCTCTGGCTCTAGAATCCCAGCCTTCTGTATTAAAATTGTAATTGAATTGATGAAGCCAATTGTGGGCGTGGCTGAGTTGTAGCTGCCTCGTTTGCAGGGACAAGTGGAAGAGGAGCAACAGCACTTATGTGGAGGCAGTGTGTTGGTAAACCTAAGACTCCATAGTATGCACTTGGGCCTGCCCTGATTCATCTTAAAGCTGAGCTCTGCAGAGGGCTCATGGGAGTACCAGTTTTTTTGTTTTTTTGTTTTTTTTGTTTTTTTTTTGTTTTTTTTGGTCTTGTTTTGTTTCAGCTCATGAGGAAAATGAACTTGCTCATCAGTCTGGAACTGGAGCAAGAGGAAGTGGCTCCTGGGTGGGAAGCTTTACTTCTGCCCAGCACAGGACAGAGGAGAAAGTAGGAATGCCTCTTCTCCCTTCCCCTTCAACTCCTTGGGATAGGAACAAAGGCAAGAAAGCTTGGCATGGAGAAAAGAAGCCCAACCTGCTGTGAGATGAGCTTCAGCCAGCTTCAGGGATGAGAGCATAGATGCAGAGGTGTGTAAGAGCTGAGGGAGCATCTCTTCCTAGCTCCACACACAGGGACAACACACACATCAACCTCAGAAGAACCATTTGCACCACGGAAATAGGTGAACACGACACAAATCCAGACGGTAGGTTGTTCCACACTTATCAGCACCTGTGTGGCTGGAAATTCCTGCTTCTCACTATTTCCATTCATTGTTGAACCATTCAGTAAATCTAGGTAGTGAGGGCTCAGTCTGCAGCAGACTAGCCCCTGAGGCTGATGTTCAGCCTCTACAGACAAGCATCAATTAGATCCAGCCTTTGAGCTGTATGCAGATCTGGGCTGACTTCATCACGGGAACACATTGAGACAGTGACTGATCTACTGAGCTCAGGATCTAGGCATCTCCAAACCACCCTTTTCCTTCTGAGAGCTTGGAGCCTTTTTCCCCAGCTGTCATTCTATCCTGTGAGCTATAAACCTGTTGTCCCAGCCACTGGCACATTCAGGAGCCCTTCTTTATCAGGTAAGGAACTAAATACTTTGTGTCAGTTATCTCCTTGAATTTCATCCTCACCAGAGCCTTATGAAATAATTTCCTCATTTTACAGTTCAGGGAGGTGAGGCCTGTGAGGTTGACCAGATTATAAGTGGCCCAGCTCAGATGTGAACTCAGACTTGACTCGATCCAGGGAGTGCTCGTTCCAAAGTGGGCGTGCCCAGACTACATTCCTGATGTCAATATCGAACACGCCTCTTCCTTGAAAATTTACCCCAGTTCATTGATACTAACTCTGAATATGATCGTCAAGTGGGACACAGCTTCCAGGGCTACTGTGTAGGTACAGTACCCTTCCCAAAGACACACCACCTCCCCCACAGTATACAGTTCCTCTTCCCTCTGCCCCAGCCATGGCCCCGCCCCTGCTTCAACCTCTACTCAGAACTTACTTCCTCCCTTGAAGCTTTCTCTCATTAACCCCACCCAGTGTTGATCACTTCACCCACTTTGCTTTTATTCTAATACACATTATTTAAATTCACTTCAGGATGCCTTTGTCTTGTTTTTACCATTGGGGTGCACTGGGACCTTCTTCCTTAATCTGTCCCTCCTACAAAAGTCCTCCAAGATCTGTATCCAAGTCACCTGGCCAGGGCTATGTCTGTCTATAGGCTTCCTATTCAGATCAGAGAGGCTCTTGATCTGGTCAGATGACTCAAAAACCTGTTTTGTTCTTGCCCAAGAGGCTCCTCTCAAGAACTATAAGCGGAGGGGAAATAGTCCAAGCCCAGACTTATCCAGCTTATGATATCCATATCCGAAGAAACTTTTAAGGACTGCCTTGGTCCAGCTTGGGGACACATAGAACCTGTTCTTTCTAAGAGGGTTTTCCCCATTGCATTCCCCTCCCTAAATGCTTAGAATGATTTGTGGGTAGAAAGGAATGATGGGGTGTCAATTTGAGGTGGTATGTTGGGAGGCATCTTTCTGTCTTACTGTATGTGTTTTAGAAGGATAAATACGTATGTGAGTACAGTGGGCATCTGTAGGGGGATGGGAGAGGATACATCTGAGGTAGGAGTGGGATGGCAGGTATCTCCACTAGCCGAGGCTCAGAAGCCCCAGGTGATTTAGGTGGGGAGGCTGGACCTCTCTGGTCTTCTGGATGAAGACAGCAGCAATATGGTAGTTACAGTTGGTCTGCTTTGCATCTGAGAACCCAACTGTTTCAGAGGGCTCAGGCTGTGCCAGATCCACCACCAAGAGGCTAATCTCCTGGCTAGACCTTCTCTTCCTCCTCCTCTTCCTCCTCCTCCCCCTCTTCCTCCTCCTCCCAACCTTGTCCTTGCTACCCTACTCACCCTTGCCTAGAACAGGGAACAATTCCTCTTTACCATAAGGACCCGACTTGAGATGCCATGCTCCCTACTTCTATGTCCTGAACGTTGACAGGCTCCCCACCTCCCCGCCCCCCCCCCACATGGATGCCACTTTTAGACTGGCACACGGTTTTCACAAGACAGGGTTGTGGTTTCAGTTTTTTTCCTTCATAAGTTTGCAGCTGCTAGTTTTGAAACCACCGGCCCTGAGGCAATTCAGTCAAAGAGAGAGAAGGAGGGAGGGGGAGAGAGAACGAGTGAGCAAATCAAGGGGATAATAAGATGTCTTTCTAAGCAGTATTTATTTCATCCTGATACTCTGGTTCTCACCCCACTCTACCTCTGCCAGGCCTCAGATGGTAAAAGGCTTCGGACACACTTAAGGTCTGAGTCAGAGTGACTTAGACAAAATAAGTTTCACTTGTCCATGTGACTGCCTGAAGGTAACAGATGATATGTGAAAAGCCAGGCCTGTCTGATCTGAAGTGAGTGCCCCATAGCTTCCAGGTCTTGCTGAGAGAGAGAGAGAGAGAGAGAGAGAGAGAGAGAGAGAGAGAGAGAGAGTGAGTGTGTGTATGTGTGTGTGTGTAGGGGGGAAGGAGGACATAATCCACATGTGCATTCATGGGACAGAAGGGAAGGGGGTGGGTGCCCAGGAAGACCCTGACTGATACTGTGCATGACGAAATCAATCCCATTGGAACCTGTCTAAAGAGTCATTTGCATATTCAACCATGAGTAGTTAGCCGAACACAGACTTGAGGTAAGAACAGAAACCAGAAACAAACAGAATCCAGAAACAACGAAACAACAATTCACATTCAGGTCTCCCCTGCCCCTCCCATGCTGCTTACATTTGTGGCCATTAGTTATAGTTTTCGTATGAGAACACCTAGAGCTGGAACCTAGTGCTACACCCCAGGCATGGCATCCAGGATTGCCAGCAGACCACTTCGAGTCTATGAAGGGTTTCACTGGTGTGTATCCGCTTTCCGACTCAAACCGAACCCATAGTTGTCTGTACCGGGTAGTAGCGCTTTTGCCATCAGTAAGAGGAAGAATCCTGGTGATGTTTCCAGGGAAAGGAAAGGAGAACAGAAAAGGCGGGGCCTCCAATCAGGCCTGAGAGGGTGAGGCCAAACCATCTCCACTTCCTTTGTGTATCTCCCCCCCCCATTCCAATCTCCTGTGGCTTTTACAGACAAGGGTTTCCCTCCCCTTTCTCACTCCCCATCTCTCCCAAGTTCACTGGAGGCCTCTGAGGGCTTGAGATAGGTTTTTCTTTGCATAAGCCAAACTACTACTTAACCCAGTGACTGTGCTCTTATGCAGGAGGTACATTTAAGTGATCACTTAACTGAAAGGAATATGATGCTGGTTATTCTCTTATCACAACATGGACCGATTTCTCTGTCACACTTCAGAGATGCAAACTCTTTATAGCCTATGTGAAGAACTCTCTGGGGTCAAAGGTCTCTGGGGTCAGGCTGTGACCCTACTGCCCCACCTTTCCATCCAGTGTTCTGTACTTAAGCCACTCTCACTGACATGCATGCTCTTCTCATCTTCCTGCTTCCCCTCTTTAGGACTGACTATCCCACAAACCCTAGGTCATCTACAACACCAGTTCCACTGCACCTCTCCTAAAGATCATCCTGAACCTTGACCCGTCCCTAGATGGGCATTCATTCCAATGATGGCCCCTTGTGATGTTTCACATCACTGTTATGAACACACTTGCTGCTTGAGCGTGATGACCTCCCATTTTCTATAAGCAATGAATCCATCAAAAGCCAGGGGAAAGCCTCATGCTCAACTGGCATCACCAGTGCTGCCCATGTGGTAGATGCAGTGAGCGTTCAACTGACATTCGATGATGAAAGTGTTGAATAGTGCATGAGTTCTGTTACCCATTCTGAAATCTCAAGAATGAGTTATGAAACATCTCTATCCTGGTTCATTGAATCCTTGTTCTTGGGCAGCCATGTTGGTTCATGACCTGCAGACGTGGCGCCTATCCCTCCCTCTGAAAAAACTCTCTCAAGTGAATCGAAGCCTATAGGAAGTTTCTTTTTCTTCTGAATCATCTTCGAAGGTTCTGATTATGCTTTCTGAGTCTCATTTACTGTGTTCTTCTCCAATGTCCCACTGTTGTGTTGGATGTATAGTTAGTTGGTGGTCTGGACTAAATGTTTGTATTCCTCTCCAAACTCATGCTAACTTCTAACCCTCAGTGTTACAGTGTTAGGAGAGGAGACTTTGAAAGGGTTATTTGATGGGCAAAAGACAGTCATTAACAGAATGACTGCTAAATCACATCTCAGGAAACATGCCGAATTTCCATTATGGAAGATAGAGGGGGAACCAGTGGTCTTTAACCAGGAGGAGGGTGGGGTTCGCCAGAATCTGGCATTGCTGACACCCCAACTGTAGACTCCCAGCCTCCATAACTGTGAGAAACCGTGCTGGCTGTTTATAAACCACCAACTCTACGACACGTTGTTAGAGCAACCTGAACTAAGACATGCATAGTTCTCCTAATTCTTTAGAAATCTCCCCTCTCCGTGGTCCCCAGAGCTTGGTATGAAAGAAGACTACAAAGTCAGTGATTGCATTAGACATTTTTTTCAGCAATGGCTGTCGATACGTGGGCATTCATCCCTCGTGCTCCAGGTGTAGGCTTCTCTGAGAGACCTGTAGCTCAGCTGACAGGGAGCTCTTATGATAGAAAAAAAAAAAAAAAAAAAAAAAAAAAAAAAAAAAAAAAATCCTAACATCTCAAAGATTACAATCCTTTTAAAAATCATTTTAAAGATTTGTTTCCTTAGTTTTGTGGGTAAGAGAATTTCACTTGCATGTGTGCCACATGTGTGCTTGGTGGCCCTGGAGGCTAAAAGAGGGTGTTTGGATTCCTAGGAACTGGAGTTACAAATGAATACAAGCCACTGGGAAGGTGCTGTGAACTGAAATCAGGCCCACTGCAAGAGCAACAGTTAACTGCTGTTTCCCCGGCTCCTACGGTTCTTGTTATGAAGTAAACCTCTGATGATTTACACAGTTTTGACCACAGAGTTACACTTCCCTGTGGTAGCCATGCAAATCTTTTGACTCAAAAACTGCTAAAAAAAAAAAATTGACCAACTTTTGGAAGACAGAGCTATATTCCCTAGAATCTAAGTAGACATGTCCCCTCAGATTTTGCTGGTGCTGTATAAGCCTTGCTGTGTGACTGAGGAAACTTTGGTGTGAGGTCACCAGACTGCCCTGCTTCCCACCTGAGCATCTTCTGCCTGCCCTCCAGCCTTTACTGGTTCAGATGTCTCAGAGGAGTGCTTGTCGGTCCAGGTCAGAATCTTTCTCTGCCTTTTCTTCCTTTCTCTTCCATATCATGCAAACATTTGCTACAGAGCCTTGCTAAGCATAGATCAAATATTTAATGCTTTTCAGATATCATAGTCTTGTCAGGAATAATTTGAGTTTCTGGGATGTTCAAAGGAAGAAAGCCATGGTGGCGTTTCAGGCAGATGGGAGCTGGCGATGGACTCTGGGTAATGCATCTTTCAGGGCATCTCATTATACCTGGAATGTCTGCATTGAAAGCAGGATTAGGGTAACTTTGGCTCTAAACCTCCTTAGTGGGGCTTTGGTCACTTTGGGAGCCCCGTTCCTAAGACAGGAAGACAAAGACAATGGGCCCTTCAATTGGTACTATCTGGCTTGGATCAACTGGGTTAAAGTTTAGAAAGTCACTCCTATGGAATCAGGAGAGAAACAAGAGAGATGGCTCATCAGTTAAGAACATTTGCATATCTTCCAAAGGAACCAAGTTCAATTCCAGCACCCACATCAAGTGGCTTACAACTGTTTGTAACTCCAGCTTCAGAGGCTCTGCTACCCTCTTCTGGCTTCTGCAGGCACTTGTATATGCATGACACATGCACATGTGCACACACACACACACATGAGACGGGGGGGGGGGGGGGAGGGAGAATATTATTTGAAAAGTCACCCAAATGCCCTTCTTCACAAACCCAAGCTTTCAAAGAACCAGGAGCCAGGCAGTTTCATATAAATTTCCATCAACGTGTTTGGTTAATGCAGTTGAGCATCTAACCCCATTTTCTTAGAAACAGGAAATCCCAGTGTGCTGAAAGTAAACAGATCCCAGCCCCAAAAGGCTTGAGTTCCTTCAGGAACTCCCTGACCACAAGAGTCTAAGGATGCTGGAACCAGCATGCTCTGCTGCCCATAACTGACCCTGTGCTATAGAGCTGCTTCATTACAGCTTGGCAGCTGAACCACCGACCTGAACCTTTATGGAGGCTGGTAGTGATTGGAGACATAAAGCAAAAGGTGTCAAGCATCTTTGATAACTTGGCAGGCATTTCCTCTATGATCCCTGTTGTAGATTCTTCCATTTCTGAGATACTTTTCTTTCTATTCTTTTTGTCTCCCACGAGAGCAGAGACTGTAAAGCGTGTCTATCTTTACCCTCTGCTCCATCCTCAAGTTCTAGTACAGCAAAGAACAGGAAGCCTTACTTATGAATCCTTGGAATGAATGGACACCTAACAGAGAGCCACAGTAGAGAGGACAGCATGAACGGAAGCTTTCCTGTCCCAGTGTGGTCAGCCTTCTTGCAGGGTAAGCAAGCAACACTGTCCGTCTTAAAGCGCTCACAGTGAATTTCACACAGTGCAATTTTCCCAGGAATCCAGATTCTGCAGGGGCCACAGGAGTTCCAGCCTCTCCAGTAGTAGCCTGCTGGTTAGATGAGGCTGGAAGAGATTTCAGGGTTGCCATCCCTGGTGGAGGGGGGAGGGCAGGGGAACCTGAGGGGGGCTTCTGCTACACAGAGGTCTGGCTGGCTGGTTCACCAGACAAAGAGCCCTCAGAAAACTACCTTCCAAGCCCTGCCACACACAGAGGAGGAGAGAGGCCTGGCCTCTTTCTGACAGGGAGCCTGCTGACCTGGTTCCTGGGAGGGGCAGGAGAGTGGTAGACAGCTGCCCTGAGATGAGAGTTTTGTAGGATTCACTGTGCAGGGAGTGTGAGCCTGACAAGGACTATCGAAGAACAAGTCTTCTGTAATTAGGAATTGCATGTGTTAATCAGACAGCCTATACAGAGAGGCTTCCTGGTAGCAGGCAATTCAGAGATACTGTCTGCTGTTACGCTATCAGATCTGGCCCAGCAGGCTGGCCTGCAATCTGCCCTCAGCCCAGCTTCCATCTGGGCTGCATTAAAAAAGCACAAGGAGGTGAGTGAAGGCCCCGTCTGCCCCTCCCAGGGTTTCTGGTTTTATGACCCAAGGGGGACTTGGTGACTTCTATAACATCACCTCTTCTGCAGTTCATGTGACTGGTTTTTAAAGCCTACACAAAATATTAATACAAAAAAAAAAGTCTAGCTCAATTGCAAAATAGTATCCTAAGTCTAGAAGCCAGAGTAGTTAAGACAACACATGCCACTCAAAAGTCCACAAGGATGGAGTGCTTGCCTAGCATGCAAAAGGCCCAGGTTCCCCAGGTACTACAAAAGAAAAACAAAATAAAACCTCAGGGCTTTTACCTATTCACTTAATAACTTAAGTGCACAGTGACATGGAATATTATTCTGTGATACAGAAAAAAAATCTGTAATTTAATAATAAGAAAAAGCAGAGACTTCAAAGTAATTGTTTCTGGATATATTAAAATTAGACATGTATGTTTGTATATTTGCAATAAGGAGATTGCATGGAAATACATCAAAATATTAATAGATTGCTAACTGGGTTCTAAGAACACGGTTTTTGTGGTATTTTTTCCCCATATTTCTGTTGTGGTTTTGTTTATTTTAGAAAATGTATACAAAATTTTATGGAATCAATGAGATTGCATTTTGGAAGAAAATATCTCTTAAAAGTCCTTTAAAATGAAAAACACAATTTGTGAGCTTGTTTGTGTGTTTTTAAGTAAGCCAAGACAGCCAAGGCACTCTGAGTCTGGCATGTCCAAAATGAACTTACTTAAGAGTGTTCTCAGCTTCTAGGTCAGCTTCTAGGTATGCCTGCCTCTGACTCCGCCCCTCCTCCTTGCTCCTCCCAGCCCAGATCATTTCAGTTGGTGACTGTTGGGCACTCTGCTCTAGCACCTGGCTTTCCAACTCTCCTGTCTGCCTGTTATTTCCCAGGAACAGGGGCCAGTGCAGATGTGGTTTCCCTTTCAAAATTTATTGTAAGTCTTGCTTGTCACTAGACACTACCCCTACGGCCTCAACCCCTGAGCTCTCAGTACAGAAGGAGGACACACCACCAGCACCACCGGTTAGATTTCAGCAGCTTCTAAATGCCACAGTATCAGAAACTAGCAACTAGAGATTTCTAAGGGAACACATTCAAGCTATGAATACGCTAGCAAATATTTAATATATGTATATATTTACTATATATAGACATGTGTGCATACTTAAATACACACACCATATATATAGTAATATATATTAGTAATATATATATGTATATATATGGTGTGTGTGTGTGTTTATATACACATATAAACACAAGAAAACAAAGCACACACAACACTTAGACTGCATAAAGCCAGGAGCCACTATATTTCTTCCATTTGACTAATAGTGAACAAAGGCTCTGAGCCATTAAGTCACATGCTAGAAATGACAGAATTAGCATCTCAACGTTGCCCCGAAAGTCTCCAAGCCTAGCCTTTTTGAAGCAAAATGTGGTTCTCCATCCCGCAATGCAGGCAGGCTGCTATGGTAGTAGTGAATTCTAAAACTCCATAATTACCGGGTTCAACTCGGTCTCCAGCATACCCATGACAAAATCTGTGGAAATGTTCACAACAGCTCTCTACTTCCAGGTTCTGAGATCAGAAACGGAAGTTTCAAAATACCGAAAGTTCGTTTATGTCGAACACACTGGTTAAGCCAAAAGCAGGAAGTTCAAGAAAGCCTGATCTCAGGAGGTTTTTCAGCCCAATTTGGATCCACATCTGCGCTTCTGGATTTTCCACTGAGTCGACCCACCCGCCTTCAGCTGCTCTGCTCTTAATGAGTCTCCACTGTTGGGGTGCTGGGTACTGGGATAAATAAACACGATCTGACATCTAACCAGCTATTGGCCAGTTTTAAGGTAGTGAGCAGCACTGGCAACCAAGAGGAACAATTGAAATATGGAAGTTTCTTTTCAGAAGGGCAAAACAGAACAAACAAAAGCCCTAAACAATAAGTCATCAGAAGAATAGCCTCTGTTCTTGCCTCCAGGTGCAGGAAATGAGTGGGAATCTTGCCACCCCCTCTCCCCCCCCATCACCCCCTCCCCGCACAGACCTGGTCTTCCCACTAGGCACTTCTGGCAGCAGAGGGAAAGGGAAGGACATGGTACTCCAGTGGGCTAGGGATGCCAGCTTTTGTGGGCACCTTAGAACAGTCTAGAGAGTAATTTCTGCAACTACGTGTCCACAGCTTGAGGAACTATGAAAATTGAAGGATTTGCTTGGGCCACACAATCCGCAGGTGCACGGTAGGAGCTAGAACAGAGATGCAAATCCATCCCGTCAGGTTGTCCAGTGACAGCATCTCAACATCCAGGTGCATTCATAGATGCGACAGAACGTTCAAAGTACACGCGGCTGGTCCTATGTTTAACTGAATCTTTCTCCATTGAAAATAGAGTTTTCTGGGATCCCTGCGCTCAGAGAACATGCAGGATGGCCCCAAGGCTCCCATGTACACTGCTCTGGAATCCCTGGTACCTGTTTAGACATCTCCATAGGAACATCTGGAAGACTTTTGGACAACAAGCAAGTGCAACTGGGCTCCTCATGAGCCAGACCTCATCTTTTTTTGAAGCGCAATCTCCAATCAACCACACCCAGTTGAAACCACTCAGGAGAGGCATCAGACCGTACCCCAAAGCATCCTCTTCTCAGCTTGAAGAGATGAGGCCCACGTAGGTTACTACTGTCTCACTTTGTTAACCGGGTTAGAGGGAGGGGCAAAGGGGACGGAACATGCCACACGTAGCTGCCGAACGGCCTCGAGTCAACCATTTAACCTTTCCAACCCCCCAGTTTCATCATCAGAAAGCAAACATTGTAACAAGCCTCTCATAGGCAGGCAACGGAAGCGAAAGGGATCCTCCTCGGGTGCCGGCATAGCCCATTGCTGTCCTCAGCCTCACTCTTCCCTTGGGGGTAAACCAGTGGTTCTAGTCTAAGTGTCCCGGAAGTTTTATACCTGAGCTACAAGAAAACTTCCTGAATTAGGAAAAGCAAGTCCTTGAACTGTGAGGTACACTTTGTGTGGCGAGGGAAGGAGGACTGGTTTTTACTTAGCAAACACTAGATAAAAAATGGGGGCACTGTTGATTTGCTTTCTTATCCGAAAATTCTTCTGGACCCTTCTGCTGGTCGTGCCCACCCGCTCCTTAGTCACATCACAGGTGTTCACTGCTGACTGGATCCTTGCATTTGGGGTACGCTTGGAGCGGGGGTGAAGAGGGTAATCTCTTGGGTGGCTTGAAATTGAAGTGGGAGGAAACAGGGCCTTTCATGTGGTGGAACTGGGCCTTCTTTGAGGAGCTGTTTGTTTCCCGGAAGCCAAACTCTGGGCAGAGGCAGAACCCCCACCACTGCTTCCTCCCACCTTGGAAAATTACACAGTGCACCTCTTTGCTTGGCAGATGGCTGCTAAGGAGAGTGCCTAGCTACCCCACTGGAGCGGTCTGTCCTACCCCTTCAGAATGAAAAACAACAGTGTGCCCGAGAGCCCACAGTGAACCCATGCCCACAAGGAGCACTCACCCTGTCCTCTCTCTCCTCCCTGCCCTGGAAAAAGCACACGCAATGGTAAACAAGTCATTAGATTCAAGATCCTGCCCAATTTAGACGCTTTGTCTCCGTTTTCTCTAGAGTAAACCCATGGTCACACCCACCCCAAACCCAGCTAAGACCAGAAGGAATGCAGGGCCCTGTGGCCAGGCTAACCGCAGCTGACCCGGAGATGCCCAGGGCTGGACATTCTCCTGGGCTGGGAGAGCAGAGCTGGGAGGCCGGAGTTTGCCATCCTTGCCCAGATGGTGGGTTCAACCCCCACCTTACAGCTTTCAGTCTTGGAATTGCCTCCCCAAACTCTCAAGACTGAAAACTCCACAAGCTTTGAAGTCTGGCAAGAAAGCCCAAGATCAGCTTCTCCCTTATTCCTGGGCTTCCGCACAGGCTTCTAGAAAACAGAGGATGGAGAAAATGAAAGTCAATGCCAAATCCTAACCAGACAGAAGAATAACTCCTGCTCCCTACGGCCCCCCACCCCCAGCTCTGGCATGATGGGCTGGGGAAGTAGTGGGCCTCTCTCCTGCTGTTGAAGATCTGTTTATTTTGCACTCCATAAAGGGAAACCAGGCCCTTTCTGACATTTTGGCTTGCGGGGGGCGGGGCAAGAAAAGGTCCTGAATTTAAAGTCAAAACCAGATCAACTTCTCTAAATCTTTTGGAGCTTTTGCTACAACTCCTAAAGAGCCTGCGTTTTCTATTCTATCAAGTATGAGCCTCTGTTTTTAATGGGCTGACTCTTAAACCCTCTGCACACTGTCAACCACAGTGACCTCTTTCTACCTCCCAACCATGCAAATGCTCCCCAGATGGCACTCCTGGGCAGCCTGGTGGTCCTTTCCTGTCCCAGTCTACCCTCAGCCAACCTTGCCTTTTCTCTCATCCACGGCTTATTCCCCAACCCTGCTGTCCTGTGTGGACAGTGGTTTCTTTTAAACAATAAACCAGAGAATTTCCTTTGTCCTGGAAATGTGCCACTTGCCCTCCATGTTATCCTTATCAGCAGGCCACAGTGCATCAAGGGGGAGGTCCCAGTGTGCTCAGGACACATGGGATATCAGTGCAAAATGTTTTCTTCACTTTTCCCTCCTGCCTTGAATTCAAAGCATGACCTTTACGGGTGGAATTCAATCAGGTCATCTCTCAGATTCCCTAGTGGGAATCCGAGGGAAGTGGCACCGGCCAAGCCTATTGTTTTTATAGCAAGGAGGTAGAGATGCTATTTTCTCACTAGATCATGCAGCAGAATGAGGTGGGACAGGGAAAGGGGATAGGGAAGGTAAAAAAAAAGACCCTCGTGATTGAGTAGGATACTGTCGATAAAACATAGCCAGGGGACTGACATACTCGGAAAGCTTCCATAGCGGCTTTTCTGCAAATGGCACGAGTCAGCACCAGTCCTTCTCTGTGGATTTCACTACTTGTAGTGCAAGTCATCTTCTACTTGGACAGGTATGAATATAGTTTTTCCTCCCGACTTTAAACACCAGGAGAGCAATACTATTAGGAAAGAGGGTGAAGGGATGTGGAAACAGTAGAAGGCCAGGGGAGGTTGCAAAATTAAACTCCTGTGAATGTTAACACTCATGTGTTCCAAGGCAGGAAAAATTAATGGTATAGGTTTCATCACTGAGCAACTCCAAGCTCTTATTCTGAGAAGCTCAAACTGTTTCACACATGTTGCCAGCAAAGACTTTGGGATCAGACAGACCCGACTAGCTGTGCACTCTTGGGTCAGGTTCTTGAGTGTTTCAAACCTCTGCCCCTCCCACCAGAAAGGTGGAATATCATAAAGGAATCCATGCAGCCTTGATGAGAACATAGCGCTATAGGACTTCTGTGTGCTCAGCACCACACCAATGTCAGCATCATCCACGTCGACATCAGTTCTATACCGACAACATCAGCACCACATTAACATCAGCACCATCATCACCAACATCAGCACCATCACCAGCAACATTGCTGACTCTTTCCACCAATGTTGTTCTAAGTGATACTGAGGTAAAGGGCACAGAAATTCCAGAAAGAAAAAGCCAACATCAGTCCTATGCCTAGGCCTCCTTAGTCTTAGATCTGAAATTCTAGCAGACATACATAGAGATAACATGCTTCATGCTTGCCAAGAAGGGTTTTTCTTCTTTCTTTCTTTCTTTCTTTCTTTCTTTCTTTCTTTCTTTCTTTCTTTCTATCTTTTTTTTTTTTGATCTTGCAAAATGCTTTTACTGCCATCTTCATTACGACATCACTTTGAGGTAAAAATATCATTGGTAGAATCTTCATGATCTGCAGTTGAGGAAACTTAAGGCAGGGAAGATCCAGGCACCGTCGGAGTCAGAGAGTGCTTCATATTGAAGTCTGTGAGTGAAGTTCTAGAACTCTGGCTATTCAAGAAAGGCCTGACTTTACCAGTGGGAAGTTACAGCAAGCTGAAACAAGGCTGGCATCTTCCAAGGCAGAAAGAAGTCGGCTTTCAGGAATCACCCTCCCCTTGAAATATCTGGATGTACTGCACGTTAGAGGGGTATGAACTGATAGCCTGAACATTCACTCTGTGTACTCAGTACATGCTAGTCTGATAACACCTCCTAGGATAATTGTCTTGTCATACTATTCTTCATTACACTCTACTTTGCCTTTATTGAATAAGAAAGTGGCAGAGAGGATGATTTTGCAGCCACACAGATCGTGCCTGGGAAGGCCATGGCTAGAATGACGAAGCTTCTGACACCTAATTTAGAAAGGCCCCAGAGTGACTTACCAGGGAGTGAAGCAGACATTTCAGCTATCCACTCATGAGCAGAGACTTATCAAAAGTCTGTTCTCTTTCATGCATTCTCTCGCTTATCACTCAGGGTTCAGCCTGAATGTTACTTCCTTAGGGAAGCCTTTGACCTCTGAGACTAGGTTAGGTCCCCATGGCAGACTCTCCGAGGCACTCCACAGTTCCCTTTTCACACAGAACTCTTTGGATGAAATATCTGCTTGCTCGCTACAGCCTAACTTCTGTCAAAGCGGAACCACAGCTATCTTTTTTTTTTTTCCTCCTGTACCTTGGTCATGGAAACTGCTCAGTCCATCCATGAAGATACGTCATGTGCTGACTATACAAAGAAAAAAACTGGTGAAGTCTAAGCCCTCAGAGCTCAGAGCAAGCCTCACAAAACAACATTCTCATCCTGAAAGCTAGGCAGCCCCTTCACCTCATGCAGCATGCGATCTGAAAGGAACAGAGGGAAGGTATTTTGAGGTGGAAGTTGTAAAGATTCATGGTTACAGAACCATTATACATTCTACAATTAACCAGGATGCGACCGTTGGACAGTGGGTGCTCACTGTGGCCTGTGGGTAGGTGTGCATTTTATTCTTCCTGGAGGCTTGTTTTAATATGAATCAGAACCACAATAGTCCACCACCCTAAAAACTGTTAGATAGAGTTTAGACCTCAGGTGAACTTGAGGTCATTTTCTTGGAAGAGGTAATACATCTCAGTTTCAAACAACCCAACTTACAAGTCCACGTTAGAGATTCAGTGGTAGACACAGAGTTGACCTCCACAATGATATGTACCCAAAAATGTTGAGCAGAAAACCCACCATATGTCTCATCGTGAGAGAATTTACTAATGAGGCCAGATGTTCTCAGGAGAAGGATTTAGAACTTATTCCAATGATTCCATAGCTATAGTGGGTACACCATATAATATACTCATATCCACAGGACAGGGCATGAAGGCAGTAGATAAATTGCTTTATGTTTTGAGATACTAGGAATATACATCTTTGGTACCACAAAACAATACAAGCTAAGAAAACACGCTCCGGAGGGAAATCGGCTTTCCTGGACCATCCAGCTAGTTACTTGCCAAATTAGGTTGCTTTGTTCACATTTATAGCTAAGGAGAAATCATCTTACAAAGAATTACAGAGATCTGGGAACTACAGAAACAAACCATCTGTTAAGAGTATGGAGCCCTACGCAATAGGAAATCATATTTTCATGGTGGCAGAAAGCAGAAAGCATTAGAGCTGGAAACAACCTTCAGAAGAACTTGGGCCCGTGCCAGTATTTTCCAGAGAGGAAACCAAAGTCACCATGTTGGATAAGGGCTACTCTTTAGTCAATTTTATTTTCCCAACAAGAGGAGATATATATATATATATATATATATATATATATATATATATATATATATATATATCAAAGGCTCGTATTGTTCCTCAACAAATCTAGTACACATTCAATCATGATTTGTAAATATCCCTTTGTTTGATTTTTATTGCCTCCATTAGTATAGAAGGGAGAAAATAAATATTATATTCTTAATGATCAGCTCAGATTTGGTTGTTGAAACTGGATACTGATATGCTAATCTACAGCTCCGACGACCCCAGGCCAGCACAGTAACCTGGCAACACTGAGACTTTTACCTTACTTTGGAATTCTCCATAGAGTAATGGAGGCAGTTGGGTGTGGTGGTTCATGACTGTAATAAGAGATGGCAATAAAAGAGCAGGAACTTCCAGGTCAGTATCATTACATTGTATGACTGAGGCCTGTCTGGGCTACAGGAGACTTTGTCCCAGAAAGAAAAACACAGTGATAATAAGAGGATTAATGGACGCACCGGCCTCCATGCACACGATAAACTCATTGCCGACTTATGGAAAGAATGAGTGTGAGTACATCCTTCCGACTCAGCCGAGACACTGAGGTGATAATTTTATTGGTATTATTTAAAATTAAATTTAATTGGATTCAAAGGTGCTTCCTCAAGTTGAGTTGGTGTCATACATCTGCAATTTCAGTACTGGACAGGCTGAGGCAAGACTTAACCAACAGTTCATGGCTGTCTTGGACTCTGTGGCGAGAAACTACTTCTGTCTCAAAAAATACTCCTTCTTTGCACTGGGGACATCTCACATCTCAACAGCTTGGCTGTGGCCATCACATTGGAGAATGAAGACAGGACGTTTTCTTTTTAGCACAAGGTTCATTTGGAAAAACTATGATAAAGACTATTGTCTTAATCTTACTGTCTTAATCTTCCCTCATCTTGACCTCTGACAAAGAGGCAAGAAGGCTTAGAAGAACTAATAAATTTCCTCAAGTCTCTTGTTTTATTAAAAATGTATGGCTCATGCCTTTAATCCAAGAGCTCGGGAGGTAGGTGGATCTCTGAATTTGAGGCCAGCCTGGTCTATATGGCAAGTTCCAGGCCATCCAGGGTTACATAGTGAGACTTCATCTCAATCCACCTCCCTTCAGTAAGGGTGTGTATGCATCATCCATATCTCTAGGAAAGATTCTTAAACATGAATAACTTAAAAGAGACAGGTTTGGCCTTTCTGTAGCCCAAAAAGTAGTATTGCTCCCTGTTGCAAGTTAACTACTAAATGTGCACCCCGTCCTATGAACTTGTGTCTTGAATGCACATTTCCCCAGATGATGATGATGATGATGATGATGTTTGTGGAAGACAGGGAAACTTTAGGAAGCTAGATGATGTTTCCAGGAAGTAGTTCATTAGGAACAGGTCTTCAGAAGCCAACATCCTATTTCTGGCTACAGAATGTCTTCAGTTTCCTGGTCCATTGTGAAGTAAGGAGGCATCCCCGCACATTTCCAATGACAAGAACTGTCTGAAGCTACAACCCAAAGAATTCTTTGCCCTTACAAGTCTGTTCTTTCAAGTACTGGCCCAGTACCGCACATAACTAACAAATACACTCTCTTTACCCAAATAAAACCCAGGAATACAGAGTTTTCTGAAAAGACCAGAAAGCAGTGTGTATTAGTTATTTGAATATTTCTAAATGTCTGCACATATCCTGGGCCATGGTAAAGATTTAGGGTGTTATGCTTGTCTGGAAACTGTCTTACAAAAACAGTTGATACCAACAAACAAATGAGTTCTGTGCTTTGCTTCCATTTTGTGATGTGGCTTTTATAAGTGTAAGTACAAGTGTGTGTGTGTGTGTGTGTGTGTGTGTGTGTGTGTGTGTGTGTGTGTCAGGGTGTATTCTATAATATCTTTACCTTTGCTCTCAGGCTTTGGGGGAAAATGCAGAATGCTCATTCAGTAAAGCATATAGATTTGGAGAACAGCTTCGTTTTGTTTTCTTAGAGAAAGATACAGCAGGTCTGATCTTGCTATATAGTTGTAGTCTCTACCAACTACAGGATATGGTGTCTGAAGCATTCCATATCCAGCTCCAGGAACCTTGAAGTCTCATCTCAGTTGGGCAGGAATAAACCAATGTATGTAGTCCAACCAACCTAGAAAAAGGACTCGGGGAGTTTCTTCATCTCAGTCCTAAATACGCACACAGCACTTGAAACGGAAACAGCTAGCTCCATTTTCCGTGTCTTCATTACATTAATTCAGTCCAGATAGAATAGGGACAAATGTCCTCCCTCTTCACGTCCCTTCTATCACATCGGCATATTTGGTAGCTTAGCACAACCCCAGGGCAGAGATACAGCCTTCTTAATGTATTGAGAAGGCAATGAGAGTAAAGAAAGCTCTCCTTGGGCTCATTAGGTGAGGGGCATTGTTTTTTGTTTTGTTTTGTTTTGTTTTGTTTTTTTGTTTTTTGACATTAACCCTACCAGATGGCCATCTTCAAGGTGGACTGCCCCTTCTGCTCACTGCTTCCTTCACTCCCTATGCTTAGTGATAGAATCAGAGTTGAAGACAGACCATGACAACCTTGCATGGGACCAAGGGAGTCAATTCTGCTGCAGACATTCATCTCTCCAAAAGAGAAAGGCAAAGCCCAGAGCAGATGGGCTGTCATGATAGGTACCCTGTAAATTGACCAACATCTTGCCCAGACATGAAAAAAAAAGACCCCAAAAAATGAGGGTTGGGGAGGCCCTGAAGAAACAGCAGAAGAAATACCCCCTGGTGAATGAGGTGAGGCACCCAGAAAGTATCTGGCCAGCCAAATAGAAATTTCAAAGCTATTCACAAGGGAATGCTGCAGAAAGGTCACAAGTTTTATAGCAAGGATACACTGGCCCTATAAAGACAGACATAAACCTGAAAACAATGGGTCTAAGTGGTGCAGGTTGGACGGAACATTTCTCTGATGGTCTTTACTCCTTTGTTTGTTTGACATAAGTCTCTTTATCAACAGCACAAGCCTGGAATTCCTGAGTCCACAGTCACATCCTGCCATCTCTTTATGCTTTTTACGTAAAATCCCATTGATTGAGTTGGGAGTTTCACAACCCAAACAATAGCCGGATACAAGGGAAGGAAGAGAGGAGTATGGGACATTTGATCTGTAGGGTGTATGGCTAGAAATGAAGCCTGGGTGGGCAAAGAGATACAAAGAAGTGGCTAATTGGCCAATGTAACCAACTTCAACCATTTTTGGAAATCTTAGTGCGGTGGGGGTGGGGGGAGCACTGTTTTTATTAGTTACATTTAAGTACTGGACAGGTGGAGAAGAAATTAAAATAGTAATAACTTGCATGGCCCATTACAATTATAAAGTGCTTTTTGTTTTTGTTCTATCTGTCTGTCTATCTATCTATCTATTCATCCATCCATCCATCTATATATCTACTTTTTTTTTTTTGAGACAAGACCTTGGTATGCAGCTTATCCTGGTCTGGAACATAGTTCTCCTGCCCCAGTTTCCCCAGTGCTGGTATATAAAGTACATATAGCTGTATACTGGGCATTGCAGATACACCGATACTTTATAGCTATATACTGGGCATTGCAAACACACCAGTATCTTTTGAAACATGCTTCTTTTGTGTCTGGTACTTAATAAGACAAGTGGGAAACGTTATTATAATAGCACTTATTATTATCATTATCACTCTTATTTTGTAATTAGGAGAGAAAAGTTAGTATTTAGCCTATGATCACACAACTGAAAATGAGTGGGATCGAATTAGATATTCAAGTTTAAAACTTACAAATCTCTCTCTCTCTCTCTCTCTCTCTCTCTCTCTCTCTCTGTGTGTGTGTGTGTGTGTGTGTGTGTGTGTGTGTGTGTGTGTGTATAGATGAGTTTAGGACCCTGTTTTAGACAGCGTGTCCTCTTGTTTGCTCCTGTGTATGACAGGCTAGCTGGCCCACAAGCTTCTAGGAATGTTCATGTCTCAGTCTTTCCCCATCACTATGGGAATGTGGCGGTTGTTGAGGTGCTCCTGCTTGCAATTTTATATGGAACCTGAGGCTTTGGGTTCAGGCCCTCGCATTCGGATGGCAAGCACTTTGTCTCCCAGCCTCCAACTTTAAACTTTCACAGAGTCATTTTGCTGCCACCATGGTGTCTGGCAAAACACTACCCACTTTAGAAAGAATTTTCATCACCTGTCTTAGGCAAGAAGTACTCCACATTGCACTGTGTGCACAAGAAGTTACATTTTCACACATTTACTGGCAGAATATTAGTAGTGAGTCCTCACTGTAAAGAGCCATGGGCAGGTTCTCTCTCTGAAGAGTTCGACTGGGGTTCTGAATCTGAAATGCTGCCTGGATTATCCCCTAAATCTGTGATCCAGTGGTTATTCCAACTGTAGCTATTAATTAATGCTTTTGTTTAAGAAGCCCAAGCATCTCAGTACTCCAGACTGTTACCAAATATACGGAGTAAGAAGTACATATTACTGGTCTCAGTTCTTTTGTGTTAATAGAAAAGATGAGGTTAAGAAAGAATAGGATGTCCAGTGCCACCCAGCTGGCCTAAGCAAGACCAGGCACAGAACTTGGATGACCCAACCTGGGGCTCACTTCAGTTCTTCAGAGGGATAACGGATAGACTATGGTAACGTCTATGAGAGCTAGTGAGCTAGTACAGAGGTATATCTAGACAGGCTTGCCATCAGTGTTTCTAATAACCTACAAGGAGGCAGAAAATGAGGCTTATGGTGAAAATAGACCTCTAACTTCCTCTGATCAGAAGGAATTTAAAACACTGTGAATATCTCAAAACAGCCAGTCTACCTCCTTTCAGACAAGGCTGTCTACCCAAATAAGTATTTGTGGGATCCAGCTGAATGAGGCAGGAGACACTCATGTGTCTTACAACACCCCCTCCTCCTTTCCAGAAAGTATGAGCCCCGAGTCCCCACCGGGTCTTATTGTTGGGAATCCACCTCTGCCCTTATTTTTCCAGTTCATCTCTGAGATGTTTTCTCTCTCTGCACTCCATAAATGTTCTTGTATTATGCACAGAAGAAGGGGGAAAAAAACTCCACTGTTTTCAATTATTTTGTAACAATTAAGCATGCAAATGTGGGAGCAACATTTAATAAACTTCTATGGACATTTAGGAGGAAAGAAAGAATGAACCAACAAAAATCAGAATCATCAAAGGACTCTTACAAAACCAGTATTTTGAGCCTTTAATTGAAAATGAATCAGAAACAGGCGTGTGAAATTTCCCATGAAATACACACAGGGTTTTAAAAAATTTTAGAGGGTGCTCTGGGAAGAGAAGACTCTGGGTCAAACCCAGTCCACACTGATGGGAAGAAAGAGATTAATTGCAGTAAACTCAAGCAGGGCCTCACTGCCCATAATGGCTGATCTACAAGACATTTTAGGGTCAAGAGCAAGGAGAGCAAGGAGGGATGCCCTGGTGGTTCCCTTACTACCATGAAGAATAGAACAATCTATACAGATCTGTGAATCCTCAGAAGGAACAGCTTAGCAATCCAGAGCAGCAAACCCAAACCACAGGACCATCCCCAGAGCACTCTGGGAAAAACAGTCTGCATGCCCATTTCCTGAAGCAAAGGGGCCAGCTGCTCATTCTCTTCTGGAAAATAAAGGAAGCACAGGTGTCCCAGAGGCCTTGGACCCTGTAGGGTTGTCCTGTGTTGTACTAAAGATTCTATTTGAGTGACACTTTATTATGGAATCTGTGGGTTCTAGTATGGAGGAAGACAAGGACATGTCTGAACAGTTACTTCTTCACAGTGTGTCAGGGCTGAAGGGCATTTTGTAAGAAAATTCTGGGTTCTTTTTCTAGAACACCTGACAGTAACAGGCCTGGGTGCAGAGCTGGTACCAGACTGCAGTGTCAGAAAACTAATAATACATGTCAATGACTCTATCACTTCCACTTGGCATCACCAAAGCTGGTTGCCCGAGAAAGCCAGATGCACACCTTCACCCACGCTCCTCATTCCAGATAGTATTTGAATTATTTTGTTCTTGGAAGAACACCCCTATTGACCATTTCATTCTAGAGCTAATGCTGACATTAGAGAACTGGGATAAAAGAACTTGCTATCACTTAACCACAATGAATTGCTCTTTTAGTGACGACCACGCCGAAGAGTAGATTCCAGTGTTATTATTTTTCTATTCCAAATCAGTGATGATTACAAACAAAAAGCCTTCGTGATATTATTAGTGGCACCTGCAGAACATGTTTCTTTGTTACTTAGGTGGATGATGACAATGGTCAGGATAGAGACAGGCTCAAAGTCCTTGTGAGTTAAGTAAGCCTTGGTGCCTTCACTCTGGGAAACATATTTACTATGGGATGTGTCCTATTGGGAACATGGATTCTTAATCAATGCTGGTGGTATCCACTTTGAGACTCCTAAGGCACTGGATCTTGAAACTTAACCTGGGTTTTTTGTTGTTGTTGTTGTTGTTGTTGCAGTTTGTTTGTTTGTTTGTTTTTTTATGTCTAATGCCCTCTTACTCTGTAAGAATTTGGAAGAATGGCATATTAAGTTGACTCTGTGTGACGATTGCTTTGAGAGGCATACTAAACTGTCATATAAACAGTTGCCTTAATTTTCCATTTTTTGAATGAGAACAAACTGCAAGCAGGATATGCTCAAGTGGACCACTGAGCCCTCAGAATCTCACACGGGTCTCCTCGCATGTTAACAGAATACTGTGGGAAGAAAAGTGCAAGGGTGAGCATTTAGCCTTATACATAGAGAATGAAAACTTTAAAATAATGGATCCTTCAGTGCTAAATTATCTTTGCTCCCAAGGATCCTTAGGGCTATGGTTTTCTTTGTTCTACCAAAGGAAAAAGGAAATATATCAGGAAACAACGGGGCCAGTCCACAGGAAGTCTCACTTGGGCTGATAAAAGGAACTGATGTGCAGTGGCTTGGGATGCAGTTATAAGTCAATCTGCCTTGAAATCACAAGAAATGCTGTTCAAGTGAAACTGTAGCCTGAATTAAGTCTTGCTCGATTGTTTCCTTTACCTTTGGCAGAACACTCCCTTCTTTGTATTTCTCATAACTGCCCGAATCCTTTCTCTTATAAAAAAAAAAAAATCTATATGTAAGTTTTGTGAGCATCTGAGTGAAAGAGGATGAAAAGAGGGGCAGGAGCAAAAGGAAGATGGGACAAAGGTAAAAATGAGGGAGGCAAAAGAGGAAGCACTGTCAAGTCAAAGTATCCTCTTGTTCTCTGTTGAGTTACAGAATGTATTTTGAATCACCTCTGTAGTTCGTTATGGTAAAACAGAGCCTGTTAATTTCACAGTCTACCTCTTACCCACCTGTCAGTAGGCTTGCTAACAAAGTGTCAGGGCTGGCTTTTTCCTGGATACACAGGAAAGGCTTAAGTCTTCATGCATAATTGGTGGTGGAATATGAACAGTTTGATGAATGTGACCAGCACAAGCTATGCTCAGGAGTCATGGCAACTAGAAACTAGCAAAATGTATGTGTTTCTCACAAGCTGGGTTAGAGCTGAGCCTTGTGATGCAGTCAGGAGGGCTGCAGATTCCATGCCTGCCTTGGCTGGAGATCAAGTTCAGGTCCAGCCTTAACAACTTCTCAAAACCCTGGCTAAAAACATATACTAAATTAAACAAATAACGAACAACCTTCTTTTGAATATTGGTCAGTGGTAAAGCACTTGCCTAGAACATGTGCACAGCCCAGGATTCAAATTCTAATACCACCAGTAGGAAAAAAAAAAAAAAGTGAGGAAGAATTATACCTTGAGTCTCAAACTACATAGAGACACATGTGTCAATTTGGTGATTTTTCATAGTGACAAGGCTCCATAAACTTTGGAGCCAATAGGATTGGGTCTGGATAATTGCTCCTCCCCCTTTCTTGAATAAATTACTCGATTGCCTCAAAATGAAACCAAGACATATATCAAAGGGTTGATATAAGCACCAAGGTAAAGGTATCTTAAGGGCCAGACATCAGTGCTTAAAACCAGATTAATAACTAGGTTTTAAAGTTTTTTCTTATGACTCTGATCATCCAAGATTTTATAACCCTTAGGTTTTATAACTCTTAGATGGATGGTGAATAATGTGTCCAGTCTTAGGTAAGGACTAGATGAAAAGAAGCCTTAGTTGGACCATGGAGTCCACATACGTGGCCCATAATACTATTTCACACCGAACTGAGGCCTTCTGGGGCAGACCATGTTTACCCATAGTACTGTACCACTTCCTGTTTTAAGAAGCAGAAAGAAATAAAAAGCCTTCCAGAAAACTCATTAAGAGGCTCGACATTCTTTTTAGACATCAAATAAGTTCTCAAAATATTGTTTTCTTAAGAGTTAAGTGTAAATGAATAAAAACCAGACAAATTCAATTTCCCTTCAATTAAATAGGACTTTTTAAAAGTCCAGAGTAAAGGCTCTTGGAGCCAAATGTGTTTTGGTTTTTAAATGCGACTTGACTTTTAGAAAAGAGTCTAAGACCCCGGTGCACAGTTTGACCCTATTCTTAGATGGTGTCAACACATAGGGATCAACACCACTGCACCATGAGTTGCCAGTAGAGATAATTGGTCTTCTAAAAGCTCACAAAACATCTCCTACGAACTCAGCCGATGGCTGCTCTTCAAGAGTCACACAATAGCACAAGAGCAGCCACACTAGATAGAAAGAATGTCCAAGAGCTCACCCACCCACACTCCAAAATCAGACACAAGTACACAACCTGGCCAGAATAAATTTAAGATTAGAAGAGAATGTTGTCCTTGTAACTCAGTTTACCCATGGGACCATTAAAGAAAGAAATATCATTTGAGTACCAGAAATCAGGTGACTTGCTCAGGATCCAGTACTTGAGGTAGAGCCTGGGTTATAAATACGCTGTGTGACTCCTTGGCCACACAATCTCTCAAAATAAAATCTCAAGTCTCTAGAATCCATTCACTTTGATTATAATGGTTTTAATAAATCTCTAACAGACCATTTTAATTTTTGCTTCTTTTAAATTTTAAAAACAGTGGGGCACGTCCTCATAGAAGCAGGAGGAGGGGGTGGGATGGGGGGTTCCTGGGCGAGGGGAAAATGGGGTAAGGGGATAACATCTGAAATGTAAATAAAATATCCAATAAAAGTTTAAAAAATTTAAAAAAAAATTGAAAACAATGTATACTAATGATTAAAGAGTAAGATGCTCCCTGAATTTGTGATATAAAAGGTAGATGTCTGCTTTTCCTATTCAGAGGCACCTAGTTTTAACCACTTAATGCATATGTTTCTAGAAATTATCTGTACATAAATAATCATACATACATTTGCTTAAATGTCTGCCATAAATGGACTATGAAGATTGAATTTTTTTATGTGATAATATTCCATTGCAAACTTTCTAAATTAGTGTCTATAGGAATTATTTTATCCCTTTTAGTATGGCATCCTCTTTTGTTGTTATTGGTTTTGGGGGAGTTTGTTTTTGTTTCAAGACAGTGTTTCTCTATGTAGCTCTGGCTGTCCCAGAACTCACTCTGAAGACCAGGCTGGCCTCGAACTCAGAAATCCGCCTGCCTCTGCCTCCCAAGTGCTGGGATTAAAGGTGTGCGCCACCACTGCCCAGCACTATATATATATATATATATATATATATATATATATATATATTCCCTAACTATTTATCTAGCACCTCACAATGATTAAGTTAAACCACTTTTCATCTTTGCCGTTATAAAGATGCTACAATAGGCATCTTGCTCATGTGTCTTTAGTAACTGAATGAATACGGATAAGCACAAGGCAGTCACCCTTTCTAACATGGCACATTAATGTGATTCTTTGTTGTCCTCTTAGGTCAAGAGGTAATAATTCTACTTTTTTTTTTCATTTGAATGTCTTTATGTATGTGTAGGCATGAGATTCTTAAGTTGATTGTTCGTTTGTTTTTCTCCTTCCAGTATCTTTGTTCATTTCTCATTGAGTAGTCTTTTTCTTACTGATCTGTAAGTGGCCATTGCACCTGATAGAATGAGAAACAGTCTCCAGGCTTTCTCATTCATCTTTTCAGTGTGTTTGTTCCTTTTGGCGGTACTAGCAGACAAACACAGCACCTTGGCCATGCTGCTCTGTTACTGAGGCAGCCCCATCTTTTACTTCACTTGTTTTGTTTGTCCCCAAGTATGTATGTATATATATGTGTATATATATATATATATATATATATATATATATATATATATTGAAGGCTTGGAGGAAGAGGGGAAGGAGGAGGAACTTCCTTGGCTCAAGCTCTGGACTTCTGACACTGTCTACATACTGGACTACTATTACCTAAGGTAAAGGAGCCATGGTACTCTACACTGGTGTCACCTTGAGCAATAGTGCCTAATGTGTCCATAACATTAGGCTAAGTATAAATAATGCTCCCCCCAAATTTATAGTGCCTTCTTTGGAATCATGGATCATCAGAGCTCAAAATAAGGAAGTAGAAAACCTACTCTCTAGAAATCTGAAAGAAAGAAAGAAAGAAAGAAAGAAAGAAAGAAAGAAAGAAAGAAAGAAAGGAAGGAAGGAAGGAAGGAGACATCTTGTTCTCATTCACAGATGTGGACCTCTCTGGATTACTGTGCCTATTCAATTTGGGTGAGTGAATAAATGATTGAGTATGAACTAAAGGATAAATGTCTAAATACAAAATGATTCCAAAGACATAAATATGCTTAGAGGAGGATTCCAACAGTCAACATAGAGATGATTTAAAAGCTGAATAATCTACAATATCAAACTATTTTCTTATCCTTTTGTTGTATGGTAGTGTGCAATTATTTATTTTCAGACTAGATGCCTTTCCACATAAAATCAATGAACACTCACATATTCAGAATGAACAAATCTTTCTGGACTGTTAGGTTCCAGTAGATATGTGAAAGCCACACATGTCTAAAAAAGCGGGGTTAAAGTTCCCTTGGCACCTGTAATTCAGGCTTCTTGCATGTGTGCACTGAAATGTGACATAAGTCTTTCATGACCTTGGATGCTCTGCTCTGGCTGAGTAAATGGGCCTGCTTTTGGGAAATCATCCCACAGGACTCCAGTCTGTGTCTTCCTTGAGAGTTTGATAACTTTTGGACTCTGAGATTTTTGATCTTAAAGTAAATGACAGTGCATTGTTCCCTAAAGAAATGCCTTGAATACTTCAGGTGTGAATGATTTTGAAGTTACTGTAAAGTTGGTCTGAAGCACTGAAAGTGAACCATACATTCTGTCTCTGATCCTATTGGGATGAGGCACAAAATTATCTGTGTCTTTGTTCGATCAGATGGAATATGCGCACCAATAATGGTCACAACTGGTCCAACCTACACATGAGAGAATGTCACACTTCTCTGAATTTCCATAGAAGTTTGGTTTGAGTCTCAGGGAAACAACCTTCCCTTCTGCATGGTCTCTTACCATCTGCTGACTCATTCTTAAAAAAGAACTGAAGTTGTCATCTAGGATAGACCTCCCAATTACAAACATACCTCATGGTGAGATTCCTCAGAACATTGAGCAAAAAGTCATATTTGAAGGAGCAAATGGAACAATGAATGTTTTAAAACATTTTCCCACAGTTTTGGGGATCAGATCCAGTCTTGTGCAGACTAGGCACATGCTTGAACACTGAACCAAATTCACAGCCTTTGGCTCTTTTAAATCGGGTTTTGGCTTGTGGCACAGCCTGGCTTTGGGACACTAAGTGTCCCAGATGGTCCTTGGGCTTGGGGTACTCCTGTCTTTACATTTTAAGTGCTGAGAGTGCAGGCATGTGCCTTTCTCTTGTGTAACCACATTTTTATAACAGCAGAAGAAATGGAATTTTCCCTCCCTTGCTTGGTCACCTACTTAGTAAGCAGTGTCCGGTGGACCTTTCTGTTTTCCCAAACTCATCTCTACTATGTAGTCCTTATGGCTCACTAGAAGTTTCTAGAAGGCTTTCTAATAAGCCACTGTCATATCTATTGACTAAGAAGCAAGAGGACAGTGGAAAGAACACAGTCACTAAGGGATTTGTATGGCTATGTAAACTACCATACATTTAAACATTGATTATTTCTGATTGTATATTTTTCTAAGACCCAATTTTTATCACAATATTTAAGGAATTCTATAATCTACTTCTATCTCATCTTCCCATTCCCTCCCTAATGCATTTCCTTTCCAAAGCCCTCGACCATATTACCACACATAAGTCTATCCATATACAAGGCCAACATCCAGATTCATTTTGGTCAGGAAGTAGCATGCACGGCAGGTGTATGCAGAAGAAGTAGACGTCCTGTAATCAGAAAGCCTTAGGCTTGAAAAACCCAACTCTGCCACCTATTAGCTGTAATCTTGGGCAAGCAGCCTCACCAATCTGAACTTCCATTTATTCTGTGTGAAATGGACCTATGGCAACATAAACTCCCATAAGTCTGCAGCGAGGAGGAATGCCAAGAGAACAAGGACTAAGAAACTACCCATGTAACTTTTCATTAGATCTTCCTTGGTGCCATGCAGACCGTTCTTTCCTGGCACAGGGCTGTCATGAAACTTGATAAACCCCACTGGAGTACACAGCTCATCTCCTAGTTGAGAATCCAAATCGGGTCACTAGGTCTGGCTCTGAATAGCAGTCAGACAGCTGTATTAATATGGTTGGCCAACATACAGTCTCCAGTTCATAAGAAGTCTGTTATTCTAGCAATTGCCTCGTTTTAAAAGATGCCCAGGAGTAGCAGCATGGGGAGGGGATGGTGATTCCCTTTGTTACCTCTGGAGAAACAATCTGATGTGTATTACTAAGTAGCATGGCAGATATGAAAACGACAGAAAATGAAACAGGGTGTAGTCTTCTGCAGAGAAAAACACCTGCAGAACCTTGAGATGACCAAAAAAAAAAAAAAAAAAAAAAAAAAAAAATGTATTAAAGAGAAGCACGGAACATATTCCTGTAGTCCTAGCTCCTAGGAGGTGAAAAAGGAGGCTCAGAAGTTTGTTTGTGATCCTCTTTAAGTACATAGCGAGTTTGAGGGAAGTCAATGAGACACAGGCTGTTTTCCCAAACAAGGGAAGGGATGCTGGGAGATAGCTCAGTGGGTAAACGCTTGCCACACAAAATTAAGGGCCTGAGTTTGGATGCCCAGAGTTACATGAAGCCAGACAGAAGTAACATAGATCTCTATTCCCAGGGCTTCTGGTGTAAGATAGGAGGTCTAAATAGGAGATTCTTCAGAAGTTCCCGAGCCAGCTAGACCCCTGCACACAATGGATGACAGCAAAGAGACCCTATCACAAACAAGGTGGAAGGTGAGTACCAACACCCCAGGACATCCCGTTTATCTCCATGTGCCTGTCTATGCACACACACACAGACGCACGCACATTCACTGAACAACCAATAAATATATATGGTTTAATCTGAAAGCCTATATATCAAGCTTTAGGATGAATGAGACTTTAGTTTGGGGATATTTTGTGAGGTTCAAGGTAGAATAAAGGGAAGTTTATTAAGGGCAAAACTATTTTGCCAAGATTTTATTTATTTATTTATTTATTTATTCTTTTTGCTGAGAATTAGACTAATGTTACATTCTAGGGGGGAAAGGGTTTGGTTTCAGCCAAACAATTTTTAAAACCAATGCCAACTTACTGCTCAACCTCAAACTAAAGAAGACATTGAAATTTTAAATCTTATTTAATGGGGCTGTTACCAAAGACCTTCTTGCTTCACTGTTCAGAAATAGATCTATTACGTCTGTCCTAATACATCTGAGAGTGTTTTATTTTAAGAGGCAAAACCACATTTTTTTTACACCTGCCCACCACCAGTAAAAGGGTCTGCTGATTATCTAAGTAATGGTATATTTTAGATAATTTTTTTTGATAATGGAAACTTTGTTTATGATGCATAGAGTCAAAGCAGATTTATTCTGGAAAATAGTTGTGTTCTCCAAACCTACCTGACAAGTTTGACTCAGTCTCTCTCTTTCTCTGTGTGTGTGTGTGTGTGTGTACAGATATAATTCAAGACAGAGGGAATATATTTGTCACTAAATTGCAGAAGTATCACTAGTTTAAGGCGCCAGATATTTTACGATTTCTCTTTTAAAGCTCTTTTTCTGCAGTATTCTATAATTTGACATGATGTGACACGTGAAATCTTCATCTTAGATTAGAAAGAACACTGCTGTATCTCCTACGACCCCAGAATTCTCACTTTTTTTTTTCCTTCTGTGATCATGAACTTTGTATTCAGCATGTTGGACCTTGGGTTTCCCATAGGCAAAATGAGAGCATCCGGCTAATAAATAGTCTCTACAGCTTTAAAACTGTACACGTATGAATTTGAATAGTATGAGGAGAAGGCTTTTAAGTTCACTTGGAAGTCGCTTCAGAGAACTATCAGGTAGTCATGGGGACAGACAAAGTGACCATCTAGTCTGCCTGGTATCCTTGTGAATTTAGGTGACATGCCCTCCTGAGGGGACAGAAGCCAAGGCTACCCCTATTCTTCTCTCTTGACTGGTTTTTTCTTAGAGCTCCTTCCCAATTTCTGCCCTGAGAGCAGCAGCCTACCCTCTATCTGGCATATGGCTCTTCTCTGGTCCACAGAGGTGTTTCCCTCTCTCCTACACCATCTTTTAGTGTTTGTTTAGATGTGCTAGCTCTACTCAGGTTCTTACAAGCTACATTAGAAGTCTTCTTCCTACAGCACCATCATGTGTGAGCACCAATCACATTAGTCTCTATGTGCATCCATCACTAGACGGCTTTCAATGGTCGACTTATCCTACATACACAAAACGGAGCCTTAGAACACGAGATGCACACCACAGACACATATCAAAGTCATGGAATTCGCATAGTGCTAAACTCAGACCTACGTTCTATTACTGTGAGCAACAAATCTCTGTAAGTACTAAGGCAAGATGAAGTTCAACGAAGGTGCACCCAGCTAAAGCACCAGATCTTATCTCACCCTCACGTCGACTTATCTAAAGAAACTGCTTTAGACCTACTTTACCGATGAGAAAACTGAGACCCAGGAGCCAAGAGCCTTGCCATGACCCACACAGTAAGTAAATAGTTTTCTCCCAGGCCTCCCTCTCTTTCTGTGTTTCCTAGGTTCATGCACATGTCTAACTCTTCTCTGGTTGATTCCCGATCTTTGATGGTGCACCTTACATTCGCAGTTCCACAGATGGCATCAATCTGATCAAAGGAAACCTGCCTAGAATTAAGATGCAGCTTGAAACCAGGTCATTTCTTCAAGCAGCAAGCAGTATCACGTGCTTCTCAACACTGATAATATCACTGTGGGGAGCAGGGGTGGGGTAGGGTGTTGTCTAATATGGCAAGTTAACTTGTCTATAGCTAAAGAAGAGCAAACAAACCGAGGCTTTCCATACATGTTCTCCCATCAGACATTCTTGGAAAAGCAGAGACCATGATTTGAAAGGGCAGCTTGATTGTACATTTACAACCCCAAAGGGTTCTGTGAATGCCAAACAAAACAGGGGGCTACTGTAAAGAAACCCAGACTTCCCTGGCATCCTGAACCATCATGGGCACCAAGACCCACGGGTATTTTCAGATTTTGTGATTGAGGAAGATGCATGCAGGTACATAAAATCACATCACAGAACCCTCTCAATGCTGATTGCTCCAGGCTGTTCCAACTGGCCAGCTAAATACTCTTAAGTCTGTGTCTACAGATTACCTTTGATTTATAGTGTCCTCTGACCTTTGTCCAAGTAGGACAGGATGGTGGTTTAGTACACCAGCAACTGGAAACACCAGTGTAAAGTAGCCCCATGGGATTTTAATGAAGATTATGAAGGTCAAAGATGTTTTATAGTTGTAGATTTATATAGTAAGATAAGAAGTTGGTTGGCCTTTCTTCCAATTCAGTCTTTCAGTATCTACACCAATTGAACAATCATATAAGTGGGGGGTTAGGGTCCCCCAAATCAGAAAATCACATGTAAACAGGAACCTGTGGCTTCTACATAGCTAAAAGGCTAAAGGATACACTAAAGATTCAATCTTCCAGAACCTTTGGTGTTCAGCAGAGAGTTTGAAAAGTAATTGATCTATAGATAGCCTTGGAGTTAAGTCTCCCAGGTGTGAAACAAGGTGTTCCTTAGGAAGCTTGGAGGGTGGGGGGGGTGGGGCTCATGAACTCCCATTATTCATCCTAAAAGAAAGAGCCCTGACTGCCATCTTCAGTATGAAGTGGCAACCTCCTGGTCTAAGGTTGCTCTTGATGCTGTTATGCCCATCCCAATGTGCAGTGTGTGGGGTTAACACATCCTGGGTACACAGACCACAGCTTCCTCCAGGGCTCAGGGCCTGTGCTTAGAGGTCTGAACACTGCACAGATATTGCTTCACTTCTTCTCAGGGTGTCCACATTAAGCCTCTGGAGCCACATTACCACCCTGCTGGGTGATCAGAGGGGAGATTTTGGAGGGTGAGTAGAAAGTGACCTGAATGGGGGTGTAAAGATTTTAGAAGGACCATCTGGTTATTGAACCTGGGGGGGTAGGCACTTGCATGAACACACCAGCAGGAAGCAGAGAAGCAGCGCCCAGTGACCTCCACTGTCAAGTCGCTAGAGCACACCTCTCAGGAACCCTCTCAAGTCAAGTTTGATAAACCTGCGGCTATGTGATTGTGTTAAAAACTCCATTACAATCGGTTATCTCATCTCTGTCTTTAAGTTCCTTCAGTTGGTGCCTTTTACCTAAGTCAGCATGTTTCTGAGAGGGAGGGAGGAAGAAAGAAGGAGGGCGGGAGGGAGGGAGGGAGAGAGAGAGGAGAGAGAGAGAGAGAGAGAGAGAGAGAGAGAGAGAGAGAAAGACAGAGAAAGACAGAGAGAAAGAAAAAATAAAAACACTCAGACCCCACCCAGAAGATAAAAATCTGTTAAATTCTCTAAAGCCAACACTTTAACCTCCTCTTATTCAACCCATGAGTAGGAAGTGGATTTCTCTGGGTTCTGGAGAATGGCGGCTCTGCCAGTCCCCACCTTACCAGCCTGATAGTTTTTCCAGAGCAATTCCTGCCTGACGTGCAGCCTTGAAGCTAATGTCTGCTCTCATTCATTCTCCTAAAGTCCTCCTAGGCTAGTCACGTTAGGGGGTGTCCCTCCTTTCTGTTCCTGGCCCTACTTCCCTCTTTTAGAGGGAGCATTCAGCCTTTCTGAAGCGTGACAGGGAACCCAGACTCACGGGTCTGCTGGGCTGCACTTTGCAACCTAGACTCAAGCTGGGCTGGCGCGGATAGGGGTTGGGGGTGGAATCGGCAAGCCCCAGGCCCTGGGCTCAGAACCAGCCACCGCAGGCGGACGGCGGTGAAGTTTAATTCTTACTGAGAGGACAGCTCCTGGATCCCTTGCTTTGAAGTTGGCGCACGCACAAGTGTGCGGGATCTGAGGCACAGAGGAGCCCGAGAGCCAGGAGATTCCTAGCCCTTAGGAACAGCGAGGCGGGCCCGTTAGCTCGGCGCAGCCGGCATCGGCAAATCACCGGGCAGCGGCAGTGAGAAGGGGGGAAGAGAAACCGGTCGGGCTGACATGTAAACAGGGGCTTCCATCTGGACCCGCCGGCTCAGCCGGATCTTCAGACACCCCCCCTTACACCCCTCCCCTCCCGTAAAGAATCCTCCAACTCGCCCTAGGGATCAGGGGACCCCCAGCCTGCGGCGAACGCTGCTCCTGCCCGCGCTGATCTCGGCCTTTGGCGTGAGGAAGCTGGCCGCCAGACTAGTGCCTGGCGCCCGGGCCAGGTCGTCTGGGTGCCGGGTGGGACCGACCCGGCGATCTCCCCGCCTTAGACTCTAGTCCGCGCCCTGGGTCCCCAGGTTTCAGCTGCCCAGTCTCACAGCCCCTCGGGCAGGCGGCGCAGCGGGAGCCTGCGGGATTCCACTGTGGCACAAGGAGTGAGGGGTAGCTCGCCCTGGGCGGGAAGGCTGGCGGGCCTCCTCGGAATGGGGGACTCGCCACCCGGAGGAGACCGCGCGAAGCCGGGGCGCGGAAGGAAGGGAGAGTGGCCACGTCTTCCGGGACCCCGGCGCCCAGCCCTCCCGCCGCCCCGGTCGGCCCTCGCCCCGCGCCCACTGCCCCGCCGCTTACCTTAATAGTCCCGTCCATTTGGCCAAGTCTGCAGCCGAGCCCCCCAATATTCCACACATTGACCCGGTTACAGCCTGACCTCGTAGCCCCTTCAGATTAGCCCGGCGCGGCCTCTTTGGCGCCCTGGGCCCTCTCTGAGTGCCCCCTGCGAGCGCCCTGCCCTCGCTCCCCTGTGCACGTTTGTTGTTGTAGCGGATCGAAAAAGAGACAGTTAACCGGATGAAACTTTTTTTCAGCTAATTTTGGGAAGTGACTTCACTTTGCGATCGGGGAGGAAGTCCTATCTCTCTCTCTCTCTCTCTCTCTCTCTCTCTCTCTCTCTCTCGTCTCGCCCTCTCCTCTCTCTTCTCTGCTCTCTCTTGTCTTCCCTCCCCCACACCCCCTCTTCCTCTCCTCGCCCTGCTTTTCGCATCACTCGCTATATAAATATACGCGAGATGCCCAGATACATTCATGCACTGCGCACACAGGATACTTGCTCCTGGGAGATAAGAGCTGGCCAGGAACAATGACGGGGTCCACGCCCAGTATCCGCTCCCTGATTCCTGAAGTCTGTAACTCCCCCATCACCTTCCCCCCAAATCCAAAGCCAAAAGCCTCTGGCCTCTTTCCTTTCCCTTGGGCCTTTGGCCGAAGGTGGCCCTCCTGACTCATTCACTTTCCGTTTCTTCCCACAGATACATTCATTAATGCTTTTTCCAGCCGGAGTCAAACTTTTTTGGGGATGGGAGGAAGAAGGCGGGAGAGTTTTTACTAGGACTGGGGACAACCTGGCGACGCTGACCGCCAGAGGAGATTCGGACGCAGATCAAGGCAAACATACTATTTTTAAAAAGGAAAGAAGGAAGGAAGGAAGGAAGGAAGGAAGGAAGGAAGGAAGGAAAGAAAGAAAGAAAGAAAGAAAGAAAGAAAGAAAGAAAGAAAGAAAGAAAGAAAAACTCGAAGGGACTTTTTGCATCCAAGCGCTGGTCTCCAGAGCGACTCAACGCAAATTCTGGGCCCCGCGGACCTGACCTGTCAAGGGTGTGACTCCATCCCTCAGGCATTGTTAGCAGAAAGGTAGATGCTCACGCTTTGGCGCGCCTCGACTCTGAGCTCCGCCAGCCCGCTAAGGAAGTAGACCAGCCGCAACCTAGGTTTCTTGGGTTAAAACCTATCTGGACCTGACCGCCCAAGTCCTTCAATACCATCGCAGCCCCCAAGGAACTGACATCAGGGCCAGCTTGCCCTTTACACTACTCAGCAAGACCCGGGAGCATGGCAAGCGGCTCAGCAGAGACCCCACCTTGGATGAGAACGGACGGTCTAAGGGTCCAAGCTAGGGACTGTCATCCCCACCCAATGGCGTGGCCCTCTTTACCCCGGCGGCTCCGTTCTTTCCCCCACCTCCCCTGCTGGACCCGGGAGCACTCTAATTAAGGCTACTCTGGGGTACCGGCGCTCGGCGCTCGCGGCCTGACGCCCATCTCCCAGACTTCGAAAACAGGTTACCTTTTCCACGCTCTTCAGACCACGCTGTGAACTTTCTCACTTTTATTTAAAAGTCCTCCCGGGAAAAGAGGGGAAAAATCCAGAGCAGATCCGAATAATTTGGAAAGAAAAAAATCAAAAGGGTGTCCAACGGCGGCAAAAAGGTGACTTATTAATTCTTTATTTCTTCAGGAGCATTTGCGCTCGCTCGCCTCCCTCCCTCCCCCCCCTCCCCCATCCAAATTAGTCTCATCAATTCAGCTCCAATTTGGGGTTCGAATACAGACACGGGTCTGAACGTGACCAGACCTGGAGTGGCGGTGCAGCCTGCCAGCAATTGAGACTCGGTTTACTGTGGGGGGTGGGGTGGGGGCCGGGCCCCACTCCCCCTCCTCCTGTCTGCTTCTCAATCCAGGGGTCTGCTCCGGGGCTCCCCTGGGACCGCCACATCTGGTTACCGCTAGCGGGGTCAGTCCCCCCCTTTGCCTGGGGCCACCAGTTCTGGAGTTCAATTAAAAGAAATCAGGCTTAACCCTTTCCTGCCTGCGGCCGGGCTGCCCGCCCTCTTTGCTCTTCCCTTCAGCTTTCCACATGCTTTCCAGAGAGGAAAGAGGTTAAAGGGAAAGGAAGAATGAATTACATCCTTTCAAACCCCAAATTGTTTCCTTTTCAGCCCAGACTCTACAGACATTGAAACGACAACGTAGCTTTCAGGAGGGTGCACCCAAGCTATACTGTGCCTCTTTCTGCTCCGAAAAGGAGTGTTTACTTCTCCATGCAGAGGGTCCCCTTCCAGGCACTGGACAGTTACAAAGTCCACAAATAACCAATCCTCATGTAATCACTAACTGCTCCCCCACCCCCAACACACCACCAAAGCACCAAGTAGCAGACAAACACAAGGTTTTCCTTTACAACTTCTGTTGATCTGTCAAATGACAGTCATCTTCATTGCTGAATAACATTCACTGGAATAGTTCAATGATTGGAATAACCCCTAATTTCATTGAGCCCAATTCCTTACCCTCTCACCGGCTGTTGTTCAACAAAAATCCAGATAAAAATAAAGACTCCCTCTCAGCTAGGGAGTATTTATTTATTTATTTATTTATTTTTGTCTCTGCCTGCAAAACTGACACGGAAGCAATTTCACAATTTTGGGGGGTGGGGGCGCTGGCCTAGGCACCCCCAGGGCATGACAGGCTTAGGTATCATTGCAGTCTATTGTGATTTCTACCACCAACCCTCCGTTGGAACCTGCTCTCCATTCCCAGGGTCTTCCACACAGAAGAAGACACTGTCCCCAGTTTTGAACAGATCTGGGATAGAATGTCAGATTCCTTCCATCCGGTGCTGTTGCTCTGGTGGGCGAGTTTGCCCGCTTATGTAACTCTGGGTATGGTGCTCCACTCGATCCTCCTGGCTCTCTTTTAAATCCTGAAGGGGGGGGGGGGGAGCCCTAACCAAACACAACAGTAAACAAGTCTGCCCTGTTTAATGTGGTTACCACCAGACATCTGGAAAGATGGTTTGATCCTGGCAGCTCACATTGTTTTCATGAGCAGCCAAAGAGAATATTTTGAATGTTTGCATTGAGACAAATTGATAGAGAGCCTGCGGTGAGGCCTGCTGCAAATGAAAACTGTCTTGCGCTGGGAGAGGGCAGGTCCCTCCCCTTCTCTCGCTTCTCACTCCCCTTCCCTTTCCTACCCCCTTTCTGGCTCTCTCAGGCTCTTCTCTTCCCTGTCTACCAGTCCAGCTCCGGAATGGCAGCCCCTGCCCACACAGTGGTGCACGCCCTCTTTCCTGGCGCTCTAAGGACTGTGGGCTTCACTCTTTCCCAGACTGGGCAGGGCTGGGGGCTAGGAGTTGGTACCAGTACCTTCGCTGCTGTTCCACCAGCCCATTCTTGATTTTCAAGTCAGGGTAAGCTTACAGCCAAAGAAGCCAGGCTAATTTTTTTTTTTTTTAAGGCACAAACTGGAAAAAAAAAAGAAAACTATTCCTGTAACAAAGCATCCTGGCTCACATTTCTAAGTTGTATAAAGACGCATACACGTAGGTGAACAGTTAGGAAACATTTGAATTTGCAGAGTTTTCATTAAAGCACTGATGGGACGACTTGCTTTATATACACTTGACAATTTTAAAGATGCGGAAGTCCTGTTTCCCCAGGGAGGGAAACGGCCGACAAAACGTGTCTTGGCTCGCTCAATGTCAGCCCTTTTGACCGGGTCAAGACTTTCCAGACGCAAGCTTCCCGGGCTCCTTTGGTCCTAGCCTGGGACGAGAGTGGGAGGACCGGACAATCGGAGCCCGATCCCTGGGGTGCCTCGGACCCGATGACATCTGGGTCCTTAGAAGTTCCTAAAGATGCCAGGTCTGGCAAAGTGTCTCTCAGAGCCTTCCTTCCCCTTGCGTTCTCTTCTCCCACAGATTCAGAGGGTATCTAGCTGGCAAAGCGGGAGGGGAAGAGGTGGAGGAGGGGTGGGGGGAAGGGGTTGGCAGGCGAACGCCAAAACTCCAGACTGCACAACTGCAGCTTCAAGTGTCTGGCCTCTCGCTCGAGGCCATAATTAATTTGAGATTTATTTTTATTGGAGAACTCGAGTCTCGTCTGACCTTAGCCAAACAAGGCAGCTTGAGCCGCCCCTGGATGCGCTTGAATGCTGGGGAATATTTCTGCAGGAAGGCTCTGCAGGAGCGCCTGCTTTGAATTTGTTTCTCAGACATCATCCACTCACAGATTGAAGGAAGATTTAGAGCCTCTGTTTGCCCTGCCCGCTCCCCACGCTAGTTCTTGCCTTAGCACCGACCCTGTTCAAAACGCTACGTGGGAGGCCGCAGCGTCTGCAGAGCCGCGCGGGGGGCCAGGCCAGGAGGGTCTCGGAGACCGAGCCCCAGACAATTGGAAGCCGAACCCCCAGACCACTCGGCGTCGTCGAGAAAACCCCAAGGGAGTCGGGGGCTGACCAGAGAGAGCAGGCTGACAGGAGGTGGAGACCAGCCGGGTGTCTCGACCCTCATCCAGTGGCGGCGCCGTGATGGGGACTATGGAGGTCGCGGGTGGAATCTCAGCCAACCCGACCTCCCAGTAGCCTCATACAATATCCTCTCCAAATACGGACCACTATCCTTGAAGCGCAGCTTCAGGACCTACATGCCAGAAACTTAGGGGCAATATCCCTGTGCAGGTCCAGGTCCCAGCAGCCTCCCTTTGTCTGAGTCAAAGGAGGAGGATGTCTCCCCCATAAGCAGTGTGGGCAGAATCCTCAGGCTGGTGGAGTGGAGAGCAGAAAGAGGAGAACCCTGTCGGGCTTGTGCAGGTGTATGTGTATATGTATCCGATCTCAAGGAAATGCCCCATTTGATGGAATAAGAGTTTCACATTCTTCCAGTACTATGCTATTATTGGGCCACATTACTGCACTGGGTCTTCTGGTCTTCTCTATCTACCTCCTAACTCAGATTCCATGAGTGAAAAGTTTAGGCTGGACCCATGGATTCCCCTGGATTCTTAACCTCTCTGAGTCAGTGTCCCTCTCTATACAATGGCCACAGACTAGGACACATCTCGAAGGGCTATGGTGAACATGAATGTTAGAGCTTCTTCGGCAGTCAGTATACTCTCCTTAGTGTCTGTATCTTGAACTTGTTCCCTTACAAACTCTGTCACATTTTAATCTCTCAGTGCAAAACAGACTGTCATTATTACTAGTACTGTACAAACACGATGCAATGCTTAGAACAGGGCCTGGCAAAGGGAAGGCAGCTGTCAATACAACCCTAGCTAGGCATCTAGGACTGCATACCAGCATCTTGAAGAGTCATCTCCTCTGTCTTTTTCTCTAATTTCTTCAATCACCACCCTGAAAAAGTGCTCTCCTGTGAGACCGGGTCTGAGCTCTCAGTTTGTAGTAAGCAGCATCCAGAATACTGGGTAGAGAGGTCCCCTTGTTCCTTAGGGCTGGGCTCAGCTCCTGGTTCCTGGGGCCAGGTCACCTGGGCTCCCCTTGTTTGTCAACAACCCTGAGCTGGTCAGACAGAGAACAGCAAGGGCTTGGCGGTTTGTGCCCCTCTGGCAAATGGTTGGTGAAGGAAGCCTGCAGAACAGACCGAAGATTGTCCTGCCACGCACAACTTTCACCAACATCAATGAACTCCTTTGTGCAACAATACAAACTTTGTGGCTGCTGAAAAATCCATTCCCCCCCCCCCCTTGAAAAGAGCTCCTGCAGCAAGCAGCTCACAGATCTCACAGGGCCTCTTTGCCCACCCCAGGCTGGTTTGCTACTCTGTCCTGGACCAGTTTGCTTTCTCCATGACCCTTAACCCCGGGTCAAATCCCTGGGTTTTCCCCTTGCCCTTTGGAGAGTTATTATCCTTGAGATTCTGGGACCTGGTGTGTGAGCTGGAAAGAGGTTGCAGCCCAGGATGAAGGCCATTTAGAACACTGCATATAAAGCTGGCCGAGCCCCTTGGCTTGGCTTTATTGCTGGTAGAGGTAGGGGTAGGAGCTATACCTCCATAATACTGGAGCCCAGGGCCCTGCCTATCCCTGTCTGATCTCATAGTTTTATGCTGGCACCTCTTGGGAGCCATCCATCCATCTCTGCAAGAGCTAATTATTGACACGTTTTACTCCGGTTTCTCCTCCGCCCCTCCCACCTTGTTTAGTCACTCCTCCTGGAGTAATCCTCCTGGTCTCCTTCTGAAAAGAACACCACTGCTTCAGACAGCAGGCAGGAAGAGAGAAGATGCTTTCCACTGCCAACAAGTTTCTGAGGTGTTAGACAAATAATTAGTGGTCTCTCCTTGGACCTAAAAAACCTATATTGAAGATGTTCTGCCAGGTGGGTCCATGTCCTGCTTTCTCTTTTTCTGAAAGCAGGAGGATGCTGGGTCTGGGTGTGTGGGCAGGGCACTTGGGGCAGGACTTCAGGATGAAGGAAGGAGCCCAATTCTACAGGAGACACCTTTGCAACCTCCAGTGAGTCTTTTCTCCTCCACCCTGTTCTTGGCTGTACAGAGTGAGGCCCAGTTTCTACTCTGGGCAAGGCCATTCCGCGTACACTCTCCACCCCGTCCATGGAATTTTCACTAAACGTGTAACCCAGATGTCCCAGTCTGGGTTTGTTTACATTCTTGGGAACGGTTGTGGAAAGGGGAAAACAACCCCTTAGATGAGTTGTCAAATACAGCAATCTGAGCTTTTGAGGGATGAGCCCTTTAGGTGGGTCTGAGGGCTGAGCAGGTCCATCCAGTAAAAGAAATAATTAAGCCCATGTACTTGCAAATAAACACGCACATGGACACACACTCATGCACACTGTACATGCAATATACACCCCATCTCCCTGAAGTGCCACCCCATTGACAGAAAAGCCAAGACTCCACTCTTTTTATTCCCCTCTGGATAAAGGACGAGCAGATCAAAGGTCTGGAGTAGAGGTGGGAGAGAGTTATGTGAAGATCACTGCCTGTTTAAAGATGGTGTCTAGTCTTACCTTGACATCAGATGACGTGTCAGGGACTCTCTGAAACATCTCGCGCTAAGGAGGAAGGATCCTTAAGGCTCCAGAAGCAACCTAAGTAGGAAAAATATAAGTAACTCAAAAATGAAGTAAAGATGAGTACAAGATCCAAGTAGAGAAGGCAGTAGGAGGTGGAAGTGGAGGGCTCCTAACTCTCTGGTCCTTAGAGAAGCCTCTGGCGACTCTTTGCTTCTGCTTATAGACCTTCAGGTCAGGAGACCGTGAGGACTGAACCAGTCCTTTCTCTTAGTACAAATCAGACACTGAAGGCTTCACAAGGGCCCCGAGAGGGTGGGGTTTTGAAGAGTGCATCCTTGTTAGAGCCTAGAGAGCATCCTTGGAAGGGGAGAGCTGTCCTTTTCAATCTTATCATCACCATGGAACAGATCATAAGAGAGTAACCATAGCTCCTGGGGGGGCAGAGATCTTCTTGGCTCTCCCACTAATCTACCACTAAGTCAGACTGGTGACAGGTACTCTTTCCTTCTAGGGTCTGGATACCTTAGGGAGGAAGGCTCAGATTCTGGCCCCTTTCAGAGGAACTAACATCTCCCTCTCTTGAAAGAAAACAGGTCTACAGGATGATGAACGCAGGGCGCTCATTTTTCAGGGACAGAGAAGGTGGTTTATTAGGTCAGAATACATGGGCTGGAGATGCAATGCCACCTAGGGCATCAGGTGCCTCTCTCTCTGCCTGTGCAGGTCTGTCCTCTGCTTTAAGACTGGGGAGCCGCCTCCTTTCCCCTCCTTTCCTCCCTTCTCTGAAACCACCTTTAACAAGGCAATCCCGCAGCTTCTCCAGCAGCCAATGTGTTTCTGATAAAGTACTTTTCTCTCTACTAACACATTCCAGCTTTTTTGACTCCTGAAGCCACAACATAGGCAGTCACTACTTCAGTGACTAGGTACTTGTTCTCTGGCGCACGTGTTTCCCTTGCTGATTCAGACCTCAACGCTCTTTCTTCACTGGCCTCATTTTCTCTGAAAACCAGTGCAGGGAGGGAGAAGAAAAAAAAAAAAAAAAAAAAACAGAAAAACAATGAACAGGAGGAAGAGATCCCCACATTTTATGATTATAACCAGGGCACCAGCACAGTCAAGAGAGGGATGAAAGGGGAGATGGAGGGAAGCAGGGAGGGATCCTCAGAAGGGCAGGAGCCAGTAGATGCCAGGGGGACACTTACCTTAAGTGACACCCTTACCAACTAAGCCAGGATGTCTTGGCCCTGGATGCAGTGGTATTCTATGACCCAGCTCTGGGGACTTTGACAATGGGGAATTAAACCTAGTGGCCTCCTGCAGTTAAAACTTACCCTTCTTTATACTCAAAGCTCAGATGTAGCCTCAGCTCAGGCACACAGGGAACCTCTGCTGGAACCACCAGAATTTCTCAGCAGCTTTCCTAGTCTGCCTTGGCCAGCTCTGTGCATCCCCCTACTTCTTCCTCCTCTGGCTTTCCCCTCTTGTAATTTGATTTCCAGTTTCTTATCAACATTTCAACAACTGTCTGACAGAATTGTTCTAAAAAAGACAGCCACCCATCTGCCCCCAGCTGCCTTTGCAGAAACATCCCGATGTTACCAGGAAATCTCTAGGAATACTTAGAAACCACAGGGCATCACACACAGACACACAAGACTAACCAGCCCAGGCCGAACTCTTCTGGGAAAGTTTGAATGTATTGCTGTGTAAATATGGCTCTCCAGGCTTGGCGTTCTAGTAGTATACACTCATTCCCATTCAGGCTCCTGTTTTCCTACTTGCCCCTTATCTGATCCCCCCAGGAATACACTTTCTGACTACCTTCTTTTTCAGACCTGGGTAAAATACAGCCATCACAGAGATACCTCTATGTTGAGTTTTGATTTTTTTTTTTTTTCAGGAGCTCAGGCATCAGAAAAACACTCACTAACAAGTTGTTTTGGCCTCAACTTCTGTTTTCTTTCTCCTTGTGGAAGGGCCTTGAATGGGGCTCAGGTTTCAGAGACCCTGGTCTGATCAGATGCCTTCCCCTGCCCCCAATAGGCCATTCCACAAGGCTGCCTGGCAATACTGTCCAGTTGCCTCTGTATAACGGGGTGGGCAGATTTCACATCTTTATTCTCCCCTTCAAGGGTCTCCAGGACTGCTCACCTGGCCTGCCTGGATAGCTCTTGGGGACCAGAGTAATGAGTCTTAGATTTTTATTTAGGTGTCTGGGCAAAAGCCCGGGGCAACAGAGAGCGGAGACAGAGGGACAGCAATTTGTAAAAATAGCAGCAGGCGCACGCACTTTTGTTTGCCTGGAGTGCCGGGTTCTTCTCTTCCTTCAGGAGTGCCAGAGATGAGATTCCTGGATGCTTTGATTCTGGAACCTTTACAAATCTAGTTTAGTATCATTCTTCTGCACTCCCTGTTTTCCCTACCCGGCTCTGGAAATTTCTAACCAAAAGGCATGGGACAGAATTGCATTTCAGGAGAAAGCATACTTTATCTGCCCAGATCTGCCCGCGTGGGGGGGGGGGGGGCTCTGCTCAAGACTGGAGGGCGTTATTCATTATTTCCTTTTCAACAATATCCCGATTTTCTCTCCCGTCCCTCCCCCAAAGCGCCACATATTGAAACATTTTGCTCCTTAATAAGAGCAGACCCAAGAGCTAGAAGGTGAAAGGCCAGGCTGGGACCGGTGACTGGAGCTGCCCGAGATCCTTGCCCACAACCACGTTGCCCCTCCCTACGCATTCCTAACTATAGCTTAGGAAAACAAGACCGCAGAGGAAGGGAGGGGGGCTTAACAGTCCAGAGCCTCGGCCCCTGGAATTCTGCTCTTAGGATTCTTAGGGTGATGTCTTCTTTCCCAAAGGGACAACATACTCCTTCAAACAATGGTCAATAAAAATTACTGCCTACATGTACATCCTGAATTTTTAAATATAAGCTTTCTTTAGGAAAGTAGAGAGGTCTGAAGGGTTCCAGGTATTCTAGAGGAAGTGAGGGGGAAACAAATCGTTTAGCGCCTCGCCTCGCCAGCCATCGCCATCCCTGGTCTGTCCCCCCCTCGGTCTCCCTCCTTCTATTTATTTATCTAGGTTTTCAGGATTGATAGTAGGGACTGGATGGACCTAGGGCTGGGCAAGTGCTTTACAACAGAGCCTTCTTTTTATTTTTAATTTTGAGACAGGTTCTCATTAAGTTGTCCAGGACGATCTTGAACTTGAGATCCTCCAGCGTAAGCTTCCCAAGACCACAGGTTTGTGTTACCAGGCACTGACTTTTTTTTTTTTTAAAGGGGGACTATTAAGACATCATTTACTTACTATTCAGTGGTCCTCAACCTTCCTAATACTGTCATCCTCATTACAGTTTCTTATGATGTTCTGACTCCAACGGTAAAATAATTTCGCTTTTCTTCATAACTGTAATTTTGCTACAGTTATGAATTGTAATGTAAATATCTGCTGTGTAGGATATCTGATATGCACCCCTTGTGAAAGGATTGTTTAACACCCCCCCCCCCCCATCTCATCTCACAGGTTGAGAACCATTTCTCTAAGCTCTTCCTTCTTTGTGTTTTCGGTATAGTCTGAGACTACTCATTTGCAGAAATATCTCTTGGATATTTTTCTCTTCATTCTCTCATGAGCATCCTGAAGACAGGCCCAGAGCTAATTTTTGTTCAAAGATGAATAGCTAGTGTCCACACAGATGCAAACAGGTATAGAAAAAAAAAGACAACAATTACCTTTAACTAATGATCTTTCTCCTTACCAGTAACTAAAGACAAGAATGGGAAATGACAGAGAATGTCACATTTGTGCTGACAGCAAAGCTTTATCTCAGTGGTTCTCTTTCATAGTCTGCTTTGTAGGGAGAGTGCCTGGTATTAATGGCCACTTGCTTCATTTGCACACAGATGGCTTAACCAGGGACCTCCAATGGTCCCATATCTAAGCCTGTGGATGGAGGTGCTACCTGTTCTAGGCTCTGTAACAAAGCCTTGATGTTTGTGACGTAGTTCCTTCTCTTCCTGTCACTTGCCTGAATGGATATTCATTCTCAGGGATAGCAAGAAAAAAAAAAAAAATCTGTAGTCTAAGAAAACACACGAGCATATAATGAACAGAGTGTTTTATAGAGTTCCTTTCAGATAGGTTTTCAGATGTGAGCATGCATCTGAAGCCTGATGTGCATGTGATGAGTGTGTTTGTGCGTGCGTGCATGTGTGTGTGTGTGTATGTGTGTGTAACAGTACACAAATCTGTTCACAAATTTGTAGTAGATGCCAGAAGTCTGAGCAAGTGGGAAAGGTGGATAGAAGGGACTCATTAAAGCCAGCTGGTACCTCCAGTCCCTTCTAAAGAAGAGTGTGGAGTTGTCACTGGCCACTCAGCTTCTACCAAGCTGTTTCCCTGGCTCATAGACTTTCTACCCAGTCTAGAAAGCAATGCTGACATGTACATTAGGAGAACAAGGAAGAGCTGAAGATTGGCAGTTAGGGGAAAGGAGAGGAAATCTGCATGGGACAGGTGATCCATCCAGCAGTCCTGTGATTCTGAGCAAGGCAATTAGGACTCAGATTCCTTACCTGGCAAGTGATGTTGATGTACTGAGATGATCACACAGTGTGGTTCAATCTGAATACATCATATTCTCTGTGAGAGTGTTTAACCTGGAGCAGGCTATATATGGATGATTGGCAAAACCAACATTCTGAGGTCTTAAGACATTTACATTCCAGTCTTGATTATGCTTCTAATTCTGGTGTTCTTGACTAAGTTATTCACTCCAAAATTTATATAGTGATTCCCTGTGGATATTTAAAGAACTCCAGAACATGAAGGTCTTTAGTAGACAGGGCCTTTAAAGAGGACATACAGTAGAAACTAAAGTTATGCAGTTGGGCTCTTATCCAATATGGTAGTCTTTCTAAGAAGAGGAACCTAGGACCCAGGGAAAACTGAACCCAGAGAAAAGACTTTGAGAAGATGCAGAAGGATGATGTCATTTTCTAGCCCAAGGAGAGAGACCAGCCCTAACTGCAGAAGGATGATGTCATTTTCTAGTCAAGGAAAGAGACCAGCCCTAACAGATCCTTGATCTTGGGTTTCCGCCGTTCAGCTGTGTGAGCAAATATATGTCTGTTGTTAAACCAACCCACTCCAGTCTTGTGTATGGTGGATCTAGCAAAGATTGTAACATTTCCCATGATTTGGTTCCTCCAAGCAAGTCAGAGGGACGTGACAAGGTTGATCATTTGTTTATCTTTTCTGGGACCTACTGTCATGTCAATACTGGTTTATTGTATGCTGACATGACTTTTGTTTATTTCTAGCTACCTATGTTCCATGTTTGGGGTTCTTTCTGCCTAAAATAAAATTCAAAGCCACATTTGTTTCTACTTCTTTCACAGGTTTTCCCTAACCTTTCTCTTTTAATGATGGGGAAAGAGGAAAGTCACTTCTTATTCTTTGAACACAGAATTTCAGATTTCAAAAGGAAAACAACAAGGAGCTTGTCTCTCACTTTCTAAGGGCTTCTTGTAGTCCATGACATACTGCAAATGTAGACTATGTTTCTAGATATTTCAGGGCCAGAGAAGGGATGGGAAATCTGGAGAGGGAGATAAGTCCAGGAAATAGAGGTGATGACTAAACCAATGTCCAATGAAAAAGTGGTTGGTCAGGAATCCCTTTGCATCCTAGGACACACATGTGGCCTAGGTCTTTGGTCCTTTGGTCTCCATCATATATAGCCTGCCCCACTCCCTCTCTCCCTGGTATGCTGATATATATTGTCAGTGGACAAAAGGGTTTGGAGAGGGGTAGTAGTATGTACACAATTAGGGAGCTGATGGGACAAAGGGTCTGTAAAAACAGGAGTAACTAAGCCAGCCTCCAAGGAGAGTAGGTTCCCCTTTAGCCTATAGATCAAACATGTGTAAGGTTTGCCAAGATGGACAACAAGGAGTCGGAGCTACTGGACACAGTGTATTGAGGCAACAAGGCACAAAGACTTCATTGGCTGCACCTTTGGTCCACCTATTCCACCAGCAAGTTTTTCTTCTGAAGTTCATGTCTGTATAGATATCAATTATTAATAATTAATTTTTTTAGGTAATCCATGGTACCTGTCCTAGGTTAAATGTTCACAGCTCCATATCTAGTCTGCAGCATTTCTCAGGATGGGTGAGATATATTTTGTATATATGCCTGCCTCTGTATAAAATTGTAGAGTTAATCTTTTTCAATTATTCCAGTATAATTAAAAAAAAAAAAAAAAAAAAAAAAAAACAACTTGCCTTTTCTGACTGAATGGAGCAGTCGGTTCATTCATTTTTGTAGCTGTGTTTGGAGGGAGGAGCAGTCAGTGGAAAGTTCCTGAGTAATATCGCTTTGTTATCACAGAGAAGGTAAAAGATTGAAAAGTCTATGTTATCTTTGCTCCATCAGTTTGGCCTTACTCAAGCCTGAAACGGAAGAAAGAGAATGGAATTAAAAGAAAGCACTAGGTTCAGGACCTTTTGTAGGGAAGGTTCACCATGACTAAGAGGTCATCAGCAACTTTAAAGGGTTCAAAGCTTAACTGACACGGAGTGAGAGAAGTGGTCCGCCCAGTGCAGCTCTGATGTAGATGACTGCATCCATTGAAATTCAAACAGGTTTGGGGCACACGCCACACAGAACCACAGAGTACACCCACTCACAACAGAGAGCAGAGTTGTCCAAACACAGATGCTGTATTATTTGTCCCTGTCCTTCCTTCTTGAGCTCAAGGAGGATGAAGTGGAGAAAAAGAAAAACCTGTATAGCAGCAACCCAATGCCAATTATACTTAACATGGAAGTCTCTTGGGTTGATAGGAGTGGGGCGTCCCTACTATATTCCTGATACAAATATCTGTGGAGATTCTGTGGAGATCCACTAGGTGAGTTAGATCCGTTCAGCAGAATGCTTCCATCTTCCAGAAAGAAAAGATGCCACACAGATAGTTTCCTAATCAAACATTGGTCATCGTTATTACTTTGGTGGCCCTAAGCTTTAAGAGACAAGGGTGTGGGTGGGTGGGTAGGGTGGGGTGGGAGCAGTGGGTCCCAGACAGGGCATTGTCTCTCAGTACTCCTTTAATGTAGTCACAGCTGAACACGAAACAATGTGCCCCACTTAACACAATAAACACTGGGACTCACAGCCTTGAGAGCCCCTCTGAGGGAAGCTGGCTCGCCTAGATAAGAGATCAAGTCTGGAAGACATGCTTTCATTTTCTCAGTGTGTGTTTTTAAATCAGATCTTGTGAACTATGTGTCTCTTAGATTTGGGGGTGAGGGAAAGGGGTGGGGGTATATGTTTTTTATTCAAATCCTGCTCCTTTTCAAATGATCAGTCTTGGGTGTGACACATTTGCTGCAAAATGGTGGGGACTTGGGGAAGAAAAAGAGGAAAGAGAGGGGTTAAATTTCACCCTCTCCATCTTGCAAACTACTTCTCAGGGAGATGGACTTTAACAGTTGGGTATACCTTACCAAAAATGTCCAGAAGGAAAGGGGGGCTGTGGGATGGCTCTTTAAATGATTGACTCTTCAACTATGTAAGCCCCACCCCTCATCTTTTATTCTCTCTCCCCAAACTCCTGCCTAAGAGTGAGTGGGCTCTTGCCAGAGCATGCAATAGAGCCAGGACAACATGGCCTATTAACTGAGCTGGGCACCTCCTCTAGCTGTCTTTTTTGCTGAGAGGTCCACATCCTGTCCATTTTAACTAATGTTTTATCTAAATGACCCCAACAACAAACCCTGAGAACCATGGAGGAGTGAAAACCTCACAGGCTAGACAAGGACCCAAGGGTGGTTTTAGCTGCGAGCTTGGGGAGCCTGACACCCGTTTCTGGTTCTACATGCTCTTCCTATCCCTAGCTGATTCCAATGTGCAGTCAGGGAGCAGGGACAGGTGCCCTCAATTTGCTATGGATCCTCATAACGAAAACCTGGCATTTGACTGGAGGGATTTCCTCCAGTGGATGGTCAAGGGTGGGCGATGGTCACAGTTTTCAGTTGGGCACTCTTTTTCATTTGGAACCAAACTTAAATTTGCTTGTGTTTCTAGAAGAGAAATGAGCCCTGGCAGTGGGGCCCAGAAGCCAGCCAGATGATAAGCACTTGCAATCTTGAGTACTTATCTCTGCCTGTATCTGGCGTTCTTGCATTTATAAAGTAAATCGGGAAATCTCACCACAGCAGGCTTTCCTGTGGAGGCTGGCATTTCCTGCCCTCCCCAGTGGGGACAGGAATGGAGGGAACGCGGGGCTGAAGCTCTGGCCTTCTCTTTTCAGCTCCCTTGTAATTGTTTAACTGCTGCAGGAAAAGTGGAAGCCGCTGAGTCCCACAATGCACTGGGCTGGAGCTATGGGGGCAGACATACCCACACAGCATTCGTACACATAAAATAAGAAGAAACATAGTAACTACTTGTTTTAACAGGCACACACGCACACCTCACAAGCACATTTAGCACATATGTGAATGTATACATGTGTTACTTGGAGAAAACAGTTAATATTCATCAATGAAACTGATCCGCTGTTGAAAAGCTGCCATTAAAAATTGCTTACAGTTAAATTACATTTTAGTACACTGGGAAAACAATATAAAATCCATGATTAAACATTTTGTTTTGTTTTGTTTTGTTTTGTTTTGTTTCCGAGGCAGACATGTCACTATGTAGCTCAAGCTGTCTTGGAACTCAGAGAGATCTACCTGTCTGTGTCTTCCAAGTGCTGGGATTAAAAGTGTGCCCCTATGCCTGGCATGGTTAAATATTTAATTATTTACTAATAAACATTGCCTTTGTGTAGGAAAAAAGCCTCTTCTTACCTCTCTCATTGATCTTAGGGAAAGTTCAATCCCAGTATCACTGCATTTGGTATTGGAAGAGGCCACTGTAACAAAGGCACAGACTTCACTTCTGTCAGAACACGTGAGTGTGACCGAGTGGCTTTATTCTGCTATCATAACTCCTCGTAGTATAGCACTGGAAGGATCTGACAGAAACTTGTTCCCAATTTCCAGATGATCAGAATGCCAAACATAAACTGTTTCTTTGTTCTTGAAAAGAATTTAAACACGTATTTCATTACTAGACATGGCAGACACTGAATGTCCCAAGGGACAACCACACCTGGGTATCAACAAGGAGTTTATGGATGGTTGTACAGCAGTGGAGCCCAGGGAGAGCTCACTCAGCCTGTTTAGTTTAATTCTCTTCTGTTTCTTGATTGCATTGCTATTGGCTCCCATGCCAGAGCTGGCCTGTGCAGTTGTCCTGTATGATGGGTGGTAGTGGAAGCATCACTAACCATGTCCACTCTCTTTTTCACTGTTTCATGCTTCCAACTTCCAGTGTAAGTAAATGATTAAATAAAGCATTTACTATCAGCCTATGCTTGCTTCCTTACACCCCAGGAGGAAGAGTCTCAAAGACAGGACAGAGGACTCACTCACCCGATGCCCCTTGTTTTGTGTCACTGTCTTGGCTCAGTGCTCAGGCTCAGCCTTGGTCCAATGCTACCACTAGACTGCAGACTCTTAGAGCTGGTTTCCCTTCTTCACTCCAAAGTTCAACCTAGAGCCCATATTATATTCAGTGGCTCGATGTTTTTGGTCACTGGGGTCTATGAACACCTTCAGTATTTTCTTCCGTTTTTATGACTTTGACATTTTGGAGCATAGTGGGGGAGCATGCCGAGAGGTAACACCCAGTAGGTGTTTGACTTTGTCTGAAGTGTATTTGTAATCAAGCTGAAGTACAGCCAAATCTGGAAGCGCACCACTGAAGTGAAGCATCTTCTGGTGACACCAAGTCCGAAGAGCAAGGACTGTCTGACCTAATCCTGCTTGTAACATCTGTCTTTGTGTGATTATAACAGTGCGTGGGATAGTCACCTGACAAAGGAGAGCAGTTTATGTAGCTCATGGTTCTGGAAATTCCTGTCTGTGGTCAGGCAGCCCTTGCTTTGGGCCTCTAGTCGCAGCAGTGGGAAATAGTCACAGACTGAGCTGTTCACAACATGAACCAGGAAACAGAGAGGCAAGACTGAGACAGTAACAACTCCATTCAAGAGCATCCTTTAATGACTAGAGGACCTCGAATAGTTTCCAACCTCCTAAAGGACCACAGCATCTCCAGGGCCACAGGTTTAACACATTACCATCTGGGGAATGGTATCTGTATGTAAACCTTAGCAGCGATGTTCTCCGTGATTTCTGGCCAAAGTCCTCCTGGCCAAGATTCTCTATTATAAACTTACTATTGTTTTGGACAGGAGTTTGAAAGAAGATACTTAGCATTTGGCAAAGTACTTTTGTGGGGAGACAAATGCCTGTTTCTCCTCACTTTCTCTTTGGCTCATTGAGTTTAGCATTTGTCGGTGGGTTTCCCATTGAGAAGTAATTACTGTGGTGTTTTAAGGGTGACTTCACTTCTTTGCTCTACAGTTGTTCGTTGGAATACTTGTGTACGGAAGAGTTGTTCTGCGCCAGGCACGATGGCCCATACTCTAATCCCAGGATTCCGTAGGTAAGGGCAGGAAGATAACCATTCCAGGCCAGCTTGAGACCCTCTATTAAAAGGAAAACCACAACAAAGCAAAACATGGTCTTCCTTCGTGTCTTTTCTCAAATATTTGTTCCTATCTACATGGATTTGCATGACATAGAACACTAATAATAATAATAATAATAATAATAATAATAATAATAATAATAATTGGATTCTTACTCATTACAGTCACCATTTAAGTTGTTCTTCACCCTGTCACTAAAACTTGAGCTGAGCTGCTGACATCAATATTTAGCGTGACACAAATGATTCTGAGAATATGAACTATGACCCTGTTTTCTCTGGATGATGGATTATTATTAATAAACCCCGAAGGGAGACCTGGCAATCCTACAATGGTGCATATGCATAAATATTCATCGGTGTCTACATTTTAACTACATTTTTTCCTTCTCTTTCGTTTCTTTTTAGGATGGGACTCTTGTAGCCCAAGCTAGCCTCTTGTAGCCCAAGCTAGCCTCGAGTTCACTCTACCAACTAAACTATGTCTCCAGCTCTAAATTCTCCTTAAAAAAAATAAAGGTCTCTAGGAATGTGGTTGTATAGTAATGTTAAAAAATGGAACTGACACACAGAGCTGTCAAGGATGATTATTATTATGTGATAGGGTGACTGTTGTGAACCTAAGATCACAAGAAGTGCAGAGAGGCAGTGTACTTCACTTCGGTGGCTGAGGCCCAGCTTTGGTCAAACAGTTCTAAGTTTGTGGCACATCTCTACTATGCAGTCCTACAGGGCTTTGGCTTAGCTGCTTATCTGACATTCCCAAGCCTCCATTCTCCTGTCAGAAAAGTGAGGATTGGTAACAGCCACGGTATCTAAGGACTATAGTGGAGATCAAATTATATTATATATAGAAGCACGTAGCACACTGGGTGGAATTCTACTTTTAGTATTAGCCATCTTGACAAACGTTTACTTTAAATGCCTCCCTGGTACGATTCACTTAACGAAATGAGGCTGCAGCTAACTGTAAAGCACGGAGTTTTAGCCACACTTGCCGAAGTGTGTGTCACCAGACCCCCCCCCCAAAAAAATTGTAAAAAAAAAAAAAATACTCTGAATTATTTACATCAAAATCAGCACCCCACACAAGGACTGGGTTCATAAATTTTCATTTACCAGAAAAACCAAATGTGTGACTGATTGCTGACTCACTGTCACAGAGTTAGGTGGCATGATAAGGTAGTCATGCCCTGGGGCTATATATTAATGCAAGAAAGCTTTGGGTTCATGGATACAAACAGTTGTGAGAGGTGCATGAATTGCATTTGCCCTTCAGAATTCCTCTGTTCTAGTGGATAAACCATGCTCTGTACCCATTTAAACATGGATGATGTTAGTATAGCGTTTGTACCTCCTTGACTTTTTGCACAACTACAGGGAAAACTGTCTTTTTTTATCAGCTGCAAAGATTCATCTTTTGGCTACAAAAGATCTCTGGCTTGTTTGGAGCTGAAAAAAAGGTGTCATTACCACCAGACATGTAGGAGTGTCTCCTGAGAGGGCTCATAGAGGAGAAAACTGTGAGGAGAAAGGAAAGCTGTTTGCATTCAGAACTTCCTGAGTGTTCAGGAGGCATTAACCTCACCCTGGTTCAAGCAAGAGTCTGTCTCTTGACCCACAGGGAGCCTGCTTTTCAGGGAGTGCAGGTCACTTAACAACCCTTAAACGTTTAGGGCAGCATTAGACTGGCAGGGAAAGATGGAGGCTCAGAGGCAGTTTAGAAAACGCTGGGCCATTTGACCAGAACACATTCGCTCAGGTACAAACACAGTTGGAGACCTTGGGACCTGGAATTGCTCAAAGCACCCTGGGCTCTTTCCATGGTGGGTGAGTTTGAGTCTGTCTTCTCCAATTCCATTTCCTGCCTTTAACTGCCACAGCTTGATGGTTGAGACTTAGCCACCCGTAACTGCTGAGGGAAGCAGGGGGAAAATTGAACGGCAGTCATCTCCTGTCTTGGCACAGGGCAGAGGGGGAGATGACCAAGTCCTGACCGGTGGCCATCCTTCACCAGTACTACCCTCTGTCTAAAAACCCTTCAGTTACGACTTGGGAATGCTGTGAGCCGTGCAGCAAGCTCTCTCTGCACTTCAGATCTTTTACTTTGAGCTTGGGAATAGAGAAGGACAAAGTGACGCACAGCCAGAGGGTGATGCCTAAGTTCTAGGGGAGGGACCCAATGGCTCAGTACATAGAAATGAGAGCAGAAAGGATAGAAGTCAATGTCTTTGCCCTAAGAGCTATGCTGACCAGTGGGCTATCCTATCTGGTCACTCACATCTGTCTCTCAATTATGAAGTCCTGTTCTATCTCTCCAAGCCTCAGTTTTCCTAGTCTTCTAAATGGGAATATGATCTTCTATTGGAAGTGGGAAGAGATAATTGCCGATGGTAAAGTCCTAAAGAGTACATCCCAGGTCCATGTGCAGTAAGCCAGGCCTTAAAACTTAATTTGAAAAGGAAAAAAAAAAATATTCCCCAGTGGCTAAAAATACGCTGTTGACACAAGCCTGTCTGCACTCCCAATCTTTCATTTTATATACAACAATTTATGTTTTTCCATTTTCGTTGGCTAGGGTTCTGTGTTTTGAAGGTAAGGTGTGGGGAGTCCTTCCGAGGTTCAATGGGAGACAGGGAATCGGATATAGTTTTTCTCTTTGGAACGGACTTTCATCCAGATTTAGAAAAAAATTGTTTAGGCTCTGCTAGCTACTGTAACCTCTAGTCCTCTGCCAAATGGCAACACAACAAAGACAGCGTCCTTTTCAAGTTTCTGGTTAATAAAACAACACAAGGCAAGACAAATAAACAGAAACAGAAGGCTTGGGTTCGCATAACTTAGCGTGCACATGTGTAGAGAGAGCTAGGCCCAGCCTCTTGCTTGGATGGCCATTGGCCATTTTCCCTAAGTCTGGACTTCGAGGATCCAAGATCTGCATGTCTCCACACAGAGGCCAGGAGAGCCTGGGAGACCTGCACGAACCTGTACACCCTTTGTGGTTTATTGTTGCTATTTGCTGTGACCTCTGACTCCGTGATCTGTGCTTGTGAAAAGCTTAGTTGGTATCTAAGCCTCTCTAGGCCATAGCAGCAGAGATATAGACATGATTGAGGAAGAGTGTCCTTGAATAGATGGGTGGAGGCGTGCCATCAGGAGAGTATGTATGGACAAGATGTGGCACATGCCTTATTTTTATGACAAGATCAACCTCCTCAGACCTCTGTCCTTTCTGCTTAGTGATATCCCATCTTAGAAATCACCTGTGAGTGAGGTGAGAACTTGAGGATTCTTGACAAAGTGACGGATGCAGAAGAGTGATATGGTGCAGGGTCCTGAAAGATTCATGGAGTTCTTGGAGTTGCTGGGTCCCACACTGTTCTGTGGAGCCTAGGAAGGGAGTTGACTGTGATCAGGAGATAGAACAGTTGCTTCTATCTCTTCTGTTCTATTCCTCTATGGGAAAAGAACTCATCTTTCAGCTCTCTCTTCCATCTACAGGAGTCATGGGGAAAGTGGCTTTCGTCACAGGACCCCAACTGGGACATAAGCCCCAGTTTTTTCCAGCAGTCAGTCAGGTCACTCTGTCTGTATAGAGCAGGGATTTCTCAGCTCTCCATCTCTGCTCTCAGGAGACATCTTCAGGCCATTATGAGGTAGTAGCCGAGGATCAGCTGCTGTTAACCCTGGAAACAGAGTAAATCCAACACTTGAAGAAGGGCCAGAGATTTATGATGTTTCAGAAGACAAATTGTCATAAAAACAGGGCCAGCGAACTTCCTTGCAATGTATTAAATGACAAGCTGAGCATGCAGAGGGGCTTTCTGTTACATGCAGCAAGTGAGACGACAGAAGAAGACTAGGTGAGGCGAGGCTGGGGGTGGGGTGGGCAGGGTCTGTTTTATCAGGATTGACCTTTTGCTTCCCTTTGCCCTGAAGTGTGGCTATTTTTGATCAGTTTCTCTGGGACTGTTCCTTAGAGGAACATGGCTCCTGTAATTCTCCCAGAATCCTTATTGGACCTCACATCCTTAGTAAGTGTTCTGTCAGACCACACACAATTCCACAATCCCAAAACTTGATAACATCCCCAGTCAGAAGTGGGGATTGAGCCATATGTCTCATGAATTAAACATTTAAGGGTTGGAAGGCTGTCTGTCCACTGACAGAACTCCCCTTCGGTCCTTCACTGCAGCCTGGTGTGCGCCTCCTTCCTGTGTTATCCTCTTTCTAGGGACTGCTGAGCCAGCCTCAGCTCCAGGCATAAGTAAGATCTGGCGACCTAAACAGAGCAAGTTCATTCTTCCTACAAACACTTGGCTCAGGAGCGGCTGTAATAATTGCTGGATTGTGGTTTTTACAAACAAGACGAGCTGTCAGCATCTTTCTAACTTCGCTGTGTGTATGAGATTGTGTGCTTGTGCACATGCACTTGTAGAAGCGCCCAAGTGTTTGCTCCGTGTCTGTGCAAATGGAGGCCAGTGGTCAGTGCAAGGTATCCAGTAGTAAGTGCGAGGTGTCTTCCTCAATTGCTTTCTGGCTCTGTGTGTGTGTGTGTGTGTGTGTGTGTGTGTGTGTGTGTGTGTGTGGTTTTGTTTTTAGATAGAGTTTCTCTCTGAACCTGGGACTCATCAGTTCAGCTGGACAGACTGGCCAGTGAACTCCAGGGATCTGTCTGTCCCATCCTGGCAGCACCAGGATCACAGAGGCACTCCATGTGCCTGGCTTTTTGATGAGTGTTGGCTAGGGCTATGAACTCAGTTCCTCATGTTTGCACAGCAGGTACTTAAGTGCCTGAGCCATCTCTCTTGCTCCTTATCTTTTCTTTTTAGTTTAAAAATACGTGTGTGTGTATATGTGTGTGTGTGTGTATGCGCGCGCGAGCTTGCCTGTGTGCATGAGTGCATGTATGCATATGTGTGTGTGCATATGTGCAAGAGTGCATGTATGAATATGTGTGTGTGCATGTGTGCATGAGTGTATGTGTGCATATGCGTGTGTATGCATGATAGATACCAGATTCTGGGGTTGTATAATAAGGGGGTCTCTAACCGGTCTAGACCAAGACCTTTTGCCCCTCTGTGTTTTTATCATCACACCAGGAGGCAATATGCTGTTGGCTTCTGATAGTGGAGTCCAAGATTGCCGCTCTCCTCTTGTGTCCTCTCAAGCAAAGGATATCCCATAACAGCTAGGAACTGAGTATCCCCACACATCACTGGTACTGAGGCTGAAAAACTATGGTTTAGATGTGCCAAGGACCAGCACTGAGATTTGCTTTATAGCCCATCACTAGGGTAGACTGTCTTGACTTGTGAAGCTATGGAATTTCCTAGAGTATTAATAAAATCAGTTCATAAAATCAGAGCCAGATTGGGGCTCAGCAAAGTCCTGAAGGCTGACCAGGTGTCTTTTGGAGAAGAGACAGGCTTGGAAGATGGCGAACTTTCCTGAAAGAGCTGAAGTTAGTCGATATGCACACCTTAATTAGATTGAGTGGTCTCTAGCCCAGTGTGGTTAGCTGTGGCTAAAATATGAAGACGCTTCCCTCTCCTCCTTACCCTGTCAGGTGTACCTCTATTGCTGAGGTCCCAGCAGGTTTCAGGTTTTGCCCAGGACACCTTTATTCCTGTGACTTTTCTCTTGACTAATAGGGCAAGGCCCATTATCATATTTTGTCCTTCTGCTTCTTGCTCGGCTTCTCCCTGGCACACATACATTGTGCCCTCTCATGCTTACGCTTCCTCTTCTGATGCCCAGGAGCTTGGGCTGAAGTTTATATCATAGAATGTTAAAAGCTTCTTTTCTTCTAGTCTTTTTGGTGTAAAAGTCACATTCTTCAATGCCATATGCCTCCTCTGAGTGTTGAGAGTCAAGACGTACGGCAGAGAAGGAGAAAGTCACATAGGTGACGGTGTCAAGATCTTATTTCATTGCAACACAGATTTCATAGATTTCCTTCCCCCAAGTCTGACTTATGGAGGAGGTAGCATGGGTAGAGAATAGTTTTATAGGTTTAGCCAGATGTTAGAAACATCTGGCAACTGGATGTTCATTTTTAAAAGAAGTTTTGGTTATTATGCTCGTAGGATGGAGACTGGGAGTTGAAAGTTTGCTTTTCTAGTGTCTCTGAGACCTTATAGCTTTGAGGACAAGGATTAACTGCAACAGCTAGGAGACAGGTTTGGGACCAGCTGAAGGCAGCTTTCCCCACTCAGTACCTTCATTTCGTCCTTGGAAGGTGAAGCACTCTCTGTTTCTGTTACAGTGAGTTACTAGAAATTTTAACTATAAATTTACAGAATACCTAGTCAATGACAGGCAGTGTACTAGGCTCTCTGGCCATGTTTTCTCCTTTTGCCTCTGTCCCCTTGTGTTAGAATCATTACTTTTCTAAGAGAGGTTTTTAATGCTTCTAAAAAGAATGCCGTTCCTTTCCTCCAGTATCTGAGTGGATATCCTGCTTGAGACTTAAACACATTGTTCCAGTCTTTAGGCGTTTTCCTGTTATCAACCCCAGTGTAATGCCTTTGTTGCTGCTTGCTTGTTTTCCCTGTAGTGCTGATGTTGTGTTTTGTGTTATACATTCGCTCGGTTTTCTTATAGAACTTGCCAAGTTGATGGTGTCAGTTATGCTTGAGAAAGCCTTCACATAGTATTAATGTACCCACTCCAAACTCACTGCCTGGGATCTGCATTACATACGCTTCAGGCTCCAGATGTGTGACTCCGTTGATACATTTGAAGAAAGCATTGTATTTTCTTGGGGAGATGGCTCTTGTATGCAAATCTCTGTCCCATCAAAGACAGTCTGGTGAAAAAGGAGACTGTATTCAGTGCTCAAACCTATGCTTCAAAAAAGGAAAGGCTGAGCCAAGTGAGGTACTGAACACTTGCAATCCCAGCACTTAGAATACTAAGGCAGGGTAATCCCAAGTCTGGGGCCAGCCTGGTCTACATAAATCATTCCGTGTTAGACATTTGGATCTGCTGACTGACTGAATGAGCAGGGGTCAGTGGAATCTCACCGTTTCAGCATGCTGTGATCAGCATGCAAAGCTCATTTATTCTGAACAGTTTCCTGGAAGTTTGACGCTATTTTCTCGCTGACCTATAGGTAGCTCTTAGTTAGGGAGTCTTTCTACAATCTTCTAGAGGTTGTTTGCAGCCGCAGGGTGAAGCAAAAATAGAAGATAGATGTTAAGAGGAAAAATGTTGGGACCTTTTGAAGGAGCACAGCAGTGAAGTTGTTTGTGAAGAGTCGGTGAGAAACAAAACTCTAAATTTTAAGAGGTGAGGAAAGTTCACAACTTGTATATGAGCAACCTAGATAGAGTCTAGGAGAGTCTGTAAGATGTAGACCCACAACTCAAGTCTCTGGCCTTCTAGATCATCCCAGCTTTTGCAGTGAAGAGACCTTCAATTGTTAACATAGAACCTGGCAAAGGGTCTGTAGTTGAAGACAGGATTGAACAAGCCAGTGCCCCGGGAAGCTCTTTTCCCATCTGTTTCGAGAGGTTCGGTTCCATTGTTTGAACATTATTTGGGATTTAGCTTGGAAGATTTACCAGAATTTGGACTGCTTTGGAGTGGGTGGGCTCTCTTTGCTCAGGTTAGTCAGCAGGCTGTAACATCTTGTTTTGGTAAACCAGCGGATGAGAGGAGCTGGTTTGTCAGAAACGCCTTAGCCTGGAATGGAAAGGGCCAGCAAAAGCAGAAGAGAAGACAATGTTGTTTGGAAGTGTCCCTTTACAGTGATATGTGTAAAGTCTTTCAAATTTTAGAAAAGAAAGCTCATTGCAGGGAAGAGAGGTTGTTTACTTTCTAAAAAAATGTTTTAAAGGCAACTTTGGAGACCATAGAGTTCTTTATATGTTCTGTCTTCCTTGTGCTGCTCAGTGAATCTTATGCTGAGTGACCAGACCCCCGAGAATTGGTGATAAACTAGAACCTCACTCTTTGTTGCATCCTCTTTAGGGGAAAGGTCGTGTTGTTCCTTTGTTTGTTTACTTGTTTGTTTTGTTTTATCTCAAACATTAAGAGGAGTATTTTTCTGTGAATGGATTCTTTTTTTACAACAAAGAAAGCAGAATGATAACTATGTAAAATATCAACTTTCACTCACTGTTTGGGTATCACTACCGCACGAGATCCTCCAAATACCTTTAACTCTATAAAGTTTCCATTATTTCACTTAGTCAGAAAATTCTGCCAGCTAAATCTTTACTAAGATTTTTTTTTACTGAAAAATTTTTTTAAACTAGCTCTTCCCATATCTACCAAGTTTAAAGAGATGGCATAGTTCGTGTATCAGATGTCCATAAAGTGTAGCTCCAGAAATTCAGATTATGCTTCCCATATTCGTTAAAAAGGTTTTCTTTGTGTACTGGATGGCTTATTTTAGGCTTAGAAGCATATATGCCGTTATTGGGGGGGGGCAGTTAATTCATATTTCTGTCTAGGTGGCTTCATCATCTTTATGTTCTTGAAGATCACTTAAGATGAAAGACGTTAAACTAAGGTAGACTTTAGGTATCTGGGCTTCTGTTTACAGACCCTCTCCATAATACTTATTTCTGGTGCAGGGCATCAAAGGAAGAAAAAAAAAAAACTGAAAAGTTAGCCCCGTCCTTTTAAAAAATATGTCAAAGGCCCCCCAACTCTTTAACAACACAGGAAATGTCAAATATTATATGGATATAAATAACTCAGTAAAACAGGGTTACAAGAACATCTGGCTTTGCACAGTTCCACGTACTCGGCTGGCGCAGAGATATTTCAGTAATACTATCCAGCCATTGGGCTGCGAGAGGCTGTGGGGCACAGAAGGGAATTTGAGTGTCGAGTGAAAACTGGGGTTGTAAAAAGGTCTGAGTTTATCTGCCTAACCCACCGTAATCTGTCCAGTCATTTGCTCTGGGGGCTCTTAAGAGAGGAACACTGACCCCCCACCCCCCACCCCACTGGAAGCCAGTCTCTTAGACAGATACCCTTGGGATCCCAAGGTTAGGGATGGAGGGCAGAAGGTTAACGGCCCTCAAGGAGTGAGCTGCCCCAGTGATAACTGCGGAGATCATTTTTTAAAAGGGACATCTCAATTTTCTCAGAACTTCCAGGTCTATGTGGGCTCTGATGTTCTGGCGACCATCTGCAGGGAAATGGTGGCCTGCCTCTCCTTTGTTCTGGCCAGCATGTCTCTTGCCTGATGGGCTCAATTCTTTGGTTCTTTACCTCACTTCCTTGAACCACATTCTCCACTGGAGATTTTCCTTTTACTTTTAAGGTCTGGTTTCCTTGGGTTTTAGGCAAACGACCACTGGGGGCAGGCAAGCTGGGCACTGCAGACTAGCTGGTGTTCATTCCTTTCACTTTCATGCACTTAAAAAAAAAGTGACCCAAATACACACACACACACATGCATGCACTCATATATACATACATGCATGCACTCACACACACATACATGCATGCATGTACTACACACACAGACACACACATACATGCACTCATATATACATGCATACATGTATGTGCATACACACATACATGCATGCACTCACACACATGCATGCATGCATGTACTCACACACACATGCATACATGTGTGTGCATGCACTTGCTCACTCACACACACGTATGCACTCACTCATGCACTCATGCACGCATGCATGCACACCTACATCAACACAGGAAGTTGACATTTATGGTTTTCCTCTATCTCCAAATTATGAAATCCAACATTATTGGCAATATCAAGACAACGTCATCATGTCAAAAGAGAACAGAGAGAAACAGAAACAGTTGTGCTGTATCTGAGGTCCTCGAGGTCCCTCACCAGGTCACATTTTCACTATTTCCTCTGTGGAAACGAGTGATTATTGTGGGCCAAGCACCATAGCGGGTGAGTCTCCAAGTCTCACCTGTCCTTCAAGTGGGTTAGCAGCTAAAGGAGTTTTATTATGTTACCAAGGCCATGCAAGGCAATACTATGTTGCAATAGAGTGCAATCTCTATTTTAAAATAAGACAAACCATTTGAAACTGATAAAATAATGCACTTGAATATCTCTTGCCAACCTTTGGCATATCTATTTGTATTTGTATTTTTCTGTTTCTTCGACAGTGGGTATTTTTTATATTATGTTTTAGTCTTTTTGATAATAGGCCTTTGTGGTTGCTTGTATTTTTTAAATATATTTGTAGTTAAAATAGCATCACATCACATCACTTTCTCCCTTCCCTTGCCTACCTCTACTTTCTCCATGTCTGCCACTCTTAATTTGATAGCCTCTTTTTCTTTGATTATTATTGCTACATACATATGTTTCACTATATATGTATATGTGTATGTGTATATATGTATGTATATATGTATGTATATGTGTATGTGCATGTGTTTGTATATGTGCATGTGCACATATGTCAACATATGTGTATATGTATGTATGTGATGTATATGATGTACATGTATGTATATGACGTATGTGTATATGTATGCACAAATGCATGAACACAACCTTCTGTGTCTGCTTTTGTTGTCTGTGTATATGTGTATTAGAAGTGACCACTCTGGATTGAATGGGTGACAAAGGGGCTCATCTCTGGGTGAGGCTAATTCTCCCTCTCTATACAGCTGTTTAGTAGCATGTAATTCCTTGTCTAGGGGTGGGACAGGACCCATGGAATTTCCCCTTCCATGTTAACATGACAATTGTCATTGTTCCAGTCTTGTTTGTTCAGCCATTTCTAAGAGAGACTGTTTGACAGCACACATCCTGGTATCCTGCCTTTCATAACCTCTCCTCCACACTACTCTGTGATGTTCCCTGAGTCATAGATGCAGGAGCTGTAATGGAGGTGTATCTGTTAGGGATGGACTCCCCATGGTCTTTGTGTGAGCTTCTGCGGAGGTCTCCTTTTGCTGTAAACATTGGCTTCTTGATGAGTGGTGGTAGCTACACTTACCTGTGAGTGTAAGGAGAAAGTTAAGAACATTGTAAGAAACTGTGCTGGTCTAAGGAGGTAGAGATGGTATATTCTTTTCTAAGGTTCATGATCTAAGTAGCCCTGGCTATATATATTCTATTGCTGCACATGATTTACCCCCTCTTGAGTGGGCTTTAAGACCAACTAGACAGCTGTAGGTTACCAACAGCATATGAGTACCACTTACTGCACCCTTGTGGGTAGTTTCTTCTTTTTCTATTGCTTCCTTCCTTCCTTCCTTCCTTCCTTCCTTCCTTCCTTCCTTCCTTCCTCTTTTTTCTTTGTTCCTATCTTTATTTTCTTCCTTCCTTCTTTCTTTCCTTCCTTTCTTTCTTGACAAGTCTCACCGTATATCCCTGGCTGGCCTGGAAGTTGCTTGTGGACTAGGCTGGCCACAAATTCACACAGCCACCTTCCTGTGCTTCCCGAGTACTGAGACAAAAGACATGGTCATCATCCCCAGTTGCAACAGTATTCTTGTAATTGTGACAAAAAAAAAACATCTTATGGAAGGAAGGGTTTATTTTGGCTTCCCGTTCCCCAGCCATCCACACTTAGGAAGCAGAGGGTGATTTTCTCATGCTCAGTTGCTCTCCCCTTCTTATTCAGTCAGAGAGAATAGCCCTGGGACAATAACGCCCACCTTTCTGCCAAATCTTCTCACCTCAGTGTAATCTAGAAAAATTTCAGAGACTTGTCTCTTGTAATAAGTTTTCCTGCTGATCTCACAATATGAACCTTCAAAAACAGTGTTTCTGATAGTTATCTGATCTTTGGGTAAAATCAGTGTAGATGAGGGAGGTGCAGAGTTCAACAGATGAATGGCTTGATGCTTCAGCACCAGGAAGTGGCAGCACCATAGCAGAAAGTAGAATCACTCCAGCCTCAGGAAGTAGCAGCAGTCTCTAACAGCATCCGGAAGTGGCGGCACTTTAACATAGAAAGTGGAGGCACTCAAGTACCAAGAAGTGGAGGCACTCCAGCACCAGGATGTGGAGACACTCTAGCATAGGAAGTAGCAGTACTCAAGCACCAGGAAGTAGAAGCACTCCAGCAGAGGAAGTAGAGGCACCCCAGTACCAAGAGGTAGAGGCACTCCAGCATAGGAAGTAGCAGCACTCAAGCACCGGGAAGTGGAAGCACCCTAGCATCAGGAAGTGGAGGCACTCTAACATAGGAAATAGCAGCACTCGAGCACCAGGAAGTGGAAGCACCCTAGCATCAGGAAGTGGAGGCACTCTAACAAAGGAAATAGCAGCACTCGAGCACCAGGAAGTGGAAGCACCCTAGCATCAGGAAGTGGAGGCACTCTAGCATAGGAAATAGCAGCACTCGAGCACCAGGAAGTGGAAGCACCCTAGCATCAGGAAGTGGAGGCACTCTAACATAGGAAATAGCAGCACTCGAGCACCAGGAAGTGGAAGCACCCTAGCATCAGGAAGTGGAGGCACTCTAACATAGGAAATAGCAGCACTCGAGCACCAGGAAGTGGAAGCACCCTAGCATCAGGAAGTGGAGGCACTCTAACATAGGAAATAGCAGCACTCGAGCACCAGGAAGTGGAAGCACCCTAGCATCAGGAAGTGGAGGCACTCTAACATAGGAAATAGCAGCACTCGAGCACCAGGAAGTAGCAATGAGACTGATTCCTTTCAAAGCAGGAAGGAAGACAGTTGAGCTGAAAGAAATCTCTTCATTTAGAGTTATGATTTAGTTCTTCAAGATTCCAGGAAGCCCAAAAGTGCTCCCGGTAAGGTATGTATTTTCTGTCCTTCCTCAAATGACAATATTCTTTCCATTCCTCAGCCAGTTGGTTGGTTCAACTTCTATAAATTAAATTCTGGTATAAACATTTCTAAGCTGTGTGATTGATTAATTTTTTTGCACTGGAGGTGAAACCCAGGGCCCCCTCACATGTTAAGAACAATTCTATCAACAAGCCTCACCCACAACCTCAACCATTTTGTATCCAGGGCACTCTGTGGGTGTTAAGGTCTGGTCCAGGACAGATTTTGATTTCAAGTCAGGTAAAGAAAGACCAGCAAACATCATCAAAGGCACACTATATAAGCACTGTGTTAGAGGTGAGAGGAAGACAACAATTTGGATAGAATGTGATGAATTAGAAGTTATCAGGGCAAGCTTGGCAAGGAGTACTCACAAGTCTAGTAGCACTTTGCATGCAGATCTTTCCTCGCTGGCTCCCTGTCATCTTATGTTAATTGTATTCTGTCCCTGTTCCCACACATATGAGCTCTGTAGATTTGACTTCAAAGTGGTCTCAGCACCGTAGTCTTACTGTAGGCTGTGTAAGCTGTATGCTGAGTTCCCTGGGACATGGAGAAAGTTTCTTAGACTTATATGATGGCAGAGACCCAGTTGCCCCTCCCTCTGCCACATCTAGCCCATCCACAGACCAACTCCCCACTGAGGTCACCTCCCAATCTGCTTGTTTTTCTGTGATTACAGTCTACCCAGTCTACCCCTTCCCATCTCATGCTGTTCCAGCAACTTGATGGAACAAACTCCACCCAGGCACCTCAGTGACACCAGGCCAGCACACTTCAGGAAATGGAAACGGACAGAAGCTCCTGCCTTCTGCTGTTGCAAAAGTGGCTTAGTGGGGCAAGACGCCAGCTTTGAGCCCTTGGCTGGAGCTAAGAGGTCTGCAACCCCTTCCCCAGAGATTCCCATCTGGGGAAGTGCCTGGGGGCCAAGTGCCTTGGCAGCCTTGACATTAAACACTCAGGTGAGGCATTTTCCATCTGGCTAAGAAGCCCTTATTATATTGTCAAACAAGACTACAATGTGCAGAAGAAACAACTGATGGATTCTTGCTGAGTTGGGGATGAGAGGGAGGAATTGTTTTACACTGAGGTAAACATCTCTGATGCTGAGATCCCAGGCAGCATTTTCATTAACACAGAAGTCAGGGCAGGGAGGGTACAACATGGGGGCTTTGGATGCCTCCTGCTACCTCCTAGGCTCATCCTGCCTGTGGCAGGGAGTAAAGAGACTGCAGTAGTAATGACACTCCTCCACCCTGTCCAGAGTTCTCCCCCCCCCCCCCCACTGTTCAGAACCTTCTTTCTGTTACTGGAGCCCCCTGGCTTCTGCTTTCTCACAACCCTCCTCTGTAGACTCCAGGGAAGACAGTCTTTTTGCTGATGTTGTTCTTAAGAATATTTTTCTTTAAACATTTTTTTTGGGGGGGGAGGGGAGGTTGGAGAGATAGCTCAGTGGTTAGGAGCACTGACTGCTCTTCCAAAGGTCATGAGTTCAATTCGCAGCAACCTCCTGGTAGCTCACAATCATCTGCTAACAGGATCAGATGTCCTCTTCTGGTGTGTCTGAAAACAGCAATAGTGTACTTATACGTAAAATAAATATATTAATTTTAAACTTGAACTCAGGCTCTCATATATACCAGCAAAAGGTCCAACAGAGCCATATTCCCATATATCTCTAGCCCTTTTATTACCTCTTATATTTTTAAGTTTTTCTGATAGTGTTTTATTATGTATTACAAGTAGGCCTTGAACTTATAATCCTCCTGCCACCAATTCCCAAATTGCTGAGGTTACAAACTTTTGCCAGCAAGCCTAGGTTAAAAACTTTAAAAGCTTTTTTAAAACAGAGTTCAATTTAACGTTAGTTATTTAGTCCTGAGGATGCTCAAAACTGTGTCCATGCCAGTGGTACTGAGGGGGTCTGTTGGGATGGTATAGGATGGTTGTAAATCACACGATAACCCTCCAGAAGACTATACCAGGGTCTTTCTGCCAAAGAAGATTTGCATTTTGAACAGTTTAGAAAGTGTTAAAAAAAAAAAGTCAGTATTGGGAATTGAACTCAGGGCCTCATACATACTAATGAACATTGTCTCTGAACTACAATCCCAGCCCAAAGTCAATGGCTTCCTTCCTTCCTCCTCAGTGGCTTCCTTCCTTCCTCCTCTTCTTGCTCCTCTTTTAATGGTATAGGTATTTGAATCTAGGGCCTCAGTGTGCAAGGCAATCTTATCACTGAGCTGCAATACCAGCCCTGTATTAACAACCCCTTCCCCCCCTTAACCCCTGACTTCTTTCCTAATTTGCTTTGCACCAGTAGAACATGTTTCTCACACAGAGCTCCACACGTCTTTTCTTTGTTTGTGATTCCGGTGGTATGTGTATGAGTAGAGGCCCAAGATTGAAGTCAGGAAGCTTTCTCCATTATTCTTCCACCTTGTCCTTTGAGTCAGACTCTCTCCATCAAACCCAGAGCTCACTGATTAGACTTGCTCATCAGCTTGTTCCATGGAGCCCCTGTCTACCCAAGTCCCCTCTCCCATTGTTTTAACAGTAAACTCTACCCTGTAGCTTTGAACTTTTCAGACAGAGCCTTAATGAGTAACCCTGGGTGGCTTCAAACTCACAGAGATCCATCCATCCATCTCTGGTTCCTGAGCATTGGGACTAAAGGTACTTGCTAACATACCCAGAAGCTTTGAATTTCCTGTGTGGGGATGCTATCACTGCATGTCAAACCCAGCTCCTTGTTGCAGCTTCACACCTTAGTCCCTTTGGTGTCTTCAGAACCCCTCTTAGCTCACTCCCCATGGGGACAACCCTGTGTTGGTCTGACTTAGCAGCCTCCTCCAGCCTCAGTGATTGACTCAAATGTGGTCATTTGTACTAAGGTGGTCCAATCTGAGTGGATACAGGCACCTTCTCTCCTGTGCAGCCCAGCCACGAGGATGAGACACGTGGAACCACCACAACCGTTTTGTAGTCACGAGAGAACTTAATCTGAGGATGAAGCAAAACACTAAAATGGACAGAAAAGAACAAAATTTCAGGACAGCAATGCAGACAGGTCATATTAAACCTCACCAATGATGTTAGCTACAGTCCAGTACTGTGTATATCACTATAAACTTGGTTTTCCGTACCTGATAACACAAAGAATACCCAATATAGCTTCTTTCTTATTGGAAGAGTAAAATCTTTTCTTCATATATAACTCATAAAAAAATCAAAACACAAAGAAGCAAATAAAAATCACCTACAATTTTGACAAATAGGATAATAGCTATGAACACTTTGGGATTCCTTTCCTATTTTTCTTGGGCAGGAGGTAAAATTAAGACTTACTCTTACTGAATATTTTTATTGTATGAAATTTCATGTGTCCTTATGGGGTTTTTAAAGGTGACTTCCAAAATGATGTTGTATTTTGACTATTGACTACAGTTATTTTCAGAGCTGGTATGATTCAACTTCTTTTCAACTATTTTACACTTGTGTGTTACTTTGTAATCTCTTACAAGTTTTATTACTTGTGGTTTTGTTGTTGTTGTTTGTATTTCTTTTCTTTCCTCCTCTTCCTCCTCCTCCTTCTTCCTCTCATCCCCCCACCCCCACCCTCTTTCATGATCTCACTCTGTAGTCCATGGAGGGAAGGGAAGATTTTCCTGCAGGGCCATTCTGGTATGTATTAGGCAGCTGGTACCTAGAGGAGCCTGTGAGGTAGGAGAGACCTTTCTGTACAGAGGGAAAGGAGTGGAAAAAGTTATGTGTGAAGAAAAACTTTAAGGTCAGTGTGCTGGAATGCAGAGAGAAATGGGAAGGAATCGGAGAAGAGGCAGAACCCCTGCAGGAGGGACCTTAGAGGCCACACTAAGAACTTGGGCATTTTTTTCCTAGGGGTGGGGGTTAATGCAGAGATCAAATATCACAGGTGTCAAGTTATCAAAGCTTAACTGGCAAGCAGGCTACTGGAAGGATTGAGGACTTAGGCAGACTGATGTGGGCTGATGATGTGTTCATGAGTGTGGACAGATGGGCAGGAAGGAGACACTGAGGAGAAATGTGGGAGAAGACAGAGTCCCCTTTGTGTCCGTCTCTGCTCATGGATGGATGCTATGTACTTAGGGAAAAGATCGTGGGAGCCCCAGGGCCAGGGCATGAGTACTGTGGCCTGAAGCTCATGAGAAAAATCTTAGCTAGAGAGGCACATTTGGAAGCTTTCTTAAACAGATGGCATCCATAGTTGAACTCAAATGAGGGATGGTAAGAAGAGCTGTCCCTCACCAGAAGGTTCAGTAGAGCAACCACTTCTACTGACTGGCTCTAAAGGGTAACCCTCCTGAAGACATGCACAGGAACATCAGAGAAGAGAAAAGGCAGAACAGTAGTGTCACCACACCCAATCCCCTCAAAAGGGGAGCCTGTAAAAAAGGGGGTTAGAACTTCCAGTGCTAGAGGGCTCAGTTTAAGTTAGGACAAAAATGCCCATTAGATCTATGGCATTTGAACCTTTAATTTAGCAAGAATTATTCCAGAGGTACAATGGGGGAGAAACCCAGGTGTGGCGTAAGGAGAACTGTGGAGGCGGGTTTGATGGAAAACTTCTAAGAATTTTGCTGGAGAGGGAAGAATGAGCTAATGGTTCTCAACTTTGTTCACTACTGTTCTGTGAGATTGTTTAAAACTTTCTCAGTGCCTGTCTTAGTTAGAATTTTAGTGCTGTAAAGAAACACCATGACCAAGGCAGCTCTTATAAAGGACAACACTGAATTCAGACTGGCTTACAGGTTTAGATGTTTAGTCCATTATTATCATGGCAGGAAGCATGGCAGCATCCAGGCAGACAGAATGCTACAGGAGTGAAGAGTGCTACATCTTGATCCTAAGGCAGCAGAAAGGAACTTTGTCCCACACCAGGCAGGACTTGGGAATAGGGGACCTCAAAGCCCACTCCCACAGAGACACACATTTTCCAACAAGACCATACCTACTCCAACAAGGCCACACCTTCTAATAGTGCCATTCCCCATGGGCCAAGCATTCACAAACATCAGCCACTGGGGGCCACATCTATTCAGACCATCACAGAGTCAGTGGCAATGACCACACATTTAACACTGGAACCTCTCAATGTTAGACCCAGGTATTGTAATAATTCATACAGTTCCTCTCCCTGAGCTCTTGCTCCAGGTTCTAGCATTTAGCTGACCCCATTGTCAGCTTACAGTTCTGAAATTTCTCAGAGCCTTTAAGACATTCACTCTTTCATGTAGTCTGTGATTACCCACCCCCACCCCAACAGACCACCAAACAAGATGCTGGCCAGGATACACAGTGTATGGGCTGCCTGTGTGCACCCTCTGTATCCTCGGAAGGCTTGGATTCCCTCTGCTCTCCTCAGGCATACAACAGGCTCATCACACTGAAGTAATTCCTGGCATCTGGTGGTATTATCTGACTTGGTCTCTGGCAGACAGTGTCTCTGGCCATTGCTCTCCATGCTTTTCCTTTCTTGGAGGGGACACACCCACTTTGTTGACTGGAGCTTGAGATTTTCGGATGGTCACCTGACAGCAGAACTGTGTGAACTATGGGGAGTGGGCTGGGAACACAGACTGGCCCAGATCTTGCATCCTGAAGCAGAGCAGAGTGGGGACAGGTTGGGGGTTTCTCTTGTCTCTACACCCTTGAACCCTTCATTCAATCAAGTTCAGTGGGACGCCCATTCAAAGTCTGTTGATGCTATTAAAACTTGGGCCCTGCAAATGTTAGTCTTTCACTGTCTTAACAAGAATGCTGATGAGAACTTTTAGATAGCTAAAATGGAGACCAGATGCTGCTTCTCAGTTATACTTTAAAATGTGTGCAGTGGTGTGACAGAAGCAAATCGTGACTAATTCAAGCAAGAGAGATTCTAGCACAGAGGAGGAAACGGTGAACAGAGAAGCACACAGCAGGTGTGCAGGACCTCCATCTCCCCATCACTACCTTCCCCCTTGGAATGAATGTTGGGTTTTGTTGTACTTAGAAGTGCTCTTATGAGCCTGAATAACTCCCTTCGTCTTTAGTTACACAGGTGCCTTTCCATGAACTATGGCGGTACGTGGCCATGCTGCCTCTGCAGTCAGGAAGCAGAGATGGATGGGTGCTGGTGCCCAGCTCCCTTTACTTTCTCTTCTTTATTCACGCCAGGACTCCAGACCATGGAATGGTGCTCCGCACAGCTAAGAAGGGTCTTCCTACCTCAACCTGATCTAGATAATCTCCCACGGGTATGTGTAGGAACTTGTCCTCTAGATAATTCCAGATCCTGTCAGGTTGATGACATTAACCATCACATATGCTAAACATTTAATTAAAAAATGAAACAAACAACAACAAAAAAAACCCTTCACGTTTGACCTTTGTCCCTAGTTCCTAGCAGAGATGAAAGGAGTAGTTTGTTGTTTCTAGTGATATGATTTCTCACTAGCACCTGAGTTTACGTGAATGAGGTGGATCTTGGTGGGTGGGGTTAGTTGCCAGAGGAGCCAGGCCTATGAGTGAGATAGAAACTTTCAGCCTTAGCTCCTAACTTCTAAAGAGTGGAGGAGGAGCTAGAGGTTGAGTTTAATTACCCTTACTCCACCATGCTCATGAAGTAAAGCTTCCATGATGACCCTGAGCTATGGCATTTGGAGACCCTTCAGGTCGTCACCATACACCAGTCCATGTGCTGGAAAAGCGGTACCCCGAATAGCCAACACAGACTCAGGGCCCTTTTGTGGTCCTCATCCTGTTTAGTCTTCACCTGAGTGCTCACTTGTATGTGTCCTAGTTAGGGTTTCTATTGCTGTGAAGAAACACCATCACCACAACAACTTGTACACAGGAAAGCATCTAATGGGGGCTGGCTTAGAGCACTGGTTCAGTCCATTGTCATCATGGCAGGCAGACAGACATGGTGAGAGTCCTACATTCAGATTGTTAGGTAGCAGAGAGAATAACATTGGTCCTGGCTTGAGATTCTGAAACCTCAAAGCTCACCCCCAATAACATACTTCCTCTAACATCTCCCAATGCTACCATTTCCTGTGAGCATAAGGGGGCCATTTTCATTCAAACCATGAATATCCTTTAAGGCTCTTAATCATGGCTGACAAGAGATAGACTTTTAGTTCTAGTAACCATTCTTGCAAAGTATGAAGCCAATGAAGGAGTTCTTGGGAACCCCTGACTGATAGCCTGTTGGTAGGAAGTATGGCAGACCCCATTCCTGGTTGGTCTCTAAAGTGGAGTTGACTTTTAGGGCAGCCTGAAGTTTGGAGAACCCGACATTACTCTAGGTAGACAATATGGATATGAGATGTAATTGTCAGAAAGCCAATTGGTACTTAGTGAATTGGAGAATTGTCTAATGTGGCAGAGACATATATTTGGTGTCAAAACTGTTGTCAACACAGGGAAAAGATATTTTTTCATTCATTTATTTGCTTGCTTTGGTTAGTTTGCTTAATTGCTAGGTCCCTCCCATACACAACGTAGGGTGTGCTAGCTCACCGAGCCTCTCTGGTGTGACCCTGTAAGACAGGCAGGTGCTGAATAGAAATGCCACAGTTTAGCTGAGTGAAATGCCCATGGGCCAATCCAAGGAGAGAGCTTGAAGGATTAGCTAGAGTATTGATCAGCATTTCAGAGAAGACCTGTATTAGTTAGCAGTAGCTAATAGTAGTTAGTAGTAACTAATACACCTTGAGCATCTACGTTAGGCAGTGAAACAGGTGCTGGGGTCAGTGCCATGAACAAGACATTCTCTGCCATATGAAATCCATCAATCTCATTTCTAACTACAAAACATATTACCCTCCCCAAAGACATTCTTGGGCATCACACAAATTATAGTTTATTGGTAGATACAGATGCATAGGACAATTATATGAGCTTAGATTTCAGCGAGGAATACTTTGAGAGAATGAAGCAAGGAAGTAGCTAAGTTGATTTAGGTGGGTTGAGAAAAACTCTCTAGAAACAACCAAAAAATATACATAAAACTGCATCGTTGTTTAAATAAACTCTATAGAAGAATATAGTCCTACATTTAAAAAGAGGGAGAGAGAGAAACCTTAAGTCCATCAATTCGAAGGGGGCACCAAGATCCAGTTGAGTTCGGTTACTAAGAACATATGGTGAATGGCAAGTGACTCAGATCCTGACTCCTTGGACATGATGCTCTGGTCACTCCAGTCCTTAATGGGGTGCTTGAAACTGGTCCATATACTTAATCCCTGAGGCTTAGTTTTCTCATGTGTCAAATGGACACAACAGTAGCATTTACTTCAGGATGTTGCGTTGAGGGCAAAATGGATTAACACACGAAAAGGTTGAGAGTAGTGCCTGGCATAGAGCAGGCACTTAATAAATGTGGCATTACAGAATAAAGATTGCATTACAGTAGGCACATCTTTTAAACTGGGATTTCAAAGTTGGGTGTGGACAACAAAGCTCTGGATGTCCAGATAGAAAGAACAAGTGACATTTAAACAAGAAGTCACCAAACGGAAGCTGTCATAATATAGGCAACAGTAGAGATTAGGAAATGGTCATATGGTCTTACAATCAGCGACTCTGTGCAGAAACCTTGTATGTTAATAGTAGGCTATCTGGGAAGACACAGCAGGTGCTAAGAATTCCTGAAAGTGAATGAAGGGACCCCAGGGACTGTAAGGAAAGCACCATACTCCTTCCCAGTGATGAAGGTCAACTGAAACCAAGTATCTTCCTTAACTGCTTGCCGCTTTGGATTTTGAGACAGGAATGCTACAAACTGGCTGTTCACTGATTCCAATAGACTAGCTGGTCAGCAAGCCCCAGCATCTTCCTGTCTCACCTACTCAAGGGTGGGATTACAGGTGCATCACTGGCTTTTAATACGGGTGCTGGTGATCCAAACTCAGCTTCTCTTTATGAGGGTTACTGAGTTCCAAACTCAGTTTTCCTGCTTGCACCACAAACCCTTTATGGACTGTGCCATCTCTCCAGCCCCTCAAGAACCTTGCTTACTGACACATTAAGGTTTTGAGATGACCCTGAATTAAAGACAGAATGAAAGGCAAGGCTGAGAAGTCTTTAGAAGGAAAAGAAAAGGATGTTTTTCCTCATCCCCCTGTGCATGGTCTTATGATTGACTGCTGGGAGGTCTCAGAAGCAATTCCCTGCTCTGCGTTTGCTTGCTGTGAAGGCTTGGGAAGCTACATGGCTGCCAACATAGAAGAAGACGGGTGGGTGGAGGAAGTTTTACCTTATCCTGGAAAAGAGACCAGTTCAGAATTTCAAGTCTCTCCTCTCAGACGACTTGAAAGCAATATTAGCAAGCTGTAGCACATGGTGCCCGCGGAGCATTTCAGAGTGTTAAATAACTCCTATAACTCTTGCAGTGTGCACACACAGAGGACTTGACACCACATGGGTGAGGTGGAACAATTATGCATCTCTATACTTGGAATCAGAAAGACCCTGTGAGAATTCCAAAGACCTCTCCTTGTAAAGACTGTTTAAAAACACGTAGTCTTCTAAGAAAGTGAAGTAAAAATACCAGTTTTTATAATCAGCTTTGATTTAAAATGAAACACCTTATTTATAATTGATACTTCTCCTTTTTGATCTTCACAAATAATTGAATATTTTAATTTTTTTTTCAAAATACAGAATCTTACCATGTACTCCTTGCCTGCCTGGAATTTGCTATGTAGACCAGGCGGGTCTTCAACTCACAGAGATCTACCTGCCTCTGCCTCTTGAGTGCTAGAATTACAAGAATGAGCCACTACAACCAGAAATTTAGGATGTTTTTAAAGAGAAAAAAAAAAACACCCTACAAATTCTATGAGCTGAGATTTTACTTTTTTCCCCTTTATATCTTTAACTTCAGTTTTAATCAAATAGATTGATCATGTTTAGGTGCAATTACTTTTTCCTCTTCAATACTGTCATAAGTTCTGTATAAAAAAATATAACTAAGGGCATGGTTGAAATATAAGCATGGAGAGCTCAGGGAGCCTTGTGGAAGAATTGGGGGGAGGACTGAGGGACACACAGGGGATAGGAACTCTACAAGAAGAGCAACAGAGTCAAGTAACACGGACCCTTGGGGGCTCCAAGAGACTGAAACACCAACCAAAGAGCACACATGGGTGAGACCTAGGCCCCCTGCACATATGTAGCAAAATACTGCTTGATTTTCATTCAGGTCCCCAAACAACTGGAGCAGTGGCTGTCCCTACTCTGTTACCTGTGGTTCCTGTTCCCCTAACTGGGTCACCTTGTCTAGCCTCGGTGGGAGAGGATGCACCTAGTCCTGCAGTGACTGGATGTGCTAGGATGGCTTGGTATCTAGGGGGGATCTCCCCTTCTCAGAGAAGGGGAGGAAGGATGAGAGGAGAGACTGTGTGTGTGTGGGGGGGGTGACGGGGAGGAGAGGGGGCTGCAATTGGGATATGAAAAGTGAATAAATTAACTAATCGAGAAAAAAAATATTAGCACAGGGGAAATGTGCATTTTACAGCTTGTTATTTTCATCTGTCTTTGGTTTTGTTACCTAAACTTTGCTTCCACAATAGAAGAAATATTGGGTGTGGGGGTTGGGTGGGGCTGAGAGTCAAATGATTGCCTAGCATACACAAGGTCCTTGGGTTTGATCCCCAGCACTGAGAAATAAATAAATAAATAAATAAATAAATAAATAAATAAATAAATATAATAAATAAAGTGGGTGGGGGAGATATTAAGACTTTAGAATAAGAATTCAATTGAGAGAGAGAGAGAGAGAGAGAGAGAGAGAGAGAGAGAGAGAAGAGAGAAGAGAGAAGAGAGAAGAGAGAAGAGAGAAGAGAGAAGAGAGAAGAGAGAAGAGAGAAGAGAGAAGAGAGGAGAGAGGATTTCTCTGTAGTTCTGGCTGTCCTGAAATTCACTCTGTAAAACCAGGCTGGCTGCAAACTCAGATATCCACTTGCCTAGGCCTCCCTAGTGCTGGGATAAGAGGTGTGAGCCCCTGTTGGCTTCCACAGGCTTTTAGATTTTGTTATAAAGATTTTCAAGTTGGGAGGATAGAACATGTTTATGTTGCCATTTGTTAACTTCTAAACACTTAGACATAAGCATTGTCCTCACACTTGTGTTCTTGATCTGGACCCTGCAAATGCTAACAGCAGGTCTGTCTCCAGAGCTTAGCCAGTACAGTGGCGCCAGGATACTGCCTAAGGGGACCTGCACCCGAGAATGCCCTCAAATCCAAGACTCTATTCAAAATCTCTGTGTCACACAGTATGACACAAACGTGTGCCTCTAAACCATTGGCATCATTTTGTTCCCGAAACATAGAAATTACACCACTAAATGAATACCCAGAATGCCTAGGAGAAGAGTGGTTCAGGTTTTGGAATGTCTTCATAAATATAATGAGATAGCTTGAGGACCTGTCCAAGTAAAAACAGAGTTCATTAATGTTCTACATACACACTATACACATGGCATCAAGGTACTTTGTGTAATTTTAAAATGAGTTTGCGCATGAAACAGTTTTGTGTGTGGGTTTTCCACTTGAGATGTTGTGTAGGCTTACAAACAATTGAGAGCCGGGAGTTTGGACATTGAGGATCAGATTGGGTCAACCTGAGCTCATCTCTTCTTTCAGTGTGCAGTAGAAAACGACACTTCAGCACAACCTTGGCAAGAGCAGAAACTTCTAAATAGTGTGTGTGTGTGTGGGGGGGATCTGAATGGCTTGGTGGTATCTTTGCTGCACTTTTGGACTTTTAGACGTTCTTCTCGTTTTTCCATTGCAAAGTGTGGTGAATCATCATCACCATCATCATCATCATCATCACCACCACCATCATCATCTCAGGACATAAAGATCCTGGATCAGGCCTAGCCTAAGTCAACACAACTTTCTGAAGACATGCCATGGCGACTCCTCATCCTGTGTCTTTAGATCTGTTGTAGTTGCTGAAGGTAAGTGTTTGTGCAATTAGATGGTTCTAGAAGTGACAAGGGGACACTTTTGCCCGGGGGGGGGGGGGGCGCTAAGAAGTTGGCTCTGCAGCTATGACACCAGGGCATAGAGCCTGCATGGGCTTAGTGTTCCCTGGGTAAGAATTCTCTATGTCTTAGATCTTCCGTCTAGTAGGAGATCATGGGAGGAGGGTGTTAGTGTTAAGGTACACCAAGTTAACCCATTTAAAGTCATTGGTAAGCACTCACCACGCAGCCTCTCCAGTGGGGCCAGAGTCTGACTGACTTTAGATGACTAGAATGTTCACCCAGGTTGCCGGATGGTACATGCAGGTGGATTTTATGACTCGAGTTCAGAGTGAATGGGGCCGAGTCGCTACCTGGCCTAAACGTGGATTATGAGAGCACATTTGGATACATATGAGAGAGTTCTCTACCTCAGTCTTGGACAAGGGTGTATTTTCTCTCAGACTAGAGAGGGAGCTGTCATAAGGATGCTGTGTAAAGGAATGTGGGGGACTGAGCTTCATTGGGCTACCGTCTGCCTGTTGAGCACGTAAAGGGAGTGAAGGAGTCTCACACATTAAGACACACCTCTTGTTCCTCTTTACACACTCAGCAGGAAAGACCCCAGCATCTGGGTCCTTGTTTCTGCCAGATCACCATGTTTCTTAAACCCTGAGCATCCTTCCATGTTCCTGTTTGCCTTAGCTTATGGCCAACCGGGCTCCACCTATGGGGTTATGGGGCATAGCTTTATCTTCTCAAACAGCCCTTCCTCTAGTCCTAGACTTCCTCACCAGCTTCCTGTTTCCATCAGAACCAGCATGTCCTGTTAAGGCTTTCACGGGCTCACCATGTGCAGTGGAGGAGCCCAGTGGTCAGAGTGCTCCACACAGGCTGCCTTCTTTCTCCTTTCCCTTTCTCCCTTCCTGCTTCACTCTTATCTCGACAGTCTCCACTTGCCCCAAATCCTCACACTTCCTCTTCAGGTTCCAAACAAGGATTTTGGAGAGCTCGAGGGCATCCAGGTCTTTCCTTAGAGGCCGGAACCTGCATGGGTTGATTTTTATCTTTGGATAAGGTAGTTATTCTTGGTGTGTTGAAAAAAAAAAAAAAACCATGGAGAATCAAATAACTCCAAAGTCCACATTTCCTACCAAATGTACAGTCTGGTAGAAGAGACTGACAATCCTCAATTAGTGGAGACAATACATTAAACAATTTTTGACACATGCTTGTGTGTTTATGTGTGGTCCTCTGATGCTGAGGACCAGACTAGGGCCCTTTACATGCTAAGTCCTTAGCTCCCGAGGTTTTAAATGTTGTAAGAGATAGAAAGTATTGGTTAATTGCATCATGGAGTGAAGTAACTTCTGTGTCCCCTACCCCAAGCACACTTAATGTAAGCTGTATAATTTAAGATATTTGAAGACTGAGAAGGGATGATATTGGAAGTCTTGTATGAACGAGACACCCCTTCTTACTATTTATCCATCCATCCATCTATTGACAGTCTGTTGGTTTTTCTAAACACTATACCATATCTACCTATTACTTACCGACAGGGCCCGTGAGTACCTGTCATTTCCAGATGATTCTCTTTCTACTTTCATTCAAGAATAAGTGTATAGCCATTGCTTGCATGGAGCTCAAGGTAGTAGGAAGGACTTAGTATACAACCCTGAATTTCAGCAAAATGTGCCAGGAAAGCAGAGACATACAATACCTTTCCTGGTGACAATCTCCCAAGATGTTTCAACTGAACAGGAACTGGAAGGGTGAATCTAGGATTTCTAAGTAGACATAGTAGGTGGGGTGGGGTGGGGTGGGGTGGGGTGGGTTACAGGCAAAATGGCAGAAGAGCCCTGACAGGTCTTGGGGAGAGAAAGCAGCTCCTTGTGTGATGGCTGAAGCATGTGCAAGGGATATGAGAGGGCCACGGTGTCACTGTCCCAGGGTGGTGGGAGTCATTAAAGTGCCTGAGGCAGAAGTGTAGGAGAGAATATCTCATCTCTGTGGAAATCAGATCAGTACCACGATGCTCACAGTTTCCAACATAAAATCTAAAATTTCATCAGTTGGAGAAATGAAAAGGCATACATAAAAGCCAAAAATGTCACAGGGAGGGAATTAGACGAGCCTTGAGGAAATTCTGGATTTTTCTTTGATCTGGGTGTTTTGAGGAATGAAAAGCCTTTGGAGAGTCTTGCGTTTCAATTCTGGTGGCAGCCACACTGTGATCAAATGGGAGGAAATGCAAATATGGATGAGAAGTTAAGATAGTGAATTCAAGGTCCAGCCATTCTAGTCTAATATTGCTGTATGGATTTGACGGTAATCATGTTAAGCTCAACTTGTCAAAGCCAAAGCCGCTGACCAACCTCTGTCTCTTTGGGATTGATCCTTTCTTTTGTAAGAGAAAAGGAAAGACAGGAGGAAGCTTCCAGATTCTCCAAGACCACTGGTCTCTGCTGGAAGGGGTGCAGACATTAGTCTGTGTGGCCCGTTATTATCAGGGCTAAGTCCTAAGAGTATCACAGGTGGGTTGTATATAATGACCCACGCCTGTAATCCTGCCACGGAGGAGGATGGAGGCAACGCAATAAACCAGAAGGAAGGGAGGCAGAAATCGACTTCCGTTTCCTTAGTCCCGGAGAGGGACACTTCAGCCACATGCAGCGGGATATAGCTCCCGGGGACTGGAGCAGAGAAAGCAGGGAAAGGTAGAGGCAGAAGCTTCAGAGTCTCAGGTCTTTGTGGTGGAGTCAGAGGCTGCAGTTGGAGCATATGTCCACTAGAGGGCAGATGCCCGGAGGGTCCTTGGCAGTGTAGCTCTGCCACAGTTAACACTTCTAGAAAACAAGAAACCTGGAGGTGTCCCAAGGGTGCACTCGGTAGACAGTTGCATAAATGCTGGTGAGACAATCAGGAGGACTGTCTGAATGAGACTGGCCTGGGTTCTTGCAGGGCTGATTTTTCTACTCATAGTGAAAACGGAACCGAAGTGTTTGGATCCTCACACATCTCTCAGCTAGACCTGTTTGCTCTAGGTCGATTCAGTCTATTGTCTTAGGCTGTGTTGCCCTGCCCCTGTTGTTAATAACAGATTTCTAGTTATTGAGCTTTTGTATTTCAAGATCTTCAGCATGTCTGCCGTATTCTTACACTACAGACCCAAGGAAGCTATTATTCAGGGCAGCAGGTATGGCTGACCTAACCTTGTGTGTGTTACAGAGATGTCCTCCTTATCCTTGCACACCACAGATGGCAAGTCATCCAACAGAGTGCCTCAGGCCTCATCAACCTTATTTGCTGAGCTCATGTCCTAAACAAAGAGAAAAGGGCTGTGGACAGAGTTCAGTGCCTGATTAAACCCACCTCTCAAAGTACCTGTGACAGCTTTTTTTTTTTTTTCGAATTCCAAATTCAGTCTTGAATCCTAGGCCAGTTGGGCATTAAAATAACTTGTTCTAAAATGTGTGCACTAGACAGCTACACCACACCATGACGCTTACACCGTAGATACTTTGATCATTGCCTGTGACCTCTATCCCCGCCCCTTTGCCCTCTTTCCCTTTTAACTTTGTTATTTTTAAACGTTTTTTTTTAACAATAATTTACTTAACTTTTATTTTATATGCATTGGTGTTAGCACATCAGATCCCCCTGGAACTGGGATTTACAAAGAGTCGTGAGCTACCATGTGGGTAGGGACCGAACTCAGGATCTCTGGAAGAGCAGCCTGTGCTCTTAATCACTGTCCAGCTCCAACTTCTTGATTTTTATTGTGCTGATAAGGCACAGTGTGTTCTATGACATGCACGTGAAAGTCGGGGGACAACTTGGGGGATTTGTTCTTCTCTTTAGGTGGGTCCTTGGGAGCAGACTCAGGTCATCATGCTTGGTGGCAAGTGTGTTTTCTCTGAGCCATCTCCCCAACTCACCTTTAACTTTCTGCTTTTCTCTGCCTCTCTCTCGTTTCTTCTCCTTTCCTCGTCTCCACCCTGCAACTCTTGCCGTAGTTGTCTTGGAAACTGCTGGAGTTTAGATCTTGGATGTCCTGCTTGTTAAAGGTCTGAGTGCTCATCCTTTGTATTCCTGGGAGGTCGCAGAAACTTTGGGTGTGGGATCAAGTGGGAGAAAGCTCAGTCATTGGAATGCTTATGAAGGAGATGTTCAGACCTTCACCTCTCTCTCTCTCTCTCTCTCTCTCTCTCTCTCTCTCTCCCTCCCTCCCTCCCTCTCTCTCCCTCGTTCTCTCTCTCTCTCTCTCTCTCTCTCTCTCTCTCTCTCTCTTTCTCTCTCTCTCTCTCTCTGCTTTCCAACTGGTGTGAAGTGAGCAGCCTTGTTCCAACTTCAATGCCCTTTATTGACTCACAGGGTCACAATCCAATAGACCACCAGCTACACACTGGCACCTTTCAACTATGAGACAACATGAATTGCATCCTTTAAATTGTTTGTGTTGTTTATTTGTCACCAGTGACAGAAAGTTAATGTGGACTCTTCTTCATGCCTCTCTTTGTTCTCTGCCTCTTTGAAGGACACTGACAATGGTTAGTTTTCTGTATCAGGTTGGCTGGACTGTAATGTAGCTGTCTGACCAGTCTCCCATCTAGAAAGTGCAGTGCAGAGGGTTTTTAAGTGGGATGAACACGTCAGTCGGTAGCTCATGACCTCTCATGTCGGGTGGATGGGAGGGATCATCTAATCTGAGGAAGGCCCTGTCTCAGGAGCAAAGACTAATGTCCATCCCCCTGGGAAAACAAAGAATTCTGCCTCCACACTCAAAATGAGAAGGTACAACCCCTCCCCTACCACAGGCTACAATTCCTCATCGGCTGAGAACCTGGGATTATCTTGGACTCTCATTTACTACTTGGTTGTGTAAGTAAGCCTGGCCCAGCTTTACCTGCAACACTTACCCTATCCTATTAACCCTGCATCCAGGCTTGGCCTCCTACTGTAATGTCCACAGAAACAGCCTGGGCACTCACTGAGAACTCCCTCTCAGTAGCCAGTGCCCTGCACCCGACTGGCCACCTCTTGTGTTCTCCCAGCTGAGTAGCTCAGTTCAGCTGCTCTTGTGTCTCACAGGTGGTTGTGAATCCCTGGCTTCTCTGCTTCATTCTGGCTACCAACCTGTTCCCAGACCCACCGTCCCCTTCCAGGCTCCATGGCGAGAAATTGTCTGAATGGTATTGTCAACCCTTGATTCTGTGTGTCCACCTTTCTCAATAAAGTAGTACACTGCTCTGCACTCCCCATCCAACTTATAAGTGTGTGTGTGTGTTTGTGTGTGTGTATGTATGTGTGCGTGTATGTTGTGTGTATATGTGTGTGTGTGTGTTTGTGTGTGTGTGTGTGTGTGTGTGTGTGTGTGTAATGGATTTTGCACATGACCAGTGAAATGAACCCTGAAGCCCAGCCCTCCACTGCTAATTGCTGCCTTTGGTCCCACACTTTAGGAAGCAGAGTAATGATAAACGGGGTTTTCAGCTACATTGACTTTTTTCAAACTGATTTTCTAAAGCCACAGTTTTATTACGGAAATGCCTGTTTTCCTAACTCAGCTGGTACCCGGCCTTCTCATCAGCTCCCTTTCCCACTTCTTTTTAAATGGATCCTTCTTCTATACCCTTTTCTGTCTTGATTAAACTCCCCCCACTTGCTTCCAGCTTCCTTCTGCACCTTCAGTCCGAGGACTTACAGTGTTCCTCATTCCCGTTTACTTGGAAGAGTGAGACCCCCAGGATTGTCTTTCAAATGTCTCCATCTTTACTTGCTTCCTTCCCATTCAGCTTCTGACAGGAGGGCCCCAAGTCTTTCTAACAAGTGTCTTTGAGGCTGGACACCCAGGATCACAGGGAGCCCCATTTCTCCCTTCTTCCCAGAGAGAAGGCTATCAGAAGTTTTGTCTTTGGGCTACCCTTGGGCTACCAGGTCAGCATTTGAGAGATCTGGGGACTAGGGTCCAGGGAAGGTCATGTTTCCTTGTCTGGAGCCCCTGAACATACTGGGAGATTTTGAGACCAGGAGGCCACTTGACATCCTCCTGGGCTTTTGAGAGTCCGGTAGTGTTTAAGGGGCAAGCGGCAAGCTTGGGGAGTTCTGGGCTTTGTCTAATTTCCCAGCTATAGATCAATTCAGCTGCAGAGATTTGGAGGTAAACACTACTACCTCCATATTGGTTCTTGATGTGGAAAAGGACGGTTGCTTTCCTCTGTGTTCACACTGTCTGTTCAGGTGACGAGGGGCTGAGCCACAGTCATCCCACTCTCCCCAGTTAAAGATTTGCCAGTCTGCTACGGCCAGATCTTATCTGAGCTGGGACATAGCCTGATGATTCTATCTGGGGACGTTGTTATGGACACTTGAAAGTAACAAAGATCCTGGAAAGAGGCCCAAGACTCTCCTTTGACACTTGTCACTTCTTCTCTGACTCAGTTGTCAATCACAATGCACGCCCAATATGACTGATGAACATTAACTGCCCTTTAAACACTTTAAATGCTTTGAGGGAGAACAGAGGACAACTATTTTTAACATCCAGTTTTTGCTTGATTGATTTTTGCTTTGTTATAAGTCACCTCTGAGCTGGATTCTAGTGGAACCCAAAATCCTGTGGGATGAGGATAGAGAATTTTTTTCACCAGCTTTAGATGAAAAGTTCTTACCGGCCTCCCTAGGCTGCCCTTGGGGTCATTACTGCATCCAACAGTCTTCAGCAAAGAAGTAACCAACGGTGTCTCAACAGAGAATCCGAGGGTATCTGGGAAGGGCGTGCCCAACCGCTTCCTTAGTGAGGGTCCAGAAAACCTACCTCACTAGTGTCCCTTATTCTCTGAAAAAGAGAGCTCTGCTTTGCACATCACCGGGAGGAGGAGCCTTAGCAGTGAAACAAAACCTTCCCAGCCCACTGCTCCAGCCTTGGGCTGAGAGCCCTGTGCCCATGGTGCACGTGTCCTCCCTAGACATCTGCACATTCTCTGCCTCAGTGTTCCAGAGAACCTCATATGGTACCCTTTTCTGCCAAAGTTATAGTGCTTCCATACGTGGGCCCTTCTCCGATGTAACGTCACCCTCTAACCTGCATGATGCCCCCGTGTGCCAGCCTCTCTTCTGCAGACATCTCTGAGTGTCTAGGGGAAAGGGGTCGTGTCTGCCCATCTCTGTCCTGAGCAGCTCCTGGACAAAAGGCTATGAGACCAGAAGGGTTTATCTTAACTCACGATAGTCCAGAACTCAGAGCGCAGAAAAGACTAGGAGGGGCTGCCTATCCGTTGGCCTCTGTTTTTTATCAGCATCTCATTTTACCAACCGGTAGTTGGCTACGTTGTACCACCTGTATCTGGCCAGCAGGGGTCACTACAAAGCAGAGTTCGCGTCTCTGCTCCCTCCAAGGGATGGAGCCAGCCGGAGGAGAGAGCCCTTTGGCGGAAAGGATGTTCTTGTTCATGAACTGCTGTTCTGAGAGGTCTCCTTCTGAAGAAAAATGCCCTTTGAATGTGGCTTCCCCCTCTCCACAAAGACAGGTTTTCAGCTCTGTCTTCCTACCCCAAACTTAACTTGGCCTTTTCTTTAAAATGCACCATGCCCAGAGGGATTCACTTTTAAAAAAAACATGCATAACATATCTAGTTAGGAAGCACTTTCTGAACTGATTTTCCCCTCCAACTTCTGAAAGTAAATATCCACAATAAAGAATTCTGAATAAAAAAAATGATAATAAGAATTTGTAGTTAGGGTATATTGATATATATTTCTTAAAGTCAGATTTGGACAGCATGCAGACTGTCCAAATATCATCTTACTGGCTCTTTTCATTGTCAATATGACATTTCATTCCCGTATCCTTCCCTCACGATGAGAAAATATCACACACCTGTCTGATGGCATTATCAAAACAAGAATAAACATGGGGGGGGGGTTTAGGAATTTGAACCTTTGCACTGTTGGTGGGAATGCAGAAAGATACAGCTGCCATGGCAACCTAAAACCACCGGTGACCCAGGGAATCTGCTTCAGGGCCTTTTCTCGGATGCGCTGACATCAGCATCTTACAGAGTGCTAGCATTGCATTCTCCTGGCTCTTGCAGCATTATCGACAGTGGCTAAGGTGTGAAAAATATCCTATTTTTTGACAGGTAAATAGAGCAATCAAACGTGGTAGATACTTACAATGAAATATTATTTACCTTTATAAGTGAAGGAAGCCTTATTTCATAAGACAGCATAGATTAATCCAAGGACCTGCCTCTTCTGGATATGGCCTACCAAGAACGAGAGTCTAACTCAAGTTCCTATTAATTATTTTATGCTGGGCTAGCCACACTGTTTCTTCTTTGCTCTCCCAGCAGAAGGACAGTCTGCAAGTGAGCACAGGGAAGAAAGCAAAAGATGCCCATATCATGTATTTTATATTGTGTAAAGAGAGAAACTGAGTCAAAGAGGCTAAGTAACAATCTTGTGCAGGACTTGAATCCAAGGCCTGTTTTATGCCTAAGCCCAATCTCTTCTCAACTGTGTGGTGGGCTCACCCACATCAGCGCGATGTGTCTGGATTGGATTAGTAATACAGCTGCTGGAATGGATCCTGCTTAGATGGGAACTCATCCTGGCTGGTCAGGCATGGGGGACTCCAGGCACCATATCCTCTTGTCCTGTACCGCTCCTTACTGGCCTTAAGAGGGCGCCATTGAGCCATATTCTTCAAGTTCCAGACTAACATACTCCACAGAATAACTTGAAATTTCACAGAATGAAAAAGACAAACTCAAAGGGCTGAAACCCTAACTGCTGAGACTTTTATCTTCGTGACAAAACAGATCTTGAAAACAAACTCGCTCTACTGCAGGAACCAGAGGACTTTTCAGAAGTCAAGGTTATTGCAACCTGTGGTTTTTTTCCCCCTTTGTTTTTGCTCTGCACACTTTACAGAGAAAGATACAAAACGGTCTTAAAACAAAACAAAACACAGAAAAGCAGCAACGAGACACAGAGCAACTCTGCAGACAGCTTCAAGTGCAGGTTGCAGCTTTAACCTTGTCAGGGAAAGTGTCTTAAAGCTTGTCTCTCCATGGCAGGATAAAACAAATGTTTAACTCTGCTTAATGCTAACAGGAATGTAGCCTGTCAGAGAACATAGCAACCCTGGAAAATAATTAGGACGATTTTTCCTTTGCTTATTCACCAAAGCTGAGTTTCCAAATTGAGTGTTTTCCCTAGGGAGCTTTCACCAGGAGAAGCCAACTGCCTCAAAATGCCAGCCTGTACCTACCTGGGGCATGGCCACATCCACTTTGGGATTCTTGAGCCTCCTCCTCAAGGAGCCTCCTGGGTTTTTCTTGAGGAATCCACAGAGCCCCACAATTGCCCTTTGTCTGTGCACAATGGTGGGTAGTGTCCTTGCAGTCACTGGAGAGGAAGAGGCTGGCCCATTTCCAAAGAGAGAACTCATTTAGGGGCAAGGGTTTGATAGTGGGAGTGTGTTTGCCTAGCATACAGGAAGCCTGGGGTTCTATACTCATTAGAAAAGGTGGAGGGAAGAAAGAAAAGAAAAAGAAAACAAGAGAAGAGAGAATGTGTCTAATCCCACTACTTCTGGGTACCTCTGAATTAAAGAAGCTCCACTTAGCTTCCCTAACCTTTATCTTGTGAACAATCTGTTTAATGGCACAGAGCCAGTGAGGTGGCTTAAATGCCCTAGATCCACCACATTTAATGGAGGGGCAAGCACTGAGGCCCTAGCCTTTGTAATTCAAGCCCAGGGCTCCTTAAATTGCCAGTGTTAACTTTCTGAGCAGTGGTCAAGTCTGAAGGTCAAATACACTCAGCTCTGTCAGTCCCTGTCTAGAGAGATTTTTGAAGAGTTGAGACCCTGCTTTAGGCTCCCACCCACCATGCCTTCTCCTACTCTCCCGAGTTCACCCTTATCAAAAAGACCTTTGCTTCAGGCAAAATGACCAGGGCCGTCTTGCAGAACATAAAATGCACCGGAAGGTCTTTTGAATCTCCAGGAGGCTCCCCTTCCTAGCTTTGTGGTCCCTGATCATCTGTTCATCTTCTGCTGCTCTGGTCTAAGTTTTTCTGCCCTGTATGAAGGAGACACCATTCACAGAAGATGCCCTCTAATGTCTTAATGAGATCCACTTGATAACTCCTTATTTGGGATAAGATGGGGGAAGGAGGAGGAGCAGGAAAAAGAAAAGGAGGAGGAGGAGGAAGAGGAGGAGGAGGCCAAGGAGGAGGTAGAGGAAGAGGAGAAAAAGGAGGAGGAGGAAAAGGAAGAGAAGGAGGAGGAGGAAAAGGAAGAGAAGGAGGAGGAGGAGGAGGAGGAAGAGGAGGAGGAGGAAAAGGAAGAGAAGGAGGAGGAGGAAGAAGAGGAGAGAGGTCAAAGGAAGAGATGTGGGAATGAGTCTTTCAGTTTTACTAACAGCAGACTCTGGTCCTGAGCAAATGGCCTTTTAGACCACCCACAGTGAAATGGCTCCTGACTCTGGCTTCAAAAAACAACGCAGACCCATCCCTGGTCTACCTGCACAAGCTTTAAATCCACTACACACTGCAGCCAGAGGCCTCTTTCCTACTGCCATCAGACTTCACTATAGAAGGCATATTAGTTTTTTTTCTGTTTACAGGGGGCCACTTGAGAAAGGGTCTTTAAAGGGATAATAATAATAATAATAATAATAATAATAATAATAATAATAATAAAAAATAAAACACAAAACAAACCACATCAGCCATTTAACTTGTTCATAAAGCCACATTCCTGTGCATTTTTTAAATCAACAGATACTGTAAACAGTTTGCAGGCTTCTGCTGGGCTGGGGCTTTCCTCTTTCATTCTTTCTAAGATGTGTTACTGCCTTGCATTTCACAAGAAATTTCACACCTCCCTCAGAGTTTGTCATACCCATGAATACTGAGCTAAACCCCACTTGAGGCTTCAAGGAGCTTTAGAAGGTGTCAACCAATAAGATCCTGAGAATTGAAGACCTGGGCCAATTCTGGGAGTCATCTGATGATGCCTAGATAAATCCAAAGACATCTAGCAGGGTTAGAGGCATCTGGATTGACTCCAACAGGCTATCCTCAGTGAGCGGGAACACAGGTGAAATGTCACATTGTTAGGCTACACTGTTTCAATGTTTCACTCAGGGTCGTCTGATACAAAGTCTTTACTTATGGCTATCATGCGGGCATCAAGGAGTGGGGGTTACTAAGCTGCCTGGAGTGTGTAGCAAGTGGGTGGAGAGAATAGAATATATCCAGGATATTAAGAATGTTACAGGTAAGCCTTTTCTACCTCTCTCTTCTTCCTTCCTCCTTTTTTTTCTCTCTCCCTCCCACTTTGGGGGAACCTGTGTATCCTCTTTCCCCAGAGGGGATACAGTCCCCTCCTTTCCTGTCAGAATAGAAGGACCTGGTAAGCTCTTTGCTGTGCCAGTTCTTTACAGGACAATAGTAAAGTCACACCTCCCTCAGAGTTTGTCATACCCATGAATACTGAGCTAAACCCCACTTGAGGCTTCAAGGAGCTTTAGAAGGTGTCAACCAATAAGATCCTGAGAATTGAAGACCTGGGCCAATTCTGGGAGTCATCTGGTGGCAAGAGAAGTGGTTGTTGTTGTTGTTATTGGTGTATTATTGTTGTTATTATTATTACTACTAATAATAATTTTTTGGCCTCCAGAGTGGGCAAGAATTCAGCACTAATTTGCCTGGTGTGTCCATAAGGCCCAGCTGGGCTCACAGTCTGGGAGCAGGTAGAGCCACGGGAGGCTCTAGCTATGATTGCGACAGTGAGCCAGGATGGTCAGTGGGACCCAGTGGGGTGTGGCTAGGCCTGGCAGACCACTTTGCCTCTGTTCTGCATATAGCAACTGCTGGGCTCCAGCCCTGGCAACCAGCCTCACTGGCCTAACAATTCATGCCTTTAATTGTACCTTCCTTTCATCTTATTTAGTAACTGCACTCAGCCCAGGAAACCCCGGCTTCCAACTTCGAGTGTTTTGACTCAGGGACCGTAAACTGTCTGATTTCTTGGACAAACACAATCTTGAGGAGTTTTTCTCTTTACACAATGGCTAGGAGCTGGGAATGTCATGGCTTCCCATTCAGACCTTGTCCCCAGCCCCCATTCCTCCACCCCTTCCTTCAGACGTCAAACTACTTAAAATAAATATTCCCTTTGGTTTTGGGGGCCTTTCCTTTGGATTAGTCACCTTTGCCTCTGGGTTAGAGAGCAGCTTTCAGCAGAAATCATAGCCGCCCTAAAAGGAGCAGGAAGACTGCCTCTGAACCTGGTTTAGATTGGGGGAGGGGTTACTATTTGTTAGGGCTTTGAGGATTCCACTCCACTATCACAAGGACTCCACTATCACTGAGTACCTTTTGACCTGTGGGTTTCCCTACTGGGAGTGGTCCCAGATTGGTTCTCTCTACAGTTCCGTTCTTACCCTGTGTCCCCATACAACTCTCTCAGGCTCCTTCCTCAGGCAAACTGATCTCAGTCTGTGTCCCCTCCACCTGCTGGGAACTTCTCCAGTCACGTCCCACTGCTCAGGAAGGCAAACTGAGTCCCTTAACACAGAGCTGGACCTGCCTCCCTTCAGCCTTATTTCCTGTCACTTCCTGAGCATGGTCTTCATTGTGCCTGCCTACCACGAGGGGTTTGCCTGGGGCTAACGGGACTCCTGCCTGCTGTTGGACTCATATGTGTAACAAAAAGCTATTTCATATTTTACCATGAGACCCTCCTACACAGTGTCGCCTCACGTGCTACATTGTGTTGTAGCTCACAGGTTCTCCATCCATCCCAAGAGCAGTCAGCTTGCTACTATTGTTTTTCCCGTCTGAATACACCACAGACTCTCCTGACTTCCTTCTCTTCTTTATCCTTGTTTCCCTCCCTTTGGGTAGCTAATATGATCTTTAAGATCTGTTCTGAGCCTGGGACTCTAGAAAAAGAAAATGGTTTGCATGTTAATTTTTGCATGATCAGATAGCCCGAAAGTTATGTCTGTTGGCTCATTTAAATATTTCATGTAAAGCCCTGCGAGTTAAATGTCATTTCTCCTTTTCACATGAGAAAACCTGAGAATGACACTGAGTTGATATTAACATCGCACGTCACAGTGTTTGCGACATCTCTCATGCGTTGCTCTCTCTGACACCCCAAACCATGGCTTTGTTAGATCGTTCTATTGCAAGAACCTGGGACCCCCGTGTAGGAGCAGGGCCAAGAGGCCTGGGCCAGAGGCTGGCTATAAACAGGCTTTTCTGTTCTCTGTATCTTACATTCCTGAGATGTTAGGAGATACAGATGGTCCTCTGACCACTGTCAAGAACAACAGCTCACTGTCACATCTTTCTCTATCCTGATTACCTAGCCCACCCTCAAGTTTATTGTGCTTCCCTTATTACAGAAATCCAGCCCTGAGAAAGCCTGAGTTGCTGAGTGTGGGGGAGGAGAGGGAAGGGGAAGGAGTCAGCCTTGTGTCTTTAAACCAATGCAGGAGAAGATCAAGGAGACTTGGATTGGGGATGCTTTGGAAGGCTGTGGATAGCCCCTGATCCTAATGGTATGGCAGTGTTAGAGGAGAGCAGAGGGTCGAAGAGGGTAACATAAGAGCAAAGTGTTTTAGAGGGGCGTCAGGCAGAGTGGGTACCAAGTAAATGCCCTGTGCTGGGGTCCCCATAACATGTGATATCTCTGTAGTACTGTCAGCAGCCTGCTGTGGGGGCTCCACCCTCTGCCATTTCTTCTCCTTTCATTGAGAAATAGAGCTACTGGGTTCATTACCAGGGCATGGTTATTAAAATATCTACTGCGTAGGGGGATACTTAAGAAGTGGAGGTCAGAAAGATTTAATAAATATAAGTTGAGTATTTCTTATCTAACATTCTTGGATCTAGAAGTATTTCAGAAATTTGATGAGGGTGATATCTTAAAAACATTTGCATATGCCTAATGAAATAGCTTGAGAACGGCACCTAAGGTCAAACATGAATTTTTTTATGTTTTATATGCACATAACCTGAAGTTACTCTAGACATTGTCTTAAGTAATTTTTGTGACCGAAACAAGATACAGTGGCTTGGTGTTTATCGTGTTAGTATTCAAAAAGTGGATTCTGGAGGACTTTGGATTTTGGCATTGTGGACTGAGATGCTGCCTGCTCTGGCACGGTGATTTGCTGAATGTCTGGTGTAAGACGAGGAAAGATGGCTGAACCCAAGGAAGGTCAAGTGGTGAAAGCCGCTGCTGTTTAGGGATACACTGCTGCAGGGTAAGGGGTGTGTGGGAAACCGGCAAGGCATGAGAGCTAACTCACGTGGCGTGGGCTTGCAAGCTTAGAGCATCCCTGACACAAAGCCAGGTGCAAGTTCACTTTCCTTTATGGTGACTTTACTTTCAGTGTTGAATTAAGGATACGTGACCTAAGCAGATAGATTCTGTAGCGGGTAATAATTTTAAAAGACCCCATCGCGGGCCATCTATCCCGGTGGTGGTGTGGCTCTGCTTAGCTCAGGCCACCATGTTCCGTGGTCAGAAGCCAAGCGCCGCAGCTGGAAGCGGCCAGAGGCCATGCGTCACAACTAGACCCGCGAGACGCCAGTGTGGAGTTTGGCTCTGTCAATCCACCATGCTGTCCAAAATGCTTGGCTGAGCCCGGACCATCCCACCATCCATGTGGTACCCGGTAGAAATGAGACTCTTAATGCTTAAATATCTAATATTTATAAATTTGGAAATGCTCAATTAACAAGATGCCCACACAATTACAGTTGTTACCCAATGTCTAACCTTAGATAAAACTTGTTACCCAGGACTGTTCTTGATGCATCTGTAGTTCTCCATGGCTGCTACATCTCTCCTCCCTCCTCCTAGCTCCTGCTCTTCCTTCTCCTCTTCCTCTCATTGCTCCTCCCACATTAGCTCCTCCCCAATCACCGTGCTCATTACAAATCACGTAGTCGCAGCAGCAGGAAACCATCCTGCTACATATATTGATGGAGTCATTTGGACCAGGATCTTGGAAGTGGATCTTGCCCAGAAAACCCAGTGTATGTTGTTGCTTGACCATACTGGGAACTCACTCAGATGCACAGAATCTGTAATGAGTTTGCCTACTCGCCGATCTCCCATTGAAAAGTAGTAAGAACTAGGTAACAAGAGAGCTATTTCCCAGCAGCAGCGGACTTGTTAGCTCTAATTTCTTGGCATTTAAGTGAGAAAAGAGCCACTGAAAGTGAGCACCATAGGAGTTGAGCATTTGCTCAACTTATGTTGGACCTATAAGTTCGACTTCAACCAAAACTCACTCACCTGCTCCCATCATCCCTTACTTACACCTTATTCCATCATCAGAGGTCCACGATGCTTATTGGGGGTCAGTGTTAATTCTGAGTCTGCCTCCAATCGGCCATGGGAAGTCTTCTTTCCCTTCGCTTTGTGGACAATTACCCTTATAAAAGGCTGTAGGTCCGCCTGAGGAAGGACTGGAAAAAGGCCAATAGTAAAACTCTTAGGTATTTTAGCAGAGTTTTTTTCCAAAGGAGGACCTGGCCTTCCTTTTATTCTGGGAGTTCTGGGTCTACAAATTGACCTAAGTCTGGAAATTGGTTCATGGGCTGAGAGTCCCTTTTGCCGTCACCCAATGTATCCTTTCTTTCATTTGAGGATTTTTCTGCTTCTACAGAGTAAATAAAAATGCAGTACGCTTCTTAGCTATTGCAAGCTTGGAAACATCAAGATTGATTAGCCAGTACTGAAAGTCCATACACATCAGGTTACCATAAAATTCACTTTGCCTGTGCTGGTCATTATTGATTAAGCCATTGTGGATATGCTTTGTCTAGTCTGCCCCATTACAATAACTACGATCACCTTGCCTCTGCTGATTCAGTGCTGCCACCTGGCCCCTGCTACCTCAGGACCCAACTAAACCCTTTAGTCTGTCCAAATGAACAGTAGCATCTCCAACCCTGACGTCTGGCACAAGGAAAAGGGTAACAACAAAACTTCTCGAATGTGCTGGAACCCCTCACCATTTTGTGTCTTATAGGATTATTAGAAGGCATGACTTCTAGGCCTTCCTATTATAGAAAATTAGATTTTACATACTGTACCCACTCTAGCATTGCAATTTCCATGAGCCTTTAAGCTAAGGGGTATCAGGTATCTCCAACTCCTTTTGAGTAGGCCATCTCTCGACAAACACTTCAGCCAACCATTCAAACAGACTTTTGACATAGTTTTTAGACTGCGCAAGCTCCCATATTAAATCTAGAATCTCACTGGGGTTGGTGGCACATACTTTTAACCCCAGCAGGTGGATTTCTGTGACTTTGAGAGCAACCTGATCTACAGAACTAGGATCAGGAAGCCAAGGGCTACACAAAGAAACCCTGTCTGGAAAAACAAACAAGCAAAGAAACAAATCCAGAATCTCTACTCAGTGGATCCTCCATATTAGTAAATTCAGCCTGGTCCAGTTTTCTGTTCCTTCCACCGTTATCCGGCATCCTTAAGATCCATTCCCATACATACTCCCCAGACTTCTGCTTGAATGAATTAGCAGACTTATTAAGCTCTATAGCAGTGTAACACACCTCCTCATGGACTACACTTTATACTTCCCTGCTAAGCTCTAGGTCTGGATATAGGTCTAGAGAAACTACCATTGAGCCTCAAGGGACATCAGGATTGTCTTGCCTGTTGTCTTCTTCAGGGAAAGTTACTGGTTTAGCAGACAATGAAGGATTGTTTTCCTCAGTCAAGGGCAGAAAAGGCAGCGTTTCAGGGGTTGGAGGTGGGAGTACATCTTCCGCTGAGGGTGGAGAGGCGACTTCCTCAGGTGAGATGAACCCTTGAGAATCTGAGCCTCGACCAGTAGATTCCTCTCACACACATCACCAACCAAAGTTGCGGGATGCCGCATTTTACCAATTAGTGCCCTTACTTTAACCGCCGACACCTTCCAAGGCTGGCACTTGAATTTTCTTTGTAACTCAGCCAATATTATAATGAGTGCTTCAGTTTGATTTTCCACAAGTTTGTGGCTGCCGGAGAGAAGATTCTCTTCCAGGGCATACTTAGGAACTTTTGGACTATTTATGTGCACCTGGAACTGGTCAGTTTTATCACTACGTTCATTGTTGTCCTTCAAGGAGCTCGTTCTTTTCCTTTGTCAATTCACTTTGTCACTCACCCAATTCACATGCTAGGAGCAACTAAGCAGCATTGTTGCTTTGCTTAATTTTATTTTCATATTTGTCAGACATTGTATACATAGAGTCACCAAGTCTCTTGCAATTCACAATTGGTGAATCGGAATAATCAAACACAATTGTCTTCCTAAGTTCATAAACTAGTTCACACAAAGGGCTTTCACTACTCTCCAAGCTTCTATGGGAGGCTTCAGTAACTGGAGAGGCAGTGTTGGCAAATTGAAAAGTTTATTCCAGATGCTTAAATAATTTAGTTTTATACTCCTATTGCTCTAGAACTAATTTTGGCTCCAAAATTTCCTCCTCTCCAGTACCAGGACTGGCCTCTGCCTTGGCATCAACTCTGACACATGTTGAATGCCTGACTGTCAAATGTCCCATTTGGAAAGGTCCCATATCTTACCTGGTTTGGACCAGTTCTGCTGAAGTCAAGAGAAGACCGCTGCCAATCTGGGTCCCAGAATGCATCCCCAATTCCCTCCACATCTCTTTTCTTCAAAAACAGGAAGCTGACCTAGGCCAGTGTAAATCAGCCCCAGTATATTTAAGCTTAGACTTTCCTTAAGCTCAGAAAGTTGGGGTGAGGCACTGGGGTAACCACCTGGTACAGCATGTGCCTCACACATGTGAGGCCCTGAGCTCCGTTGTCCTCCAAACACTGATGCTCTTATGCTTGATGTTTCTGTGGCCGGGTGCTTACTTTTTCTCCTGGTTTCTAGATTTCTCCTTCTGCTCTGAGCCTCTGCCTTGGATTCAGACTGAAGCTCTTTGAGTGGGACCTTTAAGAAATGTCAGTGATGAGTTATGGAAACCCCACCTTCTCATGGGCTTCAAAAGCTGCTGGTGGACATTATCTACGGTGATTGGAATAAAAGTTTCAGTCCCAGATTTGGGTATATTCTGGGGTTGTTTGTTTGTCTGACTTTGTCTGCTTCAGAGCCCACCTGATCCACTCCCATACTTCACCAAGAGTAGAAACATTGTAGGAATAAGAGTTCTGCTCTTGAGAAGGGATGAATTTGCCTCTGTCCTAAACTATTATTGTTATTCTGGGGTGGGTGAAGAAGCAATGGTGCTTGCAGGGAGAGCCAGCTCTCCACCATGCTTGGCTGTCCCCTCACCATAAGAATACCCTTTGTGAGACCAGCCTACACCTTTCACTGGGACAATGCAGCTCAGCACAGAGACCTAACTAGCAAAACAGGGCCTGTTCTTGTCTCTATCTGGACCACATTCCCTGTCTCTTCTCTAAATTCTGATTCTCTGATCTCTGTTCTTTTTCTTAATCTGAATTCGTCTCCATGTAAATAAGCCCTTTCCTACTGACAGAGGATAGATGTTAAATAAATGTGGCCCTTGCACCATCATTGAGAAGATGGTCTTCCCACATCTCGATCCAACTTGATTATCAGCTGCTGAGAAATGCTAACGTATGGAAGGGAACCCAAAGATGAGACCAGTAATTGGTAAGAAGGAGAAATTTAAACAAGGGCCTAACAAACACAAAGAAGGAAAACAAACAAACAACAAAACAAACAAAAACCAAAAAACTCACCACCAACAACAACAACCACAAACCAAAAACAAACAAAACACCGGAAGGGTTCACACTTGACTACATCAGTCAGCCATCTAAGAGCTGGGCTTCCTAGTACTCGGGTATCTTGGGAAACTTTTTTTTTCTCCAGGAACTTTGCTACCATCTCATGTGCCCCAAACCATCTTTGGGCTTCCCAGGGGATGCTTCTGAAGACACAAATACATGGTGTTTTCTTGAGGGAAAGCTACTAGAAACTTCCAGGCTCTGCAGAGTTTGAAGGCTGAAGAAAAGGTAGGTTCTTGCCTGCATCTCCCTCCCTCCCTGAAAGAAGTTAAGAAAGTTTACAGCCTTTCTTGGGACATTTGCTGAAATCATGCTTTCAGAGACAAGTTAAGTCTGATGCAACATGAACCGATCACCAAGCTGTGAGACCATAGGTTCTCAGGCTCGGAGACCCTATGGGAAATCTACTATAGGGCCCCACAGCCTGGGAAAGTGGCCCAGAAGGTTTTATGGAGTGACTAACATCCTACAGGGATCATACAGGTCCCTGGACTTGCAACAGGGTCACCAGAGCAGACCCTGTCTGAGCAGTACCCCTGGGAATATTCTTGTCCATCTGGAGGAAACTAGTCACCGGGTTAGCTTCAGAATGTCTTCATTCTGGCTCTTATCCCCAAGCCAGTGATTTACACATCGTTTCGTATTTTCTGTTTAGAGACCCAAAAGTATCTAAAGTGCAGTCAGTGGTATGGGACAAGGAGAGGCTGGGAACTACCGCAGAGAAAAGAAAGGGAAGCAGAAAATGGGAGAGGAGGAGGAGCAGCAGGGGGAGGAGCCAGGTAGAGAAGGGGGAGGAGCCAGGAGAGGGATAGCCTTAGAAAGATGGATCTCTAAGTGGCACAGTTACAAACTCTCTTCCTGTCCGCTCAGGTCTCTGGAAGGCAGTGGTTTATGCTTAAATGTTGACGTGCACCTTCTGCTTTGAGATCTTCTGCTCCCCTGCTCCATGGAGCCATGTTTGATTATTGTCTGTGAGGTAAAAGATCTGCCAATGTCTACTCCCCCTGTGCTGATGAAATCCTGAATCCCACACTGCCAGCGTGGGTCCCTGGTGAGTGGGCACAGCACTGAAATCTGGTTTGTCATCTGCACCGGGGAGAGGACAAGCTGCGGCTACCAGGACTCGTGAAGGGAAGGATTTGTGAGGTGGAAATGCCTTAAGTCCACACAACACTCTCCTGTTTTAAAGCCAGCCTCGATGGTCATGTGACCTGAAAACCATTTGAGCATTAGTGTCTATCCGTGGCAGTGCCAGGGAGCACCTGCCAGTTGCTCTTCATGTGACCTCTGGTCTGCTCCATACCTCCTAGCATTATCAACATCTGCCTCCTTTTGTAAGCACCTTTAAATTAAGTGGTTTGTCCAAGGCGCCAAGTCCAGAACTCAAGGTTCCAAACCCCAACTCAGGGCTACTTAGAAAGGATTCACTGTGTCCCTTCTCTGATCAGGTGGCCTCACATTCTCAGTCACAGGAACAACGGCGGCATGACGCGAACTCTGCTGAGCATATGAAGTGGATACTAGGGGACGAGCATGAGGACCAGCTCTAGCGGCTGGCTTCCCTGACTGAAGCCCGCTGGGTTGTAGCAGCAGAAGGTCAGGCTGAGCATGAGGAACTAGCAGATGATACCCTCCCTGGCAGGCCTGGCTGAACAGTGATAAGCCATCTCCAGTGATGTCTCGGGTGCTGTCTGCTCTTGCTTCCTCTTAAAGTCATGACTCAGGAATATGTTCACATCCTCAGGACGGCACAGGAGCTAAATATATAATCCTGAAATGTAGCCGAAAACTGGTGTGCCGACTCCTGCATGCGATCCTAGTATTCAAAGGCTGAGGGAGGAGGCTTGCTGTGAGTTCAAGGCCAACTTGAACTACACAGTAAGTTTTAGGCAGGTGTGGGCTATAGAGTGAGGCTCTGTCTCAAAAATTACGAGAACAGCAGCAACAACAGCAGTTAAAGAACCCCAAAACATTCCAGGGAGACTCTGGACTGAATAACAAACTGTAGTGTGAGAGAGTCAAAAGCAAGGTGCCTAGAAATGGTAGCCTGCTGTGGCTGTGGCCAGGTGAGAGACAAAAGGGGGGGACTCAAGCTCGACAAGAGACCCACACGGAAAGAGAGATGAAGTTAGGCCTAAGACTTGGTTACAAACATGAAATTAGCATTTAACATGGCTAAAACCACTAGGCTGAATGCTTGGCTCAAGGTCATAGGCTCTGCTTCTTCTATACCTAGCAGAGTGTATCCCCACACTTAACATGACAGTGTCGTCCCCAGAGATGCCACAGTCTTATTTAGTCATCAGTTCTGTGCTGGGGACCTTCATGTCTAACTCTGTTCTTTGGTCCATGGTTGGTCCTATATTTCAAGTTCTTTGGCAGTAACTTTGTCACATTGCCCTCAGGAATCCTGAGGGAAAGAGGGTAGAGATGAGGGCTAAGGCTTGGGACTTAAGTGAACCCCTCCTTAAAAAACACTGTATCTCCTTCTCGGTTCATTTTCTGTTAGCTTTTCTTTGAATCTTTTATTTGAATGATTTCTGCTGCTTGGTAGGTCTGTGGGGCTGAGGGTACAGCCAGGTGATAGTGCATTGCCTAACAGGCAAAGGCCTGGGTTCCACCTCTGCATCATGTACTGGGGCGGGGGAGGGGGTGTTGGTGGCCACTGATTTTTGAGCTGAAGAGATCTTTAGTAGAATTTAAACTATCCTACTTAAGTGTGCCCTCACCCCGCTGCTGCCCTTTTCTGTCTCCCTCTGATTCAATGATGTCTTCCCAGTCCCTCAAATGTAAGGATATGATCCCACCAACACATTCTACCATTTCTGCTACTTGGGACTGTTCTGGGTCTGGGATGCTATGAGGTCATTTTTCCTCAAGGCTGGCAGCATCCCACAAGCTTCTGTTCTACCCACATCACTTGCTACCCATCTGTGAAAGGACCACAGTTCCTTTCCCAGATCACCTAGAGGCCCTCTGACTCCAGTTCTGGTCATCCAAGCTGAATTTTTTTCCAGGGCTGACCTCACCCTCACCATCTGGGTTGCAGACCTTCCTGGATCTCTTGCTCTTCTTAGCTCTCACTCTCTGAAATGATTCCAAGCTTGCTCGTCCTCAGGACTTCTTCAGGCTGAACCTTTTTGTATTTCTTCCAGAGACCCCTAAAGATTCTAGATCATCCCCTTCTCTGGGAACTTACCCTCTTTGCAGACTGAAAGGCACAGTTTAGCACAGGTTTCCCAATGACTAGCCAGGGCCTGGACACGGCTTAGATATCCACTAAGGATGCTGATGGGTGCCAAAGCCATTAAAGAAGCAAGACGTCCTGCCTACAGGGCCCCAGGCGCCCTGCCTTGGGCTAGGATGCTTTCAGACTAGTCTCAGCTGACCCCTTGCTACACCTCTCTTCCTAAGGCACCATTGGCCTTCCAGGCTCCCTTTAGCCTGTTCCTAATCCACATGTCTCAGGCAGGCAAGCCTTGGTGTTATGTGTATACATTTACTATTGTTTTGGATTGCTCTCAGCTTCCAAGGTCAAGAGACTCTACCAACAAGGAAACCTTCAACTCCCAAACCAAGCTGTCTTCCACCCTCAGAAGTCTTGTTGTGGCTCATTCACAGTCATTTCATTCGAGCCTTCCTTGTCTCTGTGTCTTTCAGGTACACCAGGCTTTTCTTTTCAACCAACATCTTTGCAGGAAACATCCTTTTCCACCAACTCTGACTGGGTCATTCTCCCAAGCTCCTCAAAGTCACTTCCTGAGAGATGCTCTGCCTGACTGCCCATATCACACTAGGTGCTTCTCATATGGTCTTAAAGAATGCTATGCATTTGTTCATAGAGTTCATCACAATGCCAATCACATGGCTAGTCCCTGGTAGGCTATGTGACAGGTTAGACAGGTGCCTGGCTCTTTTGCAGTACCTTCTGCTGTGTCTCTAGCCCTGAGTTCTGTAGTGTTTTGCTTGCAGTGGAATGTAGGGTTGCTGACAAAGGCAGTAGAGGTATTTTAGATTGGACATGGGAGTCAAGACCATGTAGGATTTTGTCTCCAGAATCCTCTGCTGGAGTTCAATATTGATAGCAGCCTCTTACTTTGCCTTGAGCCAAGGACCAACTTGGAGAAGCCATCCCTGTAACCATGGTATTTGCTTCCGTTCTTTGCAATAAAAAGCAACCTCTGGCTAAAATTGCCCCCCCCCCCCCACCTTTACAGTATCAAGGAAAGAGCCACTCTCTACCTCCCAACTGTCTCCTCCTTTCACCAGGCTGGCAGAGATTAGAAACATCAGATGGATACCAGAGCAGGGACACTGCTGACTCTGCATGAGCGTCACCTCTGGGCCCGAGAGGAGACTCAGAACAGGATAGAGGATGCTTCTGTTGGAGCTCAGAGTTCATGGGAATTGGGTGGGAGGGCAGTAGAGAAGTTCTGCACAAGGAGTGACCAGCCACTGTAGGAACAGTCAAGGCTCCTGGCTATGGAAGCCCACGTTTCCCTCTCCTTCCAGGCCGGTTAGGACCAGAGTAAGGTCAGGTTCTCATCTGACTGCCCACTTGTACCTGGCCGGATGCCACTTCTAAGCCACTGCCTTTTCCTCCTGTCTGTTTTCTGTGTTCCGACTTCTTCCTGTGCTGGTCCATGCCTCCCTTTGGTTTCTTGTGGTCACCATGTTGGGAAGCCTAAAAACACACTTCCAATCTTTTTTTTCCTCAAAGAGTCTCAGGCTCTGGTTTATCTCCCAAACCACTGATAGACGTGGAGGGTTCAAGAGGAATGTACAGCACTCCCGGGCTCGTTTAGTGTTCTCAGTCTCTCCATTTCCATCTCTGTCTCCCTGTCTTTGTCTCTCTATTATCCATCATCATGCCTTGTTTTCCCTCCACTGTGATTTTCCTAGTAAGAGTTGTAAGGACAGGAATAAGGAGAGACACTCCCCATCCTCTCCCCAGGCTCCACAGAAAGGACTTCTCCTTCACACAGGCCAGGTTGATATTCCACCAGCCCCCTCAGCCCAGTGGCTTTCTCTCCATCCTCCCTTGCTTTTGTCTTGGCTTTCTTTGTTCTGTCAGACTCCTGAGAGAAGGAAGTGGGCAATTTACTTCTTTTCCCTTTGTTTCAGGTGGAGAGAACCTTGGAACATCTGGGCTGAGCATTCTGTCATACCATTTTGCTGGTTTCTCCCCACCCCCAACACCCCCTTTTCTGAATGTAATATGAACAAGCCATTTGCATCTAATGTTTCAGTATTCTTTCTCCACAGACATCAAGGACTTCAGTGGATACCTATGTTAGCAAGCCCAGAGATGCTGTGGAAACGGTACACGCTGGAATCAACGGCAGCAGAGAAATTTTTTATTAGCTGTGTAATCTTGAGAAAGTTTTTTCTTTCTTCATTTTGAGGCTTAATTTCTCATTCATCAAAGAGAGGGGGCTTAATAATGGTTTTGCTGATGGCTCCTGTTTTGAGAGTTGAATCTATTAAAGTATCGAAACTTGGGAAACAATGTCTAAGTTGTACTAATCTTACTAATCATGGCAGTCCTAGGCCCCTGTCTTCAGTTCAGAGCACTGTGTGAGATCTGGAGCCTATGTCTTGGAGTACAAAGAAGTTTAGTAGCCAGCTGTTGGGTAGATTCTTCATAGACTCTGTCCTCTCCCTGCCTGGGGTGGGAACTGATCCTTGCCTAGCCTTCTCCCCAGGAGCTGAGGCAGACATTAAAGGCCATCCTCGTCAGGAACTGAGCCTGCTGTGCAGAGCATCTGGATGCTCTCAGATCTCTGTCCTGACCCTTCTGCTTGTCTTGTAGGATCACTTATCAGCTCAGGCAGATGAGGCTCTGCCTTCCTCTCTTGGGCCCAGGCCCAGCCTTCCTATCCATAAACACTGGAGCCCAAGACAAGGCAGCTACTTCCAGACCTGTAGATGAGGCCTCAAGGCAAGCCCTTTCCTTCCTCAGCCCACCACACTCTGCAAATGGGGGTGGAGTGGGGTCTGGGTCTGGGTCTGGATCTGGGTCTGGATCTGGGTCTGGGTCTGGGTCTGGGTCTGGCTGCCCTTGGCTCCCCAAATGTTCAGATGAACCATGTGTAGCAATCAGGAAATTAGGGTGTGTCAAGGGCATGCAGAAAGGGTTGTCCTTATCCTCTGGTCCTCCCCCCCCACACACACTATTCATTTCAATCTCCCCCTGTTATAAAGGCCCCTTATTTTAGGGTTTTCGTCCACTTTCAGAGGTTAGATCCATTTTTTGTCTTTACTCCGATGCATTTGAGATCCGCAGGTGGAGGCCGTGTTCTCCAATAGAGAACTGTTCTCCAAAAACCTTTGATGCTTTGTCCCATGGGGGGGACTCCAGGCAGAGATTTCAGGCTTGGGATGGGGAGGGTCCTTCTAGAAGCAGAGAACCTTTTAAGAGATGCAAGCTTTTGGCAACCCTTTGGATCCCTCTTTGGATCCTTCTGTAACTAGAAGCCAATACTCAGCACGTAAGGTCCCCTCCACCTCCATAGGGATCAGACCCAGGGCTTTACATATTCTGGGCAAGTATCCCACCACTGAGCTATATTCCCAGAACTTTTTTTTCTTTCAAGAAAATATTTAGAAGATGGTTCTGGGGTTAAGAGAGCTTGATGCTCTCGCAGAAGGCTTGGTTCCTAAGACCCACGTAGCAGTTTACAACTGTACTCCATTTCCAGGGTTTCAGACACCATCTCTGGCTTGAGAATGACAGACACACACATTAGGGCAAAACCACGTGCATGCATACAATAAAAATAAATTTTAAAAGCTTAAATCATTTATCATTCATTTGTTCATTTTTGAGACAAGGTCTCCCTACATTGCCTGGTCTCGCTCTAAACTCACTCTGTAGAAGGCAGGCCTTGAACTTGAAAGTCTTTGCCTCAGTTTCCTAAGTGGGTGGGGAAGCGCAGGCTGGCCAGCAGGCCCAGCCCCCCTCCTCATTTGTGCCTTCCTACCTTCTTCATATGCACCATCTTTGACCCTCTATTCTCCACCCCCCCCCCCATGTCTCAGAGATCTCTGGCTTGTGACTTTAAGCAGTATTTCTTTTTTTTTAAAATATAAAATAATTTAATAATAACAACAACAATAATAGCAATAACAGCAATAATAATAATGTTCAAAAACATATTATTACCCCAAGTTATGGGACTGAAGCCTCGAATTTTATTATCTGAAAATCTTTTAAGCAGTATTTCTAAAGGTGTTAGGCTTACACCTCTAACTCTGGTCCAAACTCCCCGATGACTCCAGACACTCAGAAGACTGAGAAAACAGAAAACTTGAGATCATATGGCCATACGCAAGTCTGGTCCAAGCCACACAACACTGTTTTTTCTTGTCTCTCACACCGTGATCTTGCTTCCACGCGCCTGGTATAGAGTCTGTCTGTTTGACATCTCAGTATCTGCAGCCCCTTTAATGCCAACAGGTTTTGTTAGTTGATGCTACCTAGTCCTGGTCCCACTTTAATTTATCCCATGTTGGTTTCTCTTGGCTAAACCACGTCTAAGTCTCACTTGGACTTCCACATCGGCATCCTTCTCAGTCCTTGCTCTGTGCTTGCTTTGCTGTCGTAGAAACCAGAGTGAATGAACAGGCTTGTCTATCATTTCTGGAAATGTTTCTTTCTCAGAGGGCTTGCTCTGCCTGTCCCTTCCCAGCCTGCTCATCTGTACACCTCCCCTCTGTTACCCATAATGACACCTGCAACACTTGGCATACCCTCAGCTTACTGGCTTCTTTTCTTCCTTCACCAGGACAAGGACGTTTTCTTTTGAGTCTCGGAGTCTGATGTCACACCACAGGTGCTCTGTAGTGGGCCCAACTGGTGACACACAACCCTGCCCTGGTTGACTTTAACTGTCAACTGTCAACAAAACCTACAGTCACCTGGGAAGATAAATCTCTTTTGAGGAATTGTCTAGGTCAGGCTAGTCTGGGGCGTGGGGTGGGGTTGTCTTCATTATTTATTGATATAGCTGGGCCCAGCCCACCATGGGTGGCACCATCCTTATGCTCTGAGTTGTATGAGAAACTAGTGGGTTATAAGCTGGCCTGTGAGCAAGGTAGAAAGCATCCCTCTCCATGGTTCTTGTTGTATGTCTTCGGTAGTGACCTAGTTCCTTTTGGGGCTGAAGGTATTGCTGTGTAGAAAAGCAAGCAGACTTTGTTGAGTCTCCACCTTGCCTTCCAGTGATGGATGTGATCTGGAACTTCCCTCCGTACAGTTGCTTCTGGTGGTGGTATTTTATCACAGGAACAGAGAGGAAACTAGGAGAGACCCCATTCTTAGTTGTGGGTCAGATGTCACAGCCTAAGGACCTCAGGCTAGGCCTAGGCTTTACTCATATGCAGTCACAGGCTTACTCTCTGTGTCCTCATCTCCTCATCACTGATTTCCTCATCTAAGAGGGTTGCTCTTTTGCTTGTTCTTGTGGGGAGGGATCTTCCTAGGACCTCCCATTGGCCAAGAGAACAGATGTAATATAAATATTGGTTGAGTACCTGAGAATCATTTTGGTTTATTTCTTATTTGATCGTCGCACTTGTCCTGTGAAATAGCCAACACTAAAATACCCAATTCTCTACTTTTGAAGGAATTCAGGTCTCAGAGAATTTGGTTTGCTTACAACTTTAGAGTTCTATGGAGGAGCCTAGGGAACCACGTTTAACTAGATGCAAGTGTGGGTGTTTGTGTAAATGTGTAGGGGTGGCTGTTCAGAAAGATCTGCCTCCTCTCCTCACCTAGACCTACACCAGTCAAAATCAGAGATGCTCTAAACTCTGTTAAGATTTCCTTATTCTTTTAAGGGTCTCTGAAGGCCTCAGTGTCTGGTCCTGGGAGGGCCTAACTTGCCTATGTCCCCATTCCACCCCCAACCCCCAGCCTGATAAAATCCGTTGAAGCACATGCCCTTGCGTAGATATGAATACTGTGTGGCATGAATGCCTGAGACACTTCTGAGTGTGATCCATCCTGTCTCGACCAACTACATGCCTGCTGCCCTGGCCTGGCTCACACTTGCAAGCTCACCTTCCCCTGCACAGCATGTTTCTGGGTTTTTCTACAGGAAGGGAAGGGTGATATGGAAGACTTCCAAGGAGCAATGGGGGCACATCCAAAGGTGGCACTCCTGAGTTCACATGAAAGGGCAGACAGGAAAAGATGAGCAACTGTTCAGAGGGTCTGTCCCAAGTGTTCCACTTGTTGATCCCACAGAGGCAGCAAGAACAGATGTGAGTGCTTCCCAGGAATTCAGGGGGCCTCATGTCATCGGCAGCCACCACTTTCTGGGGGACAGGGCACAGAGGCTATAGTAGAGCTCTGGCTGAAACAGACACCTGGGGTTAGGCAGTGTGACAAACCTAGCATCTTCTGACTGTTAGTCAGTCTTGTTGTAATGCATGACCTGATGTGGAGAGCCTGGGGGTTGATCTTTCATCTCCCTGGGTAGGCAGGGGCAATGAAATGGAAACACTTTTGAAAATTATTACCTAGGAAGCCTTTCGCTTTGTCTGTAACACTAAACACAAATGCTTCGGCCCACAGGGCTTCCTACTCTTCAAGGTGGCAGACCTGCTTCCCCAAGGGCAATAAGATACAGGGATAAACTGTGATCTGAAAGCCTGCAAGGGTAGTTGTGAAAGACTGAGTGTCAGGCCCCTGAGTGAACTGGGAGATGTGAGAAACTCCCAAGTACTCATTACTCCACCCAGCTACACATTGACACCCACCCCAAACACCTATGCACATGTAAACACACACACACACACACACACACACACACACACACACACACACAGAGTTTGCACCAGGCAATTCCTAAAGCAGCCCCTTTAGTTCTGCTGCCAGGGTATGGACCTATCTGTAGACCTCACAGTTTTCTTTAAGAAGTGACAGGTGCGCAGAAATGATTCCAAAAAGAAGCTGCAACATGGGATGGCTGTGTGCCATGTTCTCAGGCAGTAGGTGCAGGTGTCCCTGGGCTGTGGGTCTCTGCACTGTTCCTTCTGGCTTTGCCACAGTCATGGGGGGAGTTTTACAAATGTGTTAAGATGATGTCTCCACCTAAGCTGGCTGTTGCATTGATTGAGTAAAATATATATCTGTTTGGGACAGTAAACTATTCTCATAGCAGCTGGGAGAGGAAGAGAAGAGGAGAGAGTAGAAGTCGGGGAGGGGGAAACAGAAGGAAGAAAACGGACCAGATTATCTCCAAGTAAGCCATCATTTGGCTATGCCCAGCACTCGTACATGATGATAAGGAAACACCTGCTGCTACTTCTCATCCTGTCCCTATAGTTACTGACCAGGTAGCAAATGCCTAGCTATATTCACACGTCAGATGGTCCATCGCCCATTAAAATACTGTCTGATCATACATCAAGATGAATGCGAGCTGTGGAAACCAGCTTCTATCCCAAACTTCAAGAGCTGATCTATACAAATGGAAGACAGCATCCAAAAATGTAGAGAGCTACATCTTGGGGAGGGCTGAGCCTACTAGACCTACCCTGGTAGCTGCTTTCCTGGCCTTCCTATGCCTACCAGCCCATCTCCACTCTGAGCCAGGCCTGATGGCGTTGAGTGTTTTGACTGTGGACCACTTGCTTCTTCTGAGGCTCGAAGAGACCTGTGCCACTCATAAACTGTGTGCACCATGACCTGAGTCACATGACCCTTGTTTACTTGTGGTGTTGACTCTAACTCTTGGTACTCGGAAGTTGCCTTGAGGTTTGTGCCTCACGTTTAAGCCCACTGCCCAGACTGAAGTCCTAGCCTAGAATAACTGAACATTTTAGGACTTCTTCCCAAGCTCTTCCTTGGGAGCTGGATCCAGCTTTCTAATGTATCAGACATTCCATTCCCAGGCCCAACTGGATCTTGCACAGTGGGTCATGCTAAAGCAGGGCTTTGCTCCTTCATGGTCTCTCAGCTGGTCTCTGGAACCAAGCTGATTGTGAACACTTGGGCTCTGCTGCTAAGCTTAGCTAGCCCCTTGCCTTGGCCCTGGGCGATGTGCACTTTGCACCACACCAAGTTATTTCTTGGTTCCTTCTTCCTCCTTCTACCATCTGCCTGAGGGCCATGGCGCCAATGCCTGTTCATACGGTAGAAGACAGCAGCCTAATTCAGAGAAAATGTCTCACCAGGACCCTTGGTAGTTGGATATGTATTCCAGGGACGTTACCTGTTAGGACCCAGAACCTGGTGTCTGCAAGTCTCCCTTGTACTCCCTGTACTAACACAGGTTAGTACAGACTCCCACATTTTGTACCATGTGAAGAAACGAGGTTCAATGCACAACATGAATAGAGCTTAGAACTAAAGCCAACCACATGGCAGAACCGACCATCTATCCAATCCTCAGCCCCACACAAGTAGCTGCCCCTACCAGCCTAGTATGAGAGAGACATTTACCAGTCTCTGGTCCCTACCAACCATGAGCTGCACAAACCACAGGGCCCCAGGCTGCAGGTGGTAATTTGCATACGGTAGCATCTCCTCTCCCAGGAGGTTAGGCCTATCTAAGTTTCTTTTCTGTACAAGGAAAGCAGAACGGTATCTTTAAAAAGAAAGAAAAACAAGACTGGTAACTCTGCTTGGACCTGGGTAGTAAGGTGTTCCAAAGTCTCTGTGGAACTAGCTATTTCTGGCCCCATTGTCGTCTGGGTTACAGAGGAAGGCCTCCTGGCAATTCTTTGCTTGAAAGACAGAAACAGAACATTGTTTCTGACGGCTTTGATTTAATGGCCAAAAACAGTTATAGGAAACTGTTGAGCAGATGTTCTGTGAAACTCAGAAAAGACTGGGTCTTTGAGAAGGGCTATTTTTAGACAAATGCTTCCTACCATTGGGGGCTTCAGTACTTACAAAAGGGGATGTAAAAGCAGAGAAATTGTGGGAGAGAGAGAGAGAGGGAGGAAGGGAGGGAACAAGGGAGGGAGGGGGGAGAAAGAGAGAGAAAGAAACACAGACAGACAGACAGACAGACAGACAGAGAATAAGTGTGTACTTTGGGGGCCTTTGGCTAGTTTGACAATCACAGTTCACTTCTCTGTCCACCTTCTCATGATCTGTGGGTGCTAGGGAATCTCCATCACCTGCTCGTTCTTTACTCCCTGTTCAACCTCCAGGAACAGTCAGTGAGGCTGGTTTTCCGACCACTTTATTTTCTTACCTCTCTTTACCCAAACTACAAATCTTTCTCCTCCTTTCCATCTGTCTCTCCCTTTCATCTCCCTAATCCTTCATTTCATGCTCAGCTGTGAGTTTCCCATCCACCCGGAAGCCTTCCCTGAATGGCCTGGGACAAACAGGGTCCCCTTTTCAATCTTGCAGTGAACTTGGTCATGACTATCTATCTGCTTCTGTGCCCGCCTTTTTACTCAGACTGGAAACTCTTGGAGGCTGTGGACTCTTCTGCTGCCCCTACTTAGCACTTGATAGGGCAATTGTAAACACAGGGGCCAGTGTATGTAAATATGTGTGTGTGGGAATGAAGTGAGCAAGTGAGGGTATTTATTGGATTAGCCCTTCTGAGTTTCACCTACAGTGGCAGAAATGTATCTCCCTGTTTCAGGTTTTCGAATCATTTCCATAATTAAGATAATGGACTAGTGACTAGACTTTCAGGTAGCCTTTGCTACTTCCAGGAATCTGTGGCTTTGGGACAGTCATTTGGAGAGCTGAAATGTGAACCCTTCCTGATGCGGACATTGTCTATCTTTTCATTCCGTGCTTTTGTTTTCTTCCCCTCACTAGGGACAGTAATTTTCTGGGACTGGGGAGAGGGCAGAACTTCCAGAGAGCACTGGGTGTGTGGTCCCAGGGCAGCACCAATGGTGATGGAAAAAAATACTGAAATAGAAGTCAGAGCGCCTCATTTGCTGCCACTGCTGGGACACATCCAGTTGGAGCAAGAGGACAGTGAGGCTGCCCAGGTGACGTCTGACTGGTGGCATCATAGTTGATGGAGCAGCTGTGATGAGGTTGAGGCCTTGGTCCTCCTATGAATCCGGGGAAGGGGGAATGAGGTCCCTTCTCTGTGCCCCATCATGGACTCCACAACTTGACCAGCCCTTCTTGAGCACTTTCCAGAGAAACTCTTTTCTGGATGAGGTTAGGTGCATTGGGTGCATGGAACAAGGGTCATCCCGGCCTTCACAGGGGCCAACCGCCACATTGCTACACTCTGGGCAGGAGCTTCTGGGTTTCCTGGAAGCTGAGTTCAGAAAGAACTTGCTTTGGAGTTTATGGCTTTTTAATGAATCTTTCCATTTCTTTTTATTTTTGTAGAGCCATTAAAAAAAACACAGTAACTGTCCACTAAAAACAGTCAAAAATTATGCCTTGTTTACTGGGGAAAAAAGGGTTTTTTATTATTAAAATAGGGTCTCATGCAGCCTAGGATAATCTCACTATGTAGTTAAGGATGACCTTGAAATCCTGGTCCTCTTGCTTTACCTCCTGAGGGCCAAGAGTACGGAGTGCTAGAATTATGGACATGCATGACCACACCTGGTTTTTGTGGCCTGGGGATTTGAACCCAAGGCTGTGTGGTAGTAGGTAAATAATCTGTCATTTGGGCTCAGTCCCCAGCCATGGAAATCTCTGTCAAAGCTCAGAATATAAACCACTTTCTGCATGGGCCATGCCTTCTCACCACATCCACCACTCTGAGTGCTGAGCTATGCTCTCTTTGTTTTGTTTTGCAGATGAAGGCTCTGCCCTGGTCAGAGAGGCAAAGTAACTTGCTCAGAAACACACAGCAGTAGGAGGGTGAAATACATTGAATCAGTTCAGGTTTCCCTGATAACAGAGGCCAAGTTCTGAAAGACCCACCAGACACTGCCCTCGATACACTAGGCAAGCTCACCACTGAGCTACAGTCTCAGCCTTCCCAGGGATTTTTAACTGGGTGTTCTTCAAGACTTTCTTGATTAAAGCTTTCCTTTTAGTCATTGCACAGTTTTGGTTGAATTTGTTCCCAGACCATTCCCCTTTTCCAGGCTTTAGACTTCTTACTTTGGCCATTAATACCTACAGACAAAGACCAAGAGCGTAAGACCCTGGAGGGGACCACCAGAGGCTCTGAGCAGTGTTGTTTCAGAAACATAAGCAACAGCGATGAACGTAGTTACCCCCCATTATCTGTGGTTTTGCTTTCCATAATTTCAGTTACCTATGGTCAACCACAGTCTGAAGATATAAATGGAAAATTCCAGAAATAAAATTAAAAAATGTTTGTAAGTTATAAATAGTTGTGTTATAGAACATGCTATTGTAACCACTCTATTGTATTATTAGTTACTGATGTTAATCTCTTACTAATTTATAATCCAAACTCTACCCTAGGAATGTATGTATGGACTACCATACCATAAACATAGAATTCTGCAGCATCAGGCTGTGAGGCAGCTATAGGTAAATGTAGCATGTACTGAATGGATTTTTTTGTTGTTGTTGGTCCAACATCAGTAGCCTTTTCAAAGTTACTTTGTTTTCTTCCTTCCCAATCTGGTGTCTAGGAGCCATCAGTATACACATCAGCAAATATTTGCTGTGTTCTGTGTGTTGGCTGGGATGATTATGCTGTGGTGACAGGTGCCAAACCTCAGTGTCATGTAGTCAGTGACACTTCTTACTCTTGCTGTGTGAACGCTGTAGGCTGGCAGGGGTAAGGGGTGGAGGGCTTTGCTAGGATCAGGCGGAAAACAGCTGTTACCCCAACACGTGCCGGAGGATAAAAAACACAAAGACTGACATTCTTCAGCTTCTGCCAGAAGTGAATCCATTGGTGAAAGCAAGTCCAGTGCCTATCTATGTCCTCTCTCAACTTCAGGGCAAGGATCCTGCTGCACAGACTGATTGGGAGAGATATGGACTATCTGGTGATAATGTCTCACGTACTTAATGTTGGGTTAAGTATAGTGAACAAATAATTGTGAGTCTCAATGTTGCCTTGAAGAAACTTACTACTGGACTGGGACCCATCATCTCTGAGACATTGTAGGACACTCTAAGGTGGTGTAGATTCCTGTTCCTTGTCAAGCTACATAGAAGGGACAGTACGGTTTCAGATGGTGCTTGCAGCCCTGAGAAGACCATTGAATAGGAGACTCAGCCCTGGAAAACATGTCTTAAGTAGTGGGAGGTTTAAGTAGAAAGAACAATAGCTTACTCGATAAAAAGGATCCTTGGTGTGGATGGCTTTTCTTACCTTAACTTTGTATCATCTAACTCTTTGCAAGCCTTCTTTGAAAATTTGTATCAGCTTGTTTCCTCCTTTGATAAGCTACAAGCTTCTACAAGCAGAATCTTACTTATCTTTGATTGTCAGCTCTTATCTAGTATCTAGGGCACAGAAGGGTGTGTTACTTGTTGTTTGGATGAGCTAATCTTGCTGAGCTATCTTGAAACAGGGTCTTACAGGAGCAAAGTGCACCCAGAGCCTGAGACCACCCACAGAAGCATCCTTGGCAGGCTGGAGGCTCAGGACCACTTCTGCTCTTTCTCAACCAACCAAGCTGCTCTTACCTACGTTCACCATATTCCTTCTCTTCCTTGGACATCTTTCTTCAGACATCTTTAGCTGGGCTTTCTCAGGAAGGAAAGGTTCCAGTCTTCTAAAATAGCAATTGCGTACAGACGGCATCTTGTCTGTGCAGCAAGGTCAGTCAAGAATCCGAAAAGACTTGAGTGTTTAATGCTTGGAGATCTCTTCACTATGGGGTTCTCCAGTTTACTGCTGCGATGACTCTGTGGAAACAGACCCCCACCCTTTCGCTTAAATCCACCCGCAGAGGAGGGCTAGGACACAGGTGTTTTGACTCATCTCTTTCAGCTCTGCTCTCACAGATGGAGGTTGCCACTTAAACTTGTTGATGAAGCTCACACTGACCTTGCATTTGCCCTTATAATAAGACAATATTTAAAGCAACACAGAAACAAACAGAGGAGACCAAAATAACTCGGTTTCTATGGTGAGAGGTGAACAATACCACAGTCAACACAAACAGAAGCTCTCACAGAAACCTCAACACACCAAGAACATTTAACTTCTGTTAATGACATTTGGCCCATGTGGGTGGGGCTTGGGATCCCAGTGAAGCTGGCCAGCTAGTCACACTGATGGGGTAGTCCACTGAGCTTCAGGACACATCGTCATCATTTTGTAGGCATCTGAAGTCAGTTATAGCTCAGCTCAGGGCTGTATCTGATTTCTGAGCTCCAGGCTTGCCATCTGTGAGGTAGGGTAAGAATCATAGTATGTTTGTCCGAAATATCAAAAACAAGCTTGAAAATGTGGGACAAAATGTCATGTCAGACCCATGGGAAGGGCACCCAGGAGATTATTTCTACTCCCAAACCCAGCCAGGATAAAAAGGAGCTGTTCTAGGACCCTGTCTCAGACGTCTTAGCTCAGCCACAATTCAGAGGTTTGATGGTGGAGAGGTGAAGAGAGAAGGTGGGAATGGGGACGGCAGGGTTACACAAAGAGGGTCAGTGGAGGCTCGTGGAAGGGAGGAAAGAAAACAGCTCAGAAATAGGGGCTTGGTTAAAATTATCTGATGAATGTTGCCTCTCACTTCTCTCTGAAAGCAATGTTCTCCAAAAATAATCTAAGGGTTAGAAAATCAGCATAACATTGTGGTCAAGGAGAAGAGCTCAAGAGTCAGACTAGCTTGAGATTAAATTAGTTACTCATTAACTGCCGAGTTGCCTTGGGAGAATTATTTAACCCAGCGTAACTTCACTTTTCACTTCTCCTTAATTCGAACCATACTGTCATCTTTTATGGGTTAAGATTGATAATCCATATCAAGTATTTCTTTCCATACTCGACAAACAATACTGTTGATTCTTTGTGTGATCAGCCGTGGAGATGCTGGGAGAGAAGTGTTTCTTGGAATTGCGTTGAAACCCAAATTCACCATCTAAGGGGAAGCTCCCTTCATACAAATGAATGTGGGAACCCTTGCCTGCTTTCTCCCTTCCTTCTTACCTGACACATGTGGCCTTTCAATCAGTCTTAACTAATTAAGCATTTCATTGAACAGTTCTGAAATGCTGGCGTGTGTCAAAAAAAAAAAAAAAAAAAAAAAAAAAAAAAGAGAGAGGACATTAAATCAGCTGTGAATCGGGATCAATTTAAGAATGCCACAAGCTGAAATAACTGTGTTTAATTTTGTTGGCCTGAGAAACATAAAAGTAGGACTAAGTGAGCCTCCAAACTCTTATGAGGGTTGTCACAACTGGGAAGCCTCTGCTTCCCGATGGCCAGTGAGGTCCCACACAGCCTTGTATGGAAATGTAAGCTTCGTTTCCACAATACCTCCATGGCTTTGTTCCAACTGGAATCATAATTAGCCAAGACCAGGCCCTATTTCCTTTTTTTTTTTTTTTTGAAGCCATGTTTGCTGTAACCTAGGATAAACAAACTCCAAAGCAGACCTTAGACCAGGAAGCACTCTGAGAACATATATCCTGCCCTGGCGGGGAGACAGGATCCGATGAATGAGCTCATGGGTCTCTGTATCCTTCGGCTGTGACAGATGCCATTCAAATAATGACAGGAGCCTCACAACCGTGAGCTGTCCGAAGAGAGGAAAATAGAAGGCCCAGTTGACTTGGCTCAATGTTCATCTCTGTTAGCATAGGAAAATGAGACAGATACCAAAAGCATCCTTGTTAACTCTGCCCACGTGGAGATGAAAATCAAAATAAGGGAAATTTGAACCTTCTTAACTGGAAAGGATAAGTCACAATAACAAACCTTAAGTGGCAAGAAAAAATTGTAAACAACACAAAACATAAAATATAAAAACCCTTTGCAGATACATTTTAGTACTGCCAGGTTGCTCTGAAGTCTGTGGCCGAGTTGAGTTCTCAGTGAAGCTTCCATGGGACTGAGGTACCATTAAGTCTCTCTATAAAGATAACAGACAGGCTCAATACTAGAAAGTTAAGACAGACCCAGGCCTCTTGCTCAATGTGGAACACAGTCTAACAGAGCTGGGCACACAGGCCACATGCAAAGTTCCCCCTTGAATCCAGTGGCTCCAACCCCCATCATCTGGTCAAAGAAGAAAACCTATTGACAATTGAGTCTATGGAGAAGACTCTAAAGTCAGAACGCCAAGGAGTCAAATCAGATCTTATCTGTGCAGGCTGGCTCTGATCCGAGTCAATCCACCTGAGCGTCAATTGTATCCATCATTAAATAGAAAGTAAAGCCTGACACTAATTAACCAGCAGGACAAAACAGTTGAGAATGTGATTTGATTTGAATCTAGAAAGGAATTGACACATCTGTAAAACAGTTCGTCTCCCTCCCTTTCCACCGCACTGTTGGATCTCCTGTCAAACTTCTTGGCTTGCCTAGACTGTAGATATTTCTCTCATAAGCTTCATTTGGCTGCAGGGTGACTGGGAAGGACAGGCTTGGCATTGAGAGTGTGTGTGTATCCAACCCCTGGATGTGGGTGGCATTGGATGAAGCGAGGTGAGTCATGACGTCTTTGGCTCTCCTTCTTTGTTCCCAAGTCCCTCCTTGGGACCACTGCTTCACCTCTTTTTCAGTTTATGGAAGATGGAGAGGAGCTGAACAGAGGTTGCCCCTTTCCTAAGCCTGACCACAAGGCTATCCAGTTATATAGTCATCTATCTTAATCTTGCCTCTCGGGAGGAGAAGAGGCCAGGGCAAATTTGAAAACCATTTCCATAAAACTGATGCTACAAGTCAACAAGGAGCCTGTGCTCAGCCTTACATACAGCATTTTCTGAAGAACAAAGATCTGATTCACACCAATTCATTGACTACTTCACTTGTAATTTTCTCCCTTAATATATTATAAATGCAGGGAACAGGAACGCGGGCTTCCCAGATGAGGAGTTACACACATCATTTTTGTTTTCCACTTTCTCAGTATTTCCTGTCCACCCCCATATCCAACCAACATACCCCATCACTACATGGAGAGAGACTGGAACTGCTTTTGTTTGGAACAGAGGGGAGCCTTGCTTGCTTGCAGGGGCGGGGGGTCGGGGGGCGTGGAGAGGAATTTTACGGGATGCTGTGGTCCACCATCCTCCACTCGCACCTCTCTTCCCGGAGCCTGATGCCAGAGGATGGGTGGGTACCTGAACCTTGGCAACACATCTTTACACTAGGAAGGATGAGGCTGGATCTGTAGACATCTGCAGAGGAAGCTCCCCATCCTGCACCCCACCCTACCTGGTTGTTTGCGAGGTAGCTGTGAGCTGCGTAGGCGGGCAGCCACAGAGTGCGCAGCCAGTCAGCAATTTCTCAGATTTGGGAGTTTGATTTGGCTACGGAAGTGTTGGAGATACTGACATAAAAACCATACAGTTGCTTGAGTGTTTGGCACATTCACCTGCATGTCACAAATACATTCGAACTGTGTGGCCTGCTTCTATCTAGAAGGCAGAGAACAACTTGGCAAAAGTTTCCTGTAGCCCAGGGTTCCTTGGTACTCTGAGCAAAGACGCAAAACATAATGGGCAAGAACGCTATGGCGAAATGGGAAGACTGATTTGTAGAAATATTAAAACTCTGTGTGTGTGTGTGTGAAGCATGGTGGCTCATGCATGTAATCTCAGAACTCTAAGGTTCTGGGGTACAAGGGTCTGGAGGTAGCCTCAGCTACATAACAAGTTGGAGGCTAGCCTGTGCTATGAAATACACTGCCTCAAAAATAAAACAATGAAACATAAACACAATGCAAATAAAAACAAAGTACAACAATAAAAATCAACGGGAACACGGCAAACCGAACCAAACCCCCAAAATTTTCATTTCCATGAGCTATGACGCTATTCTTCCTTTATGTTCCAGTGATGATATATATATATAATTTACAGGGAACTTCTCATTGGCTTCCCGTAAATTATACCTGGAAAAGTAAATCAAACTTTCATTTCTGGAAATTTGGTGTTCCTAATGACCTCATCTTGACATAATGATACTGTAGGAAGATCACTATGCCTTCTGTACAAATGGTATCCTATGATTAAAAAAAGAAAAGAAAAGACTAAGGGACTAGAGAGATTGCTTAGCAGTTAGAGCCTTTACTGCTCTTGAACCTGGTTTGGTTCCTCTAACCTTAAAGATTCTTAAATAAAACCAAAAGTACATTTTTCTAACAGATACATGATTGTACATAACATGCTTGTATTTTAAGCAACTAAGTTATACTTAGAATTTCTGGAAATTGTGGCAATGCAAGATAAGAAAGGCAAAATTCATGGCCTGAGTGTGAAGGAGTAAGTCATAAGGACAGCAGTGATTGCAGCCCTGATGTGTATACAAGGTGTCTGGGATGTGAACTGGGAATGTGAATACTCAGCAGAGATGGTGCTGTTGTATCCTCTGAAGGGTGAAGACAAGAAGAGGAGGAGGAGGAGGAGGAGGAGGAGAAAGAGGAAGAGAAAGAGAAGAGGAGGAGGAGAAAGAGGAAGAGAAAGAGAAGAAGAGGAGGAGGAGAGAAGGAAAGGAAGGAAGACTGACTACAAGTTGATGAACAAGATGAAGAATATTTCCAATGGTAGAACCCATGTGCAGAACACACCAAGAAGTGGATTTCGATCAAGAGGGTTTTTTTTGTTTTTTGTTTTTTTTAAATTCAACCTATTTCCGGGAAGCTCAGGAGTAGTCCAAGTACATTAATTGTAATTTCCCTGTATGTCAGAGTCTACGGAAAGGAGGGGTTATGAAGAAGACTTTGGGAAAGCACCTTCTTTTGACTTAAAATACCCATTTGCCCACTGTTCTTTTGTTTTCTGTTGCTGTGATAACTACCATGACCAAAAGTAACTTGGAAAGAAAGAGTTTATTTAGCTTACGCTTCCAGCTAACGACCAGTCCATGGCGGAGGGAAGTAAGGGCTGGAAATCACGCAGGAACCAAAACAGAATCCATGGAGAACACAGCTTACTGGCTTGGTCCCTCCTGCTCACACTCAGTCATCTATCTTAAACAAGCAAGGATTATGTGCCCAACGGTGACACCATCTTTGGTGAGCTAAGTCCATTTGTGTCAATCAACATGAATACAGTTCTATACAGGTATGGACAGAGGCCAATCTCATCTGGACATTCCTTCTATTGAGACCCCCTCTTCTCAGATGACCCATGGTTGTGTCAAGTTGACAATAAAAATCCAACCAGGACACCAGGTACATGTGGCATTCTCAGAAGTGGCATATAGTTCATAGGACCCAGTGTAACACCAGTGGGTTAGCTGTCATCATGTCATTCTTCCAAAGCTGCAACTCTGTGGACTTGAGTAAAATGAATTACATATCCTTTCTAGATGGCTGGCTATTTTCCTGGGTAGTACCAAAGTTAGTCTTCCTTTGATACTCATCAATTGGCCCTTGTTGGTTAATTTAAAGTAAAATGCTTCCTCTTCTACATTTCAGCCCTTTACATATTTAAAAGCAACCTAGGAGACTGAACTAGGCTCACAGATTCCTAGCCTGGCTGGAACCATAGGCTTTGGCTAGTCCAGTGTAGAAACCTTATACACAACATTTCTGCCAGCTGCTCAGACAACACTGTCTCTGCCCACCCAGGGCTTTCCTAGATATTCATTTCTGTTTTGAACAGTGCCAACAGTTCGAAGGCTCTCTAGATGTTCAAAAGCTCTTCAGCATTTCGCTCTGAAATATGCTCCCCGGTGGTGTTTATCCATTGGTCCAAATTGTGTGATGCTGGTGTATTATGAGGCAGTCACAGTTCCAACAACGAGATAGTCTAACAGGCTCCTACAAGGAGACAAGGCAGGATTCATCTGAGTGACTACAAGTAGCATCTTCAATGCCTTTCATGTACAAATCCCTTCCAGTTAAGTCTTAAGTGCAGTTTCTCCTTCTCCATTAGTTCATTTTAATTTTCAACATCTAAACAGAGAAGAGATTGTTTGCTGAGAGTACAGGCAGTAGGAAGGGTGTGGCCTATACCTGGATCCAATATTGCTGTGTTTGGTGGCACTGCTGAAGCCAGGAGGGACTGAAGTCAAGCAGGAACTCTCTCACAACGATGCTTATTGGTTGGATATCACCGTTCTCCAGAATCCCACTTGCTGATACGTGGGAGTCGTGGGAGTCGGCATCCCCTGAGATAATGAGATGTGCTGGGGCTGTGTCCCTCAGACTCCTCCCACTTCACACCAGAATTGCAAGTCCCAGACTGGGTGGAACTCATGATAAAAGCAAAACATCAGAAGCCTCTCTGTATCTTATCCATGGATGTGCTCCAGAGGAATTTGTGATGGAAGATACTAGCATTTTTGAGGTCCACAGACTGTCAAAGTTGAGAGATATGCAACCTGTGCTTGATCTCCAGACCTGTGTTAAACTGTCCATAGGGTTAGGGGGATTGGGGCTTGATGGAATTTATCTTGTGGGGGATTGGGGATTGATGGAATTTATCTTGTGAGGAATGGGCATGTAGTCCCAGGAACTTAGCAGTACAAAAATTATACATTGGAGCTTCAGGTAACCCAAAATGTAGCTCTATCTTTCCACAAAATAGAACATCAGATTCCAGGAATGCCTATGCATTTTAAACTGCAGGCAAGTTGAGTCTCCCTTCTGTGTTCAGAGTCTGTAGTGGAAAGTTCAGTCTCTTCCTAGTCTCTCTACGACGTGGAATACAATCTTAGCTGATTCTTTGATGAGATAAAAGATGGACTTTCCTGGTCCAAAGGAAATAAAGTGTACTTTTAACTCTTCCTTGCCTCTCTCTGCTGGAGCCTGCAAGAAGGAGCTCTAGAGTCAGTTTTTCACTTCAGAGCCATGCAGCCTGACCCAGGAGCTCATGCAAGAGAACCTGCCCTTGTCCCTGAACTGCGGAGCAGAGCTTTCCCTTCCAGAATGAGATAAGAACCCAGGGCACATCGTGGTGGAATCAGCTAGTCACCTGTCTTCCTAGGGGAAGATGAAAGGCATTGCATTTCATTGTTTTAGAGAGAAGGAAGTGGAAAATATTAAAGGCAAACAAGTCAAAGGAAGAATCGAAATAGGAAATTCCTTTCATATAGAATTCACCAAGCAAGGAAGGAGAGGCGGTTAAGACCAGGGAGCATACTGCCATACTGCCGATGCACCATGAGTCTCCCACCGGAGACTTTCACATAATCAACTCTGTAATCCTTTACTTCACAAAGGAGCACAACAACCAGAGAGAGACCTTACCTCTGACACACACATGGTTAGTGAAGACAGTAGTTGAATCCAGTCTTGTGATCTATCTCATTGCTAGAAGTGTCAGTATGATATAGAACACTGTTCTGGTCTCAGTTTCTGACTTTTGAGGAAGACACGTGAGAATTTTCAGGCAGGTATTTTAAAAATATATATTGTGAAAGGCAAACTTTATAGTTAAGATTTATGACTAAGGGAAAATAAATTAAAATGCTGCCTGCTGTGAGATCTGTTTTATTGAATGAAGCATAATACTTATTCACGTAGGAAAGATCTGAAATAAGTATGCACTGCGACATCATCACTGCCCACTGGAGATGAAGGGTTAGAGATTGATGGATCTTCTCGTCTTGATATTTTCTAGTCTCCCAGTTTTTAAATAGTTTAGTTTATAAAAGAATAAATTGAAGGAAAAAAGTACAAGACCAGGTTTCTTTGGGACTTGAGAATACAATCTTTGGGGCCAGGGTTCTAGCCCAGCAGTTTATCTAGTATGGTCAAAGCCCCAGATGCCATCTCTATAGTCCCACCATCACCAAACAAGAGAAAAACTCATTGATTCTCAGTCTTGGGAAGTGATGTTTAAGAGAAGATCGTAATGTCGACACAGAATCTTCACCCAGAAAGCCATTGCACTCTGATCACTTGAATGGTAAACGCTCCCTAGAATCTTCTGTTATCTCTGATCCACCAGAATACGGCGCCTGCTTAGAGCACAAAGAAATTACACTTTAAAAAAGTTTTTGCGTTTACTCTTCTCCTATCTTCTTTCCCCTTTTCAGAAGTATCTACCATTCAAACATTCATAATTTCAAAAGTGTGGGGTTTTCATCATTTTATTTTGTTTTGTATGACACGGTGAAGGCACGCACGTGGGCATGGAGATCAGAGGAAGATTTTCATGAATTAGTTTTCTCTTTCCTCCTCCTGTGGCTTCTGGTCTCCAACTCAAGCTTCTATGACAAGCTCTTTCACTCACAGAGCCATCTGGTCTACCTCATGCCCCATCTATTTTTTTTTTTTTTTTTAATGCCACCAAAGTAAAATTACAAGTCCTCACAGCACTGTGTTGTACCTCAGCCAAGGATTAGCTGGGGTATAAATTGACAGAAGGTGATTTGCTCAGTGTCTTCAGATAATAAGGCAGGCACTTAGTATTTGTGAGTTGGTCACAGGGAGTAAGGTCAGCACTGTTGGTGGCTTAAGATGCTTCTGGCTGGTATAAGACTTGAATTCAAAGGTGTGTGATTTTCCTTAGTTGGTTTTACAAAGCTCTTGGGGAGCAGATGGGCACATAAACCACTAGCTTTTATAGCCGAAGTCTTACTCTCCATACTCTGTCCTACTCTTAAATCAGGACCAGGATACCATGGCTATCCACATGCTCACTGTGAAGTATGCTCTGTAGCCGGTAATAAGTCATAACAGGACTGACACAGCTCAGGTAGCTTTTAGACCTAAAACTCATGGAAAATGAACTCAAAAGTGCAGCCATGCTCTACCCATTTAGACAATTCCATAGCAAGCATTGAGCCAAAGGCTAAAGTGCCCCGGGTGAGATTCAGTCCCTCCTCCAGACACTGATCAGCTTTTGGCTGTACAGGTCACTGCAGTCACTACAATGATCTTCATAACACTAAACAGACAATAATGGTATTCAAGGGACACTGAAAAACTGCCTCTTAGCAAACTTTGTGGGTGGTGAAGACATTGTCTCTGTCTCAACTAGGACTGTGGAATGTGGAGAAACCATACTGTCTACCTTCCATTAAGGGTCATAGTAATGAAAAAAAAAATTGCTTTGTAGAAATTTCTACTTTGTAAAAATTGCTCCCAATGGAGATTATATAGCCCCCCCTAAATCACAGCTTCTTTTATGTTACTCATCCTTAAGGAAAAATAAAGTGGAGGATGTATCCAGACAAGGTCTTAAAGAATCAGGGAATACCAGACCAGATGGAGACCAAGTTGCCCTGATAACAGCCCAAGGGGTGGTGACTCATTCTGTCTGTTTACACAGCCTGCATTTTCTGGTCAATTGTCATCTCTTCACTTTGTGCTACATAAAAGGTAAATTATTCTCTTGACAGGTTTCTTTTTTGTGTTGCTTGGGGATGGAAATAGGTCATTGTGTAACAGTTTTATGGTGTCTACCAGAGGTGAGCAAGGCTGCCAGAGTTTGGTATTATGTTATGTGACACCAGCAGAAGTAATGAAAAGATCAAAGGACTAAAGCCTGGAGCCCCAGGTGCTGCTCAGTGTGGGAATATTTCCTTAGTCTCGACAAAATCTAGGGTTTGATTCCCAGCACCACAACAAGTTAAGAAATAATCAGATGAGTTGGGTTCTTTACATCCAACAACCAAATAATCATTTGTCTATCAAACCATCTATCTGTCCATCTAGAGAGTTACCACACATTAATAGATTTATCCAGCCATCCACTCATTCATCCATCCATCATCCATCCATCCATCCATTCATCCACTGATGCATCCGTCTATCAAATATTTATTTAGCCTTTATTTGGATTTCGGGCAAGGACACGGGATAAGTGTTAAAGGAACAATGACAAAAAGACTAATTCATTTCTTCCTGCTTTTTCCACAAGCAACGAAAATGAATGTCGAAAAAAATCAATATAATTTTCGGAAAAAAAAAATAGTTTGTGGAGGAAACCTGTAATGAGAAGGCAGAACCTAATGAGAGACAGGATACAGCAACAGTCAAAGAGTATCTCCTTCTTGCAGAGGTAGAACTCAGGCTGATGCCCAGATACAAGAGTGTGAGACATCTGGATCTTCTTAGCTTGTCTTCTCAAGTCCCTGAGTGCAGAAATGGTCTCTGCCGTGTTCAAGAAGGAAAGGAAATAATGGAGAGTAAAGATGTCGGCAACAGACCTGGTGTTTGGTTGAATGATATTTTAAAAGGGCTCAAGAAGAAATTGATCCAATTCCTATCATTCATCAGCCCTAAGCCAGTTCAACGACCACATTAACAGTCAGAAAAGGTGTCTATCTGTACATCTCTCAGCACACTCATGGCTGCAGGTGGCTGTGGTTATAGCACTCAGAGAATGGTCAAAGTTATGATGAGGTTTCTGGGGTGCATTGGTGTTCTTTATTCTCTCTGGTCTAGGAGGCCTGAAATGTTCAGGGAAGGCCATTGTTTTTTGGTGTGAAAATGGGGGCTTTGTTCCAACAACAGATCAGCTTCGTTATAATTTTGTTTTTTCAGTGTGACTATTTAGCTAGTGATAACTTCTCCAGTCTCATTCAAGGTGAACAGCAACGCGGGGGACACTGACTCGTGAATGTAGGCTGACCTTGTCAGCTTTGAAGGTATGCAACAGCCTTATCAGCTTTCTCTTGATCAAGAGATTAGTCTCTCTGACTCTTGTTTATTTACTTGAGAGGTGATGAGTTTGCAAATACCCAAGGATGATTTCCATCCCACAGACTCTTGGCTTCTGAAGTTCTTGATCCCTGTGTTTCTGATCTGAGGAGCAATGATTTTTTTTTTTTTTTTTTTTTTCCTGAGCAGATGATACTAAGTCAGCCCATGGAAGGAGATGTCTAAGGCATGGAGCTCAGGTCGCCACTTCCCAAGAACCCTGGAAAAAAGGAGAGCCCAGAGTGATCCCAGAATCCCTTGCAGCCTCCCAACAAAGAGGAAAAGTTGAGGATCATTTTTATCCACCACGGACTAAGTAAGGTCTGCATTAATGGTTTCCTGTTCTCCCAGTGAAAGCAAGCTGCTAGGGAAACCCAAAGAGTCGTCCCTGTTTTGGTGTCTTGGGAAGGTCTAACTTTGAGATTAGGCTCAGACTACAATCAGTGGGCAATTCCCCCCCCCCCCCCCCCCCCGAGACTGGGGAGGAGGCGGGCGGGAGCGAGCGGGATTCAAAGAGCCGGGTCGGACCCGTGCCCTCTGCAGGCAGACACCTTACAGGCTGCGCCACCACCGGTTCGCTGTAGTGGGCAATTTCTAAAGAAATGCAGTTCACATTCTCCTGTGAAGGCCATCAAGGCATAGCTGCTGCTGTCTGCCAGACCCAAAACACCCTCTCTAGAAAGCACATCTTAATTATCTTCCTGGGCATTGAACCAGCCTCTCCGGTCCTGATTAGCAGCCCAGCAGGCAGCCAGGAGGCAGGCGGCCCCATGGCTTTTCTCTGATATGCAGAAAGTCTGAAGAACTGGAATAAGAAGCAGAGTCTTGGCTTCAGCCATAACACCAATCAATAGCGGCAACCTTTCCTTCCAGTATTTGATTCAATACACGCACTGTGCTCATAGATTTTTCTAACCTTCATAATAATCTCATGGTGTGTCATATAGTTATTTCATTATATATAAGAAAAAGGAAGACCAGCACTGGTAAATAATAATAAATAATATATAATTAATAATAAATAATAATAAATAAATAAATAAATAAATAATAGCACTGGTTGCCCATGGTAACCCGGGAAGAAACAGGGCTGAGATTTGACTAGGTGAAGTTAGGCCTTAAATGTGTTCTAGAAACTTATGCTGTAATATAATCTTTATCAGGTGGAGACTCTTGGTTTTGAATTTATAACCTTCTAGTTTGTAGATGCTACAACCATATGTTCATCTTGTCATTGAGACCAAAAGTGTCTTGTGAGTTGGACTGACAGTGTGAAAAAGTGAGAGATATTTGACAGAGAAGGGGCAAGAAGGACAGAAGTAGAGGGGAAGGAACCAGATGGACCTTTAATGGAATACTAGATAGCAAGTATCATCCACTATCTTGATTCTGAACTTGTGGGTTCCAAAGACTGCTCAACAACCAGGATAGAGCTGGTGTGAGGAAGCATTGACAGACATCACTCAGTCTGCTCTATATGCGATCCATCTGGGACCCCATTCCCAGCCCACTTCATATTACAGAAAAGAAGTTCAAAACAGAAAGTTGGTGCAGACAAGAAGGGTGCAACATATTATCAAGTCCCTGAGGACAATGCCAAGAAGTCCATTTTCTCCTTAGATAGGTTTTCTGGCACACACAGAAGGAAGAGCGCCTGGCTTCCAGATGTGGGTATGCACATGTGAACCACCAGAGTTCCATCTGGAGGCTCAGGACAGGAGCTCGGCTTTTGATCATGTGAAAGAGAGCGATTCATTACAAAGTACAGGCTAAAAGGTTCCAGAGCCCCGGTGTGACTCGACGAAGGTTCTCCGCTCCTCGGTTTCGTTTTATCTTAACCTTCTGCGGCCTCTTCGATATTTGGCGACAAACAGCCGATAATGGAGTCTGGGTTTTACCTGTACTGTTTGGATCTTTTGCTCAGATGTCACTTTTCTGTGTAGTCTCCCAAGCATAAAAAAAAAAAAAAAAAAAAAAAAAAAAAAAAAAAAAAGGCAGTTCTCCTTTAAATGAGCGGGAAGAAATGAGATAATACGTTAGGTGCCTAAGTCATTAATGTTTTGCTTGGGGTTTCCTTAAATATGTCGGTATCCCCCATTTCAGAGTTAACTTTCTATGTGGAAAGTGTCATAAAGAACTACTATAAGTTGCTGGGACAGGGCTCCTACTTTTTAGAGCTTGGGGTAGAATTGAGAGAAGATTGGTGTGAAGAACTGAAGGCCCTAACCGCTTGTAATGTCCAGGACTTTACTGTCTTTTTCTCTTTAGGAGGTATTGGCTTGCTCAGTAGATTTTTTTAGGATGAGAAAGGGAAAAGGGCATCTTCACAATGTAAGCAGCCATTGCACTGGAGATCCATACAGGTGCTAGCTCAGCTCGGTCTGCAGGACATTGACCTCACCTGTTTAGGCTAATCCACAAACTTTCTGCTGAGAGGCAACAGCTCGTTTTTGGACATAACTCTCAACAAGGATTCACTTTAATTGTCAACTTAGTGCAAGTTAGAATCAACTAGAAAGGAGGGATGGTCTCCATCAGATTGGCCCATGGGCCTACCTGTGAGGGATTTTTGAAAAACTAAATTAATCAAGGAGAGAAGACCAACCCTGGATGAGGGTGGTGGTGCCATTTTATGGGCTGGACCCAGCACCTTGTGTATGAATGAAAAAGGTTAGCAAGGCAGTCACATGCACACACTCATTTCTCTGGCCTTTTGACTGCAGATGTTAGTGTGACTAGATGCTTCGAGTTCTTGACTTCTCTGCACTGGGGACTGTCACTTGGAATTGTGAGCTAAAAGCTTTCTCCTTGAAGTTGATTTTTTGTCAGGAAGCTGCTTCTATGGAATGGAGAGCCCGTGCGCCTAGCCATTACTACCTCTTTTTCTTCTGGATTTCAGGTAAGTCAGCATACCCAGTGCATGCAGTACTACATACATACCACATACATACTACATGCAGTACTACATACATACTACATACATACTACATTCAGTACTACACATTGATCCCAGGACTTCCTACATGGTAGGTAAGAATTTACCAACCGGGTGACCTCCCTAGCTTCAGTTCATAAGCTCTTCTTCTGGAGGGTAATTTTCTTCTGTTATCATCATAACATCTTAGAAACTGTGTACATGTGTGTTCATAAGTGTGTGTAGGCCAGAGGTTGATATCAGATGTCTTCCTCAATCATTTTTTCAAAACATGTCTGTCTCTCTCTTATGTGTATTGCTTCCCACACCAGTGTCATTTTGTTCTGTTCTTTGAGTTTACCAGAGTGCACAGTGCACACATTGATTAAACTAAACCAACTGAGCCAGGACCAGGGAGTGGGTTGCCTTCCAAGGGATTGTTAATACACAGGAGACATTTGACTCAGGATCACCTGGACTGCATTTCTCTGAACATGGAACTTGTCAATGCAGCCAAACCGCCTGGCCAGCCAACTCCAGAGACTTTCCTGTCTCCACCTCCACCATTAAGACTTCAGGTACATGATGTCATACCCAGCTTTCCTGTGGGCACTGGGGATTGAACTCAGATCTTCCTGCTTACATAGCAAGCTGTTTCCAAAAGGTATTTACAAAAGATCCAGCTTCATTATTTCTTTCTTTTGTATGTAGAGATCTACCCAATGCTGTATTTCTGAAGACACTGTCTACACTAAAATATGCTGCCTTCCTGGGCATCCACTATCTAGATATATTATGCTGGCTATGGCTCCTGCACCATTTGGATTTCTGTTCTATTCTCTTCTGCACTAGGACGGGTTGCAGCCGAGGATAAGGCTATAAGGTCCTAAAGGCTGACTTTGTAGGAACTCTTTGTATGAACTTGTAGACAAGTGTCTCTCTTCCCACAGTAGTATGATCTGGTTAGATTCCTAGTGCTGAGACCAGTGCCCGGGGCTAACATTTATTCAACTAAATTGACTAAGTGAATAGCAAAACAGGGCTTTCATCCACCTCATGTTAAGACACAGTGCGGGGAAGGAGCATGAGCATTAGATCCTGTGTGAGCCACAAGCTCATTGGAACTGTGCTGTTATCAGTGCAAGACAAGGGATAAACATGATGGTTTTCTGAATGATGTTTTGGGTCTTTATGGAATCTCAAGTGAAGTAGTTGTGTCTTCATTAAGAAGGGAAGGAAGGAATTGTGAAAATCCATTACTCAACATAAATGGAATCTTAGGGCAAAAGTCTTGGGACTGCAGGCAATAGAAACCTTTTCCAATATTTTTCCCCCATTCGTAGAAATGAGATTTCACTGTGACATCCTCATCACCCCCTTAAGTGAAGAAGAGATATTTTGTATGTTTACCTAGAGTCGCTTAAGACTTTCATATTGGGTATGTTTTCTTAAAATGAGACATATATAAACATTTCTTCCTTTTAATCTCTATACCATAGATAAATCAAATCCACCAATGTTTATTCATGGGAGGTATCTCCTAAAGCCATGAGGGCCACCAATGCTCTTCTGTGGCCAGGGTTACCTGGAACCATGCTTAAAAGAGATGCTTTATTTATTTTTTTATTTTTGGAACCCCCCAACTTTCATTTTGGCAGTATCCCCTCCGCATACAGTCAGGGAAACATGACAACTATTTAATCCATGCTGGTGAGTGGAGACCAGTGAGATCATCTGATGTGATCTGGGCCAAAATCTTTTTATTTCGCGAAGAAATACACTGTGAAGCTTACTGATGTTACAGATGTGTTTCTCTCGTCTCATGCCCAATGTGAACAACGAACACTTCACATACCAGGTTAATAAAGAGTGAGTGGGTGAGAGGCATCCTGCTGGAGACAGTCCTCTGAGTAGTTTTAAACACACATACCCCCCCACCTCCAGCCCCGCCTCCCGTGATCCATGGCCTAGGCAAACACAATTCCACTGAGAAAGTGAAGCCATGTGGGGCAGAAGTAGTCACATGGTACATCCCATGGAGTTCTCTCTCTCTCTTTCTCTCTCTCTCTCTCTCTCTCTCTCTCTCCCTTTTTCTCTCTCTTTCCCTCCCTTTCTCTCTCTCCCTCCTTCCCTCCCTTTCTCTCTCTCTTTCCCTACCTCCCTTTCTCTCTCTCTCTTTTCCTCCCTCCCTTTCTCTCTCTCTCTTTCCCTCCCTCCCTCCCTCCCTCCCTCCCTCCCTCCCTCCCTCCCTCCCTTTCTCTCTCTCTCTCTCTCTCTCTCTCTCTCTCTCTCTCTCTCTCTCCACACACACACACACACACACACACACACACACACACACACACACCTGCTCACCACTCTTGTGCACTTTGCCCCTGCTCAGTTATATTCAGTTGAAGCATCACTAGAAGGATAAAACTAATCAGGTGTAATTTGGCGCCACAGACTGCACTCCTTTAGATCCCAGTGCCTGCTTGTGACCACTGCCTTGGTGCCAGACGTTGACTGAATACCGCCTCTTCTGGTTCCCTAACTTGACCACACCCCCCATTTCAGAAGGCAGCTCTATTAGGAGTATTATGGTCTCTGCATCCTCTTTAGCCCGGGAGCCGAGGATTCCCGCAGGTAGTAGCTGGAAAGAGCAGCAGACCTTCGTGAAGCTCACTCCACTCCTCACCCGCCTCTCCAACAAATTAGTAAGTGAGGGCTGAGTTTCTGCTGGAAACTTTCTTTCCACTTTTCCTAGCCCCCCTTCAACATTTTATGAATTAAAGGGTAAATTGTGAAACTTTCAGGATACAGCTGTTTCTCTTCTCTTTTTTTTTTTTTTGTATCTTTGCCTATTCATGTATCCCATTGCTTAACAATATTTTTCAAAACTATTTTCTGCTCTCATTAGATAAGCTTAAAAATCAAGACTCTTGTCACCTCCCTCCCAACCCCCAAAGCACACATTGTAGATCCTAGCAAATGACATTTTACAATTCTGAATACCTCTTGCGAATCCTTTCAGAGAAATAAAACTGTAGTTTCCCTTAGAAATTTTCTTCCTTCTTCTTTTTTTTAATCCTTAGTGAAGTCTACTATCTGCTCTGCCCCACCTCTTACCAGCAACTTAATGAATTGCTTTCGTAGAGGGGAAATTGCTACCGGCCAAGACCTTCTGAAAAGCCAGCCTATTGGGTCGTTTCTTCTATGTTGCGACTAAGGTCCTGCAAGAGCCCACCGATTCTTTGTAAGGCTCTGTGGGTCGTTGGTTGTGGGGGTGTCTCCAGGTCAGAGGGGCTTTCTCCCCAAAAGCTGTACTGCTACCCTGGGGAGGCTGGAGTTGGGGGCAGCAATTCCCCTTTGCAAGGGGTAGGGGCTTGTTACTGCAAGGATTCAAAGTTGACTTTTCTGTGAGTGAACTGTGCAAAGATGCTGGATGGCGAGATCATGACATTCCGATGTAAGGTTCTCTTCTGTTTTGTTTTGTTTTCCATCCCAAAGCCGTTTTCCTTCCTACTTTGTATCGCTGTATGGAACTGGGTGGGAAACAACAGGAAATCCAGATCCTGAAACATACCTCTGGACACTTCGTTTGATTTGTAAAATTGCCGACACTTTAACTCTTTCATCAGCTGGGGTCTGGATTGTTTCACCGCCTTTTTTTATCTAGCAAAAAACCTTTTGGTTTGGCAGGCTTGGTCGTTGTGGGGCAGCTGGGTGGCCTCTATGGTTCTCATTTACCTGCTGTCCCGGAACCCAGGCCAGAGAACTGTAAGGGGTTAATTCGTGAGAAGTGCTTTGAAGATGAAAAGGTCTTTTCATGTGTTCGGGCATTGTAGTTATTAATATTAATATTTGAAGCACGCTGCTTTTAATTGTAAATCGACAACTTCTATACTTAGCAGTCAGTAGCGGAATAACAAACATCAGGCATCAGCCGGCAAGCCTCTTCCGTCCTGGATCCACTGCTGGGGACTTGAGGCACACAGTCTTATTACTGAGGGGCTGTTTGCCTCATAGGCACCTTACACCCAGGTGCTAGTTACCAGAGGTGCTGGGTGGTGCTACAGCGGAGTCTGGAGAAATGGGAGTAATCCTGGCACCTGGCAGTCTGTGACCTTGGATTCTCTACAGAGCCAATGCCTCTAATTGCCTATTCAAATTCCCAGGGATGGTGAAGTTCAAAAGCTAAGAGGGCTAGAGCTGAATTTTGGACAGAAGAATGTAGATGAACTTTGGATTCCCTGGGAGGTTGTCTTTGTAACTGAGGAGAGATTATTGAATGAACACTGTGCACTTTATTTCCTTTAAAATCCAGGTGATTCTCTGTGCCCCACCTAGTTTACAAAGAGGAACGTCTATAATTAAGTAGTATAGCGCTTTGTAAAAGAAAAGAGCCAACAGGGCCAGAGTAGTCTGAAGTAATAGTATAAGAAATTGGATATGTGGGTACAGGTTCCTACAGAAGAGCTGGGCTAAGGCGGACAGTGTAGTGAGGACAGAAACTGGGCATAGAGATTTCTGCCTATGGTCCCACACAGCCTCAGTGTGTTGGCAAACTTCTCACCCCTAACTTCAATTCTGCTGAACCTGACGATGTTTTTAATGGACAGTTTCATACATTTCTATGATGAAATGTACTCATTCTTACATCTTCTTTTTCCCCCCTTCTCTTGTTGAAGAGAATACACTTTCTCAAGACCATCACCCCTGTACTTCCATGTCTTCTTTTTATGTGTGGCCTTTGTGACTTTATTTATTGGTGGACAGAGACACAGCCCCCATGACAATGACCCTTTTCTCATTGTGTATTCTAATTCCTCAGCGACATCGCAGAGCAGAAGAGAGGAGTATATGCCAGAAGTTGGGGCTCCCTCCCTCCCTCCCTCTCTCCCTCCCTCCCTCCCTATCTTTCCTCCCTGGTTCTTCTTCACGGGAAACTTAAAGCATTTAGTATCTGAGTGACATTAATATGCGAGGCAGCAATTTAATGACATTTACAACAACTCTTGTTCCTTTAATCCTGGGAAAACTTAGACATGGAGAGCCTCCTTGGTCCCCTTAACTCTACAGAGGGTATAGCCTTACAGCCCCTTTTAACCCGGTTAACTCTTAGAAACTTGTCACCCCCCTAAGAGAGGAGAGCAACTTAACTTTCTGAGTAGTCACTCAGCATGTTCTGAGAGGTGTTCTGCAAGGGGCACTTTATTTAAATCAATAGGGTGAGCTCTTGGTGAGACCTAACCCAAACCAAGAGAGTGTGAGTACTGGGCTCCTGACTTAATACTAGGAAGCCCAAACTCTAAGATACACAGAAGCAGCCTGGATTTTGCTAGGTTTCTGGGAGGATAATGTGGAGAGGGCCTACTTTCTAAAGATGAATTTTTAAGTAATTCATTGCTAAGAAGATACTGACTCTGGAGAAAAACTGCATGTCTGGATCGTCTAAGTGAGTAAACCATCCTGATGTGGTTATGAAGTCCAGATTCTAACTTTGTCCCCAGCCTTGTTTAGTGAGGAGCAAACCAACATATGCATACACATTTTAAATTTTGCATAATTTATTTTAGAAAACAATATGCTGCAGGGAAGAAGGCTGGAAATAAAATGCAAAACAATTTTAATACAGTCTATGAATATTTTCTGAGTTCAAGTGACACAAAACAAAACTGTATCTTGAGCAGAGAGGGGGAGAGGAAAGGATGCTTGAGGTAATATTTTTTCTTCTTAGAGCAGAAGATGGTGAATTTGATGTATCCATAATGTAGATGTGGGTCCAGAAACTCCAGGGAAAACTGGGTCAGCACTTCTTGATCTGAGTAAAGCAGGGGATTTCAAGTACTAATGTCAGGAGTCTACCATTCATGGAAGAAATAAGGTTTGCTTTTTCTTTTTTGCTTCTTATTTAAAAATAATTTTAGGAGCACAAACATTTGCAGAAATATCTCGAAGGCTTTTGAGTATTTTAAAAATCGGGACAAGTCAATCTTTAAAGTCATCTTTTGGTGCTTCTGGGTGAGCCTTAGATGACTCCTATGGGTGTAGCAAGACCCACTATCAGTCTCTTCCTCCCTTGTCCGAAGGTCTCCCTACACTCCTTGCCCTGGAATTCCTGGCCTTGAAGGATCCTGAGAGCCTCAGTTCCTTAAATTTATAAAAGGACAAAGGACTAGCCATATTTCTTGGGGAAAACAGAAGTCTTGGCCATGCTTTGGCATGGGAGACTCAGAGCCTCTCTTGAGCTGTACATGTGTTTTTGGCCAGGTGTGCCAGGGACTTAAGATACACAGAGTTCTGTTCAGCCTTAGGCAGAAGTATTTGCTTCTATTTCCCAGGTGACTCTGCTTCTTAAGTTCCCATCTTAGTAAAAGTTTTCCTAAGTGTAATCTGGTGAGTCCAGTATATTCCTGGGTGAGGTCTTTAGACTTTTAGCCTTGTCCTGACATAGTTGTCTTAGTGGCCTGGTGTTGCTTTGTAACTAGAACTGGGGGATTCAGATTCATGTGCACTTCATTGGGTGGCACTGTCTCAAATCAAAGGCAACAACAGCTATAAAAATTGAAGTCCCAGACAAATATGAACTCTTGCAATGCTTTCCAGAGCAGCCTACTGACTTGACTGTATTATAGCCAGTTGCTATGTGTTAGTCTACAAAAGGCGAATATACATGTACATATATATATATACACATACACCTAATCTGACATATATATATATATATATATATATATATATGCACACATACATGTAAACATACACATACATGTATACATACACATTCTGGCACATATACATATATACATATTCTGATTATATATATACATATATAAACATATACATACATGTATATGTATATATACACACAAATATATATTCTGGCATATATACATATATATGTGCCTGGCATGTATACATACAAATACATGCACATGTGCATATATGCCAGTGTGTGTGTATATGTATATATATATATACACACATGTATATATACACATGTATATACACAGTATATACATATGTATGAATATGTATTCAATTCAGAAATGTACAGTAGTTCCTGGCTTATGTGACTGCAGCTGCAGTCTTTGCAGGAGCTCTGTGGGACCTGTAAGAATATGCTGCTTCTTGGGTGAATGCATATCAATGGTACAGGATGCATAGTATTCACTGAAAACCATGCTGCTGTCTTGTGAAAATTCTATAAGGACATTCAGCTTATGATTATGAAAGGGATTTTTTTTTTTGATGATTTTAATGTCAGTTTTAAGAAAAAGAGGTGAAGATTTAGACCACGGGGTAGATCTCAATGCAGCTCACTTCTCTCCTTTGTCTCTGTCCCTGCCTCTACCTCTGCCCCCCCCCCCCTTTCTCCCTCTTTAGACAAGATCTCACTATGTATTGCTGGGTTGCCTGGAACTCACAGAGATCTATCTGTCTGCCTCTGCATCCTGAGATTAAAGACAAGCACCACCACATCTCATTCTTAAATAGGTAACCTCGGCTACCTGGAGCTGTAAAAATAATACTAATGTAATAGTAACACTAACATCCATCTTTACTACTAACAGTACATGCCAGGTACTGTTGATAAAATAGCCAAATACTTATAATTTGTCCATGCCTCCCCAGCAATCCTCAAAAGGTTAGTATCCTTGTCTTCATTTTATGGCTGAAGAAAACTAAGACTGTGAAGCTAAGAAATTCTAGACAATGAATTGCACACTCAGGAAGGTGAGCCACGCCCACGTACAATCAGCAACTCCGAAGCTCTTCTTGGTACCTCAGCTCTTGGGCCTTGGCTTATTGAAATAAAAAATGAGCTGATTTGATTAATTTTTTTTTTTCCTGAGTCAAAAATTCATTGACTCTGCAAAACCCCTTTTAGTTGCAGAATGCCAGCAAGCTGTTTAGCATTACACTGGGAAACTGGAACCTTAGAATTTGGGCAATAAAACAAATGAAACCCCACCATGAAAATCACAATTAGACATAGTCCCAGAAGTTGCTTGCCAGATTTGAGAGATCCATGTCGGCTGGTGTCTTTTAATTCTGTTTTAGAGGCATACGTTTAAAACGACCCAGTTCCCGTACTTTCTAGGACCTTTCTGTTTTGTTGAGATCTTCTGAGACACAAGGACTCAATATAAATTCTAGATTATAAATGTAGGCCACACCATGGATCGAAAAGAAATTATTTAAGATTCCAGGCTCTTGGAGAATTCCTTTTAGCAGCAAGCATTGTGTGAAAGTTGACATTTTTGTCTTATAATTCTTCTTTGGGTTTGGCTAGGCCAAGGATATGTTTAACCCTGACCTTGAATACATCCGTGGCAGAGAAGAAAGGAATACTTAACATCGTTCTTCCAGATTCTTCTTTTTCATTTCCAGGTCTGAAATATAAAATAATCTTATTCGATTGCCATCGCCTACCTTGGCCACAGGGCTGGATCGCATCCAATGGTCAAGTGTGCTCATCTGTTGCTTTTCATGGTTACACACGGGATTGAAGAACAATACTGTCAGTGCAATGTTCTTATTATCAAGGGCCACCGTTCTTATGACATGCTCCTACATACAAGCTGAGTGACTACGGAGAGTGGATTGCTAGTTTCTGATGTGTTTCAGAGACTACAGTTGTCACTGGCCTAATGGAATGTGGAGGCTATCTGAGCTCAGCAGAACCTTTTTTGTCTGCCGTCGATAATTCATTACGACAGCGGGGCTTCTATCCAGGATGGGATCCAAAAATCATCTATGAAGCTCTCCTTATTTCCTAGCTCCATAGTGGACTAGAGTAAAACCACCATTACAAAATTATTTTTAAATTATATGCTGACTATGTGGCTGGGCGGTAGGGCAGGTGCCTGCAGAGTCCAATGAAGGATCAGATACCTCAGGGATGAGTTATAGGACATTGGGAGGTACCTAGTATGGGTGCTAAGAACTGACCTTAGCCACTCTGTGAGCGGTGTATTAACTCTTAACTACAGAGCCATCTTTCTAGCCCCCTTAACCACTTTTTAAGTCCTCTATAGAAGACATTAGTGAGCAATGTCTCTCTGAAGGGCAAAAGTATATACATTTATAAAGTCATAATGGCATGAGTCCATTTTAGTATTATAAGAAAGATTAGTTATATGCATTCATATAGGTCTCGACAATGCCCAGCTTAGTTAGAAAATTCAGAGGCAGAAGAATAGATGAGTGTGAGTCATTTTGTTTTAGAGAGGGTTAGTGATTGTTTCCAGTACCATGGGGGGGGGAGAGAGAGAGAGAGAGAGAGAGAGAGAGAGAGAGAGAGAGAGAGAGAAAGAGCCCGCTGTCTCTGAGCTTTGTGAAAGAGTAGTTGACTCTTGAAAATGGAGAAGGAGAGGGCGGCACACATAATTCAGAACATTGTCTTTATTGGTCAAAGCCACCATTTAAAGTAGGAAAGGGTAGTCACTATAGTGACTCTGCAATTCTTAATGAAGAAAACGAGGGTCACTCAATCTTGGGTTTGAGGCAAAAAGACTTCCCTCAGCTCTAACCACACACTTTCAGTCTGTCTCTCAATGGTGCTCAACCCTCCCAACCCTGCCACCCTTGAATACAGCTCCTCATGTTATGGTGGCTTCCAACCATAAATTATTTGAGTTGCTACTTTGTAACTGTAATTTTGCTCCTGTTATGATCTGTGTTTTTCAATGGTCTTAGGTCATCCCTGTCATGACATGTAGGTTGAGAACCTCTGCCTCCCCCTACCCCCAGGATGTTCTATTATTTAATATGAGTTCTCTTAAATTTGAGGTTTTAGAAAACTGGCCATGGTAGCTTTCATTGCGCTAACAGTTCAAGAAGATATCTACAAAAAAAAAAAAAAAAAAAAAAAAAAAAAAAAAAAAAAGTAGAGAAATGCCATGGACCCTGTGTGGGAATTAAGATATAATAGAGGAAGACAGATGAAATAGTGTGGTACATTAATTAGACTAGAGATAAGTACAATGTTATCTGTAGTCATATATGTATATCCCAACCTCTTCTCTGTTGTATTTAAGGACCTCACTGTTGCAAGTGGACACCCTCTCCATTAGGTGATGAGATAGTTTTATCCTAAAGAGATCTCCGTCCTTTTGAATATGCTCTGACATGTTCCTTTACCCAGTCAACAAATGCAGGTTGCATGATTGGAATGCACCATTTAAAAAGACATAGTCTCTCTCAGGCAACTTGTGACTCTAGGGGAGATGACAGCAGAGTATCATACTTTGTTGGACTTTAGTGTCGTTCACAAAATGAAAATCAGGTGGCCACGCAGCTCAGGACATATGTGGATGGTATAGTCACACAACCTGTTTCCATCCAAACAGCCAAACATTGAGAATATTCAGGATATCAACTTTGAACATGTACAGACTTATTTTCTTTGTCAATATTAGCTAGTCTGGGGTACATAGGGAAGTCCGGGCCAGCCTGGGCTGTATACAAAAAGACTCCATCTTTAAAAAAAAAAATGGCAATAGCAATATAATGTTGGCTGGGTTTATGTCATGAAACACAGAATATTTGTATGAATTTACAGTCTTAAGAGAGAATAATACTCAGGGACATAGAAAAAATACTTATTGCCTTATGTCAAATATCAATGAAAAAAGCAGAGTATAAAATAGCATATTAAGACTATATCGTGAAGACAAGATTATCTGTGAATAGTAGGATTGCAGGAAATTTTTTTATAACCATTTGAAGCTTTTCTGAATTATTTTCTCCCACATCTAGATATTTATTAGTTGATGAAGAAAATACCAGGACTAAAAAAAGTTGAAACGAACCATCTCATTAAGCAAACACAACGGCGGCAACAGTTGGTTTCTAAATATAAACTAAATATAAACAATGGACAACAAAAGACAAAGTTTAAAGCCCCATTTTCAAAAATCAAACTGTTTGCTGGCATTCAGAAAACTACTTTTAAGTGAAAAGAAGTCACCAATTTCAAGAGTTTGTTTTTTTTTTTTAAAGAGAAAAATAATTTCAGAGTATGAGGGTTTTAAAAACATTTGTAACAAATGCATGCTACTATGTTAAGCATCTGGAGAGAGTGTTCATTTATTTACTTTGAAATAGGAGTTCACTCTGTAGCCCAGGCTGGCCGTGAACTCACTATGTTTCTGCCTCAGTCTTTTTTTGGTGCTAGGATTGTAAGTGCTAGAGGAACTGGGGGAAAAATCAAGAGTGGTTTGCTGGGGTATTTGGCTAAGGGCATAGATTTCATCTAAGAGCTAATCATTTCAAATTTAAAGCCCTTGAAGGATGTCTCATTACCTACAGATGAGATCAAGCAGGACAGAGCTGTGTGGACTGGATTCTGCTCAGATCAAGGCTTATCTCACCAGGGTCCCTATTCTTCTGTTGCTTTGACCTCACACATCCCTGTTGGCTTGCTAATCTTTGCTTTGCTGAGAAGGGTGTGGGGCTGGCAGGTCCTGGCAGAGTTACAAGGCCCTGGACCAGGTGGAACTTGAAGTCGTCATATACTTTACAAAGACAAACACTTTCTAGAAGTGAATAGAAAACTAGTTTTCAAGAGTTATATTGGATATGGGACATATCCATAGGCCAGACTGTTGACTTTTTTTTTTTAAACTGATATCAATATCTTACTTGGTCCTCAAGGTCCAGGATGAAAAAGGTAGAGAGACTCGGGGAAAGAAAGGATGAAGCTGTAGTGTCGGATCTTCCTGGGCCCAGCTGACAGTGCATCGTAGACTTTCTCCTCCTCAACCAAAGGGCCTAACAGGAGCCAAAGACAGTGTGCAGGTTTTCTAACTTAGAAGCTAATCCTCAGCAGGTATTTGCATATCAGTCACGTGGTAAGACTCAGCCGGAACCCAGGGAGGTGAGGTGGAGGGATGCATTAAATCCTGCATGGGGAGCTTGATTTCTAGAGAGGTAGGGCTCGAAAGGGAAAAAAAATGACCCAAGTGCCTGGCGTGCCTGCTTGTATGGTGCAGTGGGAAAAGGTTTGATAGATAAGGCGACTTGAAACTTGAAACTGCCGCGAACTTGGCGAAACAATTTCTGCTTAGATAATGGACTTGGAGCACGCTCATTTCAAGTGATCGTTATCCAGACCTGCAATCTATGCAGAGCCTCCGATTTTGTAAAACAAACGCACTCCCAACTGATCCATCTCTTCCATACATAGTCTTAGGAGGATTGTTTATCCATTCACCCACCCACAGATTTAAAAACATCGAGTTTCTGTCATGCGAAGTGAGAAAGGCAGAGCACCTACCTTCCAGTTAGTTGAGGATGGAGTGGGAGAGATAAATAGGAACAGATGTTGGTAGGACGGTGTGATAACGTGCAAACAATAGGCAGATAAGACGTTGGAGATTTTTGGAGAGGGGTAGCTAGCCCCTGCTGGGGTGAAGAGAGTCAGAGGCGGGGGTGGAGTGGGGGGCGGGAACTGGGGTCTGACATCAGCCTAAAGCCTTCAGGAGACACAGGGCTCCCAGTTCTTGGGGTAAACTAAGGACAGAGGGCATTTCCAAGATCATTTTAACCAAAGTAGGGCAGGGGAGGGAGAAGCTGAGCGGAAGGTTGTGGATCCAGCAGGTCTCTGTGGCCTGTGGACACGCAGGGAGTATAGAAGGTGGGGGATCTGAGGTTAGCAGCCTCGTTTTGGAAGCACCCATTCTGCTTATTGGGCAGTGCTGGTTCCACTCAGGAGAAGGGAACTTAGCTAGGAGTGATTTAGTGTTCCCACATGTTCCCCTCCTTTCTACACGGAGACAGGTCTCAGGGCTGCTTCTCAACTAGAGAGGAAGGCTTAAAATCAGACAGTTGTTTTCTATTTAGGTAATACACATGTGCAAAGCCAAGACAAGATGTTCAGGTCCAGCTGATGTTCAAGTAGTCACGTGGGAGGGAGTTCTTGTTGGCCAAAGCGTCAAGGGGAGAAAGAACACACACACACACACACACACACACACACACACACACACACACCCTTTTGCATCTTCAGAAAGGGTTAGATCTCCAGCAGCTGTTCTATGTCACAATCTGCAAGTTGGAAAAGGGGCAGGTTCTTTTTTTCTTTCTCCAAAAAAATATATATTATAATAATAATAATAAAGCAGCAATCCGTTTCTGTCCCAGAGTTATTTCCTGTGATGAGAGCCCTTGAGATCCCTGGCAACTCCCTCTTTTCAGTTTCCTCCCTGGGCAAAGGGCTTTTCCCCTAGGGAAGTGTCATTCATACTGTGGATCGTTTGGTCCAGCACAGAATGCACCAGATGTTCGGCCAGAGGTTTCCTCCCTCCCTCCATCAACTGGAAGAGAAAACATGTTTCCACTGGACCTTTTTCCAAGTGTGTTGCTATGAAGGGGAGTGTTGTCTGGCTGGCAGACAGAAACTCTTGTTGTCTTTGAGCTGGGCTCCAGCACGACGCTGCCAATTCACAAAGTTCTCTCTCTTGCAGATGTATATGTGAACTGCACATGCAGAAGGGTGAAGGTCCTTTGCTGCTGGGGGAGTCCAAATGATTCATAGGACCATGTGGTTAAACCTCCCTCTTCAAACTTCCACGATTTCCTATTCCCTGTGCCCCACAGACCCAACTGCTGCTTAAGTTTTCTATATTTTTTGGCAAACTACTGATCACAATATGATACAGTTACATGTGAATGAATCTCTCTTCTCCACCGCTGAAGCCATAGACTGTCTTTCTCAGCTTTCTTTTTCTGAGTCTGTTCGAAGCCAAAGGCCAGAAGGTCAGGAATCTGTGTTTTGTTTACTAGTGTGTCTCAAGGGTCCAGCACATTGCTTCATACATAGAAGGAGCAGATTAATTGTTGAAGTAATAAATAGATTTTGAATAAAGCCTGCTGTGTGGTTGTAAGATAGAAGACAGGCCAGTAGGGACCATGGGATCTCTGCTGGGTTTTGGGGGGAAACCAGAAGGTCGAATGGGTCCCAGAAAGTAGCATTCCCATCTGCCTGGACATTTCCAGTATAAAGGTACAAACCATCCTGCAGGACCCTGGGGGCTGGCCAGCTTTTCCTCAGGTACTCTCGTCATGGGAAGCCATTTTCAGGGTAGAGTATTGAATGCAGCTTGGAAGTCTCATCCTTGTGTATATCAGTACATTTTGGGAGTGATTTGTTAAGACCTTTAAACTTAGTTTCCAGATGAAATCAAAACCAAAAATCGGTAACGGAGAGTGCTTCAGAGATGGAGGGGCCCTTGAGCAACTGGATACCATATCTACAACACCTGGTTGGGACGGGCCCCCATGTTGGTCCATGTTGTTTAGATCTAATTTCAAGTCTGTGCTCAGTGTCCAGCTCAAAGTCTGAGTGATGGAGCAGCACAGTAATTTTAGCAAAGTCATTGGACAGGCAATCGGTGGTGCCAATGTTCTTGGATGGCCATTCTTGACCTTTCTTAGGCATTCAACATTACCACTGTGGAGCTCTCACATTTGGTTTCTACACTCTTAGCTTCACTGATAGCAGCAGGAACAAGATGAAGTCTTAACTAGCATAGCCTAGCTACCTAGAAATCTTAGTTAACTGATTTTTAACCATTTTGTTGTTGTTGTTTGTAGTTAATGTTATTTAGACTACATTGTACTTTGAGGAGGAAAGACATGTTAATAAGGTAAAGTACTTCAAAACAAAACCCCACACAGCTGTAGGATACGTTCTGCTTTCAAAGCTCAGATTTCTCACCCAGATGATGCTGCAACTCAGCCGATGAGGCCCTTAGTGAATAGGACTGTGTATTGCCCAGCCTGTTTAACCTATCCTGTGAATACAGCCCTGTGAACCTGGCGATGGATGGCATTGACTGTCAGGCATTACCAACATAGGGAACTGGGACTGCAAATTGAACATAAAACCAATCTCTGTACTTGTTATGTTCTCTTGAAATAGGATGATTGATGCGAATTATACATGGGAATGAAGAGGGAAGGACGGGTGGCAACTGAAGAAGCAAGGGAGGGGGAGCGGGCAGGGGGTGGTGAAAAGTCACTTCCTAACAATAGAGGAATTTGGCCTCTGAACGATAGGCCTAGGAATGTAATCTTCTCAATCACTCAAGAGAGGCATATTTTTATGTGTAGTATTGAATTTATGAAAGTGTGTGAACTTTTGCACTCTGGAGAGCACTCAACGCAACAGAAATGTTTGCTATATCAACGATTTTCTCGGTGACCAGTAGCTTGCTGGAAAATCCCTCTAAGTCAGAACGTTCCAGGAACATTCTTCCCATTCAGACTTCCAACGGAGATAATAGCTTTCAACAAGGACCGTTTTTGAGCCTTTCTCTTGATGTGAGATGAATTTGTCAGTCTGTTTTAGAGACAGTCTGTCTATCTCTGGGCCTGGGGCTGGGGGTTCTTCATGGAAGACTTTTTCCTTTCTTCTTTCTCTAATACAGTCTTTATATATTATTTTACCAATAATTCATTTACTCCATATGGAATTCTTACTGGTGACAGGTCTGGGTGGGGTTGGGGAAATGTAAAGCATGGATAGAAATCTTATTTAAAATGACACACAAGATAGACAGGGTCTTTGCCCTGTAAAAGGTTTAGACCCTGTCACTGTCTGCAGTGTCTGCAGCACACAGACACGATCTGTGGCTAGGGTCTATCCCACCATGTCCCTGGTTTAGGCTATCCACCTTTTTGAATTCTGTTTACTTCTCTGCCTCATAAAGAAGTGAACAGGATGGTTGGTTGCTGGGAAGTCTCCTAGGTCTAAGATTGGATATGTTTGGGGGTTTATGTCCCCATATCCGTGTGCAGTCAGGGTCTCAGCCAATGTTTTCTCCTGTGCAGGTGTGGAGAACAGAATGAGCTACTGTGTGGATCCCACCGTGGGCAGCCCCTCCACATTCTCTGCACCTCATCCTGCAGTGGCGGTGAGTGATGATCTCTTCCCTGCTTCCTTTTCTTACCCACCCAGCCTCTATGCATTTCTTCTTGCCCCTGGAGACATGCAGAAGCCAGGGATTCAGCTTTGGACCTCGTGGAGGAGTTCTATTATGAGTTATCTATGTTTTATGTGAATATAAAATCCAAGAATCATAGACTTGTTGAAGGTTTTTAGTTTTAGAGAGAGTGACTCCTCTTAAGGAGATATCACATGACGTCTAGAGACATAATTGGCTGTCAAATTTTGGGAAGTGCTACAGTCACTTAGTTGGAAGAGGCCAGGTATATAGCTAAGTTTCTACACTGTCCCAACAGCTCCAGAGCAAGAATATACAGCTCTTAAAGTTGGCTATCCTTCAGTCAAGAATGCTGGTCCAGAACAGCCTCACATTTGATGGCAGATCATGCTACATGCCCAGACTGGTCTGAGCTGGCTTGACTTACTTGTAAAACATCACTTTAAAAAGTGAGACGGTGTTTCCATCCCCAAGGGTTCCATTTAGCATATTATCTTAATAGACATCTTTCAAAATCAAGTATTTTCTGGTCCTGAAAGATCACCAGGTAGCTGAGTTTCCACCTTTTGACCTAAAGGTCCTATCAGCACTCTGTGGTCATTTCTACTAGAGGCATCCATGAAACATCATCAGCCACAGTTATAGCTCTGCAGTTCTCAGGTAATGGCTCATTGATGAAGAACTCACGTTCTCTGCCCCAGGGCCAATCTATCATAAGCAGGGCACAGAGTATTCTGGCTTGTAAGGTCAGCTCCTCTAGAGACTGTAATGAAGGATGTGATGTCATAGCCAGGAGGTAAAGAAACAACACTTTTGGAAGCTGTCTGGCTTTTGTGTGGGAGGGGTTTAGCTTCCGGGTACTTACATGGGTGGTGTGTGGGACCCTTTCATATGACCAAGGAAGTGTTCTTTCCTGTTATGCTATTCTGGCTAGGCCGTGTGGGCTTTGGAAGTCCCTCCAGCACTGGCTTATTGGCCCTCTCCTGAGTAATCCTTCTTTGCTCACCACCCTGCTGGCCTACCTGGAGGAGGGCAGGCATGGGAGGGCTAGTCTACTTATAGTTTTAACTAAATATAACCTAGGCTTGGCTATGTTTAGGGTCAGGGTTATGTCAAGGTTCCTCCCGACAAGGAGGAAGTATGGAGGATGCCCAAAAGAATTACCTTATTTGGGGTCCATGTGGACAGGATACTAGGAAGCACCTTATACTGTGAAGAAGGTAGGGGTAATAATTGCCCACTAACCTGTTCTGAGAGCTGCAGGCTTTGGGACACATAGGAATATGCTCGGGGTCAAGGGTGGGTTTCCCAGAGTGCTATTCTACATGGACTGTACTGATACTCAAGAGGTTAAATGAAATCCACGTTCAAAACGTCTTTTATTTAGGGGACATCCCTGTCTGAGGGTAGGGTGATCACATTGAAGAGTCCTCATTCTTTCACCATAGTTCAAACATACCTCTTTTATAAATATGGTGATTGTATTTTCCAAATGAAAAATTCAGAAACTGTCCTACAAAGCTTTAGAAACAAACAAACAAACCAGTGAATGTATCTTATAAAAGAATTCTAGGCTGGCGACATTGTATCCATCTGTTTTTCTCCCAGCCCCAAGTTCCCCAGAATAACAATTCAGACTCAAAATATATTTACAAATACCCAGGCCATATAGCTAGTCTTGTTTTCTGACTTGCTAATAACTTAAAACAACCCATTTATATGAATCTACATTCTGCCACGTGGATGGTTACCTGTGCTCAGATGTCTATCTGATCGCATCATTGCATCTTCCCTGGTGAATCTCTCATGCTGTCACCATCCCAGAATCCTTTCTGCCACTCAGATGTCCCACCTTCTATCCTACCCTTTCCTATAGGCCATAGGTTTTTTTAACTGACAGTTGATGCATCCATTCAGTACACAAGATATTCTCTCTACAGGAGATGGCTCCGTGGGTAGAAACACTTGCTTCAAAAGCCTGATGACCGGAGTTAGGCTTTCAGATCCCATGTAAAGGTGGAAGAAAATCTGACTCCATAAAGTTGTTCTCTGACTTCCTTCAGGCTGCCACACATATCACACATACTTTAAAATATTTCTGAGATTTAAAAACAGTCTTGCCTTTGTCTGAAGGTTACTGTGTTACACAGAGTAAAGCAATATAAAATCAGGGCTACTTCATACAGGTGATCACTGAAGGGTCTGGGAGAAGGAAATGTGTCTGGGTACATACTGCATGTTAGCTTAAGAGGGACCCGAGAGAGGCTGTCAGCCAGTGGCTGGCTCAAGCATCAGTCACATAGTCCTAGACTGTGCTAATGGGACTTGTGTGCCTGCCCCATTGGCTGAATGTTAAATCGGTGGCGCCAAAGAGGAGTAGCATCCCAGCCATCAAGTTCAGCTACTTTGCAAAATAAGTCCCACATGGCAATCCTCACACATGCGCTTTCTCTCTCTCTCTCTCTCTCTCTCTCTCTCTCTCTCTCTCTCTCTCTCTGAGTTTTGTTTCTTTGTTTCAAAGATGGTGGGTGTGTGTGTCTGTGTCTGTGTGTGCGCACTCACACGCACGCACGCGCGTGCATTGGTGTGTGTTTGCATGTAGCTTTATTGAATCCTCTAGAGGTGAAGTCATAGGAAGATGTGAGTCATTTGACTGGGGGTGATGGGAACTGAAACCACGTCTTCTGCAGGAGCCGTGTGTGCTCTTAACTGCTAAACCATCCATCTCTCCAGTCTCTGTCTCAGAGGTATTGAGATGAATTTTGAATTCTGTCAGTCTCTCCAAGATCTAGCAAATCTTCTTTTGTATCTCCCCTCCTCTCCCCTTCCTTTTTCATTCTCTTATAGAGTGCTGATAATTGAGCCTCAAGCATGCTAGCCAGGCAAGAGTTCTACTTCTGAGCAATAAACCTCCAGCCATCTCTATACTTTCTAAAAAAACCCGAGACAGGGTCCCCTTAATCTCTCCATACTAGTTTTGACCTTGTGATCCTCAGCCTCACTCTATTAAATACCTAGAATTACATGTCTCTGCCACCCAGCCTGGCCTTTTTTGTCTATTATATTTTTCCCTTCTGTTATGATTGATTGACTAACAGACCATGTATATGTGTATATGTGTGTGTATGTGTATATGTATATGATGTGTATGTATTTGTATATATGTATATATAAAATTTGTTTCTGTCTTCATATACTCTAGGTAGCAGAAGGAGAAACTACCTTCCTCCAGTCCATTAAGCTGAGGCTTGTGCTCCCAGGCCAGATAGCTTTGGGATGCACCTGGATTATATTCTGGTTTTTTTTTTTTTTCTTTTGCTGCTAAAACAAAACTTTTGAGATTGTGTAATTTATAAACAAATAAGCAAATAAACAAAACAAAACAACAACAACAACACAACATTTTTTAAGGCTCCATTCTAGAGTCGGGTAAGCCTAAAACTCCAGGGCTATATCTAGTGAAGGCCTTCTTGCTGTGTTCTGAAGAGTGTGGAGTCATCTTATGTTAGTGGCAATTTATCAATGTTTGTTGTAGTTTTTCTTTTAGCCCAGCTAGCTCCCAAATAATTGAGACTGGACTATTATATTTATGTAACAAGCTTTAAGGGACAACAACTGAGTAGTATTTTAGTCTTCCAAGATTTCCAGGCTACTTATCAGTCAAAATTCCAGTGTTACTTGCATTTTAGCCCTGATCTGATTCTCTGGGGGTCCAAGTGCTTTCTTGTCTTGTCTTCCAGACTCCTTACCAGTGGCTAGTCCCCACTTCCCCTCTCTCTTTTCTCCCTCCCGTGGCTGGGAGGAAGTCCAGTCCTGTTCTTTACCCTGCTTAGTCATTGGCTGATCAGCCTCTTTATTGACCAGTCAGGAAATAATTGGGAAAGCAATGCACACAACAGTGAAACATCAGATCCTCAGAATAAGGATTGCAACTAGATACTGGGGCCCAGAAACCGGCATTTGAATAATTCACAGCTGATCTTTACATGGTGCACGATAACATTCCATCTACAAGCTTAGGATGTGTGGTTTGAGAAGGAGCTTAGTTCTTCTCATCAGGAACTTAACTTTTACAATCATCAGGAGAGCAGCAGAGTCTTTGTTCGCAGTCAACACCAATGGTTCCACTCTGTGGCTTATCATAACAGTGATTAAATTCTTACTTGGGTTTTAGGGAGTAATTCAAATGATAACCACAAGTTGTGGAACACCACTGTGAAAAGCACATAAGTGTTAGAGGCAGAAAAACCTGCTCTGTTATTCCTTAAGCGGCAAAACTTAGCAAACCATCAGTGCTCTGAACCATGGCATTTCTGCCTACAAAACAGGACAATATAACCTACCGTGAAGATCGTAGTGCTGTTTCTATGGGACACTCTTGTCCAATGCCTTCATGAAGATGAACCTGGTTAATTCCATTGTCCTGCCACTCACTACGTCTTTCCTCTCTATTTTGGGTTCTTAAATTGTGTTAAGAAGATACTTGTTATGGGGGTTGGAGAAGAGGAGATTTTCCACTTGCCTCTACAGGGGTGCTATTAAACAAGATGGGGTTCAGGTGATGACATTCTTGTTAGGAAATCTCCTTGCTTCATGCTCCCTTGAATGAGAAAGGGCCCTCTTGCTACCAGATCAAATTTCTCTTGTCACGGGCTGGTGGTTTGCAGCTCTATTGTGTAACCAGACCTGGTTCTCTTATCTAGAGTAGTTTGGTTTAATTGGGCCTCCTTGGACAGCAACTCTCTTCTAAGCCTTGGCTAATGATAGCCTCTTCATGTCTACCATTCATGCTTCAGGATTCCAGCTCCTGGGTGTGTTCATGGAGCCCATCATGTGCTATTCCTGTGCTGTGTGTTGGGCCACCATGCTTGCTACTGTGAAGTCATAATAGATACTACCCAGGCTCTGTGGGAATCATGTGGAGTTGTAGTTAATGCTTTGTTTAGAAAAGTGGGACCACTCAAAAGAAATTCAGAATCTCAGTAGAGATCAGAAATGATATTCTTTTTGTCTTGTTGCTTTGGTGTGATGGTCGCTCTATACTTACGAAATTATGGAAGTGTAATAGAGTAATTACATGTGTATATGTATGTTTATCTATGTATCTGTCTATCATCTATCTGCCTATGTGTCTGTCCACCTGTCCATCTGCCCATATGTCTGTCTTTCTAACATCTATCTTTCTACCATCTTAGGTAGCTTGATATTTCTGAGCTATTAGGGTCAGCTAGTACAAACTAGATAATTTCAGAGTCGGGCTACAAGTTGAATGTTACAACATCAGAGCACAAAGGCCCCAACTTCATAATACCAGCAAAGCATAGAATGTGACCCTAATCTCTTTTTAAATCTGTTTTTGTTGCTATCGCTAAGTTTATGAGAGTAGGAAACTTATAAATATAAAGTTATTGCCATAGTTCTGAAAGCTAAGACGATTCAAGATCAAGACCTTGATAGGTTCTGGGTCTCGTGAGGTCTCAGTCTTTCCATCCAGGATGGTGCCACATGGTCTTCTAGAATACTCTGATCTAACAGGGGTAAAGGGTGGGAAGGACTGAGCCTACTTTCTCAAGCTATCTTATAAGGGGTCTTAGATAATCTGTGAGGTGCCGCCCTCTGACTTTCTCACCTTCTACCTCTTATGTTATCATATTCGTGAATAAATTTCAAAAACAGGCTTGGGGAAATGGCGGCATATGCCTTTAATCCCAGCACTCAGGAGGCAGAGGAAGGTGAATCTCTGTGAATTCAAGGCCAGCCTGGTCTATAGAGAGAGTTCCAGGACCGCCATGGCTAGACTGTGAAACCCTGTCTTGGAAACAACAACACCACTGTTATCATCAACAACAACGACAAAAGATTGAGGGAACATATTCAATCATAGCAAGCTCTTACTACAGTATTCATTTTGTTTATAGATAGTTGTTTATTATTTTGAAGTAGGGTCTAATATTCACTTTGTAGACTAGACTGGCTTCAAACTCATAAAGATTGGCCTGCCTCTGCCTGCTGAGTGCTAAGATTTAAGATGTGTGCCCTATTCATTTTTTCAAAAAGCTGTTTGGTAGCATATGGAAACTTAAAACCAACTTTTATTCATGCATCTTATTTATGAAAACTTTGCTTCCCCTGACTTAGGAATGAGCCAGAGCTCTGTTGTGTAGACCATTGAGCAGATTGCAAAACTGACTGCCATTTGTCCTGGCTGGCAAGTCCTCCTGACTGGATTCTACACCAAGGCTCTAAGTCAGCATTACCATGTGCCTCACACCATAGGGTCCCTGAAACTGCCATCCCATGGGAGTACCCACACACGTTTATGGGCTTCTGGCTGAGTGAGTGGTAACACAGAGACCCTAGGAATTCAAAACTGACAAATGACATCCATCTCACCTAGGACTTCTCAACAAGACAGTAATGTCTTCAGACTTTCAGGGACTTTTTAATACTCCACCATGCCTACGCTGTTGGTCTGGGTCTCAGATATGAGTGGAGGCCCTATGTTCTTCCCAGTGGTCTGCAAGGAAACCAAAAGCAGCTCCCCATGAAGAACACCATCTCTCTCCCTCAGCCCTCTGTCTTGTTTCTTTTTGTTTCTCAGAAGCCCTTAGAGGGTCAAGCTTGCCCTTTCACCAAGGCCCAAGCCTATCACTTCTCATTGTTTTAAAAAGAATTTCCTGGCCTTGAGTCTAAAATTAAATTGCCCCCTGGGACTTTGCTATTTTGTATGTTCCTGCCTCTCCTGGTGGATATTACCACCCCCTTTCCCCCCTCCTTCCCAGGCACCCCAGGCACCCCCAGGAGAGCTCAGAGGACATTGGCTGTGCCTCCCTTCCCACCCTTCAACAGAACAGGACAAGTGTGCCCACGAATCAGCTCTATGCCCCTGTACCCTTCTGGGGCCAAACAGAGCCTGATAAGAATTCTTTTTTGCTCTACTCAAAGGATGCTATCTGATGTGTTTGGCAGTCAGTGAAAGGAAGAAGGAAGATGCCTTACACAGCATCTTGTAAGACCCAGAGACTTCCTGATCTATTAGAAGTCTGTGGCATGTCTTATGCATTGCAGTATTTTATAATCTTCACCACAGGAGAGCCCAGTTATTGCTCAACCTCAGGAACTGCCTAAGCCCCACTTTGTTCTTCTGAATAGTGGGTTATATGGAAGGAAAACGCCGTTTGAGTGTGGCTTTGGAAAGCACAAGGACACAGTGTGAAGGCTTAATACGTGACGGGGACACTGCCATGAACACACATTATGACTCTGACAACTTTTGGCCCAATAGACTTGCTTTTCTGTCCCAAGAGGCAGTTGATCTAAAGATTGCCAGTTACAAGGTCAGGAGAAGGAATGTGTTCAGGTCAGCAAAATGGAGAGTTTGAGTTGGCAAGGAACTTGCAGATCATCAAGCTATCCTCCTCCGGAAGCAAAAGCTTAGGGAGGTCAAGTGACAGGCCAGAGGTTATACAGCTCTATGGTGGTGGAACGGGACTTACACAGAAGCTTCCTGCTTCATAGGCCTCTGTGTTCCTGGTAGAGTCTATGAGTGTCTGACATTCCCAGAACATAATGCAGTTATCCTAGATGACAAATCACAATGTTCATCCTGCCCAGTGCTGACTCTACTGTAATTCTGGATTGAAAAACATCTTGAAGTATTTACTGCGCCTTCTATGTTTAGGGCTTGAGGCTAAACACTGGGCTTCAGTAGTCAACTGAGGGAAATGCAGTGTGTCTCTACGGACCCAGGGATAAGAGAGGGACGAGGGAGCTAATGGACTAACACCTGCAACCTGAAGGCTGTTTGGCTAGAGGTGGAGAGGTACTGGAAGAACAGCTCACACACTTTCACAGATACACTGGCCCCACATGTTTGTGATTTGGTATTATAAAAATATTGCCCTATTCTTTCTTTTCAATTTTGGAGGACCTCGGGACCTATGAACAAATAGAATGGCTGTGGGTTGTAGCAAGACTAGGAGGGGAGGGGAAATGGTGGCTCTGGAGACACAGCTGCCTGCAGGCGAGATGGAACAGTAGCTGAACCTAGCTCTGATGCATGGAGCAGAGACGGGCACAGACAGGGGGCCTTTCACTGTAAGAAGAGTGGATTGGTCCCCAGAGAAGATGGCCAGTACATTTAGTTCACCCTTCCCACCCTTAGAGCAGAGCAGTGATAAAGTTGTGTCTTTGGTCTACTGAATTCCAGAGTTGTGTAGGTAGAACTTTTAGGTAGCAGGCTCCCGGATGCTCTCCCATAATGCCTCTCTGCAGAGATGCTCACTGAGTTTTTCTTCACAGTAAGGATGATAGAATATGGCAGAGTCTTCAAGGGCTATTATTCTTTGGCTACATGGTCACCATTCTTTCTCAGTGGACACTTAGGAACCACTACTCGTTGTTTAAGCTCTTCTGTTGACCACCACAACCGTATAGGATTACTGCTTTTTTCTTCTATAACATTACCTATTACATCTTTGTTTTATACCCTTATTTCTCCTGTCATCACAGACCTGTGAATCTGAACTGTCTCCCACAGGCTTATATTTTAGAGGCTTGGTTCCCCAGCTTATGTTATGGTTTTGAAAGTCACAGAGCCTTCAGGAGGTGGGGCTTGGATGACACAAGAAGTGACAAAGAATAGCACTAGGACATCCCTATTCCAGCCTATGTTCTTGGTCAGCTTCGATAGTCACCGTGGTGTACTACTGTGCCTCGGACTAAGCTGCTTGACTTAGCCTTCCCTGTCATGGTGGACTTTGGCCTTGTAAAACTTCAAGGCCAAATAAAATTTTCTACCTTTGAGATGTTTCTGTTGGGCATTTTCTTATAGTGGCAAGAAAAACAAAAGATGAAAGAGCCCTATTTTATGGTTTTCCCCTTTGCCTTACCTGCCAGTTTCCTGGAATCTGTGCTCAAACTTGAGTCTTTATGCAAGCAGTTCTTTCTTCACACTTTCCTGTCTTAGAGTCTGTTCTACTGAGTTGCTCTGCCATTCCTCTATCTAAACACAGCCCAAAGCAACACTGTTTTTCCCCTTCCTTACTTATTCCCGAGCTCAGCATTTTCACTGCATAGGAGCCAGCGCTCTGGGTATCTGGGATTTCTTTTTCTCTTTCCTTCCTTCATTCAGGAAATCATATTGATTCTTCCTTTAGAACGCCACACCTCTGTTTCCACCCTCACCCCTGGAATGACTCAAATCTAAGTCTTTCTTCATAGCTGGATTAGGCAAGATTATTGAGGCTTCGTGTGAGGTAGGTACCTGAAGTCCACAATTAATGTGATGACTATCTTAATACAATTTAAAAAATAATAATCAGGTAAACATAATTATGGAAATAAATGTTTAATTTAAATAATTAAAAAATAAAAATGATATCTGGGTCAGTAGTATAGAATTATGGTCTTGCCTTGGCTCCATGTAGCTTGATAGAGTTCTTACTGACTGTCCCACCTCTTTACCTTCTTCTATGTCCAGTCTACCCTACTTAGCACCATCAAGTGGTTCTGTCTAGAATGTATTGGGTTAATAAGTCATATATACAACCTCCATGTTCTGGTGTTTATGTCTTACATCTTGCTTGTACCTCTATTCTGATGATTTGTTTTTATCACATTCATTACAGGGTACCCAAGATAGTGCTTTTCTCTACAGTTTGTCCCCACCAGAGAGAGTCTCCAGCTTTCTCTGACTTGTCTGAACCTCGTTTCATTCCTCCTTCCATAGTTACGTCTGTCTTCGTAACTTTGGGCTCATCTTCTTCTTTACTTTTTGATTTCTTGGCCATTCACCAATGCTCAGTATCAATCAGTCATTAACTCTCCTCTTCGTCTGCCTTTTCTAGAACATCTTCCATGCTACTTTCCGTAGCTGGCCTTTGCTGCTCTGTGAGTTTTTCTTTTTCTCAGCCTTTATCTATCTGATTTCAACCTCTATTACTAGATAGAAGAGAAGATAGAGGAGAGAGAGATTCCTGAATCTAATTTTTGTTTTCTTTGAACATGACTATTAACAAGCCCCAACCAACCCTGCTGAATGACCAACAACCACTGATCCCACCTCTCAGGGTCCTTGCATTTATAGACCCTCTGAAAAGTTCCCAGAATTTCAAACATCACACAATTGCAGAAACTATCAGTAGCTTGAAAAACCACGAGTTTGCTAGATTATGGGGCAAATCATGGTCAGCTGCTGATGTCTGAAGCAGCCCTGAATCCCTATACCTGGGATTTAAATGACTCAAAAACACTGCAACTTTCCTCTTCCCTGGTACTCAATACTGTCACACCCTCCCAATGTAACTTCCGTTTACTTTTCCCCTGGGGAAACAAAGCACACATCTAATCACCCTAGATAGTCATCCCATGATAGACAAAAATACGGATATCACCAAAGTCTAACTTGGTTCAAACAATGAACCTTATTGAATTTACTAACAGAAATATGATATGGGTGAGGGGCTACTTACAGGACCAGAAATGACCCAAAGACATCTGTATCACCAAAGCCTACCTCAGCATGGGTGACAGTTCACAAAAGCTGGGAACCTGGAGCATACTACAAAACCTGTAGGCAGCTCAAAAGGTTGGAGAGTATTCCTTCCAGGTGACACAGTTGGCCCAGTTCCTCTAAACCTCTTCCAGACTGTTTGCCTGGTTTCTGCTTCTTCTAGGCAGTTGTTCTGATCTCAGAGTCTTTGCTGCTCAGTTATGGTCCTATGAGAGGACTCTCAGTTCATATTGCTTACTCTGGCAAGGAGGGGCTTAGTGAATCTGGTCAGTTTCAGGGACTTCCTGAAGCTGTTTTGAGTAGTTTACCTTTCTGCTTTAGGAGGTTCCTGGCAGGATAGAATGTTTCAATCTAGGAAGAAACTGTTATGCAGCTCCTAAGGGCTCATATCTTCCTCCTTCTACATTCTTAGGATCCCACATAATACTTGGCCTAAGTGTACTGTCCATTTGTTCTGTGACTTCACATTGGCATCTTTGTCAAACACATATATGTTATAGACTTAGTTTTTACTGAGTCTTACTCTGAAATACAGGCCAGACTCAAACTAGTCATTCTGCCTCAGCCTCACAAGTGTTAGGAGTACAAATAAGTGCTATCACGCCTCACTTCTAACAGTTTTAAGCAAGCTGGTTTTGAGTCGTGTAGACTCTTGTTGTACAAGTAGAAGAAGCAGTAGCTGGAAATCAAACGGAACTGGGTTAGATTTCTGTCTCCTTTATTCTATGAGCAGAGTGGCCTGTGGCAATTTGCTTTCCTTCTACAAACGTCAGTTTGTTCTTCTGTAAAATGGAGATTAGGGTGCTAGCTTGCTTTAGAGGATGGTGGTGGGGATTCAAAGTGGGCATACTTACAAGGTACCTAGCCTAGCATCCCAGGTGGGACTGGCAGATGTGTGGTGCGTGTCAGTTTCTTTCAGCAATCACTTGGGGATAAGCAAGTGAGAAACCGCCAGATGCTCTTCTTCAGACTGTGACAGGGACAGGAGTACTGCTCAAACTGATGCATCTCTGTTGCAGCCAAGAAAGGAAGGTGCAGGTGATGAGCCTTACTGTGGGGCAGCTTGTTTTAGGTGGTTCCCTTTAAACAATGAGGTGGAAGCTGCACCACCTAGATTTTTGACCTGCTACTACCCTGCTTTTTTTTTTCTCCTCAACTGGGACAGTTTCATAATGAGTGGAAGCTGTTGATGTGGTTCTGTTGAGTAATAAGGTCATTCTTCTGCTCTATGAAATGGCTATTGAGTAGGTTCGTGAAATGTCTAATAAACAGGCAGGTGTTTAGATGACAGAACTGTGAAGGGCTTCTCAGAAGCATCTGCCAGAGAAGATGTTTGTGGTTGATGGTAGACCTACCATATCTCACTCTTAAAAACAGCCCTCTAGCTTGATTGAGGGCAGCCACAGAGAGAGCATATATGAAAAAACAGTTTCCTTTTTTCTTTTTTGGTTGTATGTGTGTGTATGTAGGGGATGTGTGCATGCACGTATGTTGTCTCTTGTGTTGATACATGCATGCGCGTGGAAGCCAGAGACTGGTGCTGGGCAGCTTCCTCCATAACTCTCCACTCTCTGAACCAGAACTTGCCAATCTGCCTGGTTTGGCTGGCCTACTTGAAGGAGGATCTCCTGTCTCTGTCTCCAGGGCTCTGGGACCACAAATGGCCTGTCCAGCTTTTTATGTGGGTTCTAGGGGATCCAAACTCCTGCTGTCTCATGTGTCAGCAAGTGGTTTATCACAGAACCATCTTCTAAGCCCCAAAGTTGCCTCCTCCTCCTCCTCCTCCTCCTCCATCTCCTCCTTCCCTTTACTTTCTTCTAACATTTATTTATTTATTTATTTTATGTGTGTGGTGTAGTGGGTGCCCACATACTCATGCCGAAGCAGGTATGTGGAAGTCAGAGGCCAGTATTCTGCTACTCCCTAGGTCCTCAGGCTTGGTGGCAAGTGCCTTCATTCAGTGAACTATTTCTCTCTCTCTCTCTCTCTCTCTCTCTCTCTCTCTCTCTCTCTCTCATTACTTTCTAAGTTTTTTGAGATTATAATATCATTACAACATTTCTCCCTTCAATTTTCTCCCTCCAAACCCTCTCATATGCCCACATAATCTTTGTTGCTGTCCTTCAGATTCATGGCCCTTTTGCTCATTAATTATATATTCATATTGCATGCATATATATACAATATATCATATATATCATGTATATACGATATATATATATATATTTTTTTTTCTATAACCTATTCAGCACATATGATGTTAGTTGCATACATGTTTTCAGACACTGGGTAACTAATTTGTGTGCTCTTCCCTGGGGAATACCACCTCTCTCACTCCCAGCTTTCCTTAGCTGCTTATAGTTCTTTGTATAGAGCTGTAGTCTTGTGGACTTTCCCACATACAGTTTGGCATGTCTGTTGGTGCCATCCTTATGAAGCTCACCGTTTCTTCTTAAGAAGAGAAACAGATTACCCCCTTTGACAGAAAACCTCTATTTGACTTAAAATTTTTATTTTGGGACAGGATCTCTTTAAGTTACTTGAACTTGCTATAAGCCAGGCAGCCTTAGAGTTTGCCATGCTTTTGCCTCAGCCTACTGGAGCTCAGACAGATCTTGAACTTGCTCTTCTCCTCCTCCAGCTTCCTGAATAGCTGGTGCTACAGGCTTGTGCACCATGCCCAGCTGTCTCTTGCATTAAAATAGTATCTACTTTGTACTAATTATAAAGTTTTGCATAGAGTACTTGTTACATACATTTTATAAATACATAACTTTGTTCAACATGTTTTACGTTTAATTTTGCTTTATATGTAATTTTCTTATACATCTTTAAATTTTCACTTTTATTTCATGTGTATGGGTGTTTAGTTGAATGCATGTCTGTGCACCATGTGCATGCCTAGTACCCAAGGAGGTCAGAAGGAAGGGGCATTGGATTCCCTGACACTGGAACTACAGATGGTTATGTGGGGCTACAAGGGCATTGGGAATTGAACTCAGGTCCTTTGGAAGAGCAAGAAGTGCTCTTAACCATGGAGCTATCTCTCTAGCCCCTCAGTTCTTCTACTTTAGGAGTTTCGTTTATTTTTCCCATTTCCTGTAAGAATAAACAAATGTTTAGATTTGGGAGAAGACCTGAACTCCCGTATGAAAAATTGGCAGAGCCCGGGTTTCAATTTGAATCCATCTGTCTTCAAGGAATAAGGCTTTTTAAAGCTGTGAAATGTGGTTTTCTACATAGCAGTTTTTGGTTTTCTCACACCGTCTATTTTGTGAATCTAATAAAGCTAATAAGGAGGTGGCACAAATCTTCAAATAGCACAGGAAACAGTTCTTCCTCAGCAACTTATGTCATGAAGATCCCACCCCTACCAATTAACGACAAATGAAGTGGATTTTACGCTGTAGATGCCCTTTTCCCCTTCACCTGTGGCATTTATCACCTATTCTACGACACTGGGCTGTCCTATAAGAATATTCTTTTATGATGTTTTCATAGAGGGAGATAATACTGTCAAAAAAAAAAAAAACCAAAAAAAAAAAAAAAAAAAACCAAAAAAAAAAAAAAAAAAAAAAACCCAGATTCTGTTAAGTCTGAGATGGTCAATATTCTGCCCTGCTGTTCACTGTAAATGTTTTTGAAGGTTATAAAAGCTGTCCCCAGATATGTAAAGGTGTAGATAGAGACAAATGATGTCATAGTCTAAATAAATTCCTCTCCTTCCCTGCGAGGTTGGAGGGCAAAGTATGCGGAAATGAACAGTGGGTTCTGACTGGCAGTCTGTCCCTGTATAGCTGGGATTAGATGATGTGAAGTCATATTTATAATAGGGTTGAAACATAAAGGGTTTTCTTCTAATATATGCCCCTTTCTCTTCACTGGTCACAGAGGCAGGGACCTATCAACACTTTTGAAGATCCTCGAATGACCTGCGGTTTCCAGTCCAATTATCAGCAAAGACCTCTTTACCCACTCTGGGATGAGACAGCCACTCAGGAAGTCCCTACTGGGCTTGAACACTGCGGCTCAGGTAGGAATACAAACAAAAGCTGCGGATGAGGAGAGAGTTGAAGGCCAAGAGAAATCTGCTGAGGGCTATGTTCTCTGAAATAGCACCCCCATAGGGTAACATGGATACATATGCTATTGTTCTCTCGAGGAAAGCCCCGTGTCTGCGTCTTAGTAACTTTGCTCTATTTTACCATCCAACAGGAAGGTGATGCTCTACCAATGAGCCCAAGAAGGGTTGCTTTCCGTCTTGATTTTGTAAACAGTTTGTACTTTCTGTGCACTTTTCACCCTTTCAGATGGTTGTTGAGAACCATATTTTACCATCATAGCTGATGAACTGGGAAAACAGGCGTGTAGATTAGCCATCTCCCAGGATGGAACTTCTTTCCTTTATCAAGGGTCTCCTTTTGTTCTCCACTGGCATCTATGTTCTTTCCTACACCCCTTCCCCATCCCCATCTACCTGTGCCAGCAGCATCTGGTCCCACTCCTCCTCCTTCCTGACTTGCTGGCTATAAGACCACCCTCTCCTGACCTAGGGTGAGACGCCCCAGAGGTCCTGTTTGTAGCAAGTCTGCCCACTTGCCCCAGGACCAACCAGAACCCCAAGTTACCTGAGTTCTGTTGTTCTGTTTTCAGGCTCGTTTCTGTGCTTCTGTTTCATTTGAATTCCATTAGGCTTTGTTTCCTTAGTAGTGTCTGGAGAAAATACTAAGTGTAAGACTTGAATTGGGGACTGTGAAATTCAATTGTCCTTGAGACCATATTATAATAACATATATAAAATATATGTGATGTGTCTATAAATATATGATATACACACACACAGAGACACACACAGGAATTATTCAGGTGAACGGAAGAGACTGGGAGTGATTTCTGGGAACTAAGTGGAATGCTTTGTTGTGGTTGTTCAGTGTCCTTCTGACTTATGGTAAGTGGCTTGTAAAATAGTGGGGAAATAAAGTAAATATCTGCTTTGTAGTCCATACCTTATCCCGCAGCAGAAGTGAACAGAGACATGGAGCACACTGCTTCTTCCAGGCAGGAGTGTGCTGTGGTGGGTCAGACAGTGTAGGAAGCTCTTCTCGGGTCCTGGGACAAGTTGGCCTCAATATTCTGCTGACAAAGGAATATCTATGCTATTGTTTATAATGGTACCTTCATCCCTTCAAGGGTTAAAGAGAGTCAAAAGTGTAAACACATTTTTCAGCTGTGTATCCATTACACAAAGAGGTTGGGAAGATGATGTGCTTATACAGTGATTAGACTTCAAGACTGGAGATGTAAGGAGATGAAAAAAATTAATCCATTAAATTGTGAACAAATTAGATTTCATCTATATAAGCAGAAGACCCAAATAGCCGTGCCTAGGTTTGTATCATTCTTGAATACTCTTAATGTCACAGCCTTAGGGTTTTTATTCCCTAAATGCAACACTGATGACACTTCCACGTGTTAGAAGTTGAATCTCATTTGTATTGGAGTGTCTCTGCACACTTGCCCATAAACCCAAGGTGAGGATGCCTTTTCTTCCTAATAGACATAGCCTTTCTCTTTGTTTTTTTTTTCTTAAATTTATTTTAAGTTTTTACATTAATTTATTTATTCATATCACTTTATATCCTGATCAAAGCCCTCCCTCCTCCCAGTTCCCCCTCATACATTCCCTCCCTCCATTCCCACCTCCCCTTCACCTCTGAGGTCAGGGGTGTGGGGAGCAGGCCTCTGGGATGTACCACAGACCTGGGATGGGGTAGGCTCCAGGGAGTCTATGAGGGTGACTCTAGCTGAGGCTCCTAGCCAGCTGTGGGGCATATGGAGCCTGAAGTGTCCACCTCCTGTAGCCAGGCAGGACTCCTAATGGAGGGATAAGGACACTAACTCACCCACAAACCTTCAACCCAAAATTTGTCCTGCTTACAAGAAGTGTAGGGACAAAGATGGAGCAGAGACTGAGGGAATGGCCAACCATGGAGTGGCCCAACTTGAGATCTGTCCCGTGGGTAAGAGCCTTTCTCTGTCTTAACTGAGGAGTACATCATACAAGTAGGGGTGATGGTCTTATTTGTTCTTCTTGCCCAGATTCTCAGAAGTTAAAATGTTTCGACTTCAGAGCCAGGAAGACAAGTTTCTGTGAAATCTATGGATAACACACAACTCTCGATGTTCTTAGCCTTAAAATGTAAAGAAATGTTAACAATACAGTAGAGTATTTTTTCCCATAGCTTATGGTTCCAAGACAGAAGCTCGGGTTGCCTAGACTTGTGGCTTTGGGGTAGGAATAATAACCATCCTTAGAATGGCCTGACGTGCCAGCCATTGCATTTTGGAATGACAGGCTGCTTCCATGGGGTCTGGCTTTCTACCAGTTGGTGGTAATCTGTTTGCAAATAGAGGTAATAGCTCCCACTTCCTCAGGCTCCCTCTGATGGAAAGATCTGGCGAGAACCTTGAGCCTTTCCCTGTCGGTCCTTTGCCTTGTGAGCTCTCCAGATGAAGGAGCTGCAGGAACTCTTTCTGGGCTGTGGTCCAGTTCTCCTCAGTGACGGGTTGTCTTTTGGAAAGCTATTGTGGGATTTTTTAAAGAAGGAAGATGAAGATGTGCATGAACAAATGATTTCTCCAGCTGTGGCACTTTTTTTTTTTTTTTTTTTGAAGATATGCTGAATAAAAAGAAAGGGAGGAAAAAAAATACTCCAGTTTTTTTTTTTTCCTCCCATCTTCTTTCATCCTATTTATAACTTCAGTTTCCTTCCCCTCCTCCGGCTCATGGCTGCTTCCCACCCCTGCTCTGCCTCACGTCTGTGCTCTCAGAAGGGATGAATGGACTTCTTTTCCAAGGATTACACATCTGTCAGTGACTGGAATACTGACAGGAGGGGCCAACCATGAACACCCAGGCTCCCTCATAGTAGCCTTCATCAAAGTATTGTTCCCATTCATTCACAGAGGGGCAGAGGCTGAGGAAGAGGAGAGGAATGGGAAGAAGGGAGTCCAAGAGAATAAAGTTAAGGCTGAAATAGAAAAAGCCTCGCCAGGAAGAGAAGGGAGATTCTGGAACCAGGAAAGCAAAGAAGAGGTAAAAGGGAACAGAGGGGAAAACTGAGATGTGTAGAACTGACAAACAGAGATGAGTGTCGGGAGAGATGGTATTGGGAAAAGACGATGGAAGATGAATTGGGAAGGGACAAAGAATCAGCGAGCCCCCCCCCCCAAAAAATGACAAGGAACGGAAGAGAGGAGAAATGGTGTGAAAAAGAAAAACACACGATTCTGAGGACATTCACTACAGCTAAAAAGGGAAGTCACATTTGCATGCAATTGCCTGTGCAGCTGTACGTTGCCTCACAACAATCTTGCAGTCATCATTTTCTTTCTTTTTTTTTTTTTACCTCCTCCTCCCTCGCCACAGCCCCCTCCTTGCTATCAGCCTGGGGCCATTATGGAGAGCCAATGGGGGCTGAGGACTGGTGTTCTGCATGAATGAATGGGCCCTTTCTGTTTCAGCTTCTCGTCATCCTTCTGTCAGGGAATCTTGTGAATCAATGGAGCTCCTTACACAAGCCAGGACTGTACTGTCTGTTACTGTTTATAGTCTGCCTGGAGTGTAGCCCACTGACCCTGCCTCTTTTCTGTCCCCTTCCTCTATTCTGTCCCTCAGCCTCAGCACCTCTCCATCACCATAACAAGAATGATCCTGTGTGTCAGGCTCCTGCTCCCTGTCTCTAAGACCTCACTAAAATGTTGCTGTCCTGAGGCGTCAGAGCTAGTTCCTGCCCACAGCCCTGTTGAAAAGCGACAGGGCAGGGTCGATACAAGCCATTCTCAGATGGAAACAGTAAGCCTGGAAATGGAACCCAGTCCTGCCTAGAGTCGGGTATAGCTTGTCTGCTATTGGGAATTAGAAATCAGAAGCCAGAGACCCCACTCCACATGGAAACAACATGACTATAGTTGAGCCGTGGCTGCCAGCTGTCCACACGTGACTTCAGCCTCGCACTTAAGGTCACCATGACTGATCATAGCACCGATCAGAGAACACAATACTCTAGTCTCCATTTCAGGTAGTAATTTTTCAAAGGCAGGGATGGATTTGGTCTTGAATCATCCCAATTTTTAACAGTGGCATTTTGTTCAATATACACTCATGTCAAATACTTGCTAAAGCTGGGAGGCAGGGCTTCCTGAGCATAGAAGAGAAAGAATTTCTTCACAGAGCATAGAAGAGAAAGAATTTCACTCTCATTACTGTGGTCCTTGAAATGAACTACCAGACATTGCTTTTTTTTTTTTTTTCCCCTTGTATGATGAAGTTTGGTATATTTTTGTTGCTGAATGCAGTAGAACCTTTATTTACTCCATACACAGAATCCTACCACTTCTCAGTGTCTCGAAAGAGAATTCAGAGATGGTCCAAGAGTAAGGAACCCCAGGCTCTTAAAGGAGATTGCAGAGGTTTATAGTAGATCGTCCTCATTGTGTGACCTTGAGCGACTTGATCATTGCTCTTCAGTTTCTTCATATGCCAGGGAGATTTTCAAAGCTTGGTCTATAGGCAGTAGCAGTAGTGATGGTAGCAGCAATAGCTCAGGAGGAGGGAGGGTGGGTGGAGGAGGAGGGGGAGGAGGGGGAAGAAGAGGAGGAAGAGGAAGAGAAGATCTTAGAGATGTAATATTTAACTCTTGTTCTGGACTCATTAAACTAGAAACTCTAGAATCTGTTAAAGCACATGCTTTAAGGCTCTACCCAGGGTTAGGGTTGAGGAATATGTTCTCGTTTTTTTTTTTTTTTTCTTTTTTTTTTTTTTAAATATGTTTCCAGGAGCTACCTCTGTTATTGCTGCTGGAAGTCCAGAAGTCACACTCTGAGAACCACTCAGTTCCTGTCTGTGAAGCTTGAAGCATGTCAGCATGCGGGAAACATGGTGTGGCATGTTTGCTATCGTAAATCATTGCCTCCAAGTGCCTTTTAACTCACTGTTCTGTGAAGTGCATTTTGGACATCCAAAAATGTCTAAGGGTTGAGTCAGAAAGTGACCCACTGATTGGTTGAACTCATTTGACCTCCAGTGGTACACGGTGGGTCCTAAAGACAGATGAGGAAAGAGAAGACACAGTCCTGGCCTGCATGCAACTTTCTAAAAACTTGTGTGTGGGGAGGTGTACATTTTTTTGTGATAGAGCAAATGATTCTCATATGAAATACTGCACTTACGTATGACACCGGCTTGGCAATATCAGGGAGAGACTTCGGATTTCGCTATTGAAAATTTCTAAAACAAAATTTACTAATAAAATGGTGGAATTGAAGAATGTCTTTCTCAAATAAACTTTAGAAGTTCATGCGGGAGACATGTTGAGGGGCCAGGTTCATGATCTCTCCTGGGGCTTTGTCATCTGGCCCAGCGGCTGGGAGGGATCAAACCTGGGCAGTGTTTGGAAAGAACCATTGACAGCCAGGTGGGATGTTTCAGCAGGAAAGCAAGAGCCTCCAGTTTGGCTTTCAAGTGTTGAGAGTGTTGAAGACAGGCCAGCAGGACTTCAATGGAGACTCACCTTGCCTGGAAATATTTACGCTCACAGCAGGTTAGTTCTTTCAGCTGACTGTGTCTTTTAAGCCACAGGGCTTAAAAGCCAGCATTTCAAACTCCATCTGCTGCACATATCTGTTCTGTCTTTCTTCGGGACACATTTTTCTTTTTCTAGAACACTTTTTTTTTTTTTTTAAGGTTCTTTGTTCTTCAAAACAATTCTACGCCTGTGAGGCTGTGAGCATCTTGGATGTTATAACATTGGATATTACAATATTGGACTAATCTGTCCCAGACAGAATGCTTGGCTCTCTCTGTCAGAGAAGACTTATGGTAGCCCTATAGTGGGGTAAATGAGGTGCCTCTCAGGGGCCCCCTTTTTCAACATCTTATTGAATGTTCTTGATTTTCCAACTCAATGTGGAACAGTCTAAACTTTGAAAAGGCAGTTCCTCACAACTAATCTGTTGTTATTATTATTTATTATTATTAAAGTATTTACTTATTTTTGAGACAGTCTATGTGTAGTTGTGTAGTGCTGGCTGGCCTGGAACAGGCTATGTAGCCTGATACTAGAGAATCATCTTTTTTGTAAATAGGGTCTCACTGCTAAGGGAGATGGGCAGTTTGGGTTCCTCTGATTCTGGTTTGGCAGCTGTGCCATCTCTGAAAAGTGCTATCTATAGTCCTGTCTCAATACTCATCTTTCACAGAAGACCAGGCCTAACTGCCCTTCTTAGGTCCCTAGAGGAAGGTATCCAGGGACACTTGAGGCTGAACGGCCTTTTCACATACCTACCTGAAGGGCTTTAAGTACATGTTGGAATAAGAAGACATAGGTAAGCCTAGCCCCTAATCTACTTACCACAGTCTCCTCCCTGTTTGCATTTACTCTGTGCTTTTTTGATATCAAGGTATCTGTGTGCCTGAGCCTTTCTCTGCAAGGGAAGGTGGCCCCCTGGCTAGCTGTGGGTGGCTGCTGACAATTGACCCGGGTTCTAGTGACTCCTCCCTTAGCCTATCCCCCTCCTACACACACACCTCTTGCCTCCTTGAAACTTTTGAGCGTGTGCTATTTAACATTCAGATTCCTTAAACACTTTGTGCAAGGGTTTCAATCTAAATAGAACTGTGTCTAGTCAGAGGGTTTAACTTGGTTTGGAAGAGAGAGCAAGAATACAGAATCATGTCCTCGAGTTTTTAATAAGTTTCTTGGGTTTCCAAATCTCCAACAGTCAAGTCCCTACCCTTATTTTTGAGTTCTTATGCTGGTTCCGTGAACCAAGGATGGATTTAAAGGAGCCAGAGAAAGAAGGTACCTGACTCTTGACCTAATGAGTCTTGACTACTTTCTCATTGCCCAGGGCACATCCTATCCATAGGCTTTCTCTTTCCTCCTCTTTCTCCACCTCTCACCCCGTGCCCTCTCTTCTTTCTCCATCATATATAACACATACATTACACCTGCCAACATTGCCCCCCCCACCCCCACTATAACTCAATTCACCAGTAAAAAGAGAGGGCACCTGGGAAGAAGAAAGGGCTCAAGGCAGTTTGGGATTGGGGCTCACTGGAGCTATGGAAGGGAAGGGTGGAGGACTTTGGTTGGCTGTATGTGAGAGAATGAATCCCTTCCTTGGAGTTGGGAAAGGAAGGAGACCCAGGTGCAGAAAGAGTGTCTCATCTTAGCAGGGTGAGCAGAGTGACAATTAGGTGGTCAGGCCAGCCTTCTGTTGGCCTGACCACCTGACAGATAAATTCCTTGTTTCTCAAAAAAGTCAAGGAAGTAACAGCATTGCACTGGAACTCCCAGGGGGCTCTGGAGAGTGGGGGGGGGGGGCGGGGAGGGGGAGAAGTTAAGTTCTCTTAACTTCTTCAAACCGCAAATATTTAGTTCGAGTTGGGAAAAGGTCCCCGGGGCACCAAGTTCTTATTGGATTCTAGCAGTTTGACCCCTCTTTTGGAACAGGGGCGGGGGCGGGGTGGCCACTGCTGGCTGGTGTCGCCTGCTCGTCTCCTCTCAGCTCCCGCGGGCCGGCTGCTAGCGGGCGCTGCGGATCTCTGTGAATGGAAATGGTCGGGTGGGTGGCTGATGTGAGAGGGCTGGAGCTGAGCTGAGTAGAGAGGGGGTGTGAGAGCCGAGGGGGTGGGGACGGCCGGGCAGGGACAGCCTGTGGTGCTCACGTCTGGCCGGGAGAGACTCTTGGCCTCCAGATGTTCAGTGTGTTTATAGCTGCCAGAGCCAGAGACCAGCTCCCTCGTTAAGAAGTTGCTTTCTTGAGCTGCAGCTTCTGCAGCTGGAGGCTGCGTCCTCCCTTCCCCCAGGCTGGTTCCTCACCCCGACCCCGCCTTCCTCCTCTGCAATCCTCCCAAAATACACGAGCACACAAAAAGAAAAACACCAGCAGATTTTTTATTTCAGAGAGTAAACACTTGGGCCGTGGGGGTCTGGAGGTTATGGGAAAAGAGGAAACCATCCAGCTAATCAGGCAGCACACACTTCCCCCGCTGAAATAAAACAGAAATCTTTGCTCCGCAGGGCTGCCGGGTTAACCCCGGCACTGCCAGCCAGGCAGCGCCCCAGCCGCCCGCCCCGAAGTGGGGCGTTCAGCCCCCAGCTTGGGCAGCTGCAACTGCTGACTCTGAGAGGGGAGAGGCCTGACCTGCCTGACCTGCCTGCTGTCCCCTTGGTTTGTGGTGGCACATCTGCTTAAGAAATAGACGGTTGAAACAGATGAGATTCCGAACTTAGATTTAGATTGCAAGAGGCTAGTGAGAGTTCTAGATATGTAGGAGGGTAAGCGAGGGCGAGGGCACCACTCCCTGCCAGGAGAGTCCTTGCTGGCAGGAAAGCCAGCTTATTTGCCTGCCTGCCTCCATCCCTCCTTGTCTCTTCTCTCCTACCTTCGCTTCCCCCCCCCCCCCCCCCCCCCCAGTTCTCTCCTTCTAGTTCTTTCCCTACTAAGGGCCTTCGGAGTCTATCTTCCTTCATTTGTGCCCGAGCTGCCTGCCCAGAGACCATAAATATCCCATGGGGCAGAAGTCAGGGGTCAAACAGGAGGCCTAATTGCACTATGGGAGAGATCACCTCTCCCCTGATGTGTGGGCAGCCTTTGGCCCTCGGAACTTGCCCCTGTGCATGGCCTCTGCCTTTCAGTTCAGATCCTGCCCTATCTCACTGGCTGGAGGGCTGGCTCTCTGTTCTCTGCATTGCTGTCTATTTTTATAGGGCTTGCCTTCCTATTCCTGAACATCCTATTAAGACGTACGTGTGGCCTTTGAAGACTCTTGCTTCTTAATAAAACAGTTTTCCACAACCTCTATTCATTCTTTCAAGTGGGATTTAAACCTCGGCCTCCAAAGCAAGTCGGGACTTCTTCCTTGACCACCTTGCCAAGTGGTGCCGGGGAAGCAGAAACACCAGTGATTTAAACAGCTATAGAACCAGGTTCTAACTGCCTGGGCATTTTATTAGATCTCCTGCTTGTACCTCCGACCCTGAAGACCTACCAAGTCTTAGATCTGCTAATTGTCATGGATTTTGTTGTTGTTGTTAAAAATGAGTTTTAGGAAAACACAATCTCACTAAAAACATTACATGTAAGAATTTTGCGTTCCCCTGCTTCTCAACATGGTCCAGGACTCCAGAGAAGGTAGGATCTTCTGTAGTAAGGGGAAAGGTTCCACTGTGCCCAGCTGAAGCAGATAGGGAGAGCACACCAGTATATCTTGTTTAACAGCACTGAATTCACTGCTGTCATCTTCCTTCCTCCAGATCCCTTTCCACTGCTCTGGCCGATCCCCAGAGATTGTATTTAAATCTGGAGGTTGTTTCCATCCCATTGTCTTGGAGATAAGAATCACGGCCTTGCCCAGTGTCCAGACACATCTTTCTGCTTTATTTTGTGCTGCTCAGGATATATCTTGAGTCAGCTTCTCTACTCTCTAGTGGGCCATAGATTGAGCTCACCACCCTCACCTTATACATTGGGAGAAAGTATGGTGGTAATAATGTCTGGGTCACTCTGGCAGAATATGTAGTGTAACAGTGTGGGGAGATCTGTTGGGTGTGACACAATCCCAGCCAACTGCCTCTGCGTAGACACCATCCTCAGGGGTCATAGCCCTCAAGTCTGATCTTTTCTTTAAGCGGCTGAGCAGTATCTCATGCTACAAGTTCACTTAGACAAACTGGTAGTTTGCAGACCTCTCCATTCTAGAGAGCCATTACCCTACATGCACTCTGGATTACCTCACACGGACCCTACTACTTGGGCCTCTTAATTATTGTCTTAGTGTTTGTAACTTTCATTGGTATGTTAGACATTCCTAGTGAAGCAAGACTTAGGGCTGGTTGATGATCCTAGGCCAAATATTGGATTTTTATAATGAAAATGGACAGCTGCATCTGGAATCAGATATGCCTGTAGGCTGTCGTGGAGAGCCCAAGGGAGGTTAGGGAGAGCAAAAAAGATGCTTTGTCACCTCCAATGGATCTGGTACATGTAGCCCTTTCATCTTTCCATTTTAAACTGAAAATTCTGACTTTAAATTTCCTGAACAATAAACCACTGGAGTCTGTTTGTCTTTTGATACTGTTTTAGAGTGTCCAGGCAGATTCCTGGGCATATTCGATTCTTGATCAGATAGTACCAGATATGCCAATACCTTGTTCTTCTCTGGTAAAATGAGGGTCTGAATAATCTTATTCCAGAGAATGTGTTTCCCAGAGGGGGTTACTGTTATTTACACCTCCCTGGTGTTGAGGCTCCTGCATGTATGTTTGGCTTTCGCTTTGCCATGTTCCGGGGAGGAGGATGGTATTATTCCCATTGAACATGAATGAGAATTTGCCTTGTAGTTCTGAGACTACAAGGAAGAAGACAAAACTATAGGAAGGAAAGATCGAGAAATCAAGCTGGATTTGCTTGCCTTATGGTCCATTCTCAATCACTGTATACCTTTTATCTGCCCTGATAGTTTCTGTTTTCACTCTTCATTGTCACCTCCTTCTCAGTGACTCCTGCCACTATCCTGCCAGGATAAAACAATGTAAGCTTGCTTTCCGACAAACCAGAGACCCACAAAAACCTCAGAGATGGAGCAGGGAAATGAGCCACTGTCCCCTGATTATTTTTGGATACCCACTTGGGTTTTCTTTTTCTCCAGCATTGGTTATTTGAGGGCATGAGTAAACCCGGCAATTTGCAAGGCTTGTGTGGAGAGTTGGTTTCCCCTTTGCTGCGACTCAGTTGAGGTCAAGAGGATTTTCTTCTTCTTTACCTAAGTATCCCCGTTCTCTTTGCTTCTCTCCCTGGGCTCTCCCCCACCCCCACTGCCCCTCAGCTAAGCTTTGTGAGCAGAGTCCTGGAATAAGACTAAAGTATACAAAGTTTCTGAAAGGTTATACCCTTGAAGCCGTCCACAGTGTCTGCAGCACGTGCTGAAGTTTACACAGAATGTTCAGACCTGAATAAAGAGACTATTTGTGGGGAAGCTGCTTTTCAGCACACAGGATGGGCCATTCCCTGTGGGTTTTACTATCAAAAGGCTTTTAAAAGTGCAGTGTAGCCATTGTTGAATATTTCACAATGAATTAAATACCATTTCTCTCCTTGCAGCTGTTCCGTGTGAGTGAGCGTAGTGCTTTTTTCCCCCCTCTCCTCCTGGCAGAAGATGTCTGCTGTATAAATGCAAACACTGGGGTAATGAGATTATTTGTGTGTGAATTCTTTAGGAGAAGCATTTCTTTATTTTAAACTCAATGTGATGGAGGGCTGCAACTCTGGAGCTGGGAGCTTGGAGTGAGCTTCTGGCAAAGAATAGAATTGACAGTCTGAGAGCAGAGCTGGGGGAAGGCAGGGAGAAGGGCTGGGCTACGGACTCAGCACACTCCCCATTCCCCAGGGCTGCCTACAGCTTTCAGCCAGTACTGAGTGGGTGATGGAGGAGGGGAATTCCACATTTTTTTTTTTTTTTTATCTCAGTAAACAATTGCTTTCCCATCTGCTCTTTCAGAACTCCTTTCTGACTTACAGGTTTTAAGATGGAACATTTTCGTTTTGCTCTCTCTCTTACCACAAGGAGTTTTCTTTCTTTCTCTTTCTTTCTTTCTTTCTTTCTTTCTTTCTTTCTTTCTTTCTTTCAATAAAATACACAGGTAAAAAGAGAGGCCATTTTTTAATTCTTGGGATCGAGTATGCATTCTGCAATGTTCAGCCTCAGTGTCTTGTGCCATCTATGCTGTACCTGGGATGTGATTTGTGAATGTTCCTGAAGTTTCACAGGCTAGAACCTGAGCCCCTCCCTTCTGGGACACTAAGACTTATAGAGGCTTATAGAGGACTCTATGGTGAAGTCATCTGATACTTAGCAGGAATTGCGCTTGTCTCGGGGGAGTGCTGGAACTCATGAAAAGTTCCTCTGATTTGAGAACAGCTCCCTGGATCGTCTTTTTTGTGTCTTGTCACATGATACTCCTCCCCGCCGCTGTTTACATCACTTGCTAGGAGGACCTCACCAGAGCAGAGTAGATGTTGGTGGTTGCCCTTTCTGCCTTTGAATTGTGCACTAAATAAGCCTCTTTTCTTTACTACTTAGCTTTCTTGGGTATTTTGTTACAATACAATATTGAATAAGATGCCAAATATTTACAGATTTTCCCTTGTGTAAGTTTTCCTTTTTTAATTTTTTCCTTCATTTTCTTTTCTTTCTTTTTTCTTTTCTTTCTTTCTTTTTTCTTTTTCTCTTTCTTTTTTTTTTTTTTTTTTACAAAAATTGAGCTCAAGTATTCAGTGAACTGGAACTAAATAGTATCACTTAAAATTAAAGATAAGCATAAATGTAACTCTTCTTAAAATAGCATCAGGAAAAGACGGTATTGAATGAGGGGAAAGATTTAAATTAGCTAGGAAGAAAGCAGACTTTGAAATTAATCATTAAAGGCGTTTGTGAGCTCCTTCCTCTCAAGTATCTTTTAAGATTATTGTTTTTCAAAAGGATATTTCAGAAGGAGTTGGAATAAGTTTTTACTATTTATCTATCTAGTTCTATTTTGTAAGATGTGAATTTCAGAATTTTTAAAAGGGAATTTGGTGGGGTGCTTTAGGAATGCAAAGACCAGATCAAGTGCAAAGGAAAGCCACCGAGTACTTACTGCTGTTTTCCAGTTGCTTCCAAGGTAAAAAGGAAACACAGGCTGGTTGTGTTGGTTATAGGAACCCACTTGGTAAGTGTGCAGGGCTAGAGAAAAAGGGTTGGCAATGAAATTCTGCATCTTTCCTGTTATTGGTCACTCATTCCTTTATGTCTTCCAGGTGGGGAATCCAGTGTCCGTGGAATAGTGGGCAGATAGAAAACAAAAAACAAAAAACAAACAAACAAACAAAAAACCCGATGTCTTCACTGCCCCTATAACTCAAGTACAAGTTTTGCAAGAGAGAGTAGGGAGAGACTGTGCTGGTTGGTTGTTTCTAACCCAATCCTTGTCCTCTGCCTGGCTGTGATCTATTATATTTTCACATCCACCTGTAGCCTGCGTGCTTTACTTTTTAAAGTAGCCACTGTGAAAACAGTGCACCTCTTTGAAGATGATTTACAAGTTAAAGATGAGTAGGAAAGGTGATCCAGGTAAATCTGAGCTTTAACACATGGACTTGTTTCCCTGAGTGGTTTTCTCTGAGAACCTGGGTTACCCATAGGGCCCCTGGGTGACAGCCAATCTTACAGTCTGTTCCCTGTCTCAACGGCCTCATCTTTACTATTTTTGTTTGGTGAGTGCATCATTACCAGGTTAGAAAATGGGCAGTTGATGACTCTCCCTCCCATCCAAATCTGCCCATCCATTGTGGCTATTTTTTTGTTTCTTCACTGTAGAAAACTGATTTAAAGAAGCTTCAGAAGGAATTTATTGACTTCTTCACTGGTTCCAGTAGAAAGAGCTGGGAGAACGTCTTCTTCTCCCATGTATTTACATGGATTCGTCCTGAGGGGTCTTGACATGACCTGACAGAGAACGAAAGCATGCTGGTCAATGTCACATGAGCACTAGGGAGGAGGGGATGAGGAAAGGAATGTTTATGCTGCATAAGGGAGACCAACCCAGTATGACTCTCCAGGTGGCCTCCAAGTGAAGTGCAACTGGGGGTCCAGCCAGACTGACTGTGGAACAGTCACTTCTCCAAACTTGGGCCGTCTGACTCACAAAGGGCTTGTTTTACTGGTGTTTAGAATAGTGGTCACCCTGGCTCTGCTTTCTGTATCCTTGATCATTGTTATTCTTTTCTTCCTACCCCGTGTTGATTTTCACCTCCCTGGCCCAGTCTGCCCCCCACCCACTTTGGCCCTCTTGCCTGCCTTCAGGGATGTGTTCAGCCTTCCCAACCCCCACACCCTGCCGCCCAACCTGAATGAGATAGTCCATTCCTGGGTCTGCTGCCCCTCACTTCATTAGTGTTCCTGGTGTTTATAAAGCCAGAAGATAATATTTTTAGGTTCCGTTTGGAGTTCCCCAGGCAGCCTCTCTCTAAGCCACTTAGGAAGTTTAGAAAAGAAGGTCATGGAAATGTTAGACTTTTTTTCCACTGAACTTTGGTTAAGTAAATGGTCTTAAGATGATGTTCGTAGACCCCACTGGGAAGATTTTTCTAGATGATGAGAAATCCATTCTCTTTTTATTTCTCTTGTCTTCCCCCTGGAAAACTGAAGTCAATTTAGTTTTCTCTAAATAATCAATTAAGACAAGCTTACACATTCACACACACACACACACACACACACACACACACACACACACACACACAGAGTAAGCTTATTTGCATATATGTGTGTGTGTTCTATAACAATTGCCTCCCAATATAGCAATCCCCAAAAATGCATTTTGGGGGGTGAGGACAAATTGAAAGCAAGCTTTATTAAATAGTAAATACTAACCAAGAGATGGACGTTGATTTGGACCATTCCCTGGAATTTCCCAGCTGGAATGGCCCCAAGCCACATGTTGCCTAGAGGCCACTGTACTTTCCCATGAGGCTTTGTAATATGCAAAATGCGTGTTTTAAGGATATTTTTAGTATAGCTATCGTATATGCAACTGACATCACAATTCAAATTCAGAACACTTCGTGCTTTTGAAAGGACAACCAAGGGTGTTAGCCTGCATCTCTCATCTTTTCCTCTCTTGGCTAGTAATCGTTCTTTTCATATCTGTCTTTATGACTCTATATTCTATAACTATAAATGGAGGACTGTACTATGTGGCCCTATGTGACTGGCTCCTTTCCCTTAACATAATGCATTCAAGGCTTTTCCATGTTATAGTTATAGGGTGAATCTACATTTCATTCCTTTCTACTCATTAACATTTCTACTGGATGGCTGTACCACTTTTTTTTTTTTTTTTTTCTTTTTTGCCCAACCTTTGATGGACATTTGGGTAGTTTCCACTTTGTGGCTACTATAAATAATGCTACTGTAAACGTCCGTATGCACATTTTTGCATGAACATGTTTTCATTTCTCTTGGGTATAGACCTGGTGTAGAATTTCTCAGTTATCTCTCTTTAACTATTTATGGGATGGCCAAATGATTACTTACATTGGCCGCCTACTTTGCATCCCCATCAGGTATACGCGAGGATTCCACCTCCCCTGTATCCTCAACAATACTCATTTTCGACTTTTGGATTAGAGCCCTCACCGTGAATAGGAAGCAGTATTTCCTTGTGGGTTTGGTTGGCATTTCCTTAAGTTTGATAACACGGAGTCTATTTAAACGTGCTTATTAGACACTTGTGTAATTGTGTGTAGAGTTGTCTATTCAAATTCTGGACCCACTTCTCTACTGGGTTGTCTTTTGGACTCCTGAATTTTAGGAGTTCTGTATGGAGTGGCTTAGATGCAAATATCTCACTAGCAATATCATTTACAAGTGTCTCTTCCCATAATGTCAGCCAGTCTCTGTCTTTCCCGGTGGCACAACCCGTGGCACACAACAACAACAAAAAGGATTTTGTTTAGATATAGCTCGATTTGTGGGTGTTGTGAAAGTTACAAAGATTTACTTATTTCAGTTTTTCCCTGCAGAGTTGTGCTAATTTAGTTCCTTCATATATGTCTCTGATTATTTTGAATTAACTTCTGCATGCCGTGTGAAAATGAGAGCATTTCTTTTTTAAGCACACACTTAACCTGTTTACCTCACACTGTCATTTCCCGTTGTCTGGCTATTCTTGTGCACGGAGATTATTTATTTATTTATTTATTTATTTATTGAGACAGGGTTTCTCTGTGTAGTCCTGGCGCATGGAGATTTTAAATGTGTAGCCCACCTACTTCTATAAACTGTTCTTTTGATTTAGGACGCAAATTATTATTTGTATTGAATGACCCTCAGACTGTTCTTTCTGATAAATGAATATTTTTAGGATTTGAAGTTGCTTGAGTTCAAAACTGTGTATATAGGTGTGTTTGTGTATGTAGCATGAAAAAAAAAAAAAACCACCTGCCATTTATATTATTTACATTGAGACAAAAATAGTTAACATTAACATTTTTCATATATCACCCTATTTGAATTTTACCTTGAATCCTGGGAGTTATTATTAGTTCCATTTTACAGCTGAGTAAGTTGATCTTTACATAGCTGAAGTAATTTGTCAGGCTCCCAAGCAGGTCTCGGGCCAGCCTGAATCCATAACATAGTAGTGAATGATGGAGAATCCTAGTAAACAAGACAAAGCAGCAGGAAGATGATGGTGGGAGGGACTTGTGAAGAAGGCACAGTCTGCAACTGTAGCTATGTATATGATCATCCGTTTCCACATCTCTAAACAGGATCATTGGTCCCCTCTGCTCACCTCTTGTGTTACACTGAAACCCAAACATTATTTCATTTGAAAATCCCTTCAGTGTATTTGAAGTCCATGAAGCCAGAAGGCTTTTTGAAGAATAATATCTTTGGTGCTTTTTTTTTTTATATTTTTTTATCAATCAGCCAATAAATCTTATTGGAGGCAATTTCATGTGTCTTACACCAACATATTGGCATTCCTTTAATTTTCATGTTTTGTCTTTGATAAATTTTAAAGAAAGTCACTAGCAGTTATCTAATAAACATCCTGGACCTACAAAGGTTATCACAGACAAGAGGTTTAATACAATTAAATATATTTAATTTGGGCATTTAGAAGGGATAAACACCCAGTCTAAGGAAAGTAGAAGTGTCTCTTAGATTGAAGTTGTCCGTAAGCAGTGGACTTGAAATTGCCCCCCAAGTCCCTTCCCTGTGTTGTTCCATTTTTTAAATTTAAATTTTGTTTCTTGCAGATGGCTTTGGTGATGAATTAGGATATATAGCTGTAGAGCCGTGGAACAGCCCCCAGAATGTAATATTGGTGCATTTGTAGTTCGTTTCTGTTATTATCAGATTTCTTTTGGAGCACGCTAACTACTGAATCCCTAAATGCCTGTAAAATGAAAACAAAACAACTAGAAATGGGGCTTCTTCCCTCCCCCTTTGGCTGCTCCTCTTCCCAAGGCTCTTAAGTGTTTTCTTGCCACAATATCAGGAGATGCACAACAGAACCCAAAGCTCTGGATACAGACACTTTCATGTCAGTTTCCCTTCACCCCTAGTTCCCATGGGAAGGCATCTGAGTCCACCCTCTGCTTCTCTTAAAATGCAGCTGGGAGTTCTTTCCTCCCTGGGTTCATTCTTAAGCTCAGGCAGATATAGCCCTTGGAACCTCACTGTATCCACCTCCCAAGGACGACTCCATTTATTTCTAAGGGAGGATGGGTAGGAATCGTGGGTTAATAATCTCATCATCTGCCACCCCCAAGCCTTCTTTCCTCCCCTATTTGCTTTTTTATTGGTGGGAAAATGATGACTCTGTTGGCTTGTGGTGTGAAAGTGATAAGATGCCTCATAGAAATCTATGGATAGAAGCAAACCACAGTTAAAGGTCTTGGAGTGGTAGATGAGACTTAGAAGGGCACTTGGAGACAGCTGAGCTAATACGTGTCTTCGGTACTTTGTACAGCTTTCTTGGATCAGAGTTAAATAGAACATAGGAAAGACTGTCCCTGCCCCCAAATAGTACATATGGAGAGACTGGGATGCTTCTCTTGGCTATCATAGAACTGTTGTTCAGTGAAGTGGCTGGAAATGTTCGTGGGGCTCCCATGCTGGAGCAGGCAGTCACTGTGACTTCAATCAAAGGAAAGGAGAGATGCCTGTTTCTATTCAGTACTAAGGTTTGATCCATTAAGTCTTTAGAGTGATCCAAACTGAAGATAACATGAAATGACTATCTTCCAGTTAGGGATCCTGTTTGTAGAATTATATGGCCAGCTTAATCTGAAACATTGCTTAAATAACCGGCTAACTAAAATATATCGACAAGAACTGTCAGCACGCCGCCCCTTCTAGCAAATTCTGAGCACTTCTTCCTCCTAATGAGAGGCTTCTTGCAGGTGTTGGTTTGTCTAATATGCCTTTAAACATTGCTCAAAAATTCAGCTATTTTCAGAAAACAGGTATTTATAATGCACATAATAAATGGTAGTCTCTAACACCTTATATGATACCATGCTTATCTGATATACTTGGTTCCTGAATCCAATGAGTCTGACAGTGCAGACTTGATATATATATATATATATCTTCTAAACTTCTAAACCCTTTGATTAGATCTGCTTTATTATATGTACATGTTATTTTGTTTTGATTATTACAATGTCATTTTTATAGTCGTTTATAATAATTCTTCACTTTCAGCCACGCTTTCTGTTTATCTTTGTCATCAATAGCTTATTTGTATAGTGCAGGCTATTTGATACATCTCTGACACATTAGCAGGTATGATTTTTCCAGGCTCAATACTTAGTGACTGTTTTCATGCCTATCTTCAGGAGACAAATCTATAGGCAAATGCTGACCTCGTTGTCTTATTTATTGTCTTATTTTTCAACGTGTTCAAGAGGTGTTGGATTAGTTTTCCTTAAGGCACCCTTTGAGAAGGGAAGGTAGAGAACAGTAATAAAAGAGCCCATTGCCAGCCAGACTCTGTTCTCAAGCTTTCAATCCATTGTGATCATCACAAAGTAGGCATTCCGAGTTACTCCACAGGAAAGCTTGCCAGGATGAAGGATTGCAGAGCAAATGATGGTACTTCCTCCCTTAGTCTAGGGTCAGAGGTCATAAACCGTTTACTATTACTACTTACTATTTGAGTGCTTATGGTTTTCTATATAGAACATATAGAACTATATGGAACATATCAGAAAGCATATAGTTTTAGGAGCTCTGATGATCGGGAGTAAGTAAGGAAAATAACCTCGTATGCCATTATGCATGATCACAAAGGCATAGAAGGATCCTGAGAAAGTGACTTCTGCTGCAAAACTTATGTGTGGTGGGTGAGACTACTTTAATTACTTAGGCTGCTTTTGAATTTTGGGGACTTGACAGTTCAAAAATCTATAGACATACAGCATATGGGGTTGCTTTATAAAGTAGTCACCTGCTTACTTGTGTGGAACATCTAAGAATATTGACAAGTATTCCTCATCCCCTCCCCTCCTCCCTTCTCCTCTCCCCCTCCTTCTCCTCCTTCTGTTTTGAGACAATGTCTCACTCCATAGGTCTGACTGGCCTTGCTCTTTCTGTCTCTGACTCTCTCATTATTTAGTGTGCATGTGTGGGGAAGGTACACATGTGCCACAGTGAGAAGGTAGAGGACAACTTATGGGAGTTGGTTATGTCCTTTTACTGTGTAGGACCTGGGAATCAAAGAGGGACTGGGATCATCTGGCTTGGCAGCAAGTGCCTTTAGTGAGTAAGCCATCTCACTGACCCTGTCATTAACCTCTTGATGGTCCTTGCCTCAGCCTCCTTAGTGTTATGATACACTCGATGTGAGTCTTCTCAAAAACTGTTGGAAGGAAAGGTTTGTTCTCTTCTGAGTCTAAGAAAGCAAGAAGGAAGGTTTAAGTCCAGAAGCTAGCATGAAACAACTCAGTTCTAGAGCCAAATGGCTAGCCTAGTCTCCTTCCAAGAGAGGAGAGACAGAGAAGGGATATAGACACAGACACAGACACAGACACAGACACACAGACACACAGAGAGAGAGAGAGAGAGAGAGAGAGAGAGAGAGAGAGAGAGAGAGAGAGAGAGGAGAAGAGAAGAGAAGAGAAGAGAAGAGAAGAGAAGAGAAGAGAAGAGAAGAGAAGAGAAAAGAGGATGAGTGTTCTGGCAATTTCAATAGGGAGACCATGTAAAATAGCGGTCCCCTTTCTAAGCATATAGACCAACTGTTGTTGTGATATTGAATTAGTAGTGAAGTGAACTAACTACCTCAGATCATATTCAACAAGAATAGTTCCATCATCCATTCATCCACCCGTTTATCCATCCATCTATCCATCCATTCATCATCCATCCATACAACCACCCACCTACCCCATCCACTCACCCATCCATCCATCCATCCATCCATCCATCCATCCATCCATCCAAGCACTCACCCATCCATTAATCAAAACAGCCATCCATCCACCCACCCACACATCCATCTGTCCATCTATTGAATTATCTTCAGTAATCTAACAATTACTCCATCAGAAGCCTGCATGTACACATTTGAAGGATGCTTGTCTTGAGAACCCAGTGGAGAAAGCAACTGACTTTAGCAAGGAAGACCTTAGAAATCGGATCTGGAAGGAAATGTTTGCTGCTCAATCTTGTCAGCACAGTGGGGGACGCTAGACTAGGTCTTGTAAAAGTGCATAAAAGCATACAAGTCTAGATTCCAAAAAGTCCAGGGTTGCTAGCTAGAGAGCAAGGGCTTTCTGTGAATAAAGGGAGAAATGAGATTGAAGGGAAAACGGGACCACATTTGAGGCTTCACTTGTATCTTAGCTGCCTGGCAGTAGAGAATCTTATAGTGCTACATTTGTTTCTATATGATGCTTAACAAGAACTGGTGGGAATATTTCTTTGTATCCCAGCTCTTCTGTGTAAGCACTGCCTTTCCCAGAAGGCCGTGCTTGTCTTTCACATAGGTCCAAGGCCTCCCTGTACAAAGGAACATCTCTACCTAAGGTTCATTACATCTGCCTTTGGGCTTGTCTGAATCTTTCACCACATGCTGCATTCCACTGGCTGAGATGTGGGTTGATGTTCCTCAAAGATCATACTATACTAGAAACTTCTGCCTTCCTGAATAAGTTATTTTCAAAAGAATGTCAGTTTGGTCTGTGCTGTCAAGCTGGGAGTGACTAGAGTGAGCTGTGAGGGAGATGGACACATGAATGGACTCCTTGGTATTGATAAGGGTGGCTTTTCAAGGGCTGTGGCAAATTGGTGATGGCGAGGGGGTGGGGTCCTGAGAATTAGAAGATTGGATTGTCTATCTCTAGGCTCTTTGCAGAAGTTTCTGGCTGAGAGAAGCTAATCAGGAGACCTGCATGGGGAGAGAGGCGTGTTATTTAATTAGCTTTACAATGGGCTGACTTGAAGGCACGTGGTGGGTTTAATGGAGGGAGATAGATGTCCTTTTTTGCTCAGCTAATTGTTGGGAAAGAGCAGGGTCTTTGTTGAAGCCCAGCATGAGAGCTCTGATCTCTTGCAGCCCGGGGCTGCCCCTACTTATAATTTTAGACAGAGCTATTCACGGCTGCTCTGCAGTGAAAAGCAGAACAAGAAGTGTATTGTGTGTGCAGGATCAGTGCCCAAACCTCCCCAAAGTCACTGGAAAGAAAAAGAGGGGAAAGAAAAGGCAAGCCAGAGGACCCAGCCTTGTGCCTTGTGGACTATTTCCCCATCGTTCATTTGCTGTGGCTTTTGAAAAGGGCAGAGCTACACTTTTTTTTTTTTTTTTTTTCCAACTTGGAGCTAAGGTGGGGTGAGTTAACCAAACACTCCTAGAAATACCAATTAACTCTGCCTTCCCAACAATAAGACGATGGTCTTGCCAAAATGGAGTGGGCAAAATGGGGTAATAGTGTGAGTCCCATAGTGCCAGCCTTGCTGGCAAGGCACCAGGCAATGGTAGAGCCAGAATGGAAGTCATGTAGCTGAAGCCCCCCGGAATAGAAAAATCTGTGTTGCTTCCAGGGGAGGTGGGGGTGACTTGGAGCAGTGATGGTTCACAATAGCAGCCCAAAGAGTAGAGTGTAATAGCCTTTTCTAGGATCCTTTGGGACAACCAGCCCAAACAGGTGGCCATCCCCAGCAAGTAAAATGTCATCTCACATCTAGATGGCAAATCCAGGCTTTTAGGGATACTACCTGTTAGTATTCTGTCTAAACTCCACCTCCACAGTTACCTGGCAATAGCCAGGTATGCTCCTCCCCACAGTTACCTGGCAACAGCCAGGTAGCCCTGGTCCAATATAAAAGGGGCTGCTTGCTCCTTCCTCTCTCTCTTACCCTCTTACCCTCTAGCCTCTCTGTCCCCTCCCCCCATCTCTTTCTCTCTCTCTACACGCGGTCATGGCCGGCCTCTACTTCTCTTCTACCTCTTCTTCTCTTTTCTTCTTCCATCTTCTTCCCCCCACCTTTGCCCTATCTCCTGAATAAACCTCCCCCCACCCCCCTTGGAACCGTGTGGTCTGGAGTGATCTGTTCTAAACTACGGTTGGACATCTGAAATAACAACTAACACTACCTATATCAGTAATTCTGTCACTGTCCTGGGTTTTTGATGAGTTTTGATGCATTCCCACACTGACAGGAAGCTGAACAAATGCTGAGGCCGGCTGCTTTAAGAAGATACGATTTTCTTCAAGTTGTACAAAATGACTGCATGACTATCACATCTTCCACTTAAGAGGACCCGGTTTGGGAAGGAGCCCCGAGGGTATGAACACATCTTTGCTGTTAATTGGTAGTACAGCAATGAGCATATGACCTAGTTCCTTAACCGTGTGTGTCTCACATTTCCACAAAGGAAATTATTTTCATTTCATCTACAAGGGTACAGTATCAAGGATTTGTGAGATTTATTTGCTTAATATTATCTTTACTCCCTGTGTCACACACCAAGAGGGATGCCAGGGTCTAATCTGTTTGTGACAAAAACAGTGTTCAGTGGTTTGGATTAACATTCTTGAAAAGTTTGTGCTCACTAAATCAAAAGTCACAGTTCTGGTGTGGATGGAGCTGGGTGGGGTGAGACCAGGTCTCATGCAGCCCAGGCAGTCCTCAAACTTGCCATGTAACCAAGTGTCTTAGTTTCTTTTCCTGTTTGTGTGTTAAAGGCGACTTAAGACTGAAAGGGTTTGCTTTTGCTCAGAGTTGAAGGTACAGTCTGTCATGGTGGGCAAGTTGAGACAACCGGAAATTGAATCCGCTGTTCACAGGACATCCACTGTCAGGGAGCAGGGAGTGAAGACTGCTCATGGCTGCTCTCTCCCTTTGCTCAGCTCCTTCTCTCCACCCATGAAGTCCACGATTCCAGTCAGGGAACAACGGCACTACGGACAATGGGTGGATCTTCCCACCCTAATGAATGAACTCCAGATAATTTCTCAGAGGCATACTCAGAGGTCTATTTCCCAGGTGATTCTAGATTCTGTCAAATTGACAGTCAACATTAACCTTTACACCAAAGATGACTTTGATCCCCCTGACCCCGGCCCCAGTCCTCCAGGCTCCATCTCTCACATGCCAGGACTGCAGGTTTATACTACTACTCTAGGACCAATTCCAAGTTTTAAAGGTGATAACAGCAGCTAAGAGTTATTGGATACTTACTCTGTCAGACACAATACGAATAACGCCCCGGACACAACTTGTATCATACTCAACTCTGAATTGGGCGCTTTTCTCATCTTCCATTGACAGATGAAGAAATCGAACCTTTTTGAGGCCAGAAGACAAGTGACCAGAAGTGGCAAAGGTCACAGCCCAGCTCTAGCCTATGTACACTGCTCATGCTTGTCACTTGCCACTCCACCTCATTGTCTCCTGGGAGGTTTGCAGTTTTATAGTGTGTTCCAAGCGGTGAGGACACCAGAGCCTAAGAGCTGTGCTTGGCAAAAAGCTATGAGTGTCCTGAGTGTTTGAGACCTGGAACATCTTTTGGGATTGTGTTCTTATCTCTACAACTCAGTTCAATTCAATTTAAAAGAGTTCTCCAAGGGAGAATGCATTATTATTATTATTATTTTTAAAGGATATAGTTATTTATTTTATGTATGTGAGTACACTGTCGCTGTCTTCAGACACACCAGAAGAGGGCATCGGATCCCATTACAGATGGTTGTGAGCCACCATGTGGTTGCTGGGAATTGAACTCAGGACCTCTGGAAGAGCAATCAGTGCTCTTAACCACTGAGCTATCTCTCCAGCCCGGGAGAATGCATTATTAACTCTAAGATATAAGCATCTATGTGAGTGCTGGGTCCTTTCTGAATGCCAAATAGCAGTTGCCAGCCATCTGGTCTCTTTCAGTACCGTGGACTTCCCTGAAAAAAATGTTTACAGTCTACAGTCTCTCTCTCTCTCTATATATATATATATATATGTATATGTATATGTATATGTATATATATATTATATGTGTGTGTGTATGTATATACACATATATACATACACACACACACACACACACATTATTTAGAATTCCTGGAAAGGATTCACTCCTGGGAACCTGCCACATGAGAGCTGGCTGCCTTTTGTTCTTTCCTACCAGTCAGCTGCCAGCTCCCCACCCAGCTGTGCTCCTCCCTCTTCCAATGGGTCCCTTGGGTGCTTCCCACCCAAGGCCCCTTTGTGAAGAACTCTTTCAGGCTGGTTTCCCAATCTGGGAGAACATGTTTCAGATCCTCGATTAAAAGCATTTCCACTCAGAAGGAACTTCTAGATGGTTTCTTCTTTCTTCTCCACCTCTCGTCTCCAGAATTACCATTCTAAGCCCAGAGCTCTTGAACAAGTATGGCTTCACAGGCTTGACTTACTATAACGCAAGACATCCTTGTATGATATACACGTGGGCTTTGTTTCTCTCCTCTTCACTGTCTCCTAGGAAAAAGGAGTTTCAGTGTTTGGGAGCCAATCCTGAGGGCTGAGCTGAACTGTACATCAATGACTGTGCTTTCCACCTCGTTCTGGTTTCTTCTCGAGGCTGAGGCTTGGTGTGGAGGAACCACAGCTGGTTCCCTACAGATTAAGCTGGACTTCCCATCTCTCTTTCTTTGAGCCTTCATGACATAGCATCCAGCGTGAACTGTGATCCTAGCAAAGCAGACATATCCCCTCTTGAGGCTAGTTTTCATCTGTCAGTTTTACAGGGGTGATATACTTGGAGGTACTTGAAAAATTAAAAAAAAAAAAAACCAGTATGAGTAATTATTCTGATACCCTGATACACTGGACATACCCTAAAGTTGTTTTTCCAGATTTATGTAACTGCATAATCATGGAATTCAGATTACACACACACACACACACACACACACACACACACACACACATCTATATTTGAAGTGGCGCGTGTGTTCTAGTTCCTCTGTTATTAGTGTTAATTATGATAATGCTGGAATTCTTATTAATTCATTAAGAAACTGTCATGACAGTCAAGGAAAGGCGCTTAATGCAAGCAAGATATCTAGATGATTGTAGGAATGTGCTCATAACGTGTTTACTGGTTAATACCAAGTTCCCAGTATGACTCATTTGAGTTTTTCTTGTTTTTCAGCACTGGAAAAAAGAAATAAAAACTAATGTGTGTTTGTCCACAATTCCTGTCAGGATCCATGGCTCAGGATTATCCAAATTTTCTGTTCCTACACCTTGATCATCTATTCACACACACAAATAGATACAGTGAGTGTGATTCTATCTTGCCATGTCCCTGGGTGCTTTGAGGCATCCGTAGCTGGTAGCTCAGTGGCTTTCCCTGCCCTTCTCCTTCCCACTCTGCTCCACAGCCCCATCATCTTCCCATCCACCCCTTCATTGCTCCATTCAGTGTCGGGAATACCTTTGTAGCAGACTGAGACATTTGAAAATGCAGACCTCCCTGTGAGCTGTGCCTTCCTCTTTTTCCTAAGGACACCCAAACTTGAAGCCATTGTATGTATTTTCTTCATCTTGCAAGTCATATATATATATATATATATATATATATATATATATATCTATGTGTGTGTGTGTGTGTGTGTGTGTGTGTATGTATATGTATATACACTTATATACATATATATACATATATATAATATATAACTATATATATATAGTTCTTCTATATAGAAATATAGATATATTTCTTCTGTCTTCAGTACTGGTACTGGTGGTCTTTACAGTGGTCCATGAAATGAAGATTCAGACTGAGAGAGCCCCAAAATGGCTTCTGAGCGGAGTCTGAGACCTAAGCAGCCTACTGTGTGAAATCTCCAGACTGACAAGAAAACACTTAGCTTGCTGGGGGGCGGGGTGTGTGAACTAAAGGCCATTCTCCACAAAGAACCACATGTGTGACAACAGGGATGAAAAGAAATCAGAAGAATATAATGACCTTGGCAGCATTTTCAGTATTCTGTGGACGGGAGGATAACCAGAGTAAGCAGAATTAACTAGAATAAAACGTCGTAAGGATCTTTTTGGTTAAAAAGAGTTGTTTACTTCTTTAATGTAAATTTTGGGCAGACTTGTTTGACTTTTAGGCAAAAGAAAACCAGTAAATGAGTTTCAGTATTATTTTTTTCTGTAAGTACCCATATTTGAGATGTCAGGAAGTTACCTTTTTATTAATGAAATATAATTATTTATTGAGCTCCGGCTGTATTCAGCTCTGTGACAAAGGGATAATGAAAATGAAGGAGACAGACATGCATATTTCAGCACATACCTCATAGGCACCCAGGCTGCAGAACAGAAAAGAGTTGTCTTGTAGGCGGGAGATAAAGTTTCTAAGGAGGAAATTCTTCCTTATAGCAAGTGTCCATATGAGGAAAGAAACCCTGAGAAATACCCTGACCTGCCTTGCCATCTTCTGTGACCTCCTAAGGGCTACCCTGACCCCTAAGATTCTACCCTGGGTCTTTTGTGGCTCTTTCAGCATGAGGCTCTCTCTCTCTCTCTCTCTCTTTCTCTCTCTCTCTCTCTCTCTCTCTCTCTCTCTCTCTCTCTCTCTCAAATCTCCCTCTCCTAGTTCCATGGTTTCCCTTCCTGGAAGTCCTGGATTCATTAGCAGGTGCTAATTTCATCCTGGATTCTTGGGAACTCAAGAAAGATCCAGAAAAGCTAGGACATAATCCCACAATGATGCTGCTGCCCCTTTAACTCCTCTCAGCCTCTCCATTGTTTCCAGAGACAACCCCTTCTGTTCCTTTAGTGTCTCGTCTTCCCTCTTCTGTCAGGGCTGTTTCTTCTATGACTATCTGCTTTTTTGCTTGACTTCCAACTCCCCAAACAGAATGGATAAATACATTCATCACTTCATCTTTGCTCCTTCATCTCCGGGGGGTGGGGGGGAACATGTAAGTCTTTTGGGTGGACTGACTTGGCATTTGAAAATGAAAGTGAGTGGGCATGGGGCGGGGGAACGCACCATTACTTCACAGCGAAATTATTTGAGTGTAAAATTCAAGCCATACCTACAGGAAAATCTATTTTGAAGTTTGGGCATTGTCTTTTTAACCTGAAAGAATATCTGGGTAAGATCAGGGGTAAGATCTGCCAGGATGAAACCACCTGGAGCCCTAGGGCTAGAATGGAATCCTGTTGCCATGGGGTAAAAGCCTGTTGTTAGGGGCTTTTGCATTGTTCGAGAACACAGTTCTCCTGTCATCTGTGCCAATACACTCACTCCTCCATCCATGAATCCAGCGTAGAACTTAAATTGAAATCCAAACGATAAGATCCCCCACAGGCTTAGGGGGCAGTCTATGTTCTACAGTCTCTTGGCCCAGAAAACAATGGCAGCCCCCAAAAGATGTTCAGTGAGATTAAGGAAAGGAGCTGACCCTGGGTGTGAAGAAGGCTCCCGAGCTCTGCGGTTTTTGACTGGCAGCTTCTCTTCTTTTTCTGTCTGTGCCAAGTCTGATTTGCTGTGAGAAGAATACGTGATGTCTAAACTGATGGGTTTGAAAATGTCGCTTGGTCTGTGGATTAGGCCAATCCATCCCACATTGTTGGGGCTGCAGATGCAGTTGAATGGCTCGTAATTATAGCCTAAGAAACTGCAGACAGCAATGGAGCCAAGCCAGACCCCCTTTCTCCTTATAGCCCATGCCAAGCTGTCTCCCACAGGGAATGAGGGTGGTTAGTCTACACTGTACTTGTCCAGGACAGCACAGAATGCTGCTGGGTTTCTGGAAGCTGCCTGGTCACCTACCTGGTCAGATGCAGGTGGGACTGGGCTTTGTGTGGCAAGGATAAACTCAGTTTTCTCTTCTGGTGACTAGAAAGGCTGTACATGAAGTCACTAACAGACTTCCATCTCACTGAACCATGTAGAGATGAGGGTCTGAGGTTTTACTTCCAGTATGAGCTAGAACTTAATACTCTTTCTCTCACTTTCAGGACAAATACAAATACACAGGTTTTCTTCGTCAGTCAGTGCCGGAGTTTCTCATTCAAGGCTACCGCTGGGTAGTTCTCTATTCAAGATCCATGGAGGGGTGTTGGGTTTTAAAATTCAACATTATAGTTGTTTGAACTCTCCCAGGTGACAATTCAGTTAACTGAGGAGCTAATTTACTCCACAGAAATATCCAGAGAGAAAGCCTTAAAGTGATCTCTCGAATATTCTCTCAGATTCTGGATACTAAAGACAATAACAATCCTTTGTCATTAACTGAACAAGTTCCTACCCTAGACATTCTGCTAACACTTTGCATACATTGCCTCATTTAATCGTGCTGATAATCTTAAAACATGGCTGCTTTTATCCCCCCCCCCCCCCCAGCTTCAAACACGGGGAACCTGAGTTTCAGAATTAAGTGATTTACCAGTCATAATTTAGCAGATTACGTTGGTTAAGTTAAAAAGAACAATTCTTACTTCTGAACCCATACTCCTCACTATCTCTCTTATTACAGAGTTTTCTGGGCCTAATAGGCCCTCAAGTCCTCCCCACCCTCTTCTCTTTCCCCCCAACTACAGCTCTCTTAGGCCCATTGTGCATTGTTCGCCTGGAACAATAGCTAATGAGTCTGTATTACAAGCTAGGAAGATCCAGGGGGTGGTTTATTCCCCGAAGCCAGAGATGAGGTTGTGACACCCAAAAGGTTAAATGGCTTTGGTAAGGTCACAGAGCCAGCCTTCAGTCATCAACACCACCTTCTGAGTCTCCGGCTCAGCTCCTAAACTGACCCTAAAGCCTTTTGGAATTATAGTTTAATTAATAGTTATTTTAATTCCCCCCTCCAATCTCAACTTTTCCATTTTATTGCTGCTTGGTGATGGTAGGTATTGAGGTCCTGGGTATTTTTTTTTTATCTCTGTGCTTTTCACCAAACTTAACAGATAGAAACTTCTTGATAGAGAGTTCAGTTTTTGAAGTGTTTTTCAGAGTATCATAGGGACTGTAGGTTTTTTTTTTTTTTCTCAGACTGAAAGGGGACCACAAGTGCAGCTTAAACAGGTTGTTAACTGAGAGCTTGTGAGGGTTTTTTTTTTTTTTTTTTTTTTGTCTTTTTTAATCTTACATTTATACCTGTAAGTCACCATCTGTGAGCCATAAGCTTGCTCAGCATCAGTCGTTAGTGGTCTGAATGTTTTTTTGTGCCTACCATCAATGAGGCATAATTCTTAAAGGTTCAAAATGCGAAGAATTCTAGCACATTTCTGTCTTCCACGATTCTTTGAAATTAAGCGTATTTTTATATACTTAATGAGTTTGTAGCAGGATTGAGGGACGAACAAAGGGAGATTATTATTTTTTTGTAATGTGTTCCTGGTGGTGAGGAAATCCCTGTATAAAGGTGACTCTTGTCTTGATGCTGTTCATGCCTTTTGGGACTCAAGATCCATACTCTGCAAGGTCTCCCAACCCTTGATCGGATGGAATTAGCTAGAGCCTAAGGGACTTTTAAAGATACAAATCTGTTTTTTCTCCCAGTAGAAAGCAAACTCTCCCTTCCCGACCCCACCACCAAGTGCCTTAAAAACCATCAGTCTTGAAATAGTGTGCTCAGGTATATGGAAGGCAAAACTTTTTTGGCTGGTAGGTAGGGTGAGCCACATATGAAAGTAAGTTGTGAGGATAGGAGTTCTGGTTTACTATAAGGAACAAAGGGCGGCTCTCACTGCAGAGTTTCAACACCTCTTAAGCCATGTTCATTACAGGCAGTGTACTAGTAGAAGCAGTAAGAGCAACTAGTAAGCTCATAACGCCTCACTCAAGAAATATTTATTGAATGTCTGTAATGTTCTAGGCTTGGGAAAAAGCATATGATTTTCTTTCTTTCTTTCTTTCTTTCTTTCTTCCTTCCTTCCTTTCTTTCTTTCTTTCTTTTTTTGATAGGTAAAATGTAGTAACGGTTTTTAAACTCTGCAAGAATGTTTGGGGAAATCTACTTGTGTTATAAAGAGAATGCAGATTCCATTTCTCAAACATTAAGTGATTGACAGACCTGATTGGATAATTGGTGTCCTCAAAATGTATAAATATCTTAACTGGATCGCTCTCAGTGCTTCTCACCCTACAGGAAGTTTCAACCAGATCCTGCTGCTGTACACATGCCACTTCAGATGTTCTCAAACATTAGCCATCAGAATCATCCCAATCATACCTTTTCATTTGGACATTAGGGCATTTTGAACCTTTGGACATCAGGACATGGTTAGGAACAGAAAGGCCAACAAACTGATGGTTATTGTGGAAGCATTACAAGCCTTTAATCCCAGCACTTGGGAGGCAGAGGCAGGCGGATTTCTGAGTTCGAGGCCAGCCTGGTCTACAGAGTGAGTTCCAGGACAGCCAGGACTACACAGAGAAGCCCTGTCTCAAGAAACAAAAAAACAAATAAAACAAGAAACATGTTCACTCATTGTTGCCAGAGTAGAAAATGAACCCAGCTGGATTGTGGGAGGCCTCCTTTCATGTAGTCGCACATGCTTGCATGTCAATATTAGTGTTAACTAAACACTAGTTTACTGGAGGAAAGAGGCCCTGGGGAGGGCGTGAGGAAGAAGGGATTCTGAGGAAACTGCTTTTGCAAATAAAGTGAAAGCTCTCCAGCATTTTCATAAGACTGCAGCATCAAATTGAAAATTCCCCAAAGAAACCCTTAGTCTGTCCAGTTCTACAGACATCATAATAAGGCAGGACTAGTCCAAGATTCTCTGCCTTGCTGCTGATTTGGGCGTGTGAACGTACAATTCATTCATCAGCTGGTTCCCTGAGCTTTTCCCAGACTCTGAAGTGTCTGTTCTTGTCATTTGGAGGCCAGCATTGTTTTCTCATACCTTGTAGAAACACAGCTGGACTGCAACAGTCTTTGTTCTTTCAAAAGAAAAAAAAAAAGAGGATTATCACATACACATATTTTCCTCTGATCACTCAAGAAGGGTGGAGACTGGATATTTGACCAAGACCCAGAGGTTGACACTCTATTGCTACCCCCACCCCACCAGTCCAATTTGCTTTGGGAATCCTGTACACTGCTAAAGCTCAAAGGGGGAAACATTGCTTAGATAAAAGTTAGCAGGTGTGAATAAGTTTACTGGAGCAGAAGTTACAGTTGCAGGCAAGTGGTAGCAGTTCAACACATGCTTAGAAATCAGGAAACAGTACTAAGAATAGCTTTTCCTGAGGTTGCTCGGGAAGATTTATTATGTTGTCTTTTACTCAAAGGTAGATGTCGGTGCCTTGCTCCAGCTACACATATACTACCGTGTTCTGGATGATTTGTTACTATGTACCAACTATCTCGATGTATAATAGCTATGAGTGGCAAATTATGCATTATCTTCACTCATTTTGTTATCTGACGTGTTGGAAGTTCTCAAATACGACAAGGACATGCACATGAACCCCAGAGATTCATACCAGAATGCTGTTGGATGTGGTGATGTAGGAAAGATGCTTTATTTATTTATTAATTGATTTAATTTTCTAATAGAGCAGTGTCTGACAAAGCGTCAGCTAATAATGACACAATTAGAGGAATAGAGTAATTAGAAACTCAGTTACAGGTTCTGGACTCCCTGGCTAATTAATCCGGGAGCTTTGGGACTTGAGTTTTAGGGATCTTCAGTAGGTTTGGTTCTGAGCTAGCGAAGCTGACTGAGGTTTCGGTTCACCAATGCTGCCCTTGCCTTGCCCACGGGTGGGACTCTGAGTCATGTCTAGGCTGGAACCCTCGCAGGACCCCTGCTGTGGAATCCCCCGCACGCGCCCCTCGTTGCGCACCCACGCCTCACGTCCTGTGTGTCAAGCTTTGTGAATGAATGATGTACACGCACTTGGAAAACTATGCTGCTACTGGAGCAGGGCCGCAGCGGGTGACCAAGCCTTCAAGAATGCGTGCAGAATCAGACGGACTTTCCCGAGACTGTGGCAGCAGCCCCTGCACGCCAGCGGCCGGCTCGCCGGCCATTCTCACCAGCGGTGGGCTGAGGCCCTCGCCCCGCGCGCGCGCGCGCGCGGAGTAGCCGGAGCTGCGCCGCCGGGCAAGGCTCGCCCGCCTTTCCTTTCGCTTTTGGGAGGCGGGCGAAGATTGGCTGCAGGCACTAAGCCCCGCCCCTCCGCCCCGCCCCCGCCGCCCCGCCGAGTGGGCAGGGCAGGCTCTGAGACCCTGGGCCTGGGCTCGGTGAGGAACGCCCTAAAGCGGAGGCGAGCTGCACTGCGCCAGCGCCGGCCAGCGGAGCGAGCGAGCGAGCGAGCGAACCGAGCGCCTGGGACGGAGGAGCGAGCGGGCGAGGCGCGGGCGAGGCTGGGACCCAAGCGCGCTCTCTGCTCCGTCCGCCAAGTGGCAACTTCACGCGGACTGGCTGGGCGCGCACCTTCCCGCGGGGCGGTCAGAGGGAATTTGAGATTTTAGGGCTGCGCTCTGTCCTCTTCCCCCCCACCTCCCCCCGGGTTCAAAATCCCCATTAAAAAAAAAAAAAAAAAAAAAAGCAAAACAACAGTTAACAGCAAACTTGGCTCTCATCCCGCCGGCCCCCTCAACTCCGGGCACCATGAAGGCGGCCGTCGATCTCAAGCCAACTCTCACCATCATCAAGACAGAAAAAGTGGATCTGGAGCTTTTCCCTTCCCCGGGTGAGTGGCAACAGTGAGGCCCCCACCCTAGCTCCGGGTCCCCTCTGGGCTGTCCTGCTCCTTCAGGAGCCTGGGATACCGAGGCCAGGAGGACTGTTGGTGGCCCGAGACACTTGGGATATTTTTTGGGGGTGGGGGTGTATGTATATATTTTCATAGCTGCATTTTTTTTTTTTTTTTTGTGGTGACTAATGGGGAAAAGCTTATAGAATTAACAGCGCCCTAATTCCGGTGTTTCAATTTTCCCACATAAGCGGGAACCTTCTGGTAGTGTTCCTTAATGTTAGCAAGGGGGCCTGACACTGCCTCTCAGGTCACCCCCACCTCCTCCCAACTGTGTCTCCCCAGTACTGGAGCTTGATGGGAGGGTCTTGTGGAGCGCTGGAAGGGTGTCTGGCTAGCTGCCTGGCCTTCAAGCACTTGCATCCTGATCGCCCCTGTCATAAGTCCCTTAGAGCCTCACTCCTCTTTTCTAGGTTGAGGAGGAGGTAGTGGGAGGAGAAACGAAATGAATCTGTTTAACTTTGGGAAAGTCTGATTCCTTCCCGTTCAGTGCAGTAACTAACTTTACTGCCTTTCTGTTCTGCTGTGTTTTGGCCTCCCGTACCAAAGGTCCTCGAAGAAGGAAGGCATCCCACCACCAGATGTGACTTAGTGTCTTTGGTTCATGGTTTCATTTAGCAGGCTTAAAGGATTTGAAGAAGAGAGGAACAGTAAAGACACCGAATTTTGTCTTAGAAGGGAATTTTAGTGGTCAACAGATGGAGTCAACTCCTCAGGATTCCTGAAGCTATCAGAGTGTGAGGGAATGCGCCTTCTTTTAGGATAGAAAGCTGGCCTCAGAGAAAAGTGACTCTGGAGGTGAAAGGATCTAGAAAGATACAGGGAGAAGGTGATACATTTTGGAAAACTATCAGCTGTCAAAACACACACCTCTATTGGGCATGATTATCCATAAGTTTAACTACTGCCCCCGATCTTTGCCTCGGAGGTACAGAACTGCATGTTTAACCTGTTCTTTATACTTTCAATGAGGTTTTGACCTTCTGGTGTGCTTCAAAATATTAAGACATTTGGGTCCCATCCCTTCCTGAGACTCTCTTGACATTCAGTGCCCGATTGCTCTGTACAAAAACTGGGCTTGTCACAGTGTGATGACAGTCAAGGCCAAGCTGAGCTGGGGGTCTCTCCTGGAGCTGTGGAGACTTCTCAGGCACTCAGAGCTTCAGATAGAAATGATGCTACGAAGGTTGTTTTGGGGTGTTCAGGGGAGCCAGGAGTTCTCTGTGTTACAGTTGATTGAAACCATACACAGCAGAAGTGAAGGAATAGTTCACAGAGAAGATATAAACTCAACTAATAGGCCCTCTCCCTAAGGATGGCTTGTTTATATGTGCTATGTGTGTTTATTGGGAAGAGACAGATTTGGGCGTCTGGGAGACATCATGTGTATTATGTCAGTTCACATACCTACAGTGGACCTTTCCTGCTGCCAGTGAATGAGAGGCCCTGACTGCATGTGTTTTAGATCATAGCAAACAGCTGAAGCATGTGTTTTGGTAATTTAATATTAAATCTATGAGATTTCAAAGCATTTGGTTCTATTGCTTCAGTTATTGATGAAAAATAAACTGTGGGTGAGTGACTCCATTGAGCCACCAGTACACACGAGCTAGACAGCCCTGATGCCACTGTCCCTTTTCATTATATGAAGTACATTTACAGTGGCTTTTTAAAATATATATATATATCAAAAAAGGTGTTCAAGGAATGCAAGTTGGAAGTGAACCTGGGGGCTACATAGTGTATTCCAGATCAATCTGAGCAATATAGTGAAATAATTTCTCAAAATTAAAAAGAAAATTTCCAAGCCACTGTCCTTCAGCGAAACAAAGCAACCAGATTTCATTTGCTCCAAGAAATTAAGAGTCTTCTGCCATTCTTTATGATGATATCTTAGACAAAATAAAGAGCAATGATTTGTTGATTATTATAACTTTTTAAAGCATTTTTTTTTTCTGGACTGTAGTTGCATTTATGTAAATATTATGCCCATACCTCAGATGAGATGCTAGAGGCACAGAAACAGTTAAGGCACTTAGGCAAAATGCTGCATGGAGCCAGAGGCAGAAGGAAGATGAATCCATTTCTAACTTGTCAGTTACATACAGTAAACAATACTGCAAGTTACCTTTGGAGGTTCAGCAAAGAAACTTCAGTGGAGATTTAAATTTTTAGGTGCAAAGATGGAAGAAGCCCTAGCCAGGACTGTTGCCTTTCGCTAACAGAAAGAATGATATTAAGTAGATGTTAAGTAGAACTTTACCTGGCCCATCAGATTATAGCCCATCAGATTATACAGGGCACTTGTGTCAAAGTTTGACTATTCACAGCATGGGTTCTTATCCGTGACTGGGAGCTTAGTATTTATCATAATGGTTTTTCTTCATATTGCTTCATTTTTCACGAGTGGAGACAACTAGTGTCCGGTATGATGTTGCCTCAGAGATTAAACCAGAACTTCCTTTCTGTCCCCTCCCCAGATTCCTAGAATCAAAGAAGTGAAGTGAGAAGTCTGAGGGTCCAAATTGGAGACAGGACGCCGGGAATATGTGTTAGCCTCTCTGTGGTTATGACTTGACCAAGATCCTTTATTCGCTTTGGTTTTATTTTGAGGTCTACATTTTGACAACATCAATCATCAAATTAATACATACTCTAAAATGACAGGGGCATTCATCAGTTTCCCTCGCAAGTGTAAGGCAGGGCACACTATCTCACTGTACACTTCTCTTCTGTAGATTTAAACCCAAATGCAGCCTCGATTTGTTCCTGGTTCCTTCCTGATGTAGAGGCTTCTGAGTAGGGGAAGGCAGGGCGTGTGGGCAAATGTCACTTCTTTATTCCTCTCCTTCCCATTCCACTTCACCTTTAAGGTGAAGTGAAGATCCTGGTCATAGAAGAACAGCAGTTTTCATCTTGGCTCTTTGTCCATTTATACGACTATAAGGACTAGCCCCAACTCCCATCTTACTTTGATAGAGGATATCCATTCCCTGGGGACCATTATTGTCCTTAGAGATGGGAAGAAGCTTTGTCCTTTCTTAGTTTAGACGGCCTTTGTGTCTCTACAGGCAAGAAGGAAGAGGGGAGGGCTGCCGGCCCCCAGCTTTGCTTATGACTGGGTTTCTAGATCCCTGTTACCACACTCTGTTAGTGACTAAATAGTCCAGTGGTTTAGACAGAGTCTGTGGAGCCAGCTTGTCTGAGTGTGAATTTCTAGTTAGTGGCTGTGTGACTTTGGGCAGACTGCTTAATCTCCCTGTGCTCCAGCTCCTGCATGTGAACCGAGTATAATAATCCTTGGATAAAGATGAAACCGGAATATGTGGAAGCTCTTAATTCTGTGCCGGACTGGGTAATGGAGTCTGTTGAGCAGTTAACGAAGAAGCAAGTCAGTAGAAGCCCTGAGCAGTGTAGAATGTTCAGAGGACCTTGGAAGTTTTGGTAGGGAATCTAATGGCTGGTTTATATATGTCCCCCAAATCTACCGCTTGGGAAGGAAAGAACAAGAGAGAGAAAGACCTGGCCTGAAATTTCATACCAGTACGGCTTTATTCTGAGCTCTAGATAAAAAATCTGGTTTGCAGTTCCCTTGCAGAGTGCTTGGGAGCCTGACAGTCACTCTGCAAGATCTAGAGGCTGGTGTATTCCTTTGGGTGGTAGAACCTGTCATTAATACCTCAGAGTAGGAAATCTACCAAGTTCAAGGGCAATGGGAAGATTTGCAGAGTTGGGGGATTAGTATAGTTTTTTTCCCGTCTTGCTGGATTGAGAAATGTATCTTGTCCAGTTATTATAAAGTATTTTACATTTTATTTATTTACTTGGTTGGCAGAGCTTACATTCCTGGCATTTTTGGTTGGTTTGTGTTGCTGGTTTTTTTTTTTTTTTTTTCCCTTCCCTCTTAAAGAGGCCAGACCACCCTGTAAGAACATCTTCTCTCTCTAGGCAACAAAGCAGCCGTGGTCAACCTCCTCAAGCCCAGCTTGCTCGGGGCCCTACCACAGTTTCTGCAAAAGCAAGAGGTGGTTAGTGGCGGCCAGAATTTTCCAGGAAAGAATATCTCTGTTTCAGAGTGCAGTGGCTGATTCCATTGGCAGAGGTGACAATGTAATTATAGACAGAATGAGATGTGTAGCTGTGACAGCGTCCTAAGGACTTGTCGATGCTCCTATTACCTCACTGTTGTAGGGGGTTTCTGAAATGTCTACTGTGTATGCCTCGTATGTCTACAATGGTCCCGTACTGGACCACACTTGATTCGCACTCACTCTGTGGGAATTATTATTCATCCCATTTTCTTTTTCTGGACGGAGAACATGATATTCATAGAAGTACACGCCTTTTCCACATTGACGCTCTAGAGACGTAGACACCAGTGAGATGCGGCAGGCATTTTGTACCTGAAGTAAAAGCACTGTGTTATTTTCAAGCCACCCTGGAAATTGAACCATAGTCTGTATAAGAAGGCTGTGCTGGCTGGCTGGTGCTTTGGAGGTTGAGGGAGGACAGGGGTTCTCTCTGCCATCCTCTGAGCTGAACTGTCACCCGAGCACCCTAAATAGCTTGGTGAAAGGGTGTCCCCAGGCGTGGCCATCCAGATATGTATTCTTTAGGAGAAGCTTAAAGGTTCTGGTCACTCCAGCCTCAGGTGGTGAAGGAAGAACCAGGATTCTTTGCTAGCTTTCAGGTGTTCTAGGCTTGGTCTCTGGTGGGACCGTCAAGTCCCTGAGCTTCCTCTACCTTCTACCATTTTATCTCCTTCGGCCATGGTGCCACCGTGAATCCACAGTTTCAAGTCTGGATGATGATGAAAGGCATCAACTGGCAAGCCAGAGGCAGTTGAAGTTTAATTTTCTGCTTTATAAGAAGGCTTTGAATAACTTCCTTTGTGTTCCACACCAAAAAAATAACTTCTTTCTTCCTAAAATTTATTTATTTTCAGTCCAGTTACTGCGTGAGGACATATAGAGCGGTTATAGGGGAAGGCAGGATGGTTGCATCAGCACATGGCTCCTTGAGAAACAGACTCTGCTTCCTTATCCATGGTCAATATTGATTCCTTTACCATTGCATCATGGGGGGTGTTTCTCTAAGTACTTAGCATCCTTGGGCTATGCAGCCATCATAAAGAGGAACTTGTGAATAGAAGGTGCGTGCTGTATTTACTTGATCCTTAATGATGCAGTGCTTCCACTTCTCTGCTCAGAGAGAAGCTTGGGGAACATTAGCCTCCGAGATGCAGAGTTTTAGATCTGCCTTCTGCTGGTAGCTGTTGAACTGTGCTTAACTCAGGGTTAGAAAGGTCAGAGCTATCCCCAAATCTCCCCTCCTTACTCCTTATGTTCTGTAGCTGCCTTTTTTTTTTTCCTTTTTAGTTAAGGGTTGAGGATACCTTTTTATACAATTTCAGTACACGTTTCCCAAATTGCACCAATAAACTTTTTTTAAGTTGACCACATTTATGAAGCCTGGTGTCTGTTTGGGTCACCTCTTTTTGCAACTGACTAGCCTGTGATCCTTATGTAGGAACGAGTTGGTATCTAGTAGAGGGTTGTAGTAGACCAGATTTCAAGTGCTGAGACCTATGACACAGTCAACATACTGCAGTATAAGCCTGAAATACTCGTTTTGACCGTCTTGATCATCGTGATACCAGGTCATTCCCTGTTGCTCTTAACTGTGTTCAGGCCTGTCACTTGATAGCCCAGGTGTGGTTGGGTGGTTGTTTGTTTGTTTATCCACCCTTTTAACTATTCATATACTATTCCACAGTGCCTCTTTCTGGAGCTTTCCGTTTTGTTTCATGGAGGTGTCAAATATTGGCCCACACAGTGTTATCAGACCTAGTTAGCACAGGGGATCTTTAGGCAGTTGGATTTGAGATCCTCGAACAATATAGACAAACCAGACAGGACATCCAAAATATACCATCCAAACAGGACACTCTTGGAGGTGTGTGTATTAGTAATAATGATTCCAGAACAATGAAACATAAAGTGAGGCCCTCCTAGCAGAAGAAGGTCTCTGAAATTCGGCACTAAGTGTAGACCAGAATATTCTCCAGAATATTTTCTGCTAAATGCTCATTTAAAGGCGTAGACTATTCGGTAGGCAAACAGGACCAGATTTAGAATTTAATGTTTTCCCTCCACTGTGAGGAGAAATTCTTTTAATTCTGTCTTCAGTGCAATGCATAAGGTTTCTTAGCACTCAAGGCACTACCTCATACACACTGACTGCTTGAAACTTCTTAATAGCCATGGGTAGCTGTGAGAAGCCATTAAGTGTGTTTTGCAGCACTATCCAGGGCAACTATATACATTTCACATGTAGAGAGAGAAAAGAGGAGGGGGAGTATGTGTGTGGGTGAGAAAAATGAACTTTTGAGTTGGGGACAGGCAGTATCATTAAAGAGAATTAGAACTTTGTTTTGTTTTAGGGTTTAATCCAAGATGAGTTTTTATAATGTTGAGATAAAAAAATGCAAAAAAAAAAAAAAGTGTATGTGTGTGTGTGTGTGATTAAAGTGGATGAGAAGAGAACAATACTGTAACAGCCCTCGTCTGTGCAGGAGGGGAGGAACAGTAGGTTCAATTGCAACATCCCTTTTGGCTAAAAGATTAAAAAGAAGGAAGGAGGGCAGGAAGAGTACAAAAGAACTAATAAAAGGGTGAAAGAATAAAAGGAATTTAAGCGGTATTTCGAAGACTTTTAAAAACATCCTCCTCTGGACTAAGCATTGTACTGGACCAGGACTTTTTGTCTCAGGTGGCCTGGTGGACAGTTTCAGGCCTCTTCTTACTCTTTGTGATGCCATTTCAAACGTGGTGAAGTCCTCATGCATCTGTCATTGGTCAGGATAACCCAGATGTTGTTTTCCCATGCCAGATATGAGGCGATGCATGGGTCCAGGGTCTCAGCGTTTTCTATGCCTAATGAGTGGCTTTTTTCAATAGTTCTTAGGTAGAATGCTTTCATGGGCCAGCCTTCTGAAGATCACAGGCCACTTGGAGGCATTTGGAGGAGCCATAGGGGAAGGGGGGGGGATTACTTTTAATATAGAACAACATGAGAACTCTGCAAGTTTGGAATAAAGAAAGACTTGAAGAAAAATAGAAGTATCGTTCATAGAGGGAGAAGAGAATTGTTAGATGCCAGGATTTAAGAGACACAGGGAGTCTCAGGAAGACCTTTGCCTTTCAGAATAGGGAAACAGGGCTGGAGAGATGGCCAGTGCTCAGGGCACCCACTGCTCTTGTAGGGACCTGAGTTCCAGGTATCCAGAACCCATTTCTTGTGGCTCACAGCTGACTGTACCTCTGTCTCTAGGAGGACCCAATACCTCTGGCCTCAGTGGACAACTGCAGTCCCATGGATACTCTCTCACAAACACATAATTTAAAATAATAAAACTTCAACACTTAAAAAAAAAAAAAAAACCAAAAGAGTATGGTGGTTTCCAGGGCAGAACAATGTTACTGAGCAGGCTTCTGAGAGGGCTGAGCTTTTTTTTTTCTTTCTTGCATTACTTTCCCTCCCACTCATAACTGTTAGTTGCTAAAACCTCTGTATCAGTTTATCAGAATAGGCGTTAAACCTCAAAGAACATGACAGAATCAATCAGGTACATATTTTTTAAGGTAAGAAATGGAAAATAACTTAGTCAGGCACTTGTGTTTGTAGATGACTTTTTTTCTCAATAATTTATTTATTTTTATTCACTTTACATTCTGATCACAGCCCCCCCCCCACTCCTAGTCACACCTACAAATCTCTCCTCCCTTACCCTTCTTTTTCTCCTCAGAGAAGACACCACCCCTTAGGTACCACCCCATCTTGGGACATCTAGTCCTAGCAAGACTGTGTACATCCTTTCCCACTGAGGCCCAACCTGGCAGTCCAAGTAGGAGAAGGAGATCTCACAGCAGGGAACAGAGACAGGGACAGCCAATGCTTTACTTGTTAGGGGGCCCACAGGAAGACCAAGCTGCACCTTTGCTACAAATGTATAGGAGGTCTAGGTCTAGCCCTTATATGCCCCTTGGTTGATGGCTCAGTCTTTGTGAACCCCCGGATGATTCTTTTTAAGGCTTTAGGAGCTCCCGCTATATGCCAGGCCTTGTACCTGTTCCTGAAGTGATGATTTATGTGTGTGTTTATGTGAGTAAAACTCACACTTTCCTAAGGTAATTCATTGCCATTCATATTCGAAATAAAAGTATGTGATAGGTCTGATGCTAAATTATACTTTTCAAAATTTATTACAGAGAGTTTATGGTGAGTAAACTTTGTGTGACTGATTTTTATACTGATTCTTATTTTCTTGACATTTTTGCCAAACCTTTAGATTAACTCTTTATATTGCTTGTAGGTTATCTTACACATCCAGATACTACTAATGGGCAGGATTCAATGATCAGGTCTGACTAGAGGGACCTATCATCAGAGGAGAATTAAGAATTATGTATGAAATAGAAAGTTTACTTTGTAGGCTCAGCGCCAGAGAGGGGCAGACACACACACACACACACACACACACATAGAGACACACACACAGACACACACACACATACACACATAGACACACACACACACACACACACACACACATAGAGACACACACACAGACACACACAGACACACACACACACACATAGAGACACACACACAGACACACAGACACACACACAGACATACACACACAGATAGACACACTCTCACACACACAGACACACAGACACACAGACACACACACACACACAGAGAGAGAGAGAGAGAGAGAGAGAGAGAGAGAGAGAGAGAGAGAGAGAGAGACAGAGAGAGCACTCCTGACTGTTAGGAGGATTCTAGCCATATGCATGTACCTGCTTGTATGACTTTGGGAGAAATAATGCTATTTGTTTGGAATCTCGCTTTCTTAATTGGTCAAATAAGTTACCTAGAAATGATAACCTAAGGTTTCTCTTATCACTGATGCCTTGTGACTTTGGGCAACAGTAAAGGCTGGTAAAACAAACAAACAAACACATACTGCTGTTTAAGAGGTGGACAGATCACTAATTTGACTCAGTCACTGAGAAATTTTAGGTACCTTTGTAAAGGGCAGCTTACAGAAAGGTATTAGGAATTGTGCAAAGCTATCGCAAGGATCGCATGTAACAGGCTCCACTGTTAATGCCTGGCTCGAACTTGTCTGTGATCATTTCTGAATATGTTGTCTCAGGGGCCAGGAGTCATGTCTTTCAGTATACAGTAGCTTCCTTTTCTGCATAAGGGCCAGCTGAAGTCTCCAGGGAGGGTTCTGAATTGGAGGAAGAGAGATGTAGGTTAGGCAGAGCAACTAACCCAGCTGTATCCTCACAGCTGCCCATGCGGTCTGAGTAATGACTTATTTCATGGAAGCTGCCCCTTCTTGTTGCTCTATTCTGTTGAGAAACAGTCCCCTCCTGCATCAGGAATGTAGTCCGCTGTGAGGTACCTCAGCACCTCTTCCTGACAAGCCTGGTGAGTCAAGGTCCTCACTGCCTGTTTGCCCAGAGGGAAGGGCCCATACCTGCTTGTGGGACTGTTCACAGATGCTTCCTGGGCAGCGACCGGCTGACCTCTCCGTGGGCATGGCCTGCCTGGTGGAGTTGGGGGCAGACAAGATGCCACCTGCTTCGGCTTCCCAGACATCCAGGAAGCTCTAACTGTGTGCTGGGGTGTCAACAGCGACCCTCTCGATTCTCAAAGGCTGCCTTTGTGGCTGGCTGTGGCGTCACCTACGAATGTTTGTTATCTGTGATCTCATTTTATTGATGTTATTTCTACATTTTGAGAAAGATCTGTCATAGTTACCACTTCTTTGGGAAACAAGGGCCTAGGTGCAGCATGTTGGTTTGGAAGGAAAACAAGGAAGACTGCCATTAAGTTCTTATCAGAGGGCAGATCTAATTCCTACCCATCTTTATTTTGTTAGTGTTGTGGTGTGTGTGTGTGTGTGTGTGTGTGTGTGTGTGTGTATGTTGTGTGTGTGTGTGTGTGTGTGTGTGTGTGTGTGTGTATGTATGTACGTACATACAAATGTACATATGTATATTAGATTTTGAATACTAGGTTTGAGCCAAAGACTCTGATTGTCTCATTCTACACTGTAATAGTGAAACAAACGTTTATTGCCATTTCACAGATGAAGAAGTCAGATGTTAAAACCTTATCACAAAGGTGGTAAGCACTACTTACATTCAAACGCAGCTGTGGCCAACTCTAAAATCACATGGATGCTATCATCACGGTTTTTGAAGTACTTAGATGTTGAGTTTGGAGGGGATGCTGAGGTCTACTGTACGTATTTAGCAGTTTGCCTAAATACTTTCTCGTAATCTGGTGATGTGTTACAGTTTGACACACAGCTTTACCCACCAGAGATACCACTAATCCTATGAGTTGCTGATATTTTGTAAACAAGGGGAGTATACAGAAGGGATGCCAAGTTGTTCTCTTAGTGCCACACACAAAGATATGATAGAACCACAGCTGGAGTTTGTCAGATATACTGATGGCTCCATTTAGCCATCCAGCTTAAATATTTCTCTTTTTTTGATGAACACCTCCACAATAGCCATAATAACCACTAGCATGAGACTGAAATGTCAACAAGGCAGTCATCCTATTTTTGTTGCTGCATGTACCCTTCCTGTACAGGTCTTCTACATCTTAAGTTGCTACATGGTTGCTACATGGTTGCTAAGTAGAGAGCTTTGAACAGGTTGCCCAGACCCTTCTGATGTCAGATCTAGGAAAGTGGCAGAGATAGCCAAAATACTGGGAGCAGAAAGAAAAGTGGCTTGCAGACAAACAAAACAAAACAAAACAAAAAACAAACAAAAAAACCCCAAAACAAACAAACAAACAAAAAAAACATGTGCACTTTTCCTTTGAAAGAGGTTGACTTTGGACCTTCAGAAGGTTGGGTTTCGTTTTTTGTTTTGTTTTTGTTTTTTATTCCTAAGAGATTTGAAGAGAATCCCTCAACCCTGTTTTCCTATATTAAACTGAAATGTGCTTTGCTTGGGTCTTCTATGCCTCAATTTGTGTCACACGAGGTCCGTTTTGATGAGCAGTGGTTAAGTCAGACAGCTAGAGGTTGCTTCTAAACACAACACAAAACAACAGAGTAGAAAAATCTGAATGCTATAGCACGAATCATATAAAAGAACTGTGCCCAAGAGGCATACAAGAATTAATGACATCCTAGATGAGTGATGTATTCTTTCTATTTAAAACAGATGTACTATTTAAACTGTGGTACCAGGTATAGGTGTGTGTGTGTGTGTGTGTGTGTGTGTGTGTACACTCAGAACTAGTTATATTGGACCAGATCCCTAATTATTCTTTTTAAGAAAGGTCAGCACCCTTGCCTCCCCTCCTTGTTTTGGTCTTGCTTGAAGCAACATAAATGACAAACTGTTGGCTTGAGAATTATTCCATTGGGTTGCTCCTATTTTCCTTGCAAATGCATATAAATCCTAAGTGGTTACCAATAACCTGGGTTTCCCTGGATGACTAAGCAGAGAGAGGTGAGGATGGGAAGGAGGTGGTGGTACAACAGCTTATAGCAAAAACAGAAAGAAGAGTTTTAAGTTTGGCACTATTTAGTCTGGGCAGTCAATTCTTGTCCGGAAAATTTTAGAACACATATAAAGTAAATCTTAATGCATTCAGAAGGTGACTCTCCTCTTCAAACCAGGGTCGGTGTCTGATTTAGAACCTCCCTCTTACAAGTAGCTCAGGCAGGCCTAAAGGGTCAGTCCTTGATCTTACCTGACTTGAACAGTTCTTTTGCTGTGCACTGAGCTAGCTGGAAGAGGTTGTCATCTTGTGTCCTTCTTGAGGCCCAATGTGAAATTCAGGATACTGAGTCTGTTTTGACTCCAGGCCTCCAGGTAACTGTTACCTGTTTATAGTTTCTGTCTTCTTCTTGAAAGATGCTGCTCTGAGTCAGGTGTCACTCTGGGAGAGAGAAGAGGAGAGTTAATGAGTTCATGTTTAGAAAGTGCTCCAGTCGAGTCACTGCTGATGCAGGGAGAGTTGTTTAATTAGTGGGAGATCTGATACAGAGTGGTGACGCTCAATGTGATGGACTCTCCAAGGTGAGTCACATGTATGTGTCCAGGAAGCATATCCTTGATTACATATAGATCAGGAGTTCCACCACCCACGCCCCTTGTCTCCCGATAGAAATAAACGTTTTCTAGACAGAGCTGTTCCTTCAGCATAAGGGACAAGAGAAAGTCATGTTTGTAGAGTACCAGGTAGGTACCAGGTTCTTCACAAAAACCTTTATAGAAAGAAGCACTCACATCTTAGTTAGCTCTTTCTGTGAAGTAAATGTTTCAGCCCCTCTGTGAAGTTAATGTTTCAGCCCCATTTTTTTTTTTTTCCTATAAGAAACAGAATCTCAGAAAATTTCAAATAATTTGCTCAGGGCCATAGAGGCTCAAAGTCCCAGGTTTTTATTTGGAACATTACCACAAAGCCCAGTCTACAAAGAATACCCATTTGGAGAGAAATCTTGCCAAGACTCAGGAAAAACCTTGATCCCTGGGCTGCGAGTTTCTATTACCTTCTCATTTAAGATCCTCATTGATATCAATATTAGGGGGGAAAAACCATTCAGTTGTCTATAAATCTATATCATAGGGATGGGTTTGGGTAATTCCTAGCACCTTTTTTTTTTCCAAGTTCAAGATGGATAAATGAAAGCACACTTGCTAAACTTGCACACAGAATTAGTGCTTTGCCCTCCCCACACCCCTCCCCCTTGTTGCCAACCGGGAAACCGAGGAATGAAGTGAGAGCCCAGCCGTGCCTGAGAATTTTCCAGGGAGGGGACAGAAGTTTAGGCCTTGAGGCCACTTGATGCAGCAGGAATGTTTGTAGAAAAATAAACACACACGGAATGAATCAACATCTACATGCTGGTCCGGCAGTTAACCTCCTTCAGCAGGAGGGGGAGTGGGAGGAGTCAGAGCTGGAATCCTCTCCCTGTTTTTAAAAATGATAGTTTGTTAAGGCCTCTCTTAAGGGATCCTGGTGACTATTCTTTTGCCCTTAACCAGAATCTTCTGCATTGAAAGACCTGATAAGAATGAGTTAGAGGATTCAGAGCCTCCAGCATAGTTTGGGTGCTTACTGAACAAAACAGCAGCAGAATATCAGTGAGATTGGGCCTTGGTGAGTTGTGGCCTCATGGACGCTCTGCTCAGCAGTCAGTGCTTGCAGGCATGCCTCACTCTGTGAGGGAGCAGTGAGCAAAGATGAATCAAGGCTCTGGTTGCTCCAAGCTGCCTTGCTTCATGCTTCATAGGAAAATAATATTTCCAGTCTGTTTCCGTCTCAGCAGTTCTGGGGAAGTGGTATGTGGATTAGCAAAGGCTGGTGCAGGGTACACACTCGGCTCCTCCTGAGGAGCCTACTCACAGGTATTTGTGGAGCTGCCCCCTTCCCTCCCCCTCCCCCGTTCCTGTTCCAACAGAGTCTAAATGTGATTCATCTCATGTAGTCATTAGTGCCGGGTTCTTAAGTTTGTCGGGTGGATTTAGTTGTGCCGTCATTGGTTGCTTATCATGATCTTACGTTACATAGCAGCAGAATTCTCCTTTCCATTTGGCAGATGAGAACTGATCAAAAAGAAAGGTTCATGTTTAGGTTTTTCAGTACCAAGTGATCTCTGCCCTTGGGTGAAACTTACTCCTCAATGAAGGCTGGTGAAATAGCCATGGCTGAGTGCTGCTTTGTTACTCACTAATTCATCCTAAGGCAAATGATTTAGCTTCCCCAAGACCTTTCTGATCCTTACATGAAGATAATAAGAAAGCATGCCTAGGGCTGTGGCAAGGATTTGAGATAATTCCTCTAAAATAAGTTTTGTTTTTTTTTTTCTCTTTAGACCGAACCGCACCACAGGGTCTCAGGAAATGGTGTCACCACTGTCTCAGCCCACCGAATTCTGTACCAGTCTTACTGGGCTGCTGACAGTGTTCCTACTTTAGCGGTTGTTAAAACTGTGGTTGCTGTTAACCTGGTTACAGAAAATTTTCCACTTGACACCCCTTTAACCAAGTGTGCTAGAACGGTCCTGTGGCTGGCTACCTTATTTTCCAGTCCCTCTCCTCAGACACTTACCTTATCTGAGTTCAGGCTTTGGCACAGTTTCCAACTCCAGAGCCGTATTTTGAGACACTGTCCTGCGAACTGCAACAAGGAGGCTTAGAATGCTTGCCGTCCAAGCTCAAATGATTTCCACCGTTCCACTCATTTCACTCTGGAATGGGGGAGGTGACCTACGCCATGTGGCTTAAGGAGACAACTACTACCAGAAACCCCAGTGAGGCAAGTAAATGTCCTGGTCACTTGCTGAGCCAAGCAATACCCCTCACCATAGGCGTGACAGTGAAGGTGTAGGCAGTGAACCCACCTGACACAGAAGCAGCCTGCTACCCTTCCCCAGGGTTCTTCCTCCTGTTCCCAAACAGGTGCTGCTGGACTGTCATCCCAGCTCATCTAGATTTTCCCTAAAACCCATGCACCTCTGGGCTTCACCAGTTGATTGCAGCAGATGATTTACAGCCAGAATCTAGCACCTAGAAAAGGGGGATCGTGTGTCTTTAAACAGCTGTGTGCCAGCGTGTGTAAATGTGCTTGCTAATCCAGTGACTAATTCAGTATATTATAAAGCAGTTATGAGCCTGCTGCCAAGGCAGGGCTCTATCCCAACTAGAGGGTGTGTAGGGCTCAGAGAATTATTTCTGAAGCACGTTGTCTCTGTCCTTTCTCGATCCTCTGAATTTTATCTTGTATGTTCCCTGAACCCTCTTGATTCCTGTCCATCAGATCTCCATTCCTCTTTTCTCTCCCACCTCTATGCTGGGGCTTTAATCACTCATCAAGGCTGGGGGCCCTGTGCCATCTGAGTAAGGGCTAGGGAATCCATCAGTGTTGGGTTGGGACATTCCAGGGGACAGAACTCATTATCCCTCTTGAACATTTCCCCAAGTGATTGCCAGTGTTGTCCGTGTGTTGTGATGGGGCCTGCCTCAGTTTCCAGTCTGTGATGCTATGTTCTGTTGATGTCTGTTTGCCTGAGATCTTGTTATTCCTGAGATCTTATTCCTCTTCCATCACCTTTTAGGGGTTGAGAGAGAAACATTTAGCCAGTGTGCAGGGGCCAAGGTGTAAGGTACACTTCCTTGTGAAGGTCTTTAAGTGAGGGCCTGGGAAGCCTCTTCTGGGTGTGGCTAGGGGCTAAGAAATTAGAGGGATCTGGGGCCTCTGCATAAGTGTTCCCAGAAGTCCCTGACACCAGGTGTCTGATTTGGACATGGACCTTGCCCAGCTTCTCCCACAGTGTCTCAGGGAGGCACACACAGTCCAGCTGCCATCTGAAGCATTTCCGTGTGTCAGAGGTGGGTGTTGGAGGCTGAGGCCCCAGCCTCTCTCTGTCTTCTCTTCTCAGTAATTGGTTTCATATTTGTCACCTTGGTTCCCTCCCATCCCAGGACATCTGCAGTCTCCTTCCTACTCCTCTTCCCGAAGCTTCTGGAATCCAGCCACATTGGTCTCACTGCAAAGCCTTGGCCACTCTGGAATTGGGGGCATATATTGTTTTTGTGTATTTAACATCATAGGTTTGTCCCACTAGAAGGGGCATGCCCAAATGGAGGGTCTGTAGCTGTCAGTCACCAAGGTATTGCCATCACTCTGCGAGTCAGTAGCTGGCTTCTGTCTTAAGTTAGAGTTCATATAGTAGAAGTTCAGTGGCTTTTAATACATTCATGGCGTTGTGTAATCATCACAAGTATCTCATTTCAAAATGTTTTCAGTGTCCCCCAAAGAAGGTTTGTGCACACCCACAGCCTATAGTTGACGTCCATCAAACAAAGGCGTGTCGTCCAGTAAGGACAAGATCCTAAGAAGTGCTCAGAGCACACATCTGACTTGAGTTCTCCATCTTTCGATCCCTAGAGACCTACACTCTACTTGCCTCTCCTCTGTACTCGGGCTTTCTGCTCTACTCTGCGGGCTGGCTTGCTTAAGCTTCTCAGTGGAGTAGCCCTGGGACTGCTGGGTGGAGGTAATGAGTGCTCTCCCCAGCTGCATGCAGAGGATTCGGCCCAGGGAGCTTGGGCTGTGGTGGCTGGCTGCAATTTCCTAATGGCTTCCTGATGAGGCAGAGCCAGTTATTAACATCGGATGAGGGCTGTGCATCCGGGCCTCTCTTTCCCACCTGACCCAGGCAGATGGAGAGAGTGGCTTCAGCTCCTGCCCCCTTAGCATTGATCTGTTACTCTCTGCTCTACAACGGTCTTTCTAGCCCGTTCATCTGAAGATTGGGTCTGCCTGGCGACTGGGTCAGCCTCTTGGGTTTGTTGTTAGCGGTGCCCACAGCTGTGTGCTCTGGGCTTGTGTGGACAAGACTTTGAGGCAGCAGTGTGATTGTCAGTACACTGATGTCTGGGTGCATGGGGCTCTTCTAAGAGACTCAGAAGGAAGAAACCTGTGTGGCTAAAAGGTGTCACCTAAGAGAGAGATAGGAGTCCTTAAAACTGTAGATTCAACACTCCAGATGTGTTTGCTTTGAGGATGAGAGGTACTTGAATTGCTCCAAGACTTCAGGCCCTTTGGGCTGAAACAGACAGCTTCATTCATCAGATGGAGGCTTGCTTCACAAGCTTGCACTTAGATTCCATGTCCTGGGTAGTGTCGTGTCTCTGTGATGTTCATTGTATCTTGGTGTTTGGGCACCACAGACCTGAAATGGTATTGTTGGAGCGGCTTCAGATGCCATAGTGATTCTTGCTTTTCCTTTTAGTGGTTTTTAGATACGGATTTGTAGGTCAGATATTAACTGATGTTCTCCCTGCCCCCTGTTTGGTAAGAATGGCGCCCTCTGTTTCCAGAGTTGGTGTACATTCCAGTATCAGGCCATCAAACAGTGCTTGTTTAATGATCACCGACACACACCAGGAACCTCTGTCGTGTGTGTGAGGACGATGTCTACAGTTTGGTGGCTGTCACTCAGCCCTTGTAAACCACAGTGGGAACAGGTAGTAGAGGGAGCTGTAATATATTGTACCATTTGGATATGGGTTTGCTTTTTGGATGGTTGTCCCCTGGGGTTTCTGAAGAACTTGGGGAGGAATATTGATCCAGATGGATGCTCCAGGGCTTGGTGGTAGGAAAGACATGGAGGGGACCCTCTTCTTCTTCCCAGTTCATGGCAGTGAGCAAACGGTGGAGGTACAGACGGGGAAAATCCTGGGCAGGGAGTCAAAGGAGTCCTGAATTAGTAAGGCAACGATGGGTCACCTTCTGGGCTTCCTTTCCCCATTAGGAAAAGAAAAGTTGGATGTAGATGGCATGTAAAGACACTTCTAACTCTTGCAGGAATAGTGTGGGACCCTTGGCCGGTGACAGAGCTCCATGACTCCTCCTCCACTGGCAGCCTCCCTTTCATTCATCTTATAATTACGTCTGGTTGCCAGGCGGGAGAGCCTCCCTCCAAGGGGTTGTTAAGGTTTTATAGCAAATTCTTTCTGTAAATTCTTTTCTGCTTCGTGGCTGCAGATGAGGCTTTCCATAGCCAGAGTGAGGGTACATAGAGGAAGAAGGCAAAGGAGGGGTAAATAAAGACTCGGGCAGACTGCACGGAGTGATGGCGTACTGTTCTTCAGCCAAAGCTGGGGAGATACCGGGGCCCAAATTATAGATTAGGTAGATCTGCACCAACTACAGAGAAGGGCAGATGACAGGGAACCTAATGGTACAGGGAAAGTAACCGCCCACTCCTCCAAGTTTATCTCCCTGGGTCATAAGTAACTCCTTAGCAACCCAGGAGACTTTAGCTGGGACCCACTCTTAATTATTACTTAAATGCCTCAGGTCCTAGGGGTCTAGCTCCTTAGAGACACACATTGGGATTTATAGGACTGAGTAGGGACTTTATTCTGTGAATTGTTGAACCTATTAAAATCTGAGGCTATAAACTCCAGATGTTCCAGTTAGGGGCAAGGCCACTGCTTGCTGGTGTGCAGGGAGTTTTGAAGGCTGATAGGCAGAGAGGAGGGTTGTGTTCTTTACTTGGTCAAACAAGCCACAGGTGGGAATTTTCACATCTTCTCTGATGTCAGCCTTGCCGAGGGTATGAATGCTACGAGTGTGTGTAGTCTCTCTGCCTTCTCTCCACTCCTACCATGTGGCTCCCATGTGGCTCTCTTGAATTACACTGGGATGAGTCAGCAGGGCCTTTGGAAAGACGGGACATTTTGCCCGTAGGGGAAATGGGTGGAGACAAATGAACATCGAAGCAGGGTTTGAATGAAATACTGCATCAGATCAGCGTTCCATGCCCCCACTCCAACATCCATTGTCTGATGTAGTTTAAGGTGGTCTTCCTCTAGGTTTGTGTCTTCACCATCAGTACTGAGTGACTGCACGCATCACTTGCTAGTGTGGCCTGGCACATAATGTCTCATTTATCTTGGTAGTTCAGGCTCATTAGTGTGCCTTCCGGTACTCTGAACTGGGAGAAAGCACCTTAGTAAGGCTGGGAACGCAGTATAACCTGTAACTAACTATTCACTGGGTCTGCTGGCCCTAGCAATGCCCTGGCTAAGCTCTTCACCTGGGAGGGGTGTGTCTCTCTTCCATATTCTAGGGTATTTAAATGAAAAAAACAGGAGAGTTAACCTTACTGTTGCTCCCTTTTTGCTTATTTAAGTGTTGGTTTTCCAGGAACATGGATGGAAGTCACTAGTGGAGATTCGGAGGCAGGAGTGGAGGGCTGACACTTCCCCACAGGGATCTGTGTACTGGGTCTCAAATTTTTTGGGGTCGGGGGAAGAATCTGGGTTTGTGCTTAGGATTAGTAGGGCTGGGTCCAGTGGATGACATTGCTGGCTATTGGCTACCCGTCAGTCCTCTAAGACGCAGGTGACATGTATGAAGTGGTCAGGCAGCAGAGTGACAGTTTGCAGGGACTCACTGCTGAGTCTCTTCCGATGGCTTCCTTCTGGCACCAGGTCCTATCGGGTTGTGGTCTATTACAGACTAATCTGACCACTGGCTTCCATCTTAGTAAGCCTGTGGGAAGGGTAAGAATATAAGTAACTAGGGAAGGAAAAAAAATAATTGATTATCACAGAATGAAGTCGTGTTAGGAGAAAAGATGAAATTCCAAAGGGAAGACAAAGCAAAAGAAGGACAGGACGAATCTTTCTTTGTGCCCACGCATTTCAGCTCTTGGCCTCTCTTTTCTCCTTGGTGCTGGATTGAACCCAGATAGAATGCATGCTGGACACATGTTTTTGCCTTGAGATACATCCCAGGCCCTGTGTGTTAGTCCCTTTATTCAGCTCCAAGGGAGTGAAGGTAACCATAGAAGAACTCTGTGGTAGTGTCCCCAGCCACGTGTAATGAACAGACCTGATAAGACTGTTGTCTTAGGAACCATAGCATTCATCTCTATTGTTTGGTTGATTTATCCTTGGCATCCCTGAAAGAGGCCTTAATTACCTCTCAGGTCTACCTATCGACAGAGGGGACTAGAGAGGACAAGCCAGTTCTACACTTGCCTAAAGAGACCTGTTAGATTGAGAAGGAACAGAATGAGCAAAAGAATAGCTCATTCCTCAGCAGGCAGCCTTTGTGGTGACCTCATCTTCCTCCCAGCGCTGGTCCAGTTGGAGCTATGCATACAGGGCAGACTTCCAGTTCCTCCTGTCTGGGACTCATAGGGGCAGATATAAATAGACCAAGACTTTGTCTGTAACCATTGTTCTCTGGCTGCCCATTGTTTCTGGTGCTGAAACTTATCCCCCTCCACCCCCCACCCCCGCACCCCCATTGCTCCTGCCCCCGACTCTCTCTTACTGTGCAGAAGTCTGAATTTCAGCCTGGCTATTTTCATTTGCACTTGTCTGGTGCTTGGGGAGACCAGAGGAGAGAATCACCCTACAGTGTAGATCAGCTGAATTATAAGCCTTCTATTTTGATGCCAGCAATGCTTTTGTCTGAGACTTTCCTTGATATATTTGTGGTCCAGACAAAGATATGTGGATGTGTTGATAGTAGAATCAGGAGGATTTGTAAGGAGTTGAACAGTTGTCCCCACAGGGGCATGATTAATGTGCCTGTGTCAGAGTAATGCATGGTCTGCGGTGTTACAGTATAGGGCTCAGTACTTGGCCATTGCTGGTTCACTGTTTTTTATCATACGGGGCTTAGAATAGAGAAAGATGCAGAAAGCATTTTAGCAAGTTTCAGATGGTGCGAAGGTTGAGATAGCTAGCTAGCAGGATGGATTTTAAGCAAAGGATTTTTACATGGGGAATTATGGTTCCAAACAGTGACATTTGCTATAGATAAATCAACAAAGGCCAGGCTGTAGGTGTGGGACTGGCCCCAGAGGAGTTTGTCTAAAGAAGGGCTGACAGTATATTTTGTCTTTTGCTGAGTAGTTGCCGTCTCCTTGCTTTTAGGCTACCTTCTCATCGGCCTCAGTTTACCCTGTTCGTTGGACGTTTTCCACAAAGGTTTATGATGCTCCTTAGGGGGTACAGACATGCAAGGCTGCTTTTAGGTGGAACAAGTGGCCACTGTGAATGATGCATTAAACGGGGAGTTTTAAGAACTGGACAGAGGGGTTGTCAAGCAGGGAGGATAAAAGCTGACAAAACGGCTAGCTGAAGGATTTGTACTGGGAGGCTTTGACCGACAGAGCTAGGTCTGAAGGACACAACTCCTAAGCAGCCATCTTTTGACAGAATGTGCACTACGATAGTTCTTCTCATAGCCATCACGGCTTATGGATGAAATGAAAGGCTCACAAAGTAGGGCACAGCTGGGTGTCTTGAGCCGGGTGACGTTTAGAGAAGAAGGACGATTTTCACCCGGGTTCTGCCTCTCCTTTGCTCATCACTCCTTTGTCAGTCCGAGAAGCTCAGGTCCCAGACATGTGGATCGTCTGTCGCACATGGCACCATGTTGTCTGCCTTTGTGTCCTCGACTGGGAGAGTGGGGTTACTCATTTTGTGTCACGGGTTTTTCTGGTTTGGATACAGACAGTTGTGCTGTGTAGATGTGTGTGAATATGCATCTTCCTTTTCTGCCTGGATTTATTTATTAAAAGGAAAACACATCTGCATAAAAAAGCCTCAGAACACAGGAAGAATGTCTACTTTGTTTTTCTTTCTGTAGCATCAAGACGGGGTGGGGGTGGTGGGGGTGTTTCAGCTTCCTCTGAGGAATCTTGAAGACTGGCTTTTCTCTCAAACAAACCCCTCCCCCACTAGAAAATTGTCCTTTTTCATGGGAGGGGGGTTAAATGTATTTATATACTTTTTAAATAAATAAGAAAATGGGGGGAGAATTTCCTTTCAAACTTCATGGAAAAATATCCCTTTCTGAATTGGGAACGAGTCTCTGCATCTCCTTAGCCCCTTCCACTTGGCCTCCTGCCGCTGTTCTGGCCTTGTCCTCTTTGCTGTCTCCTCTGCCTCCTCTCCTGCTGTCTTTTCCCAGACAGGTCCCAGCTCTCTCAGACCATCTTCCTCAGCTAGCTTTGAGCCACAGAATGCTCACTGGAAGAGGCCTGGCTCTGTGTTTGTTTCCTGCGTGGGAGGGAGAGGCAGGCCTTGAGAAAACAGTTCAAAAGTGCAGAAAAACTTTACCTCTTCCAGCCTAAATAAACCGGCTTTGCTCCATTTGTTTGCCCAGATTTTTCCTTTGCCCATGGAGAAAACGTTTCATCTTTTACCTCTCCTGGCTTTATTTTCCTGGGGGTGGGGATCCTCAGCCCCCCCTTCTTCATGCTTGTTGTAGGCTCTGAGCCAATAGTAGGAACAGGTCGCTTTTGGGAGGGCCATGCGGTGGTGTGGTGACACAGAGGCCCCTGGAACCACATGTTGCAGCTGCTGTGTGCTATCTCTGGGACTGAGGTCTACTTTTCTCCAGAAAGACCTTCCTATACAATTACAATTAAAAAGAAACATCCTACATCCTTGTGGCTAGCCTGCCTTTTCTGCCTCTCATGCTTGCAATTTTACAAACACAGAGAAGAAATACCTACCTTTTTGTGTCTGAAGATCTGGACTTGAGTGTTTGGTTACATCACTTTCCTGTTGGCACAGTGGTGAAATAACCGAGGTAGCCTTTGTGAGCCTCAAGTTCCTCACCTGAAGAGTGGAGGGGAAAAAAAAAAATCTAAAACACTGGAGAAAATCTTTTCTAAAATGTAAAACTCTGCCTAACAAGCAGTGATAATAATTATAGGTGGGGAGCCTATGAAATTAAAATAAGTTGATTATTTTAATAACCCTCTCTCAGGATGGTAGCTGATGAGACTGTAAAGACTCATCAAGAAGCCATAACAGTATAAAGTAGTGTCCCTTGCTGGGATAATAACAAGATGTAGAGGGTCAGACAGTTCCTATCATTGTGATAGGGATTATTCTGGCACGCTTTTACTAAGAGTCTTATAACCCCATCATGAGTATCTATTTTAGTTGAAGGTTAGATCATATCAGAGGAATAAGGGTGGGTCTGGGGCTTGGTAGTAGAACAACTGACTGGCTTGTGCAATGCCTGAGTTCCAGTCCTAGACCTTCGAAGCCAGAAGGCATAAGGCAGAGAAAGAGTCAACAGTGTACAGTATGGCTATGAACAGATCTGGGCTTATCTATTTATGGCTTTCATGGAGACCAGTGCCTGGTACTACTATGTTTATCCGGACAAAGGGATCACACTGTCCTGGGACATTTTTGGACACACGCAGGTAGTATAGTTATGTTGGTTGGAAGTGCTCTGAAGTATGAAATACCTTGTAAGTAGCTGAAAGTCATCATTTAAGGACTTCCATGTTCTGTCCAGGTGGTCTTTGTGCAGAACTCTGTCACAGGGTGGTAGGGCTAAAACTCAGAATATGTATGTCTTCTGCCATTAAACCATATCCTTTGCCTTCCAAGCATTTCCTTTAAACTGTGGGAGAATCATGGCATTAAAGGCCCATAAATGGCTAGTATAGTTTATTTTGGATTTAAGAAAGTCTTACTATATAGGAAAGAATTTTGAATACAAAACTGCACTTTTTCTTTGTGCTGTAGTATTGATTCTAAGGTGGTGCTCATGGGAAGCTTTTAAAAACTAAAAGATCTTCAGGATATGGTTAGCTGTGAAGTGTTGTCACGGCAAACATATTTTAGATGACAGCTACCAAAAAGATTTTCCCCTAGCAGGTTGGATTACAAGATGCAGAGTAAGTAAGAAATTGTTCTGTTCCTTTAGTCGGGTGTCGAGAGATTCAGGTGAAAGCAATTTTCTGAGCTTGCTTTTCCTGGGGTGTGATGCCTGCTGAAGGTTTGAATAGAGGAGAAGGACACACACTCAGTTGCCTGTTTTTTCTACTTAGTCAGAATCCATTCCATGTCTCATGCTGTTCGATTGTTTCAAACAATGTTGCACTGCGTGATGGGAATGGGTGGACCCCGTGTGGCCCTCAGGTGGATGCTGGTTTATTGCTTTGTCCCGTCACTTCATTAATGAAACTGGAGCCAAGCCTGCAGAAGAAGTATTATCTCCCATCTGTCTCTGAGTTAACATGCCTCTGGGTAACCTGCCTCTGGGCTGAAAGTCTGCAATGAAGGTTATGGAGTAGGCATTCGAAAACACCAGTGTCTAATGGGACATAGTAGATGTTCAATAGAGTGTGGTGTCTTAATCGGACTGTAGCCACAACAGACAGTACATGGGGTTTCTTTTACAATGCTTACATGGACATCAAGGGTCAGGAAACTGACAAGCTCCCAAATACACACAGTTGCAAAAATGGGAAAAATGAAGCGTCGGGTCTCTGTCTCAAGATCATTTCTTGGGCTTTCACTTGCTGGATCTGCTAAAGAAGATACACGTTTCTAAGGCCTTCTAGCAGGGCATCTTCATCCACACATTTCCTCCTTGGGTGTTTTGGGTGGGAGACTTGAGCTGTCCGAGGGAACAGAGTAAGAGCACTGAGCTGCAGGGCCCAGGGGCCAATTCTGCTTTCTGGCTTCTAGCCTGGAACGGAAGAGTCTTTCTGGGTTTCCCTGAACACCTGGAATTGATTTGGGTCCTGGTGTCTTCCTATACATAGGCTGAGGTGGAGGATGGTGGAGGGGCTTGGAAAGAAATAAATCCAGTGATTAAAAATAGCTTTTGCATGTCAGGTGCCTGAACACATTTGGGAACATGCCTGCAATCCCTTTTGTCTGGCAGGTCTGAACCCTGGCGCTGCCGAATTACAACGGCTTTCATTTGTTTTTCCTGCTTCCCTACCATGTAATGGTCAAGGGCTCATTGAAACCATGTGTGAGCCTGGTGACTCACCAGATCCTCAGGACCTCTGTGGTAATAATAATGTGTTAAAACTTTTGGGGGGATGGAGCAGGGGATGGGCGAAAAGGAAGGAGGGGGAAGTCTGAGGTCACTTCCTACAGATGTTCAATGTGCCTGTCAGACCCTGCACACTGCTTTCTCAGGCTCAGAGGGGCTTGGAGCACTTTCTTTCCTTTAGGAGACCCCTTCTTTTGTCCTAGGGCAGCTTCCCTCTGAGAAGAGGCATCTACCTTGGAGCTGGCACGTTGTGTGTTTTCCCTGGTGGCTGTGTGCATTGGCACGGAGAGATGTTGTAATCTGAGCCTGCCTTACATTTTTGGGCAGCCAGGTCACTGGAGGGTGAATTGGGGATTTTCAGTGCTGCTTCTTTCTACCTTCTTTGGATTGGTTTTTACTGGCTGATGCCTGCTGGAGGTTTGAATAGAGGAGAAGGACACATACTCAGTTGCCTTTTTTTCCCTACTTAGTCAGAATCCATTCCATGTCTCATGCTGTTCGATTGTTTCAAACAATGTTGCACTGCGTGATGGGAATGGGTGGACCCAGTGTGGCCCTCAGGTGGATGCTGGTTTATTGCTTTGTCACATCACTTCATTAATGAAACTGGAGTCAGGCCTGCAGAAGAACTATTGTCTCTCCTCTGTCTCTGAGTTAACATGCCTCTGGGTAACTTGCCTCTGGGCTGGAAGTCATATCTGTCAGGGTTCTAGAGCATGTTAGTGGGCTTAAGAGCCAAATAGAAGGTATTATTCCCCTTAACTCTGCTTCGGTCTGCTGTCCATGAGTGAGACAGGGCAGTACTCACTGTTTTTGAGACATTTTCTTTTGTCATGGTTGGCCACTTTTTGGGGGGATTTGCTTTTAGAAGCCAGCAGCAAGTTCTAACAGCCAGGGTTTTCAGCCACCAACAGTTTTCTTCTTGTCTTGTTCTCCCACGCTGGGGCTTGTTTTAGGCAACTTGACCATGGCCCCTCCTTTGAAACTGCCCTTTTGGTGTTTGTCACCAAAATGGCAGCCTTTGTGTGTGTGTGTGTGGTCTTAGATACAGGTGGAAGTTCACAAGGCCACGAGCCATTAGGAAGCAGAGTCTTCTGCATGTAGGGCACTGAAGTCTCAGGTTGGCTTTCTATCCTCCTAATCTGAAGCCTTTTCTCTCTGCTCTCCCTGGGCCAATGTCTAGATCATAGTGCTGTTCCCTTGACAGAGTTTTGTTCAAGTGGGCCAATAAATGAAATATAGACCTTGATGTAAATGCCAGGCAAGATCATTTTAAGCCCCATTTTCTTTGGCATCAGGTATATCTGTCTCTTAAGCTTTCATACGATAATATACATTTATCTAAAATCCTCAAGACAATAAAGCATTAGTAGGTGAAATAACATGTTGCTAGGTTTATTCTTTCTTAACATGTTTAGCTTTATTCTTTCTGTTTCACTCTCTCTCTGTCTCTGTGTATGTGTGGGAGAGAGATACAAAGGAGGGAGAGAGAGACATAGGAAAGAAGAGTTAATTATACTATTATGTGTGGAAATTATCAGATGAAAATTGTAAAACCCAGTTAGACTGCCTCTAACAGAATTTGTTTTTAGAGATGAGTTGGTAGCTGGCTTCTCTAGCTTGAGTTGTCTAACGGAGAATGTGATAGCAGAGTCCTCAGATTTGGATAAAGAAGGCAGCCTAGCCACACTCATGTCTTACCAGTGGGTCCCAGATGCTGTGGTGTTTGCTACATCATTTGTTGAGAACAACAGGAGAAAGAACTTGAAAGGCCCTCAGCCTTGAACATCCTCTTGAGCAAAAGCTACTGCAGTCACGTTCTTTGTAACACTGTTGATTTGAGCAATTCTGTTTCAGAGAACTGCAAAGAATGGTAGAAAAGACACATAAGACACCTTTGAAGGGTTCTTGGAAACCTAACGGCCCTTAACTTTGACTAGAAACACTTGTTTTACATTTCACTTGAAAAGGTTTGGGGTTGTTAGGGGTGGGTCACACTGAAACACAGGCAGGTGTTTCTCTGCATTCAGAATGCCACTGGCTCAGTAAGCCTGTAGCTTCCAGGAGAGGTGACCTGCCTGCTTCTACAAGGTGTATCTTGAAATGGTTCTTTTTGTTTTTATTTTTTGGTTTTTTTCTCCCAGTGGCTTCTGTACCACTGTCTTTTCAGAAATCTAGGTTAAGTCCTATATATGTTATTGTAGAGGTAGGGTCCTGAGGAAAAATCAGTAGACAGAAGTCTAATATATGCCTCCAATTTCCATGCACGATGTTGAGGGTCTCCAGGGTATTGGCATACTGTATCTTAAGTTAGTTTCTCTGCATTTTGAGACACCTTGTCGTTTGAATTTAAGATATTGTAATTATTACCACAGAGGTAATCTCAGGTTTCTAAGAAACGCAAGTTAGTTAATGCTCACAGAGGTACTGATTAACGTCTAGATACTGCTCAGATTAGAAGCTGTCTGTAATAACGCAAAGTATTATAGTGAGTTACAAGGTAAAGTTAGGAATATCAGTGATGTCTGCTTGTCTAAACCATGTCAGGTTCTCTACCTGATTAATGATTTCATCACCATCAACACCGTCACCATCATCATCATTGATGATGAATTACCAGAACTTACACAATCACAGATAATATTGAGGGGCCTTTTGCATTGGACTTTTAAGTAACAAGCTTAATATATCCACTTTTGAGCATAACTATTGATCATTTTTAAATGAAGTGTCCATTCCACTGAACAGACAACCCCAGCCAACTGTTCTCATATGTAAAGAAAGGGCATGACATTTTTAAAAGTTTAAATCTTGAGCTTTACCAATTCAGAAAAGTCCTGACTTTCCTTTTTGCAGCCTTTTCTTCCAAGGACAATGTTGGTGTCATCTGCTAGAGCTCACAGCCCAACCCAAGTGTCTCAAGTGTGGGAATAGTTTCCTCTAGCTGACTTGGGAAATCTTCCCAGAAGACCCAGCACTCAGGACTCTCTACAACAGGGCCATAGCCAAGTGGCTGCGTGTAGACTTTTAGAGGTGGCATAGAGGTGGACAAGTCAAAGTAGTTCCAGATGCTTCCATAAGAGAAAGCATGTGAGAATATGGAAATGGCTTGCTGCCCTGACCGGAAGCAGATACCACCATAGAAAAGAATTCACTTAGCACTGCTGGCCAGACAAGACACCAGAGAGCTAGAGTTAAAAGAATCAGCCTCAGGGAATCCTCCTTCCCAGGCTCTCTGCTGCTGTCCTTGCTTGGCTATCATCTCGTGAGGGCTTCACATTGCCCCAGTTTGTGTGTGTAGAGGAAGGTGATGTGGGACCACCCTGCCAATTCCATCCCAGGCTCGGTTTATAGTAGCCCTAACCGACACTCCATTAGGCTTGGCCAACATTTTCCACATGTGGCCTCAGCCAATTTCCACTATCAGGAAAGTTCATTTCATGGAGTTTTTAATCTAACTGAGGGAACAAAGACGCAAAGGAAAACCCCTACCTACAGTTCAAGTTCCTGAATTTATCTTGGATGGGAGAGAAGGGAACAGAGTTGATTCAGTGGAGAAATACTGAATACACAAAATATTTGTTGACTGACTGTGTGAGTGTAAGATCTGGGATTTTGGAGTTCTTCCTGCTTCTAAGGCATGCTGTGCTCCCTGCTTAGCCAAATGGCTTCTTTCTCCAGAGTAACACTGACAAGTGCTCCGAAGGAGAGACATTCTAGATCACCAGACTACTCTTAGTTTGGTGAAGTAAAGACAAGTGAAGAGCATCGATGTGTTTCTAAGTAACCCATTTGATGATTACACCATTGTTTGAAGGGCTGGATGTTATGTAATCAACAACCATCTCTTCCCCAAGCTCATTTTCTTTTTATTTTATTTTACTCCAAAATCTGGGATTTTCCAACGTTTTGTCAGCCTTCCTGGAGGGCATGTTGATGATTCTTCCATTAGAACTTGTTTGGAATGTCCCAGGGCAAGGCAGTGCAAACACTCTTGGGACTTGAGATTTCTTGTCACTGGCAGGGACTGGGAGGTTAGCCACAGTGAACCATCTTCTTAGGCTGGCCCAGACCCAGGGCAGCTCCCTGGCAGCATGGTTGGAAGTTGTTTTCTGTCATTCAGTGATGCTTCTGTTCATTTTGACATTCAGAGGCAATATATTGGCTCCTTTTTCTTAGAGGTTCCTAATTCTCATTATTCCCCTTATATATGTTCAGGGTTTTCCTTCCTTCCTTCCTTCCTTCCTTCCTTCCTTCCTTCCTTCCTTCCTTCCTTCCTTCTTTCCTTCCTTCCTTCCTTCCTTCCTTCCTTCGTTCCTTCCTCTTCTTTCCTTCCTTCTTCCTCCTTCTTCCTTCCTCCTTGCCTCCTTCCCTCCCTCCCTCCCTTCCTCCCTCCCTTCCTTCCTTCCTTCCTTCCTTCCTAACTTCCTAGTAGCTAAGGCTTGAAACAAGCTAGCTGAGGAATCTATGTAATATCTCTTCTGGAACTTAGTCATCTTACACCAATTTCTGGATGTGGTACATTGAGAGTTCAGACTTCTAAAATTCAGGGCAGTGAAGGTAGTCCCTTCACAAAGTCACAGAAAAGCTAGGTGGGATACCTTAGCACTGGGGAGAGATTGACCCAAGATGAGTTCAGAAGATGCCCAATGTTGGCCCAGTGTAAGTACCCATATTGGGAATAGGGCCTGCAAGTGTGGAAGGCTATAACTGTGTGGGGTCTGGCAAATGGTGATACTGGCAGGTCTTCAGGATCTGATACCTCACTGTCCTTTCCCACCCACATAAATCATAAATTGCAACTTCCTGTGCGTACTTCAGGCTTGCCTGCCTATCTTATCAGCATTGCCACTTATGTAGTCAAAGCCACTGTCGTCTCTCAGGGGAACAGATGCTTTCCTAAAAGTGCCCCTACATCAGCTCATAGTCACCTAGACCCCTCTTTGCAAAGCAGCGAAGGCAGTCTCCTGGAAAACAGTGCAGCAAGGCCATTCCTCTGGTTAAACTAGAACAGCTTTCTGTTTTCCTCAGGAGAAAGTGACCTATTTAATGTTGTTCCCACTTACCTCTTCAACCTCACGTCAAACAGCTAACCTCCCCCCACCCCATCGCCCTGATTCAGTAGCTGTTCATCTTTTATCTTTTTTTAGATACATGTTACAAGGGTTTATTTTTTCCCTTTTCTGTAATTTTAGAAATTAAGTTTGTACTATGAAAATTTCATAGATGTACACACATGTATGTGTACCTATGTGTCTCTGTGTGTGTGTGTGTGTGTGTGTGTGTGCCTGTGTGTGTTCTGGTTGTTCCTCCTCTTATTTTCTTACTGTTCCTGTCAATTCCCCCCTCAGTTTCTTTCCTATGACTTCTGTTTTTGACCTGGTGACTCAAATAGCTTAATCAGGGCCATCTGTGTGACTTTTGGTTTAGAACTCTCCATTGGAGCCTGTTGGGGTCACCACTGAGTACACAACTTAAACAAGGACACCCCACATCCCTGAATCTGTCAGTTAGCTAATAGTTCACAGTGAATGGCAGGGCTTCTTCCTAAGCCTCTCTCATCCACACTGGGCTGTCGGGGAGCTCATTCTTGTGAAGAGCCGGTATGGGCACCCACAGCTGCTGTGTGTTTGAGACTGCAATGGCTGCGCCTTTTGTAGCGCTTCTCTATGTCTCCTGTTCTAGCTCTTCCATTGTTTCTCCTTCCTCTCCTACTTTGTTCCCTGTACCTTAGAGGGGATGGTGTAAAGGTCTCCTTTGGGGCTGAGCGCTCGTCTGCCACGTATTCTCAGCACCTTCAGTTACTCCTGAGTTTTTGACAGGGCTTCATGTACAAGGCATGGATTCTGTCCTGTGGAGTGGGCCTCAAAAACAGAGAGCAGTTGGTTACCCTGTAACAGTAGTGCCAGTGTTACACAAGTAAGCACATCTTGTCTGCTAGTTGAACTCTTGTTTATAGGGCTCACAGCTGTGAGACCACTGCTGCCTTTTCTCCATAGTACTCTCTAGGCCAGTGAAGACTAGCTGGAGGGGAGCTTCTAACTCAGTTTCAGCTGGATTTCTTTATATCATCCAATGAAGGTATATGATAACACTGTCTCTACTATTATTTAGTATAAAGTCACATTAGTGCATCAAAAGGAAGTAAAAGGCATAAGAATAGGAAAGGAGTCAAAGTATCCCTGTTTACAGGCAACATGACAGTGCACATACGGAGAAAATTCCTAACCAGCTAATCTTCAGTAAAGTTACCGGTAGGATACAAAATTAACTCACACGAAAAGTCATCAGTCCTTTTATATACCAGTGACAAAGGCACTGAGGAGGAAATCAGGGAAATGATTCCGTTCACAATAGCCTAAAGAACAAAACAAAAACAAAACAACAAAAGCAAAACAAACAAACAAAAAACTCTTGGCAAAAACCATAGGTGGGAAACCTTTCCCTTCGTCTTTCCATACCTCTGACCTCATGACCTTCGTTTACACTGTGCTAAAAACTGTGTTGCTTAAGTTTAGTGCTCACCACTGGATTTTGTGTTGAAAGAAAAGCAGACACATGCGTTCTGATCCAATAGGCATCCAGTAAAGGTGAAAATCTGTTTCTGATCATTTCCAGGTGAGGCTGACATGTTTGTTGGGGGCACCTCACTCTGGGAACAGCTAGGATACAGTGTAGTTCCTTAATTTCTGAGTGTCCATCAGATCTCAGTATCCTTTTGCCTAGGCAAGGCTTTCCTGTCCTCTGGAGCAGTTCCTGTTCTTGGCTAGCATGCATCTTCTCCTTTGAAGCCCTATTGGCATTGTATTTGAACATTTGTGTCTGTAGATTTTAATGACTGAATCCACAGCAGGGCTCACAGTCCACCGTCTTGGCTGATGCTGTTCCTGTTCTGTTCCCATCCCTTGCACATTACAGGCACTAAGTGATTCTTGGTTGCATGAATAATATTGTTCCTTCCTTTTATAGGTAACTGAAAATATGTAGTAACACAAATGTTTCAATGAATAAGATGGATAAATGGGGGAAGGGTATGGGTAGTGGAAATCAGAAGGAAGAATAAGCATTTTTGTTCACCAGGATTGAGTGTTGTAAAGCAAGACACAGGGTTTTTTCCCCCCCGCAATAGGGGCCTAGTATAATGTGGAAACCCCCTTCAGTTTTACCTGCCGTGATGAAGATGTGAACACAGTTCTTTCTCAGTTTGCATTCTCTGGCCCAATCACACTTTTTCATTCTTTGTGAGTAGTTGATTACCTATGTGGGTTTTATTTTTCATATGCTGCTTTGTTCTTCCTTACAGACATGGAATGTGCAGATGTCCCTCTGTTAACTCCAAGCAGCAAAGAAATGATGTCCCAAGCATTGAAAGCTACATTCAGTGGTTTCACAAAAGAACAGCAGCGACTGGGAATCCCCAAAGGTATACTTCTGATAGTAGGAAAAAGGACCTCTAAGACTGGATCCTTAGGGAAGACTCATTTGCTTTCCTGTAGCTAGGCTGGCTTAGATCAGCCACAGTGGAATCCGCTGGCTGTGATGGGCACTTGCAGACATCCGTGAGACACAGGGACAGATGTTCCACCCGTTCTCAGCCAGTGGTCTCAGGACAGTGTTTCCTGATCTGTCTGTACATCAGCATCTCTGGATCTTTGAGAGCTTCTGGGATAAGCCCCAGACTAGACCATTTCAAGTTATCTTAACAGCTACTGACATCTTTATTTTGTAAACTCCTCAAACAATTCCAACTCTCAGACAAGTGTGGAAAACTTTATTTTATAGAGTCAATATGGGTGACCATGGATGGACCCAGGGAACTGTGTTGCTTTATATTTATACTCTGTTCTCTTCCACATGCTTTGGCAAAGTATGCTTGTGCTTTGGGTGTTCCTATCTAAAAGGGTTTACAGAGAATGGAAAGAGTCCGGAGTTATCATAAAGAAGTGAACTGTGAAATTGTCCAGCTTTCCCTAGGAACGTTTCCTGGACAGTCAGGAGTAGGCAAGCTATGTCTTGTTTTCGTTTCGCTTTGCTTTTGTGTTGATGATGTTGTTGTTAAAGTTGAAGGAAAGCTATCTATAAGTAACACCTCATCTAACTGTAAATAAAAGACTTCCAGTATGACCTGACTGAAGTGTTGGTTAGATTCTTAGAATACAGCTGTACATTTTTTTTTTCTTCTGTTTACAACTTTACTCCAAACCTGGGTGGACCACAACCCCAATCATCCTTTGTGGACCAGAAGGCAGAGCAAGGTGACTTCTGAGCCCTGGGTATTCCAGCATCTCATGCAGTTACTTTTGGTTCAGGCATCATTTATGTGGACATTTTTGGTGTCATTAGCAAATATAGCTCTGTCAAACCTTAGGTCATGTATGAAGCTTAGATGTCATTACTGCTACTCATTGCTGGGCCTGTGGTGACAAATAACAACACTTGAATGACTTACCATTACTAATTGCTGTGCTCATTGTAAAACCCGAGTGGCTAAGATAAAAATAATGGAGCATAAAAACCTCGAATGCATTGCATAGTTGAGAGCAGACGGGGCACTCGAAATTGTGGAAAATACTATGTTGTTATCATTGCCATTGCAGAAGGCATAGTCCCTTATCTGGGAGCTTTTAACATTTTTTTAATGGGAATAAGGGCGAGAGGGAAAATCAGTGGAAATCTTAGCCTGAAAAAAAAAAGCAAAAAAAAAAAAAAAAAAAAAAAAAAGCTGGGAATTACTGTTGGCTGACTTTAGCTCCTCCTATCTGATGAAAGAGGGAAAGTGGGGTACTAGATGTGGGGAGAAGAATCTGGGAGGTGCTGGACAAAATTCTGTTGCCTAGGTCTGAGAATAACAGCATCCTCAGCCCTGTTCCATCCCTTCCCTGCCTTCTCCCAGCCTGACCTCCTTCTCCCAGCCTGACCTACTAGATCCTCACTTGGCCTCTCTTCTCAGACCCCAGGCAGTGGACAGAAACCCATGTCCGGGATTGGGTGATGTGGGCTGTGAATGAGTTCAGCCTGAAAGGTGTGGACTTCCAGAAGTTCTGTATGAATGGAGCAGCGCTGTGTGCCCTGGGTAAAGAATGCTTCCTTGAGCTGGCTCCAGACTTTGTCGGGGATATCCTGTGGGAGCATCTAGAGATCCTGCAGAAAGGTAAATGTGCAAACAGGGAGGAAGGGTTGTGGGAGTTTCTCTAAGCTGGCCGGATGATGGGATGCTCTTGCTGTTGCTTGCGGGTGTTTAGCCATGGCATAGCCTGTGGGGATGTGTTTGGTACAGAACCTGGCGCAAAGCAAGAGTTCAATATATGCTGGCTTATTTTCTTCTATGCCTTAGGAGTTCATATTTTAGTTTTTAACAAGATTTTACTTCTTTAACATCTTGTATACAATTCGTGTTATTTTCTTAGACCCATGCATTATTTGAATAAATAGTGCCTGGACTTAAATAAATCTGGATTTTATAAAACAGGTGTTTCACCTACTCCAAAAACTTTAGTATATACTCCCTTGGTCTATGATGTATACTCTCTGGTAACAGGAGAGTATTACTTTTCCAAGCTCATTAGCAAGACAAGTTTCTCTGCCACTCATTGGCTTGGGATTATGACAGTGTAGAATAATACCTTTTACATTTGGAGCCAAAGCTAGGGTTATATCAGGACGTGGTGTTGCAACCTTGTAATGACACAGCCTCCTCTACTGGCCTCTTCTAACCTTTTTGGACCAAGTGACTCATGTCCCGTAGCTCCAGCTGAGTATAGCAACAGCAGCGGGCGGCAAACTTGGGTGTTTCTGTGCTTATTTGTCTAAATTTCTTCTTAAAATAAATTGCAGTTACCAGCAGTCAGCAGTGCCCTACAGCTGACTGTAAGCCTAGAAGCCTGCTGCCCTCTGTAACCAGGCCCACCCTTTCCCTGTGGTCACCAGCCTCAAGCACTAGGCACAGCCACTGGGGGCAGGGCATACAGCTCATTCCATATGAGACCTTCCTTTGTTTAAGAGTATGCCTCACACTCAGGGCTGAGGAGAGACCCAGGTCCCATTCCTCAGGGCACATGAATGTGATATGCATTCCTGTTTCTTCACCTCAGCTTCTTGTTGAAAATGATCCACCGATGAACACAGTTAAGGACCTGGTGGTTCTTCCTGTGGCTGCTGCTACTCAGGACTGGACAACAGCTGTAGTAACTGCTCTGGTGCTAACTAACCCCTAGGCACTGACCTGAGTGACCTGTTCTTAAGAGGAGAAGAACGGTGTAGTAGACTCTTCTCGGTGCTGGTTTAACTGCTGCCTTCTGAACACAACAGCAGGTTGCACCAGACCATGAAACCAAACATAGTCTGTCAATACAATGCTTCTCTGAACTCAGAATGGATTCCCACAGTGGATGTACCGGGAGCTGGGGGGTAGTCTCAATCTGTCACTGGTCATGGTCTGTTCGTATCCTTGATTCCAAAGCGCTGCCAGATATATTTTCTCTTGGCAATAGCCTTGATTAGTCATCAACACTTTAAAACATTACTTACTTCTTAGTCTGTTTTAATTTTATCTCCCACCCAGTGTTCTTACTGTGATAATGTGTGCTCAGAGGTAACTCTGTTACTAAGACAGGATTAAACTGCCCTGCGTTTATGCAGGGGAGTACTGTCAGGGAATTGAAGTGAACTAGGGTGTAATGGAGTCTGTGTGCAGAGGCAAGTCCCGTTATCCCAGCCGGTGGGTGTCCCACCGCTTGAGGCAGTAAAACTGTCTTACTATGGATTCACATTTCTGAAGGGATGATCAGGATGTTTGTGCGAGTCCCTTCTGTGATCAAACATGAGCAGCATGGCAGCCAGAGAGCATAGCTGCTTGGGGTGGAGCTGGAGGCCGAAGGTACAGGGGATGTTTTAATCTGATAAGCCGCTCAAGCAGGGTATAATCATTTTATCTCAACTGGGAACTTTTTTTCTTTCTTTTGAGTGCAGGCATAAACTTGTTTTCCCATCAGCCTTTGCTCTCAGCAGGCTAGCAGATACCTGAGGAAAACCTGTATCAGCAGTCTCTCTTTACAATTGATTTTTGCAAAGAAATGCTGTCAGGCTTGGCTCGGTAGAGTGTCAACAGCTACTGCATTTGATTCTGGGGTAGCCAGAGTACCCTGAGCCCACCATGACAGTTCTGTTCTCCACTACACTTTCTCTTTATATCTCTCTGAGTCCAAAGGTAGTTGGCATCTAGGCAGTTTGGAATTGTTGCTTTTCTTACTCTACATAAGTCCTCATGGTTCAATGAGCAGTGTCACCTTACCAGTGCCCTGCTTCTTGTCTGGGCCTGAACTTGAATTCCCAGAACAATGAGAAAAGCAGAATTAAAAAAAAAAATTCCAGATATCTTCGAAAAGTGGATGATACAAATACCTACTTGCCTAAAGGCTAGAGTGTGTCCTGAAATGGTTTTTAGTTGATCGCTTTGAGTGTTAAGTGCTGATCATGGTCTTTGAGACATCCCCAGACTTGAGCCTGAAGATTTAGTTCTCTGAAAGGAAACACCAGGACACCACCCATGAGGGCTGCTCATTTTCTCAACCCTCAGGGATTGCCCACTGGATCTCCTCCCAAGATAAATGGATCAATTCCATTTCACAGCTACTGAAATTTTAAGCTCAGCCATACTTTTGTGATGTTATCCTGAGATGAGGCTCCATTCAGGCAACTGAGACACCAGCTCCTGTGGTTGCTTGCAGACTTTCTAGGAAAAAAAAAAAGTTGAGATTATTGGGGTCCTTGTGTTTAAGATCTTGTAGGTCAAATGTCACTTGTATATTATCTTAATTTTATTCCCTGGTATGTTTCTTACAGAGGATGTGAAACCTTATCAGGTTAATGGAGTCAACCCTACCTACCCAGAATCCCGTTACACCTCGGATTACTTCATTAGTAAGTGCTGTTGTCCACTCTCCTTCCATCTCTTTATGATAGGGAACTTGGAAAGGCTCCCTGGCTTAATAATCCTATAAAAAGTAATATTTTATTAATTATGTTCTGCTTTTTGTTACTTATTTTATGACTTTTCACATAGTTCCAGCGTTAAGTTCTTATGTGTGCTTACCAGTCTACAAAGTTCCTGCAAGTGGGAAGGAATATACCCTGGGCACCTTTTGATCTTACTGATCTCGTGTGTGCTAGTGACTGGGAGACGGTTGGGTTAGAGGGTTGATTTTTGCCTACGTGCTTTTCTTACCTATTATTTAAGATGATAGGATTTGCTATGGAATCCTTCTGGATTCCTTGCATGGACCATGCAGCATCATACTCTATTATAAAAAGTAAAACTTTATTTTTAAAGCACATGATTGCTTAGCACACTATAGAGGTATCTATCCATAGAAAAAGAGGAGCATTGGCTTCGCTGATGGCCCTGACTTCTTCAAAGGTTGTGTTAAACAGGTGTGATGTACTTTTTTTTTTTTTTTTTTTTTTTTTTAATCTTCTGGCTTATTACAGTTTTATTCCAGTGGTGACACTTATCAAGAGTGCCAGAAATGTTGTAGACATTGTGCATACACACACAGTCTTATTTATTCTTCATCACAGTGCTCTGAGGAACACTTAACCAGCCTTATTTTATAGACAAGTAAATTAAGGCCAAAGGGGAAGGTATTGTATCAAGGGCTGCAAATAGTAAGTTGAACCCAAGTCTTCTCTTTTAAGGGAGTCAGCTCACGTCACATGGTGAGGCCTTGATAGGTAGTAAGGATTGCTTTTTTCAGGTACCAGTGTCTCCAATTGTAAACAACATTCTTTTTTCCTAGGCTATGGTATCGAGCATGCTCAGTGTGTTCCTCCCTCAGAGTTCTCAGAGCCCAGCTTCATCACAGAGTCCTATCAGACGCTGCATCCCATCAGCTCGGAAGAACTCCTGTCCCTCAAGTACGAGAACGAGTACCCTTCTGTCATTCTCCGGGACCCTCTCCAGACAGACACCTTACAGACAGACTACTTTGCCATTAAGCAAGAGGTGTTAACTCCAGACAACATGTGCATGGGGAGAGCCAGTCGTGGTAGGTCAAATTTACTTTCAGATTCCTTGGGTGTACAAGAATTACCTCAGTTCATTCATTGTTCAGGTCCCATTTTCTTTACTTATCACTCCTATACTCATCAGTCTTAGCCTTTCATTTTTTTTTTTTTTTATTTTTTTTTTTGAGTGTATAGACAAAAAGACCTTTCTGCCATGGGATTTTAGCTTTATCCAACATGATGACAAAGGTCTTGGGGTCCATGATGGAACTGAGTGTGGCGGAGTAACAGTCAAATGTGTTATTAGGATAAAATGGTTTGCCTACATATTACTTTTAGGTGGCTTTTGAAAGGTAGACTGCAGTTTCTTTAAGACAGTTTTGCTTGAAATCATACTCCTCTTGAAATTTGGCATGCGCTTTGGCGTTCCTTTCAGGGTTCACCTGGGTCAAACTGTAGACCCTGGCATCTTGGTACCTGGGATGACCCTTTCTGCTCATCCTGGGAACTTAGCCACTTGTGACTACTTTGGTTTGGGAAGATACAAGATGGTTAACCAATGGTTTATTTGGAACCGGTCATCAACACTGTGGTGAAAGTATGCATTTAGCTAGGAGGCCAGTGGAAAAGGTGGCCAGAGGCTTCCAAAAGAAGGTACTCTTGTTGACAAGGCTATTATAATAGTGATAAAACATTCACTGGCAGTGAAGTCAATGTTTCAAAATAGATCTCACTGACCTGATGCCCCAAAGGTGAAATGTACCTGAGGTTTAAGATGAGGCTATGAACATTCCACTATGAGGAGCAGCATGTTCTGATTGTCTTGTTGCTGAGAAAAGTGAAGTCTGTTAGATGGAGGGGCTTCTTCATCCAGGAAAAGCCCACTAGTTTCTGAAAAGCCTAGAAATGACTTTCCTAGTGGGAAAGTATTAAGACAGGAAGAGGAGGGTAATGATTCTTGCATACTGAATGACTATGCTACTTGCTCAGTGGCCTCCAAAAGGGCAAGAGCCAAAGGTAGAGTAACCCTGTTGCCATTGTGAGCCATCCCTGCTGTCATGCTTTTCAACTGTGGCTCATGCTTGCTCCCAGCAAGCCTTGGGAGAGTTATCTGGCCTTGTACAGGGAAAGCCCCTGCAAAATCAGAACCCAGATCGTCCTTCTTGTACTCCTAGGTTGTTTGTGTTTCAAACCAAAGGGAATGGGTGGGACTGGGTCTGTCTTCCCCTTTCTGCCTGTCTTTTATTTTTGGGTACGAGTCTATTTAAATACATACCCTCAAGTGTATGCATCCGTGCACTTCTTCTTAAGCAGGTTGAACCTTAGTCCCATCTTCTTCCTCCTGAGGCTGTCTCTCTGTATATTTAAGGAGACCGAGTTGTGGGTTTGGGGTTCGGCAATGTTGTAAATCTGTGTAGATCTGTAATCATATTGTTTTACAATTGTGGCTGTTTTTGCATTTGTGGGAATGCCCTTCTGTCCCTTTCCTCTTCTTGGTTCTTGGGTCCTCACTCCCCCTTTAAGCCCTAACTAATGATTATAAACCCAAACTGATCCTTACCGAAGGATGTGAGGTATTTCTTTGTGGCTCTAATGTCGTTCACCTTCTCCAAGCTCAGGCCGCAGACTTAAGGGGAAGACCAGCTTGTGCAAGCCTGATTGCTGCGTGGTAGATGTGCTGTAACTCCGCTGGCCAAAGGGCCATTGATTCTGACTGTTGTGATTGGTCTAGACTGAAGACATTACTGTTAGCTGACTATTAATAATCACAGTATTCAGATGCTGTGTTACAGTATACAAAGTACTTCTCTGTCCCACTTAATTGAGCTCTAAGGCCTGTCTTTGTGTAAGTCTTTTCTGTGGGTGGCTGTGGGGCTACCCTTCTACTGTTCAGAGTGCTGTTCGGTGGACTCAATTAGCTTTGGAAGGACCTTACAGAGACATTTCTTTAAAAAGATGGTCAGTGCTGGTCTTGGGATGCATGCCTCCCGGATTGAACAGAGAAGCAGAACCAAGTGTCTAAACCTTTTGGATTCAAGTCAGTGTTTTGGGGAAAATACCCGTTAATGAAGGCTTTCAACTCCAGGGTTGTGAAATAGAACTAAAACGAAAGCTGCACCCTGCTCTAAACCACAGTCTGAACGGAGAGGCATCTGGTGAGGCTGCAGAGGAGTAATGACGCCTACTTTAGCACTTACACTAAATGAAGCCCTTTCAGCTCCTGGCCCTCCACATACAAAAATGGCTGGAGAGATAAGAAAAATTGCAAGAGACCGAGGCACAGGGAATACTTACATATGGGTGACTCAGAGGGCAGGCCATCCTTTGTGGAAACATGGGTTTTCTTTCTTAGGCTTTTGGTCTATTTGTGGTAGAGTGAAATGGAATGCCAGTTAACATCCATAGCTAGTATGAGAACACACCTTTTATGAGATACTAGGGACATTTCTGCTCTGCTAAGCCTGTGGAATAGTCTGTGGCATTCCATGTGGGTGCTGGTTTCTTGAGACATTCAATGTAATGGAATGGGTCTAATGTGGTAGAGACTGGACCACTCGCTCTTCGGGCTCTGATTTGCTTTCTTAACATTGCCTTCTTTTGAACATAGGGTAGAGTGAGATACAACATTTCTGTCATCAGCAGTTCAGGAGGGAGCAGAGAGGCAGAATGTTCATAGCAGACATACTTTTTTTTTATCTGGGATTTGGGTTTTTTTTTTTTTTTTAATTTTTTAGAATAATCTCTTCCCCTTGTATTTGACTTTGATTTGGGCAGCTGTATATGTCTGAATATTATTTTCTTGACCGACCCACAGCTAGAAGCACACTGATGTGGTTGGATAAGACACCCTACTTCAGGGTTTAGCCAGCTTTGCACAGTTGAGAATTGATTTGAGGACATTTCTGCAGACGCTTTTCTCATGTCTTTTCATCTCTTGGCTCATGTTGGGTAGGAGTGACCACTCCATCTCCTGAGGTCTCCCTCGAGCTGCCCGAGAAGTAGCTGATCATTGGACACAAACACCAATCTTGGGATTTCTGTAGATCTTCAATGTTTTTATGTTTCCCCTTAAATTTTCCTTATTAGCCCCCTTTTCATGGCATTTTTGCCAATGGAGACGTCTTCAGGAATGCTCACACAACCACAGCAGCTGTGTATAACCTGGTTGGGAGATGAGTGAACTCACATGATCGTGTGCTCAGTTCTGAGTGCCTTGAGCAACTCACACAGTGAAGGGTTTCTGACCCTGCTCTAGGCCCTCACTCCTCAGCCATCCATTCTGCTTCTCCTGGAGCATGAATTCCAAATTCTAAACCCTACTGAAGAGAGTAACTCATATGGTTTACTGCCTACAAGAATGACTGAGCCTTGATGGGTTTTGTTTTATTGTCCCTGAAGGCACCCCATAACTTCTTGAGAGGTCAGGAAGGAATGGCTTAGTATTTGTGGAGAAAGTACCTAAAAGGTAATGCTTTAGTTCCAAGGTCAAGGGAGGCCAATCTGCTCTTAGTCTAATGGAATATTTTTCCTCATGATCAAAATATTTTTCCAAATTGGGCTTCTGAAATTACTTCATTAGCTGGAATTGAAAAAGAAATCAATCTGACAGTGTTCTGTTTTTCTTTTTTCATTAACTCATTAAATCTAATGTATTAACCAGAAATCTCATGACAAGTAGAACTCCAAGCGTCTATATTTCTGGTTTTAGAGTTCTTGAGGTTCTGTCCTCATGGCAGATCTGAGGAGTAGAACCTTACTTTTGGTCAGTATGCTAGGAACTGTAAGGCAGGTAGTGGCAGCAGCTCTGATGTTGTGGCCAGGCCAACATCCTTTCCCATAGTGTAGACTCAGGACTTCCGGGATTCCTGTATCCCTGGGCCCTCTCTCTCTTCATCCCTCTCCAGATCTAATTAGCAATTTATCCTCCATAAGAGGGATTTTACAGCTGTTTTTTCCCAACCCCTCTTCCCTGCCCTCTTCCTACCTCCTCCTTTACCTCCAGGTAAACTCGGGGGCCAGGACTCTTTTGAGAGCATAGAGAGCTACGATAGTTGTGACCGCCTCACTCAGTCCTGGAGCAGCCAATCATCCTTCAACAGCCTGCAGCGTGTCCCCTCCTATGACAGCTTCGACTCTGAGGACTATCCCGCTGCCCTGCCCAACCACAAGCCCAAGGGCACCTTCAAGGACTATGTGCGTGACCGTGCTGACCTCAACAAGGACAAGCCTGTCATTCCTGCTGCTGCCCTGGCTGGCTACACAGGTAGGCACCCAGCCCCTGTCTAGGTGGCTAATTGCATGTTTCCATGGGCCGGGTCAAGTGTAAGGCACAGAGACCCAAGGGCATCCCTTTTTCTTTTTGTGAAGAGTAGATGTTTCTGAAGGGTCTTTCATTTCAAGCCGTTCTGCTTGTGAAAAGCCACTGATTTTTGAAAGTATCATTCTATCTCAAGGGTTCATTTTTAAGAGTGGTAGGAAATTTAACTTCTGACCTTCTTTCATATCTGGGGAAGGGACCTGTGATGACTGGGAGTTTCTAGAAACTGCCTCATGGGTAGTATGGAGGGACTTTTGCTGGCCTGCTCTGGGGATACCTTTTTAAATACAAAACCAGAGCTGGCTTTCTCAAAGGCAGAGTTGAATGACCTTCATGCTGGAGAATTTTACAGTATGGTTATCATGGCAACCTGCTGTTTGAATTTAGGAATAGTGTTCTATGCCCTATCCAGATCCATTCTGTGTTTCCATAGCAAAACACTTAACAACAACAACAGCAATAACAACAACAACAAAAAAAAACCAACCACCACCGCCACTACTACAGTTTCCGAATTGATTTTCTTCCAGGTGTGAAAGCTATAATTAGATTAGTAGTGATATCAGAAGGAACCTAGAGAATGGATGAAGTTCACCGAGCTAGGGCTTTGAAAAGAGAAGCTGACAGTAGAGCCAAGCAGTTCACTGTTCCAGTGAGCAGCAGGTCATATGTACTTAACCCAGGAGCCTTGGAGTAGTTTGAGAACAATTGAAAAACACTGAATAATAAGTATGCTGGGCATCAGATCCTCTCTGTAAGATTGCAGCGTTTTCAAGGTTTATGAAGCACATTTGAGAAGAGCCTAGGTTAACTTCTGTTAGTCAGATGATGTTCAGTGCTGTCTTCTTAAGACGTCGTCAACTGGCAGGCGAGGGCTCTGTGTGGCTGAAGGTGGACAACAGAGATGGTGTTTCTGTTGACATAACTGATTTTTTTTTTCAAGTGGGCCAGAGTAGTCTTGGGATTTTTCTGAAAATTAACTGATCTTTAAGAGCAAAATTTATATACTTAGGCAAATGACTCCTCCTTTCAGGATCCAGAATACATTCTCTATATTGCGTTCCACAAAGACCCTAGGTAGGGTAGTCACTGTATCAGAGTACCCAGGAGCTACAGCTATGGTGTCTCCATTGGTCGTGGCGGCAAGGACCATATGTAGAATCACGAGAAAAAGACAAACTTGAAGACCTTCTTTTTGAAATATCTAAATGTCTTTTTTTTTTTTTTAAAGATATTGGTAGGGGCTGGACTTGGTATGTTTTAAGAGAATCTTTTCCTATTTCTGGAGAGGAGATTATTGGGAAATTTACTCATTTTCATTAAAGATATCTGAGATGAGAAAAAGTACAAGAAGTCTTTCAAAGTGTAGAAGGATAGAAGACTTTGGAATTGAGGCTGGATTCCTCTATCTGGATGCAGTGATAGAGCAGAGAGAGGAGAGAGCTGCTTAGAAGGGAGGAGAAAGGCCGGGTAAAAAGACCAGGGTAGTGTTCAGATGATTGATTGTTGTGTGAAAGTTGTTTGATAGGCTCTTTCCCTCCCTCCGCCTCCCCCTCCCCCTTCCTCTTTCCTTCCTTCCCTCCCTGTATCCTTCTTTCCCTCCCTCCCTCCCTCTCTCCCTCCTTCCCTCCCTCCCTTCCTCTCTCCCTTCTTCTCTCCCTTCTTCTCCCCATGGGATAAGGGATTAAAACAGTCAGTGAGGAGAGGAGAGGAGTTGGCAATGGGATCATCACTTCACTTTCTCAAAGACTAAGCTCTTCCAATTGAAAAAAAAAAAATGAAGGCATGTCCACGTGGAGATTCTGTTTCTTTACAATTATGGATTTAACGTTTTCAGACTCAAACACTGGTGAGAACAATAGACCAGAAAACAGAAGTTCTCTGAGCTCCCTCCCGACTCTAACACACTGTGTGATTTTAGGCAAATTTACCTTGTACCTTTTTCTACTTTAGTGAAGTAGAACCGTTCACCCTTATCCCGACATGGGGGACGTGTGAAAACACAGTTGAACCAAATCGATTAATTAACTGAGTGCTAGACACTGTGCTAGACATGCTGAGAAGAGACCCATAGTTGTAATAAATTGATTATTTCAGCAAATGAGTATCAACTGGGTGTAAGACACCACCCCTTCCCACCCAGAGGCTGCCTTATCCAGTGTATTCTAAATGTCCTTAGACTTGAACTAGAATTTGTTGTTGCTGCCGTCCAAATAAAGGTTGGGACTTGTTAGATGTGTGATAGCAGACCACAGTTTGGCTGTCCCTCCTCCCAGCCCCCCAATGAGCTCTGTCTCGGAATGCTTCCTGCCTCTATCACAGGTTATCTGAGCCTGTGACCTGGTGGCCTCTTCACAGAAACAGGGATGAACAAGGCATGGAATGCATCTGTCCTGTGTTGTCTCTTACCTGAGGTGACAGCAAGAGTGTCTGCAAATGGGGGTCTAGCTTCGTGCAGGCGTGTTAGGATAAGCTGACTTTCGAAAAGTCCTTTGAAAAGTGGAAATCACTACGGTTAACAGTAGTTGTTGGCAGTGCTTTTGACATGTAGATAATAAACAATGTACTCGTTTTCTTTCTCTGGTTCTGACCCCTTTCTGTCCTAAAATTCAGTTGCTGCAGCTTGTGTGTGACCTGCAGTGGGAGCACTCAGACTTCTGCACCATGGCTGCCTGGCCTGGACTACATACATGTGCTTACCATGGCTGCCTGGCCTGGACTAAATGCATGTGCTTAGATGTACCTAGCTGAGAAGAGGAAGCATCTTCTACATCCCCAGGCGAGGGGCTGAGGTTTCTGTCCTTACTGCCTCCACAGGAATACATTCTTCTCCTTCCTGTGATATCTTAGTTACCGCACTGTAAGTGTGGAAATCAGTTAGTTAGAAACGGAATTTTCACATTCTCTTGCACAGTTACAGTCTTCCTTCAAAGATAAGAGAATTGCATCAACCTTAGCAGGGCTCCCATGGTAACTTGTTAAATTAGGTCGAGATGTGGGGGCAGATAACATGGCTTGAAAGCCTGCCTGTTAGCTGAATGAAGAATACATCAACTGCAATGTTGGCTTCCGCTGAGATGTACCTCCTTACCTTACTGTTTACGGCTATCAGACTGAAATCACAAAGCTACATTTTCTCTTGTTCATAGATGCATTCTTAATCCCTTCTAATTACAACACAGAGAGCCCCCAGTCCACTGTTTTCTGTATTCCTTAGAGGCCTTAGGAAAAATGCTAAGCACTCAGTGTGTGCTTACATGCCGAGATGATCAAGTTGTTACGATTATGGGTCCTTTCCTCCTGTGTCCAGCACAATGTGTAACATTCATTTATTCAATTAATTCATTTGGGTGTAGGAATAGGATAATATACTGGATTATTAAATAGTAGTCTCCCTTTCTCCTTGTCCTTCTAGCCCCATTTTAGAGATGGTGAAACTGGGCACGAAGAACATGCTTTATCCATGTTCAGGTAGTTTCATTCTGCAAGAAGGTAGCTCCTTAATGAATTGTAAGTGCTGCGTGCCTTGCTTGAACGCACCATCTGTTCTTTATGTTAAGGAATGAGAAGACTCCTTGAGTGTCTCTGTGTCCTTCACAGAGAAATTAAGACCCAGGTGGCCTCTTGTCACTATTAACCCTTCATACATGTGACTGAGGGGAAGGGGGAAGGAGAAAGGGTTAAGAGCTGGTTTTAGGCTTCAGTACAGAGTTCTTGGCCTGTGAATCATCATTATTGAACTTTATTCCATCTTCCTAGTCACAGTTACTGATAAAGGCCCATTCATAATTCTACTGCAGGTGACCTACTGGTAATCCATGTCTGGGTATGTCATCACCCACTAAGCCGTAATTATGAAAGAAGAAAGTCTCTTTTTCACCCAGAGCCTGGAAAAAGACTCTATACCTAAAGTTATGCATTAATGATCATTTTAAAAAAATGTTTTATATTCTCCCCCTACACCCTGAGGTGTGTGTGTGTGTGTGTGTGTTTGACTAAAAGGAATCAATCAGACTTAGAGGAAAAGCAGCCTCAGATGTCCCACTGTGAGTTCTCTTAAATTGCCTTTGGTCAGAATGAATGCTATTCTGTCCATTTTGCAGATGAGAGGAGGGTCAGTCTAAAGTCACGCAAATCCCCGGATCAAACCCACAATCGATGAGGTTTTATAGTAGTTGAGTTTTGGGGTACAGTAACCTAAAGGTACTGAGAAGACACATTTGAGAAAATAAACAACTTAGCTGCAAAAGGAAGGTCTGCCAAGTCCCTCAGTTCAGGACATGGCCTGTGATTTTGACACAGCACCTATACTCACAGTCTTCTGAAGAAAACTGAGTTGTAGAGTAATCTGCACATACTAGGGCACAAAATGGTGACAGTGTTGGGAAGCTCTCGATGGGCCCAAGCTAGCAATAAGGAAAAGGGAGACAGGTTGCTAAGTTTGTAATGTAGCTTGCATGTGTGTAGATTCCCAGCATTCCAAACATAGGTTAGGAAAGGTGGAGCTTTCTACCATGTTACTCCGAACTAGGCTCTTGGTGTAATCTCTCCATGCAAACACTGCTGGTGCAAGACAATGAGATAGCATTGAGATAGGCCAACTTGTCAGAATGGGGAGGGACCCTGGTTGCAAACACTGAGCATCGGCCACATTTCCAGAAGCCAGAGATGCTAGGTAATGAGTTACCGACCTCCTTCTGTCTGGCAAGGCTGGAGCTAACTCATAGGCTTATCAAAGGTAGTACAGTGTGAGTGTGGAGTGTCCCTGGGCAGTGTCTCCATAGGGAAGAAGGAAGCTAGGAACAAGAAGGTCGGAGACCGTTTTCCTTCTTGAGCTTAGGTCGTTGTGATGGACGAATTGCAGGAAAGTGAATGGAATCTTCCTGCCCAACAGCAACCCTGAGGCCCAAGGGACTGATTGTCAGTCACTGTGCAGCCTGATGGCAGGTCCCAGGGGCTCATGAAGTTTCAGTGTCTTAGTAGAGTCCTGGTTTGGTTAGAGTCCTGGGTTGGTTAGCATGCTGTTCATGTTAGCATGTAGGTCAGTGGAGAATCACTTTGGAGTATCAGGGAGGAAAATTCCCAGAAATGGACATGGGTTGGGAGGAGAGTGGGTCTCTGCAGCCTGCAGAGCCATTTCACAGCTCCTGCCTCTCAACTGGTTAGTGTGGCAACAATAGTTAATCATTCTCCACCAGCAGAGGAATTCCTATGGTTGGAGGCTTTGGCCGTACGGTTGTTAGCTGTTTGTTTCTGAATGTCTTAACGTTTTATGGGAAGTGGGCTTCCCTATTTCTGCTCATACTTTTGAAGGCCAGGGTTGGCGGAGTGTCCTCAGAACCTTGAGCTCAAACTGCATACATACACTGCCTATGGAGTCACTTTCCAGTCTGTCTGAACCCTTGGGGGTATTTTCACCTCTCTGAGACCTCTCTGTATTTTGGATTACAGGTTGGCTCTCTGTTCCTGGAACAACTCCCCTGTCTTAGGGAGTCCTGATTAGTCCTGATTTAGGGAGGTCTCAGAGTCTCACAATTGGGGCGGGGGGTCACTGTTCCTTTAACAAACTCTCATTATGCATGATGGAATTGGGTGGTGTCTGTTTGAGAATTCCACTCTGACTCCAGTGTGTAACTCCACCTTTTTGTTTTTGAAGAGGGACGTTTCCATTGAGCAAAGTGTAGCCAGCGTGCTGTGAGCCATCAACATAAGCCCTTTAAGCAATGGACTTGGAAAGTCCCTATTGCCTCTGAGGCATCCCAGATTCTCCAGCTCTGCCCTATGAGGTCTCCTTTGCACTGAGCGCTCTTCTGTCCCTGCTGTGGAGAAACTGCCGCTCAGCACAGAGGCTCAATTCCAGAAAAGTACCCCTCTTCCCATGCACAGGCCCAAAGTTAAGATTTACTTGATGCCATGTCTTCAGTGACATCTGCCATTCAAACATGCCTGCACAGTGAAGTCCAGTTTAGACACTTTTGGGGGTGGCCACTCTGAGGTGCTCCACCATGAGACTATAGCCTGTAGGGACCATGAGCACAGACTTGGGCTCTGCCACTGCCGAGCTGTGTTATGTTGGGAAATTTCACAACCCTGTGACCTGTTTTCCTTGTCTGAAAATTGAGGCAATAAATGGATCCCATCTCATAAGTGTGTGTGAATTAGTGAATTCATAGAGCCATGCAGTAGTGCAGGGCACCTAGAACGTCTGCTCAGAGAGCACCCTTATTCCCACCACATATCAACTTTAACCCTTTCATCTCTGGAGGGTTAAATAAATAAATAAGGGTTAAATAAATATAATTCTAGTTCTTCCAGGTCAGGAGGCATATTTCACTTATAGAATTCCAGTAGGTGCTGACCGTATGGGGGCAAAGCAAGATCTTTAATGTTAGTTAGGCCCCATCTGACATGCAACCCAGTGTACTGAATGTTTGTTTACCAGTACCCACTGTGTCCTGGACTCTTTCAGATAGTAATATTTGGTAACTTTTCACCAAAACCATACATGGAAGCTTCTGTTTTTCTCATTTTTACAAGAGTGGGATTGATTTTGAGGGGGAGGGGAATGTCTAGACCGCAGAGCATATAAGATGCTTCCCAAGGTTTTACACGTTGTCTAGCTGACAGTTAGGAAAATATCCAAAATAGTGAGAAGCAGATGAAAAGAAACGGCTTGCTATGCAAACAATGTGTGGGGGAGCATCTCCAAAGACAAAGAAGTTACAGGGAAGGACTCAGGGAAGCCTCCAGAACATGCTGTGGGCCCGGACCCAAGGAGGTTTGGGTAGGAAGTGTCTCTGCTCCATCTGCATCTCAGTCTCTGAAATAGTTCAGCCAAGCTGGTAAGGAAGCTTTGGGTCACAGTTGCCTAGTGGAAATACCTCTCTGTGTCACAGGACTGGGTGTACATGTCCCTTGTTATGTTTTGTCCCTGGCTATAACAGTCCCCAGCTGTACTGGCCTTGACAGGGACATGGCAGAGGAGTTCTTTTATGTCCTCTGCAGCTGGACACCTAAGCAACAGTCAGTGTGACAGCCACATTGAACCCAACCCCCAAAAGTGGCATCTCAATAAGCTAGCATAGCTTGCCTGTCTGGCCATTGTGAGGCACTACTCAGGATCCTGTGTCTCCATGGTCATAGTGGCCCACGAGAGGCCTTCAGGGTTCTGTGCATAGTGTTGGCTGTGATGAACCCCGTGGTGTGACTCACATCTCCCTGATAGATAAAGAGAGTGAAAGTTGTCCTAGGATGACTGAATTCGAAAGTTTAGACTCTGAGAGGAGGGTTATACCCAAGGTATTTAAGAGGTGGCAGGACAGAGCTATGTGGAGGAGTTTGACATTCAGACAGGGGGGAGCAGTTTCTTGTGAAGGCCTCTCTAGGCTCCTTCTCTGGCTCCACTTCTTCAGAGGCGTAGGCAGGACACTTTCAACTTTTTGTATTATGGTGAACCAAGAAGGTTTTTTCCTATAGCCCCATGCTGCTGCTAATATTCTGTCTCATGTGTCACCTCAGTTATAATCCCCTACCTGAAAGATGCTTATAAATTAGTTGCTGGCTTTGTGCTTGTCAGAGCTAGCACACATAGACTGATGCTCACTTAACGCTATGTCTCCCCGAGAGTTACAGTAGACCTGACTGGCAATGTTCTTTATCCCTAAAATGCAGAGGAACCACTGTCCTCCAAAGTTAAGTTAGTCCCAGAGATGGACTCCCAGAGTTACTTGGGCTCATACTCTTACTAATCAGTCAGCTCATCCTGCTGTCTGCTTACCTGGGTAACAGAGCAAGGCACTTCCTTTAAGATGTTTACATAGATTAGGAAAGAAATAGTCCATTGGTTTATAACACAGTTCTTACTCCCTACCCCTGACCCCAGCTGATCTCTCTCTGGTGGCTTCTTAAAAAGTCTGTTCCCTAGAAAACATCAGGAGGAAAAGGCTGTAAAGAAAGCCACTTCCTGACTTGAGGCCCACCGATGGGGCTGTCAAGCTCATGTGCGAGCTAGGCTGAACTGCACACGGTATGACAACATCTATGGTGGGCTTAGAAGGAAGAGGCTGCATCTGAACTTTAGATTATAAACGGAGGCAGCCCCTTTAAGAGAATGGAGTGGTCTTCTTTTGCCTGCTACCACCCACCCCACTTGTGGACACTTGAATGCACACAGGTGTGCAAAGCCTCAGCAGAAACAAAGGTCTTTCCTCATACATTAAAAATGTGTAACTGCCTTCTCCAACCCCAGTCAGACTCGCCCAGTGAGTCTCAGTGAACACTGTGCCAGGTGGGGCAGCCGAGCTGGCCACTTGCTGCCCACTTGACCTAATGGCCAGCTTGCCTGGGTCTTGGTAGCTAGGCAGGGCACCCCACTTCTCAGTTAGTACTGGTAGACCATGTAGAACCATGTTTGTTCAAACACTGGGGAAGGTGGTGGGGCCTTGGCCAGAGCATGAGTGATTAGGGAAAATGCACCAAGTGGGAAAGAGGATCTAAGTCTAGCCATGACCCAGGTTTCCCCAAGCCAGGTTCCTAACTCTACTACCTCTTATGGTGTGTACCAACTCTTAATTAGAGGACGGGTTTCATTCTCATTCTGAACTTAAAAAAAAGTATTCAGTGGTTATTCTCTTAAGGTATTTTAGAAATTACATTGATGGATTTGGTTTTATTTTTTTATTTTTTTATTTTTTGGTTTTCAAGACAAGGTTTCTCTGTGTAGCCCTGGGTGTCCTGGAACTCACTCTGTAGACCAGGCTGGCCTCGAACTCAGAAATCTGCCTGCCTCCCAAGTGCTGGGATTAAAGGCATGTACTACCACTGCTCGGCAATTCTTTTTTTTTTTTTTTCTCTCCCAAGTTTATACTTTCTGAAAGCTGCCACATGAAAGGTTGATTTCATTCTTTTGAGGCATTATTAAATTTTATCTAGGGAATTTACAGTTATTTCTTTGAAAATTCTGTTTTGACACATGCCTCTTCCACTAGCTTACGCTTTTCTGCACGATTCTGGTGTTTTTCCCAGTCTGCTCAGCTCTGACGGTCATTCCTCAGTGTTCTTTCCTTATGCCTGCCATGTTTCTCTAAGAGAGCCTTGATGGACATATCTGTAAATTAAAGACAAGCAGAATTATTATTCCATTTTAGAAATAGGAAAACAAACCCCAGGGAGTTTGAGTTGTCTTGTATTTCATTTGAACCAGGAAGAATTAAAATCAAAGTTCTGTAGGGGTCACTGTTTGTGCAAGCTTTATGTGTATATATGTGCGTGAGTGTGTGTGTGTGTGTGTGTGTGTGTGTTTGGTTTTCTGGGTTTCTATATTACTTTTCATCACTGTGTTTAGCAAGCATAGCTTTAATGGTCTCATTAGTAGAGATTATATTACATTCACTACTCTTGATTTGTAGGCTTTGACACAGGACCATATTTATAGAGTATAGGATAGCAGAGACTTGCTAAACCAAGGCATTGTGAGAAGGCAGTAGAACACACACTATTTGGGCCATGTTAGAGACCAGATGGGACCTTACAGTGACACAAGAAAGCCATAACTCAGAAGAAACAGGAGGTGGCAACTCTAAGGCATAGAACTGAGGTGAATATCAGACAGTCTTTGCTCTTTCTTTTCAAAGTTCTTTCCAGACCTTAAGTGCCGAACTGCAAAGCAGTATCACCCTCAAACAGGCCCTGGTGCAGCTTTGGGCTGCGTCTGATACACAGCAAGAAACTGTTGGGTGATTTCTATTTAATTGGCTCCTCAACGCCATGACTTCATGGAAACAGTAAGAGTTCAGAATTGTTTGTAAATGACTTAGAAGGGCGAACTAAGACTCTGGAATCACCTGCCCCATCTCAGAGACAGGTGCTCCCCGGGGGATAAAAAGGGAGGCTATGCTGAGCAGACGGGTCATTTCCGGACTCCAGTGTTCTGTTTTTGCTGTCACCGTTGGCTGTGGGCAGAGACACCTGGCTGGAAGGGAGGGGCCAGCCAGGCTTATTCGCTGTTTTAGGGCCACCTGCCAGATGTGTCTCAGGGCAGAGTCAGCCCCTTTGCAAGGGTGATCAACCATGAGAGTTTCATAGGTTAAAATAAATATGCTATCCTATCCACACTGAGGTATTCAATTTGAATTTCAGAGTAGAACTAAAGACTTCAGCTTCTTAGAGCAGCTTGAACTCCCTAAGGACAAGAGGTGTGGCTGCTATATTTTGGGAGCATGTTGGTACAGCATAGCCTGGGTGTCCTCCATATTTTGGTCCATATTTAATAGAGAGAAGCCTTTAGGCACCTTTGAAACCTGTGTGCTTCCTCTCCCTCACCCCAACTCCCAACCCCCAAGGGTGATGGTTTTGGCAAAAGCATCCATTAAATGTTGAGGTATCATGCCTGGTACCACAAACTTAAGAGTACAAACCTAGAGGCATTTGATAAAACACATAGCGTTAGGGTTGTTAGCAGGGAGGTGTTCGCTGGTCAGGTGCTGTCTAGGCTTCAGGAATGAGAGCAGAGACTTCCTTCCCTGGGAGCATATACTCCATTGATGAGAGTGATGGGCCTCGAGCAAACCTTCAAGTCTTGGTGTTGGGAACTACAGTAACAGTAGCTGGGGAGATGGGCAGATGGCTCAGTTTGATCCTCAGATCTCTAGCACCAACCTAAAAAGCATGGCACGTGGGTGTGCTCTTCAAATCTCAGTGCTGGGAAGGAAAGGCCAGGAAGACTCCTGGAGCTCCAGACCAGTGCAGAGGTGGGTGGTTTCTCTCAGACCCCTCAGATTGTCTTCTTTCTTTCCTCTACATATGTGCACATACATGTGCACCCCCACACCTGTACAATATAAGGATAGTTTTAAAAGGAACCATAGTGAAAATATGAGCAGCCTGCCAGGACAACAGCTGTAACAGCTGTCTGGTGGTGACCCCATCGATATAAACTCACATGTCCTGTGTTAGCCTCTTACCAGGGCACAGGTGATAGATGTGAATTACATTTGAAGTGAAAATGTAGATGGGGTAGAAGAACCTCATGTCTAATCTTTCCTCCTCTGCTGCCAGCTTTGATACCATTGGCTTGGGCAGGTAGTCTGCAAGCCTAGAACACAAAATGAATGATGGCGACACTGTCAAGTGTGAAGGGTTGCCATCGTTGGTCTTGCTCATACAAGCCTCTAATCTCAATTACTCAGGGGAATGAGGCAGGAGGATTACAAGTTCAAGGCCAGCCTGGGCAACTGTAATGAGAGCCTGTCTCAGAATGCATGTCTGCTTATATGAATAGGTAATTACATTGTTAAGGGCATGGCTCAGTCTTAGAAAACTTGCCTACCATGTGCAAGCTCCTGGGCTTAGTCTCCAATTCTGTAAAAATTCTGTAAACACCAGCAACCAGAAACAAGCGGAACGCCACAACCAAACAAACCAGATATCCGTGCATGTGCGTATACACTCTTTAATAAGGTTTACTCCAAACTTATTTCAAGGTTTAGCCTCAGGGTCAGTGACCAAAACACAGGAGATGTCAATATTCAGTCCTCATCAACACAGGCGTCAGGCCTTGCAATTTCTAGATGAAGGCAAGGAATATAAAATATGACCCAGATTAGCAGAGATTTATGTGAAGGTGCCTCTGATTTGTGGCTTCTCTAGAGGGTCCCCTGGAAGGCAGTGGGCTTGGTGTTCTTTGTCTACTGGCCCAGGCTGTTCCATGTACTTCTTCCAAGTACTTTGCAAACCAACACTTCCAGTGTTGTATAAGAATTCTCTCATCTCGAGGCTGAGAAGGAAAAGCCTTCAGGAAATTCCCTAGCTTGGGTGGCTGGAGAAGAGCAGAGCAAGGATTACGAAGTCGACTCAGGAGATGGGAGCAAGATGGGAGCTGGGCCTGTGGGTATGTGTGTGTGTCCTGTGCTCCTTCATGCCCCGCCTTGGAAGACCTCCTTCTAACAGGGACCCCTCTGTTGTTGTGGCTCCGAACTCCACTGGAGCAACATAGTTTCCCAATGATGCGACTGGATTCCTGATGAGTGACACCGCAGGGCAGCATGGTGAAGGGCGCCGTTGACTGCCTTGGGGCCCCAGACAGGCCTACCATTGTGAGTCACATTTAACATGTGAGCTCCCCTTTCCCATGACTGGTGCTATTCTTAGTACCAGTTTCTGCTCTGGGCGACAGAGGTTCGCTGGAACCACAATCCATTTGGGTAGGTGGATGGGGCCTGGATCAAGGAAGGAGAAATGAAGAGGCTTTGAGATTTCTGAGCGTGTTGGAGCAAGGGCGAAGGAAGGAGTGTGGAGCCCTCAGGGTGTGAACAGGTCTATGCTAAGCAGTTGAGAAATGGCCTCTGGAGACCCAGTAACTGGGACTACAAGTCTCATTCATGAGTCTGGGGCGTGGACTTGGATGTGGCTGGTAGATATGCAAAGCTAGTAAGCACTGTAACCCCAGTGCTGCTTTCATGCTTGGGTCTCCACGGGGACTTGCTTTTCTGTCCAGAAGTGAAGTGAGGCTGATGTGTTGTTGTAGGAACAGAGTCCTTGTGACACCATCCAGGAAGGAGATAACCTGGAAGCCGCAGTTCCATACCTTTCCTCCTTCTGTTGCTCTTTCCAACAGAAGGGTGATGTGTAGAAGTCAATGAAAAGACTCCAGTTGGGAAGTTTTAGGGCCAGCCATGGGATTGTCTCATTGGGTACAACAGTGTGTAGGTTCTTATCTCCTCTTTGTCGTGGATAGGGGAGGAGTCTCCCTGTGTAGACCAGGGTGGCCTTGGAAATCTCACTTCTCATTCGGCCTCTCGAATGCTGGGCCCTCACATAGATGGATGCTAGCATCTAAATTCTCGTGGGCTGGCAGGAGCACACGGGTTAGCTAACCTGTGTTTTCTGCAAGAGTCCCGGGGAGGAGACGAGCAGATGTTACCATTCAGCAAACTAGAGACCCATCTTACCCTTCAGGCTCTTCTACCTGCCTTAGGTACCTGCTTTCCCCTTTTCTTCTTCTCTCTGGTGTCTCTAGAATAAAAGATGGCAAGGTTGATCTTAGGAGGTGGCTTACCAGTACCCTTATTAATATTTTTTTTGTTCCCTCTGAACACAGGAAAAGTAACATTAAGGAAAAAAATAAAGCTTTTCAGGTTAGGAGTCCCCTGTCCCTAGCCATATTCAGACATCCGTATGCTCATGCACATAGGCTGTGGTGAGTTCTTTGACACTGAAGTTTAGGTGGCACTGCAGGAAATTTGCTTCTGTCCCCCAAGCTAGTGCTGATAATATGATTTTTGAAGTCCTCTTTTTTTCCTGTCCCAGCCTGTGCTGTACTCCTGGGTCTTCTTCTCTAGGACCTGCAAATATGTTCTCTACCTGGCCTGCCAATGAAGTAGGTCTTCTGAGGCTGGCAGTATCACTTATTGGGATTGGTACCCAACACAGTAGGTCCTGTATCTCTCAAGAGTCTGTGACTACTGTGAGAAGCAAGGGAGATGGCTCCTGAAAGCCAGATCCATTTAGCACGTGACTCACTGCAACCAGGCAGGCAACATCCTTAGGTGCATGGCTTTTGGTTTGGGCAGTGTATTGAAAAATCTGCAGTCTTGACCCAGTTATTCTACTTCTCATCTGAATGGCTTTACACAAGTTAGATAGCAATGTTGTACATTGTGTTTTTGTTGTTGTTTTTCTGCTGAAGAGTGGCAGAAAACGGTAGACAGATAACAGCATCTATCCCATTAGGTCACTGAGAATTCACAAGCAGAGAGGAAAGCATTGATGTGTCTAGTGTAGCTAAGGCTACAGTGAATAGTGGCTCCCTTTAGTTTTCTCATATTTGAGGTCTGTAATGTTAATACAGAGTGAGCATAGAACTCTGATGTCATCTTTTCTCTCTCTGTCTGTCTGTCTGTCTGTCTGGGAAGTGTGAGATTACTGAGCACCATCAGGAAACTTAAAATTGACATCAGAGCTATTATAGTCCATTTCTCTTATATTTCTGGTTGTGAGCCGAGCCTTTAACAGCTGAGCCATCTCTCCAGCCCTATAGTCCATTTCTCAAGAGCGGTTGGTTCACTTTCTTAGCTCCTAGGTCACCAAGAATGGCTTCTCAGTGGGTTTCTCAGTTGCCATCTTTAGCTTCCTGAGCTCAGACAGGTAACAGCAGCTGTTAACCGGACTCCCAAGAAATCGGAACATGTGTTTGAGTTGTGTACTAAGTGGACTTTTGCAGATGAGTATATATGGATTGAGTAAAGGTCCTCTGGGTTGTTTCTTTAAATAATTCATTTGCATAGAAGGTATTTGCTGAGTGTTTTTATTTTCACAATGTATCTTGCAAGATGGCGTCACAGAACTGAAGGTATGTTCTCTGCGTGGCAAGGAAGTGCTGGCTCCTTTACTCCACAAAGCTTTTGTGTGCTAAGGACGGACTAAACTCCTTTGGCACCAGCGAGACATAGGCAGGTAGATCTCTGAGTTTTAGGTCAACCTGGTCTACAAGTTCTGGGCCAGTCAGGGCTACGTAGTGAATTCTTCTCTCAGAACAAGTAAACAAACAATAATAGTAGTTCCTTAGAACACCTGTGAAGATAGACTCTGTGTTTTCTTTCCAGAAAACTCTAGAGTTAAAAGAGCACAGCAGTTAAAGGAGACTGATCTGGGAATTAATAAAAAAAATAGACAAATGTTGTGTGATTTTCTTTTTTTGAGGTGGGGGGGAGGAAAATCTTTACTTTCTCTGAGCTCAAAGCACTGACTCCAGTGTTTGTGCCGAAGCTTGCCTGAGTTTTCTCCTGTCTAGACAGGCTGGGAGGGGCCGAGGCCTGCTGCTTAGTGGGACTAGCTGCTGTGAGCCTTCAGTGTGTTTTGTTAATGAGCCACTGTGCCTTGTGCTTCCAGGAAGTGGGCCGATCCAGCTGTGGCAGTTTCTTCTGGAATTACTCACTGATAAGTCTTGTCAGTCTTTTATCAGCTGGACAGGAGATGGCTGGGAATTCAAGCTTTCTGACCCAGATGAGGTAAGAAATGAGTGACTTGGGAGTCCTGGGCTGAGAAAGGGTGAGAGAAAAATCCTGGGATTGTGATCCTATGGGCCTGTATTGTTAGCAGCTCTGCTGCTTGTTGCTTGTGTGACCTATGATGCAGCCTTCCTGGGCTTCTGTTTCATCACTGGCAGAATGCAATATGTGTACACTTCCACACTTCCACTGGGACAAACTGATGTGTATATAAATTCACGGGACTCAGTCTAGTCCCTGGCTCTGTGCATCTGAGAGGCCTTGAAAGATGCATTTACTCTGACAGTTTTCCATCCTTTTATCCCAGAGTGTTTAATAAATGGTTGGTGTATGAGGGAGAAGATCACTCTTCTGGCAGATATGAGAACATGTTTCCACCCTGGTCCAGAAAGGATGCTTCCTACTGGTGGATGCAGAGGTGTCAGTGATCTCCTCCATCCTCACCTTCCTGTCCAGTTCTGTGCTTTCAAATTAAGGATGCCTGTTTATAATGTGGGCCACAGGGATGTCTCCCACATGGCCCTTCTTTTTCCTTCAAAACCAAGGGTTTTAACAGTACCCCAGAGGAGTTCAGAGTCACTGTGTTTTCATCAATGTATAGTTATTATAAACAATTAAAAATATTCTTTAAAAAGAAAATGGAAATCAGGGGGAATAAAAGTCAGTCAGAAATATGTACACACACACACACACACACACATTTCTGAGCATTGTGTTTGACCATCATGATAGATATGAAGAGATGTATTGGCATGTATTGTAGTATTATCCTCCAGGCGTTTATCCACTTGTATTTAATTTTATTTTTATTACAGGTGGCCAGGAGATGGGGAAAGAGGAAAAACAAACCTAAGATGAATTATGAGAAACTGAGCCGTGGCCTTCGTTACTATTATGACAAAAATATCATCCACAAGACGGCGGGTAAGCGCTACGTGTACCGCTTTGTCTGTGACCTGCAGAGCCTGCTGGGATACACTCCTGAGGAGCTGCATGCTATGCTGGATGTAAAGCCAGATGCTGACGAGTAACGGACACGGACACGGAAGGGGCTGGGGAAACCCTACTGAGACCTTTCAAAGAACAACTGTGTTGGTTGGACTCTTCGTTTTTAATTGTTATTCTATGTTTATTTTCCAGAACTCATTTTTCACATTCAGGGGTGGGAGCTAAGGGAGCTGCAGCTATAATCCCATTGGCCATTGGCAAGGCCTGGAAGAGGAAGTCAGGACCTGTGGGGTGGGTGGGGCAAAAAGTTCCTGAGCGGATTTTCAGGAGGGAGAAAAAGGTCTTCTCAGAGGCCTTGATGGACCTGGCTTGCAGAGGAAAAAACTTATGTGTCCAATCATTTCGTTTTTAATCAAAAGAAAAAATTCATCTTGAGTTGTGGATCTACTAGCGGGAGGAATTGTCACATTAAGAGTAGAGACTGATGCAAGTCAGTCAGTTTGAAGGGTGGGATGAAAACAGATTCTTCAGGGGATTATTAAACTCAAGAATTATTAACCTTTCTACTTTTTGAAACAAAGATGGACTTTAATGGAAGGGGTTCAGAACTGTTTTTATGTTGAAGTTTATTTTATTAAATTTTGTGCCAGTATTTTTTTTTCTTAAAAAAACAAAAAACAAAAAACAATCGTCTTAAGCTCTAAGGTGGTCTCAGTATTGCAGTATTGTGAGTTTGTTGTTATTTGCTGGCTGAGGATTCTGTCACAGTGAAAGGCAACTGTTTATATAGACCCCACTGGAAAATCCAAGCTCTATACTGAGATCAGAGACCCCAAACTCTTACAGCTAAAGGAAACGAATGCTGATTTGGGGACAGGGGAATAGTGCACGTGAATGAATTCCACCTGCGGTTTGTAAAAAAAAAAAAAAACAAAAAAAATTTCCTGTCCTTTTACTTACTGTCAGGCTTGGACTTAGTGTTAGGTAAGGGGCATTGAGTCTTTGCACTGAATGTATTTTGCAGCTCTGCTTGGGGATTGTTGTCAACATAGGAGCACTGTTAAAGTCTTGGGAAGGAAATCCAAGGAGAAGGATTAACCTGGTTTTTGGTTAAATTGCTACCTGAAACATAGACGACTCAGAATAAAAGCTGTTTGCATGGGCATTACCCCTTGGGTCTTAAGGCCTAAATGCATGCCATTCCAAACTAACATTCTACAATTTCTCCTCTATGTCTTAATTTCCCCCCGGCATCCCTCATTGCTGCCCCTCCCCCACCTCACTAATCCGTTAGAGCGGAATGTAATGCTTTCTGATAGGTGAATGAAAGTGTAATTTTAGCCATCAAAACAGAAATCAAAGCGTACAGACTTGTTAGGGTTCAGAGGCCACAGACATGAAGAGGGTATTTCAGTAGTATGTGGCTTGGCCTCCTTTGGGAAGAGGGTTTCCTTTGAAGAATTGGCGTTGGTCAGGTAGGATTTCAGGTGAGGCTGCTCGCAGAGGAAGTGGTAGAACGCATTGGGACTTAAGCTTGACCTGTTGCTGCCTCAGCAGAGGGCAAGCGAAGGTCAGCTGCAGGTGAGAGGAAGACTTGATGGAGAAAACACAAGGGAAGGAACTAGGTAAGGAAAACAAGGTGGCCCATGATGCTTAGGTATAGTTTTACTTTCCTCAAAGTTTAAATTCAAAGATTTAATTGAGGCAGCCAGCTGGGAGAGGAGACCTGAAAATAAGGCATTGTGGGTAAAAACAAAATAAGGAAACATGCCTGGTATCATTAGAATCCCTTCCACTGTATCCATGCCTAGTTAAGACAGTGACAGTGGACTTGCATGGGAGAAAAGAGGCAACTGGTCGAGGTGGGCCCACTCCAGGCTCATCCTACCTGGTATCATCTTCATGAGAGTTGATGGCTGACTCCCAGATTCTCTTGAAGACTCTGAATTATTAAGAACATAACTCTTGTTCATGGGTGTTCTGTACTGATTGATTGGAGCATTCCCACAAGGAAGCAAAGGCAAGACATTCCAGCTATATATACTTTGATCTTACAAATGCAGGTGCCTTAACGAAGCTCTCAAAATACTTAGGAGCTGCTCAGGGAGTGTTAGGTGGGATCATTGGAGTATGTTGTTTTCTCTTATATTATGTGATCTTTGTTGGGCACTGGCAGTGTGTGTGTGTGTGTGTGTGTGTGTGTGTGTGTGTGTGTGTGTGACTGTGTGTGTACCCTGTGTACATTTGTATAAAACTGCAGCTGAAACAGTCCTGATTTTCTACTTAAGTCTGTCCACATTTCCATAATGGTGAAAGAGTATGGCCGGGGCTGATATCATTCTTTGCTCTTTGCGACAGGGATTAAAAGAATCACTTTCCCAAGTCATAGTCCTCCCCCATATTCAGTTCATACTGAACATGCCCCTTCTGAGATCCTACCACCTGCAGTCTTCTAGCAGATAAGACGTAAGAAAGTGCCTCCCACACTCCTCAGCTTGCTAACTTGCCGAGATGCCCTTTCTCATTAGGTCCACCACTTTCAAGATTTGTAGATAGTATATTAGTCAGACAGCTTTGTTGTCCATCTGGCCAGATGCTTTTCCCCATTTTGTCCAAAGGCCAGAGACCATCCCAGGAAGAGTGGCGGGTGGTTTATACACTGGAAATGTAGCGGCTTTGCTGCATTGATGCTCTTTGAAAACACGTTCACTTCAGAGGAAGGATGAGCAAGTCTGATCTAGCTGGGTGACTCCATTATTTTCCCAGAGAAATGCTTTAACCTGTGTGGTTGGCTTTGGGCTCAGAGTCGGCGGGGGTAAGGATGCTCCCTGTGTAGAGCTCTGATGTTGTGGCCATGGAGACGGGTAGAAGCATTCTAGATCAGAGATGCTCTTCCTCACTTTGGAGACCAACACTCTGGGTTTTAAAGCATTAACCTTCATGGTGAAATCACACCTTCTCTCTTCTAGCCATGCTGTGCATGCTGCTTTCTCTGTTGGGGTCTATATAAATTTGTTGAACTCTTACGTACATTCCAAAGACGTTTCAAGGAACCACAAGTATATGTATACAAATACATATATGAAGTATATATGTTAAAATGAAATTATCTCTATCAGGAATACTGCCTCAGTTATTGAATTTTTTTTAAGGATATGTTTGTTTTTTTTTTTTAAGCTGAGAATTATTGGGGTGAAAAAGATGTTATATTATGTTTGACTATTTTCCAACTTGTATTTTCATATAATTTATATTTTTTAAATGCTGAAAATTTAAAAGCAAGATTTAAAAAGGAAAAGCAGGTGCTTTTTAAAAATCAGAACTGAGGTAGCTTAGAGATGTAGCGATGTAAGTGTCTTAAATGTTTTGTTTTTTTTTTAAAAACAAATGCAAAAAAAAATTCTTATGGGGGAGTTTTTTGTTTCTTTTAGTAGCTGATGCTGGCACATCATTTTGCTGGAAAGTTTTTTATATACTGTAGCCTGATTTCATATTGTATTTTAAACTGTGTGAAATTAAAGAAACAAAGAAATTCATTCATAAGAAGTGGCTCTGGCTTGATTCTTTCCTGTCTACATCATGGGAGAATTAGGACAAATTAATCAACTGGAGAAAAGCACAAAAGAAATACAGTTTAGTTCTTTAGATCCTGCAGCTTGGGATCATTTTAGACAAAGATTGCCTAATAAAGGGTTAAGGATATAGGGACACAGGATTAGTGTCCCATTGATGACCTGTATTGTTTGTCTCCACCTTTGCTGATGCCTTCTGCCATATCCAACCTCACTGTTTATGCCTGAAGGACCAAGAACCATGTGATGACTCAACGGGTAGCCATTGATTGGAGTCCAGCTAGATACAGTTCCTGATAGTATATAGACAGACTATGATGTTTGGTTTCTTCTGAAGAAAGCTGTGCTCTTTGGCAATTGGAACTCATCATATCTACCTCTTTGGCCCCAACTGTTCCACTGGGGCTAGAAATGGAAAAGGATAATATCTGTTAGAACCCTTCCAACCTATGTCATGAATAGAATTCATACTTCCAAGTCTTGTGGGAGAGGAATGCTTAGGGCTGCATTCTGCATGCGGCTCTTTCTTGTTGAAACTGTAGAAGGTGGATGTTTTTAATTAACACCAACGTTTGCAGCATGAATCCCAACTCACAGCTGGGAAGAGAATTTTTTGCTGAATTGTTCACAAAGAGAACTCTGTTTTTGGAAAATCTGTTTCTGCAGCCCTGGAACTTGAGGTTTGCTGAGCACACTTTAAACACGGACTGTGTGGTCTAGTGGTCAGAGAGCCCAGCTGGCCAGGAGAATGGCTTTGGTTTTGGGAATCTGGTGAAGCCACCACTACTCATGGACAGATTTTTTTTTTTTTTTTTTTTTTTTGAGAAGGTGAGGTCTTCAGATTTCGTCCTCCTCAGCTGCAAACCTGGACAAAGCCCCAACTCCCAAGCCACACTGAAGCCACATCTGAAATCTTTTGTCCCTGAATAAACCATGCAGAGAATAGATTCCAGTGTCAGTCAAAGCTTTGGACAAAAACTGCATGTTGACATTATCTCTCAGCATATCTGACTACATGCAGACAACAATAAACAGCATAAGGCACATGTGAACAAAGTTGGCCTAGTCACTTCTCTCTGCATCCAGAAGCTACAGATTCAATGGCGAATTTTCAGGCAATTGGGCTTTGGTGCTGTTAACGACACCAGTAAGCCTCTGTATGGAAGCCATTGTGGAGGGAAATGGCAGTCTGATAGTAACCATTGCAGGAGTTGGGAAGGATGCATGAGGTAAGATAGAGGAAATGGAGAAAAGAAAATCATTTAAAATAAGGTGGGGGATGCACGGACTTCACATGCTTTCAGAAGATAGCAACTAAGGGGATGTGCCAAGTGATTTGAATCCTTGTTGTCGTGAAATTACAGCCATTTCCCAAAACAAAGCCCTGACCATGCTTCCATCCTCTGTGTTGATAAGCTCATATGTGTGGATCAGTTTTCTGTAGCTATAAGAACATAACTGAGATGTGTAGCAGAGAAAAGCATTTTCTTTAGCTCAGAGTTTTGGACTTGATGGTGCTGGTATCGTGTTAGGTGGGTGTAGGCAGAGACTCTATCTGATGAGATAGGAGGCCACAGGGACTCAGGAACCAGGCTTCGTATTTTCATAATAACTCTCAAAAGAGCTAAGTCATTTTTCACAACCAGCATGAGTCCCCTTTCAGGCCATGTCCTCCTGACCTAACCACGTTCAACCAGACTCTGTCTCCATGAGGCTGCACCACTGCACTGGGGAATCAAATGTCTAGCCCAGAAATCTTTGGGTGATAGATTCAAATCATATCCAAACTATAAAAAAAAAAAAAAAAATCTCCAACATAGTTCATTGTAATTATTGTAACCTAAAAAGAAATTGTAATCTGTGTTTGGGGTACAGTAAGGTAGAGGACATGGAAGGTAGTGATAACAAAATAACATCTTATCTCTGAGATGGTTCATTTGTCCTTCAAAGTGTGGAACTCACTTACACAGCCCAAATGAGTAACCTCTTAACATATGCCATGGCACTGAATACATTCTCTTCCTCTTCCTTGGATGAATAAGAATCTCCTATTTCATCTCCAGTGGGGCCAGCCCCATTCATTTACATACTTGCCTATTTCCTGTAGAATGTGAGTCGATGGCTCTTACGTAGCTATCCATCCTCTCTGTTCATGTTTACTTAGCATGAAGCTTATTGAATTCCAGAAACTCTAGGGGGAGAGAGTACAAAAGGTCACGAGGCTCATCAGAGAGCCATCTGACTTCTAATCCCTTGTTTTTTCCCATTATGCCATGTGCTTGCCATAGAGCTTGAAAGACTTCCTTTGAGGACACAGGGTGGTGGCTCGCCATATGTAGGGTCCATAATCCTGGTACTAAGAGGTACACTTTATCTGCTAAACATGGAAGGGGACAAAGTCTCCTTTTTAGCAAGGATGCTTTTCAACCTTCAAAATTCTCTCTGACCTCTCTCTCTCTCTTTTTTTTTTTTTTTTGGTAGAGTCCACCCTGGAGGTGGTTGGTAATGTGGTCTGCTTGTACAGAGGCTCTTCTCAGTTTCAGAGTGGGAGGATCCCTGACTCATTTGGGAGCTGTCTCTAGGACCAACCCTAGCTGCTTGGTGCCTGTCCCATATTGACTGAGCTTGTTGTTGGCTGCAAACAACCCGAAGGGATCCCTCCATGCTATAAAAACCCACCTGGTCCTAAAGGCAATGAATAACAAGACAACAACACTTTCTTGGTGCCTGTTGTAATAAGGCAGTCATTCCGGGGGTCTAATTATAGCAGATTTTGATCAACTGGAGAAAAATCTCAAGGCAAAATTGGGGTCACACCCCAATTTAATTGAGAGCTCAGAACCCAGGTTAGGGGATAAAGTGGACCTGTCCTCTCTGCCTTTGGGTCAATGCCATTTCCTGTTTGACTTTATGTCCCAGTCCCCTCCTTTGTTTCCATTTTCCTGACAAACATGTCTGTCCTGGGAAAGCCACTCTTCAATGGCCTGGCATATCTCTACGCGCTGACGTCCAAAGTAACGGTAGCAATGACCATCTGCCCACAGCAACAAGAGGAAATCTACAATGGCCAGGTCTTGTGACATGCTCCTAGTTCCCAAAGCCTGCAGGGAGTTTACAGACCTGTCTAATCTCTCCTCTTTGTCATTCAGGCCCTGATATGCCTAGCCACAGGCTGCATGGGGAACTTTGATGTTGTGTTGGCTCTGGCCACTCCCTGTGATAAGATATAAAGAGTCCAGGAAAATTTCAGCAGCCACTTGTGGTAATTACTAAGGTCAAGAGATGGCCAGTGTCTCCTCTATGTCCTCTGCTTGACACACTATCAGTTTAAGCCAATGCTTCTGAGCCACTATATTGCAGGCAACTGTAACCTTTGTATTGGCAAATGTGAAACTATAGCTGATTCAAGATCTGTTTCCAGTGTGTACCTGGAAATAACAAGAGAGCACTGATACGTAAAGAAATGGCACCAGTCTTCAGACGCCCACATTACCAGTGGTAACAATAGTTTGGTCTGAGATTGTCTTGTTGATGCAAGACTCCTCCAAACTATGGAAGAGAGACGGCAATAGGGACTTTCTGTGTACTTTGGGAATTGTGCAGTGTTCATAATAAATGGTAGCTGGTCTCACAGATCTCTGAGATAGAAAGTTCAAGACCTAATACAGAGCTGGGGATGTTGCTCAGTGATGAGCAACTTATCTACCATACGCAAGGTCCCAACGAAGCGAAGAAAGGGAGGAAGGAAGGAAGGAAGGAAGGAAGGAAGGAAACAACACAGTCCAACCCCAAACCATTCTCCCTAACAATGAGTGAATTGAGAGCCTGTCTCTCTTCCAAGCTACATTTTAGGTCAGTCTTGTTCCAAAATTTCTGACTTCCCTGTTAATAGAAGGGTCACAAATAAAGTCGCAACACACAAATAAATATGGTCCTTTAATTGGGGACATACAGACACATCTGTATGTATTTTGTATACGAGTATATTTGCATCTTAAATAAGATGATAGACAATGACTGGTGTTTGGAGTATCAGATATGTATGCATGTGTCTGCTTTCTCCAAAGTCAAGTATATCTGTGCCCTGGTGCTCAAGGAATTTAAAGCCCCATTTTATGCTTCATCACAGAGCACTGAAGAACAGTTCGAGTGTGCCACCAGCATGATATTGGCAGCACATGTTTGTTGCTTTAGGAACCTGTGTGTGTAGCCTACTTGAAATTTCACATCAGAACTCTGACTACAAATTCCAAATAATCTTCCCTCTGCTGCTGTAAGTGATGATCCAAATCCTGGAGCCCAGACAACAAAGACAGAATTAAAACCGAGGGGGACCACATAACTGAGGGAATGTGGGAGCATCCCTTTGTCCTTAAATCATCCTGGCTGGATCTTTCTGGCAGCTCCTTTCTCCTCCATAGTGTGTTGAAAGGTCTCCTTGGGAAACACAACAGTGGCTAAGCCGCTCAGGGGTGGGTGTCCAATCTGCAGTTTCATTACAACTATGTTGTCTACAGGGACCATGGTCAATTATAAAAAAATCATATTACAAAATAGTTGCCCCCAATGTTAGAATGTTTTAAACTTATAATTTTTGGAACAGGGCACATTCATAGTTATTGTATGGTGCATTCGGACTGCGGACTGTCGATGAGACACTCCTAGAGGAATGATGGCTGAGGGCCAAAATGCTGGCAGTCTAAGATTCTACAGTTGTAGAATCCAAATCACCTTAAGTTGACATTATACAATCCCTTCCACTAGGCACTCATATTTGACAGTGCAGTGGGGGGGTATATGACTTGTGCCCTCCGACAATCATCCCATTGATGACAGAACTGGTACAAGAATGCAAATCCTATTTTCTCCATGTCCTCTCATGTCTCTCTTCTCTCCTTGGATTAATCTCATCCAATTTCCGGGTAATGCATCCCGGCTCAAGTTCATCCCTAGGGGATTTGGTATTAGTCATCATTATTGTTTGTATTAGCTGTGATGGATTCAATACTCTGCTAAATGCTGGGGTCATCTAAGGAATGAATGGGAATTCTCTCCATTGAGATTGACACACTGGCTTGATACCAAGAAGGAGAACCTGAAGAGGTGTCTGGCCTGAATGGATGAAGATGAAGCTAGACAGGCATGAATGGAAGAGGTTGCGGTACAGAGAGAACATACAACCTGTGAGAGAAACCAGAACTCAGAAGGACAGAGAAGAAGCTACAGAAATAGAGGCTGAGGTCACAAGAGAGGGGCAGGAGGTGATCCTGTATGGTGAGCCTTGTGAAGCACAAGGTAGAGTCTTGGGACTCTAGCTGCTAGCTTAGCCACAGATCCTGCCTTGTGCTTAGAAAAGTTTCTCTGACTAAATGGCAGATCAGAGGGGACAACCTGGAGGAAGTAGGTGGGATGGAAACCTAGTTGGGTCATCTGAAGACAGGTGAGCACAACCAGAAAGCCACTGAGGTTGTGCGATGCATGCTCTGGTGATGGGTTGGTGTGGAGGTGGTGGCCACGGTAGTAGGACTCTATCCATGCAAGGTGGACTCTAACCATTTAAAGATGGCGGTATCATCCTTCTCTTCAGATACCAGCATCATCAGGATAAGAAGTTTAGATCTGGAAAGATCATTAGAGGTAAGGTCCAGTCCTAGCATCACATCCTAAGAGTTAAGGAGACCAAAGTCACATTGCTTACTGGCCAAAGAGTTGGCTTAAAAACTTGACTCTAAGTGTGCCCAATAGAGAATCAACTCAGAATGGACTGTTTCTTCTCATCATAAGGGTACTATAGCCCCCTCTCCAGCCCTGGTGCCTCCTCTACCCAGGCTGTAATTGGAAGAACAGGAGAAGGTTGATATTCATGTCTTAGCTTCAGTTTCTGCTCTTCCAGCCACACAGAGAACTGCTCAGCCATGTTTGGCAAGTGAACCTGAGCACATTCCCAGAATCCTCCTGGGGGCATAAGGAAGAGCAGGAGTCTCTGAGCAGCACTTGTTGTATCTTCCCTCCTAAACAGAGGATCCCCCATCTCTGTACATACCCTCACAGAGCTCCTGAGCTAAGAGCCTACTGCTTTTAGAGACTGTCCTAGTCCTTTGTAGCAGGATGGTTTCCTGCTGCTGCTACTGATTGGGGAGGACCTAATGTGGGAGGAGGAAGAGGAGAAGGAAGAGGAGGAGCTAGGAGGAGAGAAGGAGGTAGCAGCCATGGAGAGCTATGAATACATCAGGAACAGTCCTGGGTAACAATTTTTATCTAAGGTTAGGTATTGGGTAACAATGTTAATTGTGTGGGCGTCTTATTAATTGAACCTTTGGATAATAATTAAGCTTTAGAGTCTCATTTCTACCAGGTACCATGTGGATGACAGGTATTGTCTGGGGTTCAGCCAAGCTTTGTGGAGACCGCGTGGTAGATCGGCAGAGCCATCTCCCACGCTGGTGTCTTGTGAGTGCCAGGGTCAGTGCTTCTGGGCCAGTCTGAGGCAAGCAGCGGTGAGAGCAAGCCACCGTTCTTGGCCTCAGGCCTTGTTTAGTTGGGAACATGGCGGCCCCATAAGAACAAGCCAGATTAACTGCAATAGTCCTTGGTGATTTCTCCTTTCTCTTCCATGTCTATTCTGTTTATTCTCCGTCTTGCTTTTTCTCTCCTAGTGTCTTACAGCTTGCATTTCTAGAGAGGAAAATGCAAGGAGGCACTGCGCTGAAGGATAGGCACTCTGAAGCCGTGCCACGTGGTTTTAAATCAGCTCATGTCTTTTGTGAGCTGGGTGACTGGATACACTGCTTACATTCTCCGTACCCCACTTTCTTCATCTATGACATAGGAATAATGATAATGACCTCATAGGGGTCATTGCCAACTGGTCCATATTGGCTCTGGATGTAGAATGAGAGCTACCTTCAAGGAAGTGGGTCAGGGTATAAGAAAGTATGCTTAAGAAGCCTTTTCTCCCTTTGGAGAGCCATGTTTCCCCTGGGTTTATGGGGTGTGGACTCTAGAAGGCCTCTCTGTAGAGAGAGGAGGGTCTGACTCCTCCTCACAGGCCTTGGGCATGGCCACAGGCACCCAGGCCTTCAGCGGGTCACCGCAGCTGCAGGTGGGCAGAGCAGCTCCCAGCAGTGTGCCTGCCAACTCTGGGACTCAGCACTTTCCAGTACTGCAGGCTCTGTTTGTTTTCTTCGCTAGGCTCTTCCCGCCCAGCCAGGCCTTCTGAATGATGTCCAACAGCAACGTTGGGCAACCCAAAGTCTTCTCCCACTATGGCACAGGGCTCCAAGGCCTCTGCTGGCCTCCTGCTGTTGGCAGGCAGAGGGAAGTGGGTAGCTGGCCCACTCCGAAGGCTTGTACACAAAGTGCCATTGTATGGCACTGGGCTGTGGGAGACAAATGAAAGGGATTTCAAAATCAACGGCGAGTTATTTTTATCTGCGGAAGGGCTGAAATGCCTTTCTTTTACATCTTGGAAAACAAACCGTAAGGGCTCATTGTGCTCCCAGGAGTGTTTTTATTTATCCTGGTACTCAAAAATTTAGGAGGACGGCTTCAGAAAGACCTGGGCTTAAAAGAATTGAAGCCCCAAGACCCAGGCTGGGAATTTGTAATCTCTGCATGAGGACCGTCCAGTCTCTGCATAGTATGTTCTGGATTCTCCGAGTGTTGCTTCTTGCCCAGGATCCAGATCATACCGTGGTCCTCTTGATGGGGTGCCTTTCTGTTCTCATCTCGTTCCCTCTGTCACTCTAAGTCTTCACTGGCTTGCTCTCCTTATCTTACCCATAGTGCCTGTGTCCAAGTAGGGTCTCCTTCAGGAATAACACAACTATCCTGTACATCAGGGGTCACCAAAGGAGGAGGTATGCAATCTAACCATCATGGAGGAAAGTAGTAGAACCTCTATTTAAATTAATTTTTAATGTAACACTATAAAAGACCTTTTCTTTACTCATACTGAAAATACATATCACTTCTCCCTTAGCGTGTCTGTCTGGGTCATTTGCATATATACAAAGTATCCTGAAGGAAAGTGGGAATCATGAGTGTGTGGGTCGGGGCCCTACACTGGTGCCCTTGTTTCTCTTTTTAGCCTATTACAATGTTCTTAGGTTTCTATAGATACAATGAGTAGATTTACAAACCAGATGAGGTAACTTTACCTAGATAATCTTCAGGAAATGGACACATCGCTTACATGTCTCCAGCAAAGAAAGCTTAGATTGTAGACACTATGTACAATTCAGACACACAAGATGAGGAAAAAAAGCTCTAGTGTCTTTTTTTTTCTGCCCCTGAAACAAATTGTCATTAATGTATTGAAAGTAAAATTGACAATGACTTAATTTCGTTGACAAGATTTAGCCCAAGCCCTTTCCAAATTTTCAAAACTTTCCTATATGTGAGTCATATCTGTTTGCGTCAGTGTTTCATTGCTGTGAAGAGGGTCCATGACCATGGCAACTCTTATAAAGGAAAGAATTTAATTGGGGCCGACTTAACAATTTCAGAGGTGTAGTCCACTGTCATCACAATGGGAAGCATGGTGGCTTACATGCACACTGGAGAAGTAGCTACCAGGTCTACACCTGGATCTGAAGTCACCAGGAAGAGCAAGACACTGGGACTGGCTTGGGCTTTTGGAACCTCAAAGCCCACCACCAGTGACACATTTCTTTCAATAAGACAACACCTCCTAATCCCTCTCAAGTAGTGTCACTTCCCGATAACCAAGAATTCAAATATATGAGCCCATGAGGGCCATTCTTATTCATACCACCACAATATCCATTGTCATTACTGATGATTGAGGCTCTAGAGTATGTGTTGAGAATGTTACCTGACAATGATTGGCATATAGTAAGCACAGCTCTTGGTATGTCTGTGGTGGGGGTTGAGAGGCGGTCAGATTGCTCTCAATATGGTTGGTACCATCTCATAAGCTGGAGACCTGGTAGAATAAGAGATCCTAGCTGCTATGATGTAAACTGTTCTGTTCAGCCATACTTCCTCACTCTGATGAACTGAAAACTCAGAAACCATGAGCTAAAATATATCTTACCTTCCATACACTATTTTGACAAAATTATTTTGTTACAGCAATGGAAAGCAATTACTACTGTTGTGAAAAATATTAGACTACTTAGAGACCGTGAAGATTTCTGGTTGTGTTGGGAACAGCTCAACAAGTGCAACCATTCAAAGATCAGAGCTCAATTCTGACTCTACTTCTCAAATAGAGTTTACATACTCAGTTTAAAATGTGGCTTTTGAGAGATGTTTAACTTCCATAGGCATCAGTTTCCCCAAAAGGACAATGGTACCTAAACTCACAGGTCTGTCAAAGAGGATCACAGGCTTCTGCTGGGGTTCCAGGAAAGGTCATGTGCTTGAGATGGGGTTGCATTTCATCCAAAATCTGGCTGTGGCTCTTAGGCTGAAAAATGTTAGCCCAGGTTGATTCATACCACTGATACACTGTGCTTGGCCCTGTGATGAAAGGAGGTGTGCTTGTGTGTGTGTGTGTGTGTGTGTGTGTGTGTGTGTGTGTGTGTGAGAGAGAGAGAGAGAGAGAGAGAGAGAGAGAGAGAGAGAGAGAGAGAGGTGGAGGGGGAGAGGGAGACTGGGTAGGTCTTCCAGGAGACTTCCTAACATGTTTGCAATAAGTGGTTACACTCTGGGTTTAGTCCAGAGTCCAGCTCAAGACAACCTTCTCTTCCCCATCTTCCCCTCTGCTCTCCTGCCCCTTCCCTTCCTCTGTCCTCTTACCTTTTCCTTCCTTCCTTTCTTCCTTCCTTCCTTTCTTCCTTCCTTCTTCCCTGACTTCTTTAAAAAAAGGCCACTATGTGTATGAGGTTGGGGTGAGATGAGAATAGATTTTATTACTCCTGATACCTTTCCATGTCTCTAATTCATACACAATTTTGCACGTTGAGGATGATGACACCATCTAAGGGCAAGAACCACAGCCTCCATCCCAACCACATTTTGTCCATATTGTTGCTCAAATAGGGATTTGTCTTCTCTGATAAAAGTCATACACTAACTGAGAGGACCAGCTAACACAGAGGGGTGGGGCAGGACAGGGTGGAAAGTTACTTACCAAATCTTTCATTTTAAACAGAGCCTTACAGGCAAGTTTTAACCTTAGTGACATCCTCCCCTTTCAGGTGGCCCTGGGGCTGCCCTTCAGGGGTTCAGAGAACCTTTCCAAGCTACAAGATAGTAAATGTTCCCCTTTCAGTTGTACTGTGGGTGAAGGGAGAGTAGGCAAGTGAGCCTTCTATTGCACTGGGAACGTCGCTAACAAGGATGGTGGAGAGGATTCAATGACATAGAAGCAGCCTCTAGCAAAGGTGACTTTGGACCACTGTAGCTGTAGGATATGATCTGAATGTCCTTCAGGGAAGCAGTTCTAGCTCATTGCTCTATGGGTGACCCTGTCTCTCAGAGACCCACAGTCTTTGCCAGACAGGTGACCAACTTGTGAGTCAGGCTTGCTCGAACTAGAGAAACTGATAGAGGCAAGGTGTTCACTCCATTCTGTAACCTGATATCCTTGACCCTGGACTCCTGCATTGTTTCCATATCTGAGGACAAAGTAATCCTTGTTTCTACAACCTCCCTCCAGGGTATTAGCAAGCAGCCACACATTTCTTCCTTCGATTACTACAATTGCTGTGCAGGAGCCTTGGTCTTTGTCTGAGCCTCTTTTCTTGCCTTCCTTGAGGCTCAGACGAGCTTTGTGTGGCCCGTGGCACAGACATTAGGACTCTCTGCCTATTTCAAGAATGAAGCCCTGAGTTTAGTGTAGTAATACCAGTGTTTCTGCCCTAAGAGCAAACTGGGCTAGTTTGATACATAGCACCTACCATTTTCCTCTTGCAGTCGAGGAGGTAGTACTTAAATTCACAGAGTAGATACGTTGCCCAAATAAGATAACGTAATAAAGCAACCTTTAAAATCTGATGGCAAATGTTCATTAAATATCAGTTCTCTCTTTTATACCCACTCTATAAGGTAGAACGCTCCAAAGTCATTTCATTAAATATATATGCAGTTAAGAAGACAGTTGGTACAATTTGGGTCATAAATATTTCCCAAAGGTCCACCTTTCAATGGCTTCCAATATATCATGGGGAGGTGGTATAACCTCCAGTAGGTAGTTCCTAATGAGGAGGCTTTAGGATATCAGGAATGGACCACCACAGGAGATTTGGGGTTCCTGTTTTAGCCAGAAGGTGAGTGAGTGGCTTTGCTTTTCTGTTGTGCCTTCCATGATGACATCTCTCTACCATCAAAAAGACCTAAAAGCAACAAGACCACCAGCTTGATGTGTCTTGATAAATACATCGGTATAAGGGACTCTCTGGAAAGTCCCCAGGTCCACTTCCTACAGTCTGACAGTGAGTGCCGTTCCCAAAGGTTAGTTTTGCCTGTACGTGGACTTCATAGGTCACACCTCACTGGAGAAAGTGTGGAAAGGTTCTGCATCAGCAGCGGAGTGAAAATTAGCTCTCAGCCAGTGCTGTTCCATTCTGGCATTATTAGCTTCAAAACAAGATCCAGAGAAGCCACCCTGTGCCCGAGTATGCTCAGGAATATTTTTAGGAGTGCAAAAATATCCAGAAAGTCCACATTTCATGACATCCAGTAAAGAATTACCAGGCATTTAGGGAAGCAGTGGAGAAAAAAAAAATCATTTACCTAAAAATTTCTGAGAAATGCCACAAATGAAGTGTTAGCAATAAAGGCATTGAAAGAATTCAGTAACTCTGTGTGTTTAAGAAACTGAGTGGGTGTGGTGCATGGCTTTAATCCCAGTGCTTGGGAGGCAGAGGCAGGCCAGTCTCTGAGTTCTAGGCTAGTCTGGTCTACAGCAAAAGTTCCAGGACAGCCAGGGTTATACAGAGAAACCTTATCTTTAAAACAAAACTAAACCAAAAGCAAATGAACAAAAACCCAGCCAACCAACCAACCAACCAACCAACCGACTAACCAAACAAGGAACCAAAAAGAATCTAGGGACAGACTGAATGAGAAAGGAGCATGAGAAATCTAAGTCAACTGTAGAGGGGAGAAACTGCTAACTGCTACAGTGTTTCCAAATTTGTTTAAAATTGTCAGCCCACAGATTTAGGAAATCGCAAGCATTAGAAGCATGAAATAATTATACCAGGAAGCACTGAAACCAAATTGCTCAGAACTAAAGATTAAATGCTACTCTTACAAGTAGCTGAGGAGGGAGGCTGGGGTAGGGGATGGAGTGGCAAGGCCAGGAGGATGGCTCAGTGGACAAAGTTGCTTGGTCTCAAGCCAAATAACCTGAGTTTGTTTTCCAGGAACTGCATGAAAGAAAGAAAGAAAGAAAGAAAGAAAGAAAGAAAGAAAGAAAGAAAGAAAGAGAGGAAGGAAAGAAGGAAGAGCAGCTCCAAGTTGTTCTTTGACATCTGCATGCGCTTTCAAGCACACATATCCTATCCCCCAATCTCTAGAATAAATAAATGTAAAATCAAAACTAAAACCCAAAACAAAAGTATCCACAGGGGCCAATGAGATGACTCAGAGGGTGAAGGCCCTTGCTGTGTAAGCCTAACAGTCTAAATTCGATCGTCGGAGACCCACATAGAAGTGAAGAGAACCAAAACTCTGAACTCCACCGGGCTACTACGGAACACATACACAAGTACACACATAGCCACAGAAGATGCATCAAGTACAGAGGCTAGGAGGATAATTTCTCAGCAGAGACAAGTCAGCAAGGGAAGAGTGTGCACCAATAATAACGAAAAGGATTCAATCTGGCATTCTGTATCTTGTGAAAGTGTCTCTCAAAAAACTTAAAGGAAGGCGCTTGTTGAAAGACCTCAGCATTTGCAGACAGGCACAGTAGTAAGGGCCTTCCTTCAGGCAAAGATTGATTGACAGCAGATGGAAATGAGGATGTACATGATGTAATTAAGAGCCTTGGAAACCGTGATTATGTGAGTAAACATTTTCTTCGTATTTAAATCCCTTTAAAAGACAACGGCGTGTTTAAAGCAAACGGGAGAGTGGCAGCATAGGCTTATTACACAGGCAGAAGTAAAGCGTATGGAAACAGGAGCACAGAGTTCAAGCATCAAGGACAGAGGTGGCTGTTGTAGGATTCGGCAGTATGTGTGAGTGGTCCGATGTTAGCGAAAACCGATTAAAATGGAAGCACAACCAGACAGTCAGGGAAAAGTAACCGATGGAGCAAATAGAAGACATTGAAAAGCCAGCTATCTACAGGACCACATCGAACACTAAAGGGTTCACCTTCTCAAACGAAGCGGGTGATACTGGGTTGCTGGAAAAATAAAACTCAACAGCAAGATGGAATAGTGGGTAAAATCACAAACCCAGCAATCTTGAACCTAGGTAAAGGCCGAAGGAGAGAAATGACCCCACAGAGCTGGCCTCCGTTCTCCTCACCAGCTATGCCATGGCAAGGTCCCTTCCACTTCCCCCATCTACAACACAATAATACTAAATAAAATGCAAAAAGGACCACGGAGGAGTTAAAGATGACAAAGGGCAAACTTTTGGAGTTGATTTAATGTTTGCGTTGAGAGCGGTGGCGAGTTAGCTTTCACATTCGCCAATGTTGGTTCAGGTGTACATTTCACACGCATGCGCATCTGAGCTTTACTACAGCTTTGTCTCAGTAAGTTCCTTTGTAATGTTTCCAGTGGCCCGTGAGCTCAGCTGTTTGATGTCCTGTGCTAACAAGGTCAGGACCGCAAGCCTGAGTCATCCCGAGGCCACAAACTTCTCTATTTCCAGTAGCAACAAAACACTATCTTATTTTCCTGAATTTTGAGGTCATGGGATTAGAACGCGAATGGCCAGGAAACTCATAACCACTACAAGGAAAAAGTAATTTCTCAATGTAAATTGTTTACAGACAGTGGATCTCAGCAGGTCCTCAGTTTACGATGGAAAGCACGGATTTCTCCCCCTTGTTTAAAAACGGTTCATGATCCTACTTAATTCTGAATTTCCCTGTGTCGTCTACTGCTCTAGACTTACTAGTGGCATAGGAAGGGTAAGGATTGAAGCTGCTGTCACGAAAGCAAGCAGAGGCACCTTTACGTCATTGCTTTGCATCTAAATAGGTCTTTTCTTTTTTGTCCCTTTTATAACAAAAACCAAGGCATTACATTGAAGTGTAATTAGCATGCAACAAAACGTACAAATTACAATTGCTCTTTGATAGGGTCTGGCTCAGTGTAAATTCTGCAACCTTCACTATACTAATACGAAAACTAAGGACATCCGCAACCCCGAGGTTTGCACAAGCCCTGTGCAATTAGCCACTTCCCACCCGCATGCTGATTCTCCTCATCACCTGTTTTCAGCAACTGGTCATCTTCTGACAGGGATCGCTGTGAATGATCAAGTAATTTGTATAAGTTGACCTTGCACAGTACAGTCTTCTGCTTGAGTTCTTGCCCTTGGTGTGATGACTGAGATGGATGTGTGTTAGAATAACTCACACTATCCTATCAACATTTTGTTCTTTTCATTATTTGGGTGGCTATACGGCAACTGCTTATATGTTTACTTATATTTATTTCTGGGTAAGTATGTGTGCAGTTTATGTATGTGTGCATGTGCATGTATGTGCAGGATTTACAGCTTTTGTTTTTACATTTTTTTTTCACTTTTTGGAATAATTTAAAATCTTATAGGAAAGCTGAATGATGGTACGAGTAGCCCACACATGTTTTTTTCTTTTCTAACCAGTTATTTACTCTCTTATGAACCAATGATTAATGAACCAGTACTGATACATTATTGGGACCTCAGATGTTCTTCTACCCACATTGCCTCAGTTTTCACTCAATTGCTTAGTATTCTTCAATTTAGATTCTTAACAATTTATTTAGATGTGCGGCAGAACACGTGTGTGCCATAGCAGGGAAGCAGGACAATGTGGGGCAGTTGGTTCTCTACTTCCATCTTGTGGATCTTAGGGATCGAACTTAAGACGCCAGGCTTGGCTGCAAGCACTCTTGCCTGCTAAGCCAGCTGCTTTTCTTGTTTCTGATGACAATGACTATTTTGAGGGGCTAACTTGTAGGATATTTCTCTGTTGGGATTTGTCTATTTTTGTCATAAACCCATTGTGCCGTACACTAGCGGGACTGCGCAGTTGTCTTTAAAGCTTTATGCTCTTTTCTATGGATGGTCTAAGTGTCATTGTGGCTAGCAGTGTTTGAGAGCTCCACTTGTACCTTCGGATTGTAAGCATTGAAAAGACCCGCTTTCATTAGGCACCCTAGAGAGAATGATGGGATAGCTTTGTGGTTTTAAGTTCCGTTTCCTAATGACTAATGCTACTTGACATTTCTTTGGAAACTGGTGGGAGATTTGCAAGTATTTCTTCTGTCTGCTATGGTGTGGATGAGTGTCCTTCACGTGAAAAGCTTGGTACCAGGCTGGTTCTTTGGAAAGGTGATAAAACTTTAGGGAGGTGAGGCCTGTGAGATGTCTCTGAAGGGTGCTATGGCTTCCCAGTTCCTGTTCATACTGTTTGTTAGGATGCACCGCCTCACCAGATGACCAAAGCAGCTGGATTGCCTAATCTTGGACTTGCAGATCTATGAGTTAAACAAATCATTTCTGTTCACAATGAAGTTCATTAGGAGTTTCGTTGTAGCAACACAAAGCTGACTAACACAGTTCCTAAGTCCTCTGCCATTTTAAAGCGTGTTTGTCCATCCTCTTAAGTTTTGAAGCCCTTGAGGTATTTTTGAATCAAAGAATTACATTGCTGTTTGAGCTTTTCTTTGCTCATTTTGGTCAAATTTATGAGCTTGAATATGTTCTGAACTGAATTTTCTGTCTTACACACACACACACACCCACACACCATCAATCTTATAATTATACCTCAGGGTGGCCTTAAAAATCATAATTCTCTTGTTTCGGCCTACAACAATTGAGGACTGCAGACACACAGCCCCATGTCAGGCTAGTCTGTGTCCCCCTACCTCTCATTTTCACAATGGTGTCTTTTGAGGAATAGATTTGGGGAGTAACTACTTTCCCCCCTTCTATGGCTTAGGTTTTTGATGTTGTTTCAGACATTTTCTCTAATCCAAAGTTCTTGCCCCATGGTTAGTAAAATAAATTTGGTAGTGTCCCATTTTCCATTTAGGTCTGTGATTCAATTGAGTTCTGTCCTGCTGGATGTTGGCCAAACTTAACTTTCTGCACAGTTATGTTTGATAGTTGACCTATTATTTGTTGAAAAGAATTCCCCACATTATTACTTTAGAATACTTATCAAAGGATAGTTGGGGGAAAAATATGGGTCTATTTCTGAGACCTGAATTTTATTCCAGTCAATTTACTTACATGATCCTCTCAAGGACTTGTCACTATCTCCAGGTCATATTGTTTACCACACTCTGTGAGTTGACAGGATAAACCTTACCTTTTTGTGCACTGTTTCTTTTGAAGGTAAAAATGTCTTCATTCCTTTTCATTCATAATAATTTTAGATTGTGTAGAAATCTCCATAGAAGAGCCTGGTGGGATTTAGTTGAACAGTGCATTAGATCTCCTGATCAGTCTGGGATTACTATCTTCACAGTATTTGGTCTTTCCGCCAGTACGCATGGTTTAGTTACCATGTGTGGGGAATGTCACAAACCCCTCACCTAAATTTCTAAATGCTCCCTACTAATTGTAGGCGACTCTGTCCTGACTGTGTGTGGTCTCTGGTAGGGACATTCCATCTATGAAGCTATGGGACAGCCAGCATTCCTGTTGAGTAAAGACTTTCTCATGGGGCTCTGTTCTTCTCTTTGAATTTTTCTTAGAGATAGTTTACTCTTTTTAGTGTGAATTCCTGGCCATTTTGCTATTATTTTAATTATATACTTTATATTTTGTAACAGCACTAGAGGTAGAATTTTGGAATATTTTGCTTTTTCTTCACAGATCGCATATAAGCATAAAGTTGATTTTAGATTATGACTCAGTTTCCTACAGCCATCTAATTCTTCCAGTCTAAAAAAAAGTTCTCTGAGTTTCTTGTCATAAAAATATGATATGCACATAATAACTGTCATTCATTCCTTGCATTTCCCTCTCTTTCCTTTTATTAAGTAGATAAAGCTATTGATAATTTTCAGATATGGCATGTACAATCAAAACTGAGGTAGACTCTGGGTAATCCTGCCTTATTCAATATACCATCAAAAACAGTGGTTCTAGGCTGGTACCTAGCAACGAAACGAAACACTTTCATTTAATGTGACAATGGAAAAATATTACTTTCATTTTTCTTAGACTAGTGGGATGTGCAGTGTGTAATGTGCTATCATTCTCATTTGCATGCTTTTTTTATGAACTCAAAGCACCTTCATATCAGCCACTCAAGCGCAAAAACAACAACAACAACAACAAAGAGTTTTGGGAACTCAATAACTATGATGGTTTACAAATCTAGCCTCAGCTGGCAGTGTGGCCTTTATAATAAATACTGGCAAATATATACTGAGCACCAATTTTAGGGTAATGAGGGAAATCTTATGCTCCAATGCAGTTAGACAATTCTAAGAAATGAACACTTGTAGCTCTGAGTTTCAGCATTCACAAAGTAAATACGCAATCACGCGCCGTGTTCTTGGTTCTGGGAGAACTGTAACCATGCTAGCCTTGGCTCAGATTTACACACTACCTTATGAGAACTGAAAGTCTGCCTTGCTTCTGGGTCCTTGCCTAAAACATTTTATAAGTAGTAAGGGCTTAGTCAAAGAAAGGAGCTTAATGTTGGGTGGTAATGATCACCAAGGGCAGGTAAGCAGCCCAGGGGCAGGGGAAGAGAGGGATCCGAGTTAGTCACCAAGCTTCCCCTTAACCAAGAAGGGAAACTTGGTAGCAACTACTGAAATCATCTATGTCTATGTGCTGTTGTTTATAAAGAGTTAAACTGCACGCTTGCGCCTGGAGACTATCCGCATCCAGTCTGCCCTATAACTTATGTAGAATTCGTCGAAAATCATTTTTCCTTCGGTTTTCAAGTCATGAATAACTTTAATTCCTAAACTTGACCTAGGTGTTTCCTACCCAGTGCTTTCTGTCAAGATCAGCAGTGAGAAAATGATCTGCGAGCACTTGGCTTACATATCCTAGACATTACGCGTCTCAAGCTGCAATTGTTGAGTGACACTCTTGAATGTTTCATCTATTAGGCTTGGCTCTGACAGTAAAAACCAAAATACTGATAGCTAGCTTTTTCTTTTTTATTTCCGCTATTTGAAAAGCACCACGCCCAACCACTTCACGATCATCTTAAAATAATATCACCCTTAGTGTGGGCTCCATGAGGGTTAAGTGAGGGACTGTGAGTCAAGCATGAGACCTTTCAGTACAAACTAAGTATTAGGTAAAAATTTGTGAGCAATAGTAATAGCATTTATCATTAGTGAATCCACACTGGGAGCTATCTGACTGTTGGCAGCCACATCCCAACTCCATGTTATATATTTTCTTTATATAGATACTTTAAATGTACATACATACATCTATGCAAATATACTTTATAGACATAACTTTGAATGTCTGTAAGTATCTTCCTGAGGCTAAATCATAAAAGTAGGATTGATATATAGATTTACTTAACTGTAAGTAGTAAGAAGTAGCTAGTGTTCTTCTAGGGTAAAGAAGTAGTTTGGGGGACTCAGGGCTGAGGAATTGGCCCCTGTATTGTTTAAGAAGACAGCTGGTCTGTGGAAGTTCCCAACCACGGGACTGGAAAGCCACGGGGTCTTCCTGTCTACTTTTTGTTTCTGCTTTTGAGATTCTGTCCCATCCTTTCTTCTCCCACAGGCTCACTTCCAGTGTTGTTCTTGTTACAATTGACAGGCCGTGTGTCCTCAGGGCAGTCACAGTTCATGCATCATGGGTACAGCTGCATAGCAAGGGCATGACTCTCCCTCTTTTGGTGACAGTTTAAAAGTCCCAAGGAAAAATCTCAGTGCCCACTCCTGACTGTACAGCTGTGTCTGAGAAAAGGTATCCACTCCCCAGACTAGCAGGCTTCTCCTCTCTAAGTGGGAAGGCAGTGTTCAGAGCAGAGGGAACTCCCTGAACTAACTGCTCTCCTGGGTCAAAGTTCATGCACATGACACTTTTAATGCTTATTGCAGTATTTTATCCCCACATGTTCTCCATTTCCACCCAGGACATATGTGAGCAGATGTTACTAAATGAACTTCTTTCTAACCTGTTTCACGGTCCAAGTTTTTCTACAAGTAATATTTAGGTAAATAAAATATTAGAGGTAGATTAATATTATGTCTTTTCCTTCCTAAAGTAGAACACTACATATTTAACTCTACCCATGTCCTGCCCCCCCCCCTTTTTTTTTACAGGAATGACTGCTTTGTCCTAAGTTTTGGTGGTCTTGGAGTGTAATAGCTGGCAGCACCTTTTCAAGGTGAGAACCCACGTTATTTAAGTATTTAGCATTTTTGTCTTAACTTTTATGTATATCAGCAACTGTGCTGGCTAGTTTTATGTCAACTTGATCTAAGCTAGAGTCATTCTGGAAAGGAGAACCCCAATTAGGAAAATTCCCCTACCAGGCTTGGCTGTGGGTAAGCCTTTGGGGGTAGTTTCTTGATTTATGGTTAGTATGGATGGGTCAAGCTCACTGGATAGTGAGTAGTGAGTGATCAGTATGGGTGGTCCCAATCCTAGATGGGTGATCCTCCGTTGTATAAGAAGACAGGATGGGCAAGCCATGAACAAGCCAGTGACAGCACTCCTCCATGGCTGCTGCTCCAGTTCTTGCTCCCCAGCTTCCTACCCTGAGTTCCCTCAGTGATATCCTCATAAGCCATGAGGTGAAATAACTACTTTACTCTCCAACTTGCTTTTGGCTCTGTTTTATCACAGCATTATAAAAAAATCCTTTACTAAGTCATTAATATAAGTCCCTTTTGTTAGAATATCATATATTTTGGGCTGAGCACTTGGGAATGGATAAACTAGCGAGGAGGTCATGCTTAGAGAACACTTCTTTTCTCAGTAGCCATACTAGTCTGTAGCTCTTTATCTAGCAGTGGTACCTTGTGAAATTTCTATGGCCACCTATGCTTGCATGTCAGCTTGTGTTGTTATTATGTAGGTCTTGTTTAGGCAACGAGATTGTTGAGACTCTATGGGTGTAACTTCTCTGTCATGTATACAAGTATACCTGGAAGCACTTATACTGGTCCTCTGGTTCTTATTATCCTTCTATCCACCCCAACTTCCATCAGAATCTCTGAATTTTGATGTAGGGATTGGATTGTAGGTGTGACATCTGGAGTTAGGCGCCCTATTGTCACTTTGTCATTTAGATCCATTATGGATTTCTAATAGTCTCCATCTATTGCAAAAGGAAACTTCTTTGAGATCTAAAGTTCTGTGGTTGCAAGTCTTCAGAATACAGTGAGAAATGGCAATGGTTTAGGAAAATGTAGCAGGAGTGAGTTTTCCTCAATGGTCTATGAATTCTCTAGTCTCAGAAGCGTAAGTCTTACAATAATTGTGGCCCAGATGTTGAGACACCAACTTGGACACTCCTTTCCCTCCCTTGCTCTGTCTAGCCTCTCCTGTAGGTTTTCATCATTGCACATAGGCATTCCTTTCCCTACTTTGCTCTTTGTCTATTTCCATTATTTCTTCCAGATGAAGAAAATAAATGGGGCCTCTTCACTCAAGTTTACATTTCATATTTACTCTACCAACATTCTATCTCCAGTTGCAAATGATTTTAGTGGGGCAGATTCCTTCTCTGGAACACTTGAGAATGACCAAAGCACACATATAATCTATCAATATCTATGGGCTCCTTTGGCTTTAGGAGAAAAATTCTGTACATGGCTATAACACAACCTACTGAACTGAACAATCATAGAAAGAAATGCAAATGTTATCAGGATTCAGTATTTGGTTATATTTAGTACTCTTTTGGTGAACTTTAGATTTAAAAGATCCCCCCCCAATAAATAAGATCTCATCTGGTGTTGTAAATTTCATTTTATTCTATTATGAAAACAAGTTGAAAATTAGTATAACAAATGAGAAAGAAAGAAAGTCACCTAATTGACTTGCCTCTGAGTAGAAATTTGTGCTGCCCTCTCAGACTCAGATTCTTCATTATTCAAGCAGGCAGCTTGGGATTCCTCATGAGTCCAGGCCTATGGCCTTCAGCTCCCTGTTGCCTTAGTGACAGAGGCTCCAAGTGTGTCTCCTGATATGACTCTGAATGCTCTTAGTGGGCACTATTCTGGGGCTATGACGAGTCAGTGCACGGGTTTCGAAAGGCTTCCTGGTAGCTTGAAATATCATTTCTACTGCGTTAACAAAGTAAACTCAAGGAAAAAAATTAAATTCAATGAAAGTCACTCTTTTGACTGGTCGGCTTTCTGATGTTTTAAATTAACTGTTCTAAGTTTTAAAAGCGCAAAACAACAACAACAACAACAAAAAAAAACAAAACAAAACAAAAATATGAGGCTCACTCTGCCTCTTCCCTCACATTGTGAACCTTCATGAAGAATTCCCGTTATCCAGGGTCTTGCTACACAGTCATATGCCTCCAGGTTTCTGAAACTGCTGCCAAGATTGGCCTAGACTGTCCAGTCTCCTTTCTGTGTGTGTGAGGATGGTGTAGCCAGAACCTACTTATCTCTGTGTGGTAAGAGTCTACTTCTTTGCCAACACCCTGACCAAACATATCCTTTCCTATGCATCTCCTTCCCCGAGTCTTTCCTTTTCTTCCATTTCTGATCTATTAGCTCCTTGTCAAGCAAACATACCTTGGTTCTTCATGCTTCCTCACTGAACAAAGAGCTTGAAAGCCTACTCTGTGTTACACTGAAATTATTTGACTTTATTTGGGTTAGGTGATAGAAGCATCATTTTTGCATTTAAGTTGCCTTTATTCTCTTGATTATCAAGGAAAAGCGTCATGTGGAAGTACCAAAAGTGATAATACAGACGTGTTCATAGGAGGAAGATGAGATTTTTCTTCCCCTTGGTGTTTAAGGAAGAAGGGAACAATTAGTGGACCACACGTAACCTCTGTCTTCCTATCTTTGGCTATACTCTTATAAGGAGTAATATCAGGGAGTTTTGCATCAGGAGATGAGTCCTGCTGAATGGATTTATAATCCTTTCTGTTAGTCCATGCCCTTACTTGCATACTGGTGTAGAACTCCCAGGGGGAGGCTATGATGTAGTCTATCCGAGACTTCCTGAGAAGTATGTTAGCTTAGTTCTGTGTCATCATGAAGTTCTCTTGTCTGCTTTCCCATCAGTATAAATTCATTCTTATTAGACTAAGGTTAATATTTTGGTTTTCCCATCTGCTTTAATTTTTTGTCTTCTTTTAAGAGGCCAGGTTAAAAATGGGGGCATAACTAAGGTCTGGTCCCTGGAAACCTTTCTCTGTTACCCATGGTGATAGGTGGAGGATACAAATGACTGAAAAGACCAGAATGAGAAGAGTCTCTAAGTCACAGCAGAGGCGATGGAAGATCCCTTAGTAGAGGCTCAGCAGGTGTAGCTCATTTGGTAGAGTGCATGCCTAGGGAATATCAAGTCCAGAGTTTGATCCTCAGAAACACACCAAGTAAGTGTGGTCTCACCCAACTAGAATCCTAGCACTCAGGAGGTAGCAACAAGAGGACCTGAAGATAAGGGTCATTCTCTAGTATATAGTGAGTAGTTTGAGACCAGCAAGTGACACATGAGTCTCTGAAAAGCAAAACAGCATGAGAGAGAGAGAGAGAAAGAGAGAGAGAGAGAGAGAGAGAGAGAGAGAGAGAGAGAGAGACAAAGATACAGACACAGAGATATAGACACACACATACACAGAGACAGACAGACAGACAGACAGACAGACAGACAGACAGACACACACACACACACACACACACACACACACACTGTTAGTAAAGAAGCAGAAGTGAGCTGTAGGCAGCAACGACATGTCCTAACATGGAAGACATGCCCACTGCAGATGTAGTATGAGATTTTCTTAGAAGAATGTGTCTCCTTTGGACAGAGAAGACCCACAATTGGGACTGGATAGGAAAATAAGAGTCAGAGCACAGACAGCTCTGTGATGTTAAGAAAATTTTGATTTCTACAGTACGATGAGCTGAAACTTTCAAAAGAATTGAGTGCCATACAAACAATGTGCTCATCGATAAGAAGCTGAATTTTGGGGTGTGGGCAAAGGTTGGAGGCCCGATGTGGGCTGTGAATAGTCTATGTCAGAAGTGACTGGATGAGGGACAAGTTCAGATACCCACCAGATCCAAGGGCAGAAGAACTTGGAGGATGTAGTGGTTGCTGTGGTGACAGGGGATAAGGGAAGTTGGAGGGCCCATGTGTGCTTCCAGATTCCAGTTTTGTTTTCTAGAAAAGATGAAGTGCCTGCCTTAACACCGAAGACATCACATTTGTGATTACTTGCTAGCCACAAGCAGTTATAAATTTTGAATAATAATAAAAAACAAACTAGTTTGAATACTCAGAGAGTCGTATACGTTTCCAAACACATACTAAGTGCAAAATATATGTTTAATTACTTTTAAAACCTTTTTTTTGAGATGGGGTTTTACTCCCTATTGTACCCTAGGCTGGCCTTAAACTTTCAGTGTGTCTTCTCAGCTTCTTGAGTACTGGGGTTACATGGAGAGCCACCGAGCCTGGCTTTTACTGCTTTCTAGAAGACACATTGGTCTAGTTCAACTCTGGAATGTCCTAAAGGTTCAAGCACTAAATATTTGACCCTCAAGTATACACTATCTTCAGAAGCTGGGGTAACATTAGGCTCTCGAGCCATTACAGATGTAATCTCAAAGGCATCATGCATCCTTGGTCTCTTCCTCTCTTTTTTGTTCCTGGTTATGGAAAGAGGCATTATAGCATGTAGTTTTACATTCTACCCACCTTTACTAGGGGAGGTGACCTGCTACCAGCCCCCGCTCATCAGCTTCCCTTACATCCTTGGACAAAAGACACACACCCAGTTGTTCCTTTTCAACTTGCCTTAGTACACAATTGCTACTATCTCCTGTCTGGAAAACACACCCTTATTTATACTCTAAGCTCTGTCTCTCCCACTTGCCCTAAACTTCAGTGGGTAGTCCCTTCTAGCCCCTGTCAAACATCCCTGACCACCAGCCTGTAGTAGTAGCCACAGATCTCAGCCCCTCTCAAGACCTCACATAGTTACCTAGTTTTCCTCTCTCCAAAGAGGACTCCTTTCTCCTCCCCTGCTTTGCTTTTCCTCCAGGTACCCAGAAATCCAGCCTGTACCTTCTGCTCAGCAATTGGCCCATGGCTTTCTTATTGACATATCAAGAACCAATTGGGGAACAGGACCTAACATCAGAACTCCCCTCTACAAGGCATCATTCTATCACATGCTCCTGACATTATGGGCTGCTATAGGGCATAGCAATGGGTACCAGACTCCAGTCCTTAAACAGACATGTCCTCCTGCCACTACATCTTTATTTCTTCCACCATCTGAGCAAGTTGAGTGAAACAGCTGTATCTAACATGTGCTTGCATGACATTACCTTTCATTCACTTATTTTGGTAAAGTCAGAAACAAAAGAGCCAGGATAGATACCTATGTGGCCAGGTGCCAGGATGACACAGGTGGAGTGAGAGTTGGGGGTGGTGAAATGCAGGTAGAGCCAAGGAACTGCTCCTTGGGGGCCCGGACTTCTAATCTCAGGGACAGAGTTCCCTTCCAGGGGAGACTCAGGACATCTGTTTTCCATCTGACTATCCATTTATGATTTTCTTCTTCTTCCTCCCCCGACTCTTGGGGTTGGATGCAGCAGGGAAAACATGTGGAAGCAACATTCTCAGTAAATCACCGAGAAGGCTCTAGGGCTTTAGGGCTCATTTTTCACTGGAGAAGCCAAGTCTAGCAGAGGCTAGCGAGGGCTAAAAAGGAAATCCTGGCTTGGGATATCTCTGTGTAATGTGTGGGCAGTCAGGGGGCGGGTAGTATGAGAGCATGCATAAGTGAGTGTGTGAGTGCCTATGTGTCCGTCTGTGCCAAGGTGCTAGCTTAGAGCCTTCCTCCTGGCTCCTGATAGAGTGGATGAGCCTGGCCAATCTCCTCATACTCTGCCTAGTCCCACTAAACACAAGGCTGTTGTCCCTCCATGAGAAAGTCCGAGGAGCCCAGATCAGGCCCAAGGCTCCCTACGCTGCACTTGCCACCCACAGACCTCACATGAAAGTAAACAGGATCTGGAAGCAGACGCCCAAATGACTTGGCAATGTGGCCACACTGGAGCTGTGCTAGGCAAGGGAGGCCGTGAGAGCATAAAAATTAAGTGTTAGGAAATGCCATCTTCTAGATGGCTTTGGTGAGGTTGGTGGTAAAACTGAATTTCTCGGTAACAGCATCTCCTTTTGTGTTTAAGCTGCTTCCTATTTAACTGTGCTACTTCGGTGCCTTGCATTCAGGGACCACTAGAGTAAGAGGTATTCCGGCTCCATAGGCCAAGGAAATTATAGATGAGTCTGTTAAATGGGAGTATGCCTGAGCTCACAGGTGCCAAGCTTTTCATAGCTCGCTTAGCAAGCAGCTCCTGGTTCAGCAGACTTTACTGAGAGAATATGCAAACAACCCTGTGCTAGGACTGGGTGGGGTTTATCATGATAGTTGTTAGGGGAAATAACAACTCTGTTACGGACTGGATCATTTTTGGAAGTTTCTTTTACTGGAACGTGAGGCTGTGCTGGTTCTTTTGGAAGGTTTGGGGTCTTCAGGGGTGGGCCTTTGAGGTGTAAGGCTTGGCTTTGAGTATTATCTCTGGTCTCCTGTGTTTCTTGGCCCATTTAAATCCTAGTGTGAGAACAGAACTGATTTTCAGTCTAGGGATGTTTCCATTAATGCATTGGCCCAATTTAACAGCAAGTTTAAGACTCACATGATATGTAAAGGATTTCTGTGTCATATCCAACATCCTTGGAAATGTAGTTTCCAGAAAATGGTGAAGGCTTATGAGACTAGCAGATTATTTGAAATGGAGACCAGTCCTGACAAACTAGGGCTCCAGCCTCCCATTGTACAAGTACCTTCTCTACATGTGCTCTAGATTTTGAGGCAGGACCTCTTCCTTTTTCTATTTATTCAAAATTTCCATTAAAGATATTTGTGTGTGTGTGTGTGTGTGTGTGTGTGTGTGTGTGTGTGATCCCAGGGAGCATGACTAGAAGTGAGAGGATAATTTGTGGGAATCTTTTCTCTCCTTCTACTATATAGATTCTGGGCATCCAACTCAAGTTATCAGGTTTGGGGGTAAGTGCCTTTACCTGCTGAACCATCTCTCCAGCCCACTCAAACGTCCATGCAACCTGAAGAATAAATTTGTTTATGCAACTACTATGGGAATGCATTGGACATACACTGGCTGAATCAGATATAGAGAGCACTGCCTGATGGGAGTCTGAAAAGGTATAGATAGCTGTGTATCCACACAGAATGGAATAGACAGCCTTCATCCTTGCTACAGATAAAAGTGAGGATTTCAACTAAAAAGGCATTGATTCAAATTATGACAATGTCTAGAAATTGCCCCCAAAGCTTTTTATAAAATAAAATTTTGTTGTAGGGACAACTTATACGTGGCAGAGGTTTTCTTTAGGATGAATCATACCAGGCACCCAGAGATCTGAATTTGGGGATGATTTTGACCACAGACTTGACAGAGATGCACACACAATCTGTTGAATTCAATTGTATTATACAATCAACTGAGTGATAACAGTGAAAATAACAGCAACTATGACATCTAACATATGTGGAGATCTTGCTGTGTGCTAGGCACTGTCATAACTGAGTCATTTATTCCTTAAGAGACTTTTTGAAGAGGGGTGTGCTTTTTTATCACCCCACACTTTGCATGTGGGCAATGGAGCCAGCTAAACAATGCACACCACTAATAAGTGGCTGAGTTTATTGACATCTAGACTGACTGACTATAGTGTGTTCTCATCCCATGTATTTCCAGCTTCTCTAGAGACATCCTTAAGATGTAAGTTAACACAGGCTACAGACTCCTTGGAGTAACATTTGGTACCTTGTAGCTATTGGAACTAGGAAACACAGTTGGTGCTTAGAGTCCCGAGTGGGCAGTTCTCCAGAAGCTGGGTGCTTTGTAACTTTCTTCCATCATTCCAAGAATAGCTACTGGCAAAACTCCGTGAATTCCACATCTGTGGCTGGATGTGGGTGGGAAAGGGAAAGGGTGGATATGGATACTGTTGCCCAACAGAAATGTGTAAAAGAGTATGAATATTCCCAAGACTCTCAGAATATGACCTCTGAGGAAATGCAAGGCAGAGAGGGGAGATTATGGGTGATTCAATCTCTTCCACTGGCCCACTCACTTCCACACATAGGATGGAGAGACCAAGGTACACATGACTGAGGACAGTGGCAAATTCTCCAAGGCATTTGAATAGGACATCCTAGAACCACACAGCTCAGCTAGATTGTCCAGATCCTGTCTCTATATCCCGAGAACCCTACAAAATACCTCCTAGGGGACTACCCATGTGCAGAGGCCTGATATTCTTCATTGCATCCAAAGTGTGGACTCTGGACAGGAAAAATAAACCCTTTCCTCCAGTCTGCCCAAGGGCTGTAGAACTGGCCCATCTTGTGCCATGTGTCATACTCCATACTTGCAGAAAGAGTCCTTGTTGGTTTTTAAGAAGAAAGAGAAAAAAAAAAATGAGTGTGTTGGTGTGTTCCAAACCCTCTCACCACAGCAAGCTCTGAATTTTAGAGGAAGGTGTCATTGGTATATCTGCTTTAGAACTTCCAACAAAATGCTGGCTAGTTGATGGGGGTGGGGGGAGCTTGTATGCATGAGGAGAAGCAGCTTAGTGGTTGGCGTCTGTGCTTCTCATTGGAAGATACTTCAGTCTAGATGACAGGAATCAACAGTGCTGCACAAAGCTCCAGGCAATGCAAGCCTGAAGGGGCGAGGTAGCTTTGCTTCTGCTGTGGGCAACAAAACTTCGGTAGGACCTTCCTTACCACACTCACCCTCCAGGGGACTCCTAAAGTACACAGGAATGCTCGTTTTCTGCTTAAAACCTCCTTGTATCCTAAAGTAGAGTCATACAGAGTCTTGGTCTTGTTCAAAGGCCTGGTTTACAGTTCAAGTTGCCAAGTCCCTCATCTGCTGATCAAAAATATGAATGCCAAATCTGGGCACTGTAATTCTTGCACCGGGGAGGCAGAGACAGGCAGGCTGATGGATCTTGCTGGCTGACCATCCTTGATGAATGCTGTATTTTCAGGTTCAATGAGAGACTCTGTATCAAAAAAAAGGGGGGTGTGTGGAAAAGGATTGAGGAAGACTCACAACATGGTCTTCCTGCCCTATGTAAATCCCTCTTCAATGTGCACACATACACACACAAACGAAACAACAATAATAACAACAATAAGAAACTTCCAAATCAGTGCTTGTCTTTTTGTATACCAGCTACACGATTCAGGTAAGGTCATGCACGCCAAGATGCTCAGTGAACTGCACTGGACTAATCGAATATAAAAGATTAACATTATTATGGTCAAACAATGCAGTGCATCACTACTTAATAATGTAACAATAAATGCTTATTTAACAGGCACTGAATTAAATACCATAAGAAAACATACAGACATATCAGTATACAATCCCATAGTGCCTATTATTCATCAGGAACTTCTGGAGAAACTCTATAAACAAAGGTAGGGCTGCTTCTTCCTGGAGAAATGAAAAATATGAAAATAATAAAGATAACTTCAGAAATTAGTAAATACTACAGAGAAAATCTTGTAGAGGACAGAATTGAGCATTGAGAGAGGAAGGCAGAAGTCTCAGATAGATGGCTTTCTTCTGAGACGGTGACTTTTGTGACATAGAAGAAGGGATGTCCCCTGTAGGGATGACAAAGTGGAGTCAAAGCTAAGGCCACAAGGGCCTTGGTGGGATAGCGTAGGGGTGGGGGTTTGTGAATGGACCATGGGTGCTAGGGCTACCAGATGGTGTGGGTAGATCGTATTCCCAGTGGAAAGCCACCAGACAGTTTCAACCAAGAAGCAATGATAGAATTCTTTTTTTTTTTTAAATGGCCCTTTGGCCACTGGTGAAGAAATATTGAGCCAGGCAGGAGTACAAACAAGATGCTACTTACAGTAACTCAGAGGATGAAACAAGCAATCTGATGAGGAGTTCTTAATGAGTTCACTGGTGTTTTAGGGAGTCTGCATAGGTTTTGTGCAAAATCAGAATGCCATGAGCTATGGAACTAGGGTTTGAACCCAGGTGGCTGAGATGCCAAAGCTTGTGCTCAGCTCATAGAACTTCACTGTTGTTTCCACCCAAAGCCTTTGTAAGCCACTGCAAGGAATGCTGGTAATTGTGGCTTACCAGTGAGCTGGGCTACAGAGATACTCCACCACTGCTGGAGGCTGGTTTCCAAGGTGCAGGGGTGGGGGCAACCATTCCTTGCCCTAGGCTTGAAAGGCTTGATGGGCTTGGCTGCTTCAGAAGGCAGCTCCTACTCGGTTCTCCTGTGGGGTTTTCCATTCCCATTGAGTGTGTCCTCAGAGTCTTTCATTGAGGGCTGTGGCCATGCCATGGCTTCTGTCCACATTATGCCACAGTTTGCAAGCCATAGGGGCAAAGGTGGGACACTTCTGTTTGCCACAACAGCTGTGTCCATGGCAACAGCCCACGATACCACTGGAAAATCGATTGGTAAGAATCGAGTTCTGGAAACATAAAGGCAGAGCTGGAGCGAGCTGTGCATAGAACCCTGGCTGAGTCTCTGTGCAGTGTCCAGGGGGTGTACACGGGGGTCCCTTTCTGTGATTCTTGGACTATCTGACTTTTATTTAGGCTTAGCAAATCCAGATGTTCTCCAAATAGCTCACGCCTATTTAGTCCAGATGTAAACTTCATTTTTCATCCAATCTCACAAATATTTGTAATCGCTTAGGCAGTGTAAGCCCCAGGAACTCTTTGGGTCGGAGAGGGTTAATGAGGACGAATCCTCCCCAGATGGCTAGCTGCCCTTCCCCCACCCAGGCTTCTCTTGACATGTCTGAGGCCAGCAGGATCTGCTGTCCAAAGGACCTCCTGAGACAGCCAACCAGTCTTTTCTTAGAAACAGGAAGCTGCCTTCAGCCAAGTACAAGTGAAGTGAAGCACCCAGAAACCCGAGGACTGCTCCAAATCTGAGGCCTGGAGGCAGATAGGGAGGGCTAGGCTCTGGGAGGGGTTCCCGACTCCTCTCCTGAAGGAGATCCACCTCAGCTGTGATCTCCACCTTCTTCGGTGATTATTGGCCATTATGTAAGTGCTGGTTAAAACCCAACTGAAATATTTGTATCAAAGGTTGTCATACAAATTAACACAGTTACATCATTAATTTTCATAGCTTCATAACTGAATTGGACAAACACCAGCCACGGACGGGATTGAATGGGACTGACATACTACTCATGCATTTGAATGGAGCAGAGAGGAACGGCAAGAAGGCAATGTTTCTTCTAAGTATGTCAGGAGTCGTGATGGAGACTCTCTCAGAAGAGTAGGCATTTTGGGCATGGTATCTGTTGAGTAGTTCCTTAAGTCCATGGACCTCTTTTGAAGCATTAAGTATGTTTGCCTTCTGGAGGTTTGGGGTACATTTCCTTATTCCTTGTCTTTGGCACCTAGTGTGACGAGGATTCTGTAAGCACTCAAAAAGTGGGCACTAGACAAATAAACACATAAATCAGTGAAATTAGCTCTTGGCTCAGTCACGTGGTAGGAAGCCCATCCTGTGTGCAGCATAGGGAAAGAACAGAGGAGAGAAAGGCGGTATGGAGGGTGGTGGACAAGTCTTCCTGCAAGAATGTGAGTAGAAGGCCGTTCGACTTGAAACCATAGGACTAGCATTTTGTCTTGGCTTTGTATAGCTGTGTAGTCTCAGACGAGTTGTTTAGTCTCTCTGAGCATGAATGTCTTCGTTTCTAGAGCAAGTGTATTGACACCTACAGACACTATTATAATACTCTCAGGATCAAGTGAGACAGGAGGGAGAGATGTAACAGCTTGTTTAGCCCACGGGGCCTCTGCACACCTCTGATCATCTAACAGTTTAGCTGATGCCTACTGCTCTGTTTCTTTGAAGTACATGGCATGCCTTATTTTTCATTGACAAGGCTTACTATCTATTTTCCCAATCAACCACCATCTCATTCCCCCTCTGTATTCTTTTCTACAGTCACATTGCCAGAAAAAAAAAAATCTTTCTGTCTCAGGCATGTCTCCTTCCGTTGGACAAGCTGTGTTACCCCTCTGTGCCTAGCCTTTACCCCTCTATGACAACCGCTATCACTGGAAGCAGCCTGGGACAGCAAGTCAAACAATTTTGAACACATCTTTATGTGTTTTGGAGCTGTGGGTTACCATCCACTGGTGGAATGTGTGCATGTGTTTTCTAACACGGAGGAGGTGGGGGATAAGTATCAACTATGGAGCTGGGCCTATCCTGCCTTTATGAACATCCCAGGTTCCCCAAACCTCTCTTCCCATTTCTATCCCGACCTCCACACAAAAGGGTGCCTCGGAGACAGCTCTTTTGGGGAATCCTTCTCTCTCATGGCACTTAGCTTTCCAACAAGCTGGCCAGCTGAGGGAGTGGTTTCTGTGGTGTGGCCTGCCACATCTCATTTTCCATGAGGGTCACCAGGCAACCGCCAGAAAGTGACAACTCCTGACGCAAATGCTGCTTTACCCGGTGACAGGCTCTGTATCTCATTACTCAGTCTGGGCTGTGTCCAGGCTGGTTATGCCAGGACATCCTGCTTGAGAGGGTGAACTGGCAAGTTAGAGTCACACTCAGTATCCTGGGTAGCTCTGAGAGCTGTGCCCATCTAGTGAGGGCCTGCTGGGCAGGGGTAGGATAAAACAGCAAGTTTGAAACTTAGCTATCTATCTCAAAAAAGTGTTCTGCTTTCTTCCACACTGAGGAGACATTTTTCCTATCAGGGTGTCATGCAGGTAATAAAACGCTGTTATTTAAAAAGTGATGCCAACATTTCATTTTTATATGGTGATTTATAATGCTGGAAGCAAATATGTTTCCATGTTTAAAACCTGTCCGTCAAATAGCAATTTCAGGGAAACTTGGGAGAGGATATTCTTTCCATTTTAGAGACAGAAAAACCAGCTCAGAGGGAAAATTATTAGCTGATGTTATATCAGGGCAAGATCAACAGAGACCAGTTTTTGACCTTCCTTCTGTTGTATATCTAAAATATCAATCTCTTCGTGTTTCCCTAGATCTATGTTTCCTTTGAAACTCCAATTAAAGAATCTGGTTGTTTATTTCTTTGTTTTCAAATCTCTGGGGTGCCTGATGCATGCCAGGTGTGAACAGAGCAATGAGAACACACTTGATCCACCCATCCCTCTAGGGTGTGGCTTCTGAGGACAGACTTAGAGTACCTGTGCAAGTCCCAGCACATGAGAACGATGGAGCAGAGTGCAGATGAGGCCAGGGAGAGCAGGCGAGCTTGTCTGTGGGCTAGGGAAGAGCTTCTAACTTACACAGAATGGCGAGAGGTTGCATCTCACTGGCTCCTGGGAAGGGTAGGGTGTGGAGTCCCTACTTGTTTTTTGGGCATGTGTTGTATGATTTCTGGATTAGTGTCTATCTGCATGCCAGTTTGTAAGGTGTGTGTTGCTACCCAGTGACAGCTGAGGTCTGGGTTCAGAGCTTTGCTTGTATAACCACTACCCGCTTTAATCAGAGGCTAATTACACCAAGGCGAGGTCAAAGGCCAGCAGGGTCCTTTTTATTACTCAGTTTCCCTTTTGTCTCATCTTTTCATTTCTCGTTAGACCAAGTTGAAGGCTCTCAGTGAACATCAAGTGCACGGCGAGCGGATTCACTAGGATCAACCCAATCCTTCAAATACCCTTATGTTTAGAAGTATGCTAAGTATTACATATAATAACCTCACTTAATTTTTACAAAAAAAATAAATATTGCGCTAGACATGAAGAAGTCCCTTCTTTTCAAGGCTCTATTTTCCACAGTTTCAGTTATCTGTGATTCAGAAATAGTAGGTGGAAAATTCTAGAAACAAATTTAAATGCTGAACATTAGTAAATAGCAACACCCTTAGTGATTAATCTCCTGCCTTGGGTCATGAATTTTTTCTCGACAAATGTATCCACACTGTATAGGCTGCCATTTTGTTACTGGATAGTCATCTCCTGACATACATGACATTCTCATTTCACGATTCAAGGACAAGCTCTGTCACCACTCTGGCCTGGTTCTACTCTGTCTTCTTTATAGGCATTCATTCTTAAAATATATTATTTTATTTAATTGGCATGTCCCACCCACAACCCCAAATTACATTACGAGTCACTTCTCTCTTGAGAACTGCGCTCTCCCTTGCTCTCCAGAAGGACACATGCAGCCCTGTCCCAGGATCCAACACCCCTCCTTTTCATTTACATTTTTTACCTAGAAGTTTCACAGAATTCTGCTGGACAAGCCTGGGCTTTGCTTTCTGCAGAGGGATAGTGTAAGCACGTCAGACTCTGCTTGCTACTGAGCTATACATTCTCCACCCCCACAGGGGCTCTTCCTAGTCTCCTCTAGACTGTGAACATGTGCGAGCAGACAGCAAGATTCACGGCTGTCTGGCCTCTCCCAGTCCTCCCCCAGATGAGCTGAAGCCAGATGACAGCATCAGGCAGACCTGAGGAGGATCGATGGCAAGCCAAGAAAGATTGAACGATATCTGGTCCCAGCTTGGGCTTTGGCTTAATCGCTACCACATGAGCACAGGGCTGGCCACAGAGCAGGGCTGGGATTAGGATGGAGCTTGCTTCTGAGATAATAAAGTGAATAAGAACTCAGTACAGGAGATCTTACAGTGCCCAGGACATGATACTTTCAACTCTGAGGCTGACTGTGTGCCTCTAAGTTGCCCAACCTGGCACTAAATGTCCAGGGCAGTTACCAATAATAGTTCTTCTAGCACATGGCTGGGGACTATGTTGTTATCTCCTTTTTGCAAATGAAGAGCCTGGGGCTCACTGAGACAGACGATGACATAATCCAGTCAGTCATCCATCTAGTAAGTGAGTGGTGGAACTGTCATTAGAAATCAGGTGCTTTCTCCATAAACCCTAAACCTTTACATGATGTATACTTTTACCCATTTTTTTTTTTTTGACTAATTTACCCCTTCTTTTCATGAATTCACTCACTCACACCATTCAGGAATTTACCTGCTACCCACTATGCATGGGCCTACGAATTCAAGCAATTATTGTCCATGATGGGGTTAATAGGAAAGTGTCTTTCTTGATTTTCCTTCTGTCTGACTACAGAGTTTCAGTCTGGTTTGGTTGCACATTAAAACCACCTGATGAGAGTTTAGTAACCCTGAACCTGCCATCTTCTTGGCTTAAAACATTCTTTCGACGGAGGTTCCAGATTTCTTTTTCTCTTGACAAAACCATGGGTTACTTGAATGTACGTTTTCATGGCTGACCATTGGTTATTGGATAGCTAGTTAATTTATGTGTTCTTTCCTGGGGAAGACTTTTTCTCCACTCTCAACCATCCTTAGTTGCCTGTCATTCTTTGGGTAGAGTTAAAAACCTTGTGAACTTACAATTGACATGACATTTCCCCAGGTGGTCTCATAATGCTTCCCACAAGAGCCATAGACTAACAAAAACCTTGACACTGGGAATGAGAAACCCTCTTTTGAGTTGGTAAGGGTTGTACAAGAGACTCCCAAGATTCTTAAGATATAACTGATGAAGGCATAATCCTAGTTCAGTTGTTCATAATTTAGAAGTGGGGATGTGGGCGTATGAATGAAAATTGTGGACGAATCTGAGATGTGTGACTGGCATTGCAGTCTGTGTATAGATTATGGGGGAAAGAAGGACTTCAACCCACCTGAAGAAAGGAAGCTCCTTGAACATGCTTCTCAGAAGAAATGCTTGAGGTTGCAAGTCCACAGCCCATGGGTGTGTCGCAGTGGGTATGGAAATGGTATTGCTACTGACAGGATGATTTTTCAAAATGATTAATGCAGTTTTGAAATTTCCATGCAGGACAAATTACACCCTTCCCATGATTTACACAGCAGTCATACTTACAGAAAGTTCCAACAGCACCAAACTGCACAACATACAAAAATCAAGTCCTAGGTGTTTTTTTTTATGTAAATGGAATTAAGTATCAGGCTCAGATAATTTCAGTTTCTGCCCACAGGAATGTCTGGGCTAACATACATAACCACTTGCTGAGAAGGGTAATGTTTTACTGTCCAGCATCGTCCTGTGCACTGCGGGGCACTCAACATTCTTGGCCATTACCGAAATGAAAGCAGACCCAGCTTCATACTGTGATCATGTAGAGTTCTTCTCTGATCCACAAAGGTCTTTCGTCAGGATGGTGTCACATCTGCACTGAACTCCTGATGTAGGAAGAAAAATAAAGGTGTCTCTGAGTAGCTGATATTAGCATTTTTATGGAGTCACACAATTTGACATGATCTGTGCTGTCTGCCAAGTTCCAAAGTGCTTTGACATTATAACCAAGGACTCTGTAGACTTGTGGATGGGAAACATAACCCCTGAGTAGCCCAGCTCTACATCTGTAGGTGAGTAACCTGGAAGTCAGAGCTGCTCGCTAAGAAGATGTGATGGAGAAGCCAGAACACCTGCATTTCAACAGGACAGGGACAACCCACCTAAAAGCCGATTTCATGGAGTTTCCAGGACAGTGATTATGAATAGAATCTGTTCTTGTTAATTTTTACTGAACAACATAGTCTTCAGGATTCTGAGAAATCCTTAGGTGCACACTTGTAATTTGTAATTAATAGCTTATTTTGAAAAGTTATGGAAGAGCAAGCATTTAAGAACTATTATGGGTAATCCTAGTGCCAGTTGCTTTGAAAATAACAGTAAATGTTTCCGAGCTTCAAAGAATTAACAAAAGTATAAATCTCTGGATAGGATATAATTGTTCAGACTAGAGAGATGCTTATCTGTTAAAAGGACATGCTGATCTGTCAGAGGACCAGGGTTCAACTCCCAGCACCCACATAACAGCTCACAGCTGTCTGTAATTCTCATTCCAGAGGATCAGACACCGTCACCCAGTCACACATGCAGGCAGAACATTAATGTACATAAAATAAAAATAAATAAAATGTATAAAAAGAAAATAGTTGTATAAATTAATTAGCAACTAAACTCTAAATGCCTGGTGAGAGAGTCAGACCCTAAAGGTCTTGAGAGTTTAAGACCAAAGATCTTGAGAAACAGAGCGATTACAGACTTTACAATGGGGCCAAAGCCCTAAATGGTAGGTATGAATTAAACAAGTAAACTGAGCGGCATCTTCCAGGTGGATGTGAGTGACAAGGCAGCAGTGATCTGAGTAGCATCTGACTGAATGACTCCCTTGGCCAGGAGAAGGTGTGAGCAGAGGGAGGAACAGGTTAGATCCTGACAATAAGTGATCTTTATGCCAGGTTGAGACATCAGAATGGGGTTTTAAAGGGATGAAGGACCACTGACTATTTTGATTAGATGTTTATAGGACCAAATAATGTGGATGTTGGAGATAATAAGCCTTTCATATTTTTCCTGGTTTTTATTTCATGATGGACAAATCTTGAATACGGAAACACTCTTTCTGTTTCCTAACCCAAACCTCCCAAAGGAAAGAGGAACGCTTTTCCTCTGATTGATTGATAACTTAGGAAATAAGCCGGTTGTCCATAATTCAGCCCTCTCCTTCCGCCTTTTCTGAGACAGTCCTGCAGAACACACATATTCTTGTTCTTGGCGCTCTGTCTTTTGTAGACACAGCTCCACATGGTGAAGCCTGTGTCCAGATGTGGGTGTGACTGGACGAACATGTCTGCCTAATTCAGATGAAGTATTAGCAAGCCCACTTGGCTGCAAACAGTTCCACTCGCCACAGAAGAGTCTATCTGTAATAACACTGACATTTTAATCCCACCTGTCTGATTCCTATGTTTCTCTGCTAATTAATTCTAACTTGGATGGAAGATGGCTGGTGTTTGTTGGAGATAAAACATCCAATTAGACAGGGGAAAGACATGTTTTACCCAGTGAAACACTCTTTAAAAACCACTTTAGAAAGTGAATGCCTGATATAAATTAGATTTGTAAATAAAGTTACTTCTGGAATAGTTAAGATCCTAGGGCAATTGATAGAGAAACTTCATTGTGCTTTGGACCAGTTGTTGACAAACTGGATAACTGGGTCAAATCAGGCTTGTCACTTCTTTTTGTAAATAAAATTTTATTGAAACACATCCATGGTTATCCACTGGCATATGATCAACATTATTTTCATATTTTGATATACTCATTAGTATATTTAGTTAGTCACAGGTTTGATATGTGTTATCTAAAATACTTGAAAATATTTTGTATATCATACTCTTCAGATTTAGAATATTTTCATATGCACAATTAAATACTGTGAGGATGGGCCCCAAATATAAACACAAAATTAATTATATTCTACACACACACACCATATGTACTTACCACAAGATAATTTTACACAATATTTAGCATGACTTAGTGCATTCAACAACATTTAAAAGTGTGATGTTCTCTATTTATGGTGTCATGTCAGAGCCTCCCCCAAATTGTGGATCTCAAAGAATTTCTCACTTTGTTGGTTTGAACTTGAAGATATTTAGTCTGTGTGTTCATTTATCAGAACTGACCAAGCTGTGACAGAGACCAAGTGGTCTTTAAAGGCTCAGCGCCATTTTTGTATGGTCATTGAAACTCTCCTGTCACTTGTATGTTTAATTTTAGCTTTCAGAGACATAATTTACTAAATTGAAAATTTGAGGTATTCCATGAAGAGAAAAAAGGTCCGCTTACTTCTAGTGCAATATTGAATATTAAAAGTTAAGTTGTATATGAAATAAGTAGCCACAGAAAAAGTCTCCCATATCAGTTCATTCTGCCCAGGTAATCACTTCCTGTACTGTGTTCATGAAATCAACTGCTTTGCAACAAAGGCAATTTCTAGAAATCCCCACCCAGGTCCACAATAAGCTCACAACTAAATTTTGTGCTTTCTATGTTCTATAGCCAGTGTTCATGAGTGTCCACTTCTTGACACGTCAGCAGTTAAAAACTCTGCTTCAGTTCTTTCATAAAAACTCGGTCACTGTCCTTGGTTAAAAACAAGAAAGGATGCCAGCCTTTCTAGTAAGTATCACAGGATAGAGGAAAACATTTGTAGATGAGACTAAATTAACTATGGACTGTGTGGCTAATTTATTAACATCATCAGTGATATCAAACAGAAGATAAAATTCTCTGTAGGGGATAACATGTAACAATTCTCTGAAAGTCTGATTAGAATTTCTACTGAGGACAAGACTGAACTGCTGAGAGTGGAGATACCTGGGACTCTCCAGGAGTGTCTTTTCCATTAAAGGATCAGACTCTGCATGTGTATTTCTTGGTTTGTGTATGTCAGGTTGGCTTCAAGCTCCTGGTTCACAGCTTTGCTGGCACTGGGATTTTAGGCCTGCACCACTATGTCCATCCTGAGTACTTATTTTACAATTACCATTCTATCTCATGGCTCCTCTTTTGCAGCTCTAGAAAATCCACTGACTAATTAAGCACATCTCCATCTCATAACAAACACACCCATTAACTTCTAGTATATGAAAAAAATGACATGAAAGAATAATATTCAAAATTGAATAGAGCTTTTTGGGAAATATCCCTAGATAGTTTTGGTATAACTTTTTTTTTTCCCTGTCAAAGTTGGGGTTTGATGTTAGAAAACAAATTCAAAGGCATCAGAGGAGAACAAGTCCCTGAAAGCCTGTAAACATTAGCTCCTGGCTGTATGTGTAGATCAATTTGTCTGGCTCATGGTGACTGGATATTTGGTCAAGCTTAACCCTGGACATTTCTCTGAGGACATTTTTTTTTTTTTGCATGAGGACTTTTTATAAATATAAATCAGACTGTTCACCACAGTAAGCCAAGGTCATATCCCTTCAGTATAAGTCTGAACAGAAGACGGAGCTCCTCCCAAGTCTCCAGCCTGCCTGCTTAGCCTGCTGAGTGGAGACTGCTGCCCCCAGGATCACATGGAGACTTGTGGAATGAGAAGTGTTCTGAATATCCATACTCTGTTGCTGCTTAATCTGGCTGCCTATCATTCGACATCGTGGTGAAGTTTTAAGCAACCATAGAGGAAGGAACCTTTATAAGACCCATTTTGTTTTTATTTTTATCAATCAAAAGGAAAAGGAAGAAAACTTTCAGCGCATTATAAAGCGTAGGACAATTTTGCTTTGAGAAAGTGAATGTCTGCTCTCTGAGGAGATTGCTTAGGTTATTAAAAGCAAACTAACTAACTAACTAACTAACTAACTAAAAACATTTGCTAACCAATGCTAAGAGGTAACTAAGTACTTCAAGATTAATCACAATTTGACAATGAAAGCCAGATTCGGGTTTTTATGGGACCTAATATTTGATATATTTCATCTATGACAATCACTTTATTAACATACATAGCAAGGTGGCAAACTTTATTAAGTTTTTAAAATATACTCTTGTGAGATTAAAATTTATAATAATTTAAAACAACATTCATCAAATTAATTTGTCTGAACCCTTCTACAACTTTGTCAATATGTCAGTCCCTAGTATATACATCTGAGATTTGCTTTCACTATCTTCAGTCATATTTGGGAAAAGCCAGTAAACTCAGTTTAGGGGAAAACTATTCTCATGGGTTTTGGTTATGTGCATGCATGCTTGCATGTATATTTATGTATGTGAATGTGGGGACCCATGCTGCATACTGTGGTCTACCTATGGAACTCAGAAGATAGATTCAGTCCTTACTTGATATTGATTGAGAGAGAGATTCTTTGTTCTCTATGTGATGCATGGAATGGGCTAGCAGGCCTTCAAGCTACCAGGAATTCTTCTGTCTCCATCTTCCATCTATCCACGGGAGAGGTGGGATGGTAAATTCTCATACTATACATCCAGATTTTTATGTGGGATCTGGGGAGTTGAACTTAGGTCCTCACACGTGTGCAGCCAGGACTCTTATCTACAGAGTTCTTTACTCAACCAATTCTGATGTGTGTATGATGAATACAAACAGAAAACATGTATCTCTATGTACAGACCATATCCTGTTGGTTCTTCGGACAACCCCTACACATTCATATAGCTTGACTGGATATTATTCAGACTGATGGTAAAACATTGAAACAAACACAGCCTATTTCAGAAAGTAGTCACTGTGTGTACCAGCATAGTGTTAACCATCCATTGCAACTGTACCTTACAAGCAAGTTAAACAAATTTGGTATTCATAGGACAAACAGGGAACTAATTGATAATTGCTCATGCATTGGCGTTTTAATAGACCTGTAAGGACATGACACATACCACAGTACCAGCTATAATTAAATGCAACACTATCTCAGTTAGGGTTTCTATTTGCTGCAATAGAACACCGTGACCAGAAGCAACTTTTGGGGAAAAATTTATTTCATCTTACACTTCCAGTTACCAGAGCATCACTGAGGAAAGTGAGGGCATGGATTTAAGAAAGGCAGGATCCTGGAGGCAGAAGTTGATGCAAAGGCTATGAAGGACTATGCTGCTTATTGGCTTGTTCCTCATGGCTTACTCAGCCTGGTTTTTTATAGAACCCAGGACCACCAGTCCAGGGATGGCACCATGCACTGTAACCTGGGCCCTCCTATATCAATCATTAATAAAAAAAAATGCACTACAGGCTTGCCCACAGACCAATCTGGTAGGAAGGGGGTTTTTCTCAGTTGAAGTTCCCCCTTCCCAGGTGACTCCAGCTTGGGTCAAGGTGAGATAAAATTGGATAGCATAGACACAGTCATATCGTTAGGAAGCAGGAGAACAAACATGTTTATTCACCTGACTTGCAAGTGTTATTATTTCATGACATGTAACAACATGAAACTAAAGTTCACACACACACACGCACGCATGCACGCGCGCGCACACACACACACACACACACACACACACACAGTCAGGTAGGGATCCTGGCAGTTTTTAAACCTAAAACACTATGAATGTATTAAAAATGTACACATACATTTAACCAAATCCACATTTAATAATTTTTACACTTAGCGATTCCATGGGAGTAATGTTAGCTATTTTGATAAGTGAGATGATAGAATAATCTCAGGAAATGTTAAGATCTTGTAGAAAGAAGACATGTCTCTGAATTATTCTTGGTGTTATTAAGATCAGGGGAATTTTATAGGTTGTCTTCAAACAAAATGACTAAATAAGTTTGACCTACTTAAATATCCACTTTAATTATGTAAGGTTGAACTTTAATGTGAACATTCTTCCAAGCTGGCAGTTTTGACAAATAGGACTCTTCGTTCACTTCTGAGTATATTTAATCTAGTCTTAATTTTCTAGAAAAATACTTTGAGTTTTGTGAACTATTTGATTTATGTTAATGCTTATTATTATCTCTAAAATAACTAGGTAAAAACTTTTTTTTTTTGTTTTACAAGACTCCGTCTATTTTATATGTGGGTGAAAATATTGTGAAAATAATTCAATTTGTGAAGTATGAGGAAATGATTGAGAACATGTGGACAGTGTATAAGAAGAACCAGGTCAGGACAACTGACCCATCACCTCAGAAGTCTATTGTGAACATTCAAAACTTCTCTCTACTAGCTGTTTAAAATCATTAATTAGAATCAGCCACAGTTATTTTTGCGGTGTTGTAAAATACTAAAGATTATTTCTCATATCCACTTGTAAGCCTGAACTTGTAAATTTACTCTTTTTATCTCTCAATTGAAAACTCTGTTAAGCATTATTCTATTCTTTTCTTGGAGGTCAAATGTAAAACTTTTACATATAAGTAAGAACATGATGTACCTGTCTTTATATATGGCCTATATATTTTTATACAATGTTCAGTTACATCCGTGTTGCTGCAAATGACATAATCCCATGCATTTTATGGTTGAATAGTGTTTCATTAAATACATGTAACATTTTTATCTATTTTAAAAATATATGTGGAGAGCTGAAAGATAAAAGCTTATTTGTTTGTTTGTTTATTTTTAACTTACGTGGAGGAGCCCATGACTAGAATGTTAGCCTGGATACAAGTAAGTTCACAGCTACTCACTCTACCCAGCTCTCCTAGATTTGGCAGTAAGCATACACTTATTTATTTGTGGTCACAAATGCATAAAGGGACAAGGAAAAATTAAGAGATCAGGTTCTGCAGTGCTCTCTCACCTTAGAGATCAGCAAGTGATTGGATAACAAGGCCAGTTTCCCATGCACAGAGCACACCCAGAACCAAAACTGGTCTGCTAGAGAAATGAAAGAAAAAAAAAAAAGTGATTCAGGAAGAAAAGTCAGGACAGGTGACGTTATAACGGGTGTAGATGCCATTTAGGAATTATTCTGGAAAGCAGGAGAACACACTCCTGGCCTTAAACAACCCAGCAGATGCATTCTCATGAGGTCAGGTGTAATCTGCACAGACTGATCTGTGCAGCACCTCCATAACTATGAAGGAATAACTTCCAAAACTTCAACAGGATTCCCATTCGCATATGCGGAGATGACTTCTTGAGTCTACGGTATTTCGTTACTGAAGGTCCACAGTGAAGCAACTCAAATGGGAACACCTTTGAGGAACCAGATGTGTTCAAGGCATTAAAAGACAATTAGAATAAATAACAAACTGCCAATTGTCTTTAACAAAACAACTCCGTTACCTTTGGGATTATCTTTTTAAAAAAAATTTTATATTTTATTTAAATTTGTTTATTATAAATTTATTATATTTTATTTTTTATTGAATATTATATTTACATTTCAGATTTTATCCCCTTACCCCATTCCCCCTATCCCATACCGCCTCCTCCTGCTTCTATGAGGATGTGCCCCCACCTACTCCCTCCACTCCCACCTCCCCACCCTCAAATTCCCTCCCACTCGGTGTTCAGCCTTCATGGGACCAAGGATCTCCTCTCCCACGTATGCCCGACAAGGCCATCCTCCCCTACATATACAGATGGAGTCATGGGTCCTTCCCTATGTGCTTCCAGGCTGGTGGTTTAGACCCTGGGGAGCTCTGGTTAGTTGTTGGTATTGTTGCTCTCCTCATGGGGCCACCAACCCTTTCAGCTCCTTCAGTCTTCTCTCTAATTTCTCCATTGGGAAACCCTTGAGCTAACCACTGATCTGATCAAGGGTTTCTCAATAGGGATTATTTTTTTTATTGGATAAAAATATGCATTCAGCCTGGTGTCTCCTTGCTAATGACATCGTGAAAGGCAAGTCAAATTTTCTAAGAGAACTGAAGGCTCCTTTGGAGGGTCTCTGGTGCAGTGCTTTTCTGTAATAGGCACAGGAAATGTCACCCACACTTTTGACATTTTTTTTCTCTATAAAAATTAAGAAGTGACTTTCTTGTTCTATCTTGTTTATTGGATCCACGCACATCATGTTTCTCTTCTCTGAAGATCCTCTTGGACTTTACACGCAGACTTCATTCCTAGACAGTAAGCATCTTTTTTTAATTTTTGATATTATAATATAATTACTACATTTCTCCCTTCCTTTCCTTCCCTCCCGAAACTCTCATATATCCCTCTTTGTTCTCCTTCACATATTCTTTTCTATTAACTACTATTAACTGTGCATATGTATATGTGTATATAATATATGCATATATAGTGTATATAATGTATGTATATATACTCTATATAACATATATGTGCATGTGTTATATGTGTATATGATATATATGTATATGATGTATATGTACATAATGTATGTGTAAGAATTTATATGTATAAAATGTGTATGTATATAATTTACATGTAATATATATGTGTATGTGTATATGCATATGGTGACATATATGTATATATACACATATTCCTATGTGAAACCGGCTTAGTCTGTATAATGTTATTGACATGCATGTTCTCATAGATGACCATGTAGTCTGGGATACCACCTGATGAGCTCATCCCTTGCCTCCCACTGTCAGCATTTCTTAGGTGCCCACAAACATTTTGTGACACAAATATTTACAGTTCTCTTCTAGTATCCAGTATAACATTAATTTCATGTATTTTTCATCTCTGTTATTCTTATATGAGATGTTCTTTTCTTCTTCCTTGTTTTCTAAAATGCTATTCTTTTTTTGGGGGGGCGTGAAGGAGGTAGGGGATGAAGGCAGCTTAGGAGTCCAAAGTCTGAAATTACTTTTCTAAACCTCATCATTAGTTAAGGTGAGTTAGTGATGTTAGTATCTATAGATAACATTAATTCCAAGTGATTTCAGCCACATTTCCTTCTCTTGGATGTAAAAGTCATTCAAAACAGTAGCAACAGTGAACAAAATTATGCGTATTTGATGAAAGATTGTCTCTGGCTTATACTCTAAAAGTGTAGGCTCCATGGCACATTTGATGTAAGGACATTTGATGTTTAACATTTGTGTTTACGTTTTCCATTTAGAAACTTAGTTGGACCAGTGAATAACTGTTCTGCATACCCCTTCGCTATCAGGGGTATACCTCATATTACGGTGCCTACAACCCAGTACTGGCTTTGTCCTTTGATCAAATCCTTGTCAGATTGAACACAGAGATCATATATGTTTACCAAGTCAACCCCACATCCCTGCTTATCTGTCATTATGCTGAGGTTTGTGAGTGCTAGGAAAAGCTACTCACCTGCAAATAAAACTGCCATAAACTACAGTGGCCCACAAAGGCCAAAACTCCATATGGTTTTCTTCTAAAGCCTGCAGGTTGCATTCGCTTTTGCTGCCTGCACTAGTTAAAAGCCAACCCTAGAACTATAGAAAAACAGGCCCTAGTATAAGGTCAAAGCCCCATAATATTTAGAGTTGCTGAATTTTGAAGCCTAAAGCTGAGGTCCCACCAAGACTAATCAGCTATGTGTTGCATTCAGTATTCTTAATTTAAATTCTTACTTATTTCTTGAAGAAAAAAAAAAAACTGGTTCAGAGGGGAATATAAATAGTACTGTTTTTTCCTCTGCTTTAACTTAGAACCAACTGAGTTGGGCTAACACAATAAAGATTAAACTGCTCCATGATTTTCAGTGAAATTTTGGAACAATATATTGTAAGTGAGAGAGTCTGCATTGCATGAGCAGTTTCTTCCTGTTCCACTGGTGCACAGAGGGCTTGAAAGTCATACATAATGGAGGTGATGTGGTGAAAGTTGGCTGAACTACATGGCAACACACATAGCCAAGGCTGACACAGATATTTTACTCTTCTGGGGATAAGGGAGTGGAGCAAAATTGGGAATGCCAATCCTTTCCATGACAGAATCACATCCAACATAAGCTGCAGAAGCAGACTCATATTTTAGCCAAGCCCTTGTAATGGAAACATTTTTTGGCTATTGGAATCTCAGAGTAGCCCATCCCTTCATCTTTCTTTTACTCAGAAGTGTTCACTGACACCTTACAATAATGTTTACATTGTCCTAAAAACTGGAGAGACAACGATACATTCTGCAGCACAAAATATAAATTGAACAAATGCTTACCCCAGGGTGATTGCCAAATGCAAGAAGACACAGACCCTCACACAGAGTGTGCAGTGGGAGGAAACCCAAACTGCATTAAGTTAAATTTTAAAAAGGAGACCTTTGCTTGCTTACACTGGTAACAAGCTGATGTCCTTGGCCTTGTCAGGCGATGGCAGTGAGCCACACTCTCCTCTGGCTAAGGGTTCTCTTTCTCCACTTCATTACTTTGTGCTGTGGAGTATTTGCCATTTTCAGAAAGCTTCAGGAGACTTGATAGCTCCAGATTTTAGGTCTCATCTCTATGATGGATAGAAAAGAATATAAATCTTCATTCCAGCATTCTCAGACCAGGAATGACTGGGTCATTAAACCATCTCTATGCCAATTACTGTTTCCCTAGGCCTCCATCACATAGAGCTCCACCTGAGTAAGACATGAAATCTAAGAGTGGGTGTATAATTCTCTGGAAAGGGTAGAGTAAGTCTAACAAGAAATAATTAGTTCAGTACAGGGAGATAAGGCTAGAGATGTTCACCTGTGAATCGACCTGTGGTCCAAGAGGGACTTCTTTGAAGAAATAAGGCATCTTATAGAGCCAATGATACCTTACAATTTCAGGAGGATGTAGAATCCTCTAGGTGAAAGCCAGATCATGTGTGAAGATTGCCAGGGATTATGGTAGGGAAGAACATTTTATATTTTAGGTCAAGCCACCACGTTAAAAATATGACCAAGAGCTGAAGAACAGCAGAGGAGTTTTGCAGATATAGACAGATATGAGATCATATCTGGCTTTGTAAGTGATAGTAGGTCATTGTGAGGTGGCCATAAAGATCAAGTGGTGGTATCAAGGAGGAATAAATAAAAGTGAAAGATTGAGAAAATTCGCTCAAATAACTGTAGCCTCCCACAGACAAAGTTCCATCATAATCTCAAAGGTATTTCTACTCCAAAATGTATTATTACTTTACTGTAGATGTATCTAATTTTTTTTCTTGAAGTAAGCTGAGCATTAGAAGGTATCTCATTTGCCAAAAATTATTAATATAATTGTAGCTGGTGGGATATGACTTACATGCTGAGAAATAATGTTATCATCTTTTACTAGAGGTTGACTCACGTATCTTTCAAGTAACTTCTTTATCAGTGGTTGGACTTGGGCTCAGATCTAAGCAACAGGATTTTTTTTTTTAATTTATGTTAAGAATAGAAAAAAACGAGTGTGCAGTGTCTCAAGCAGTCATAATGTCACGAAACATGAGGTGTGGGGGCTGAATCACAGCCCCATTGTTTGGTTTAACTCTCTCTTGGGAGCAAGGTATCTCAAAAGACGCTTCTTAGAGAATGGGAAACTAATGGGGAACTCTTTTAATGGCTGCCTATTCTTTGCCTCGCTCCTCTGTGGAGTCTTAAAGCTACTGTGGACATAAAGTGACAAATCAAGGAGAGATGTTAGCTTTGAAGGAAAAAAAATAAGGGCCAAAAAGTGCTTACATCTTGGTGAAGCGAAATCAGATTAGAGCACTAAGGAAACACACTGGAATGACATTAATTCATGGACTGGATCTTCTGGCTAAAGTAGGGTTAACAAAAGCCATGTGTCAATATTTTCTAAAGCAAAGACAGAAAAAAAAATATGGGAATCACTAGAACTGGCAGAATCTGTCCTCTTCTAGAAAACTAGGAAGTGACAAATTAAAAAAGTCTTGGTTATGCCAGATGTGGACAGCTGCTGATTTAGAAATATAGGAAGTCTTGAGCAAAGAGGGGAAAAAAGGAAGAATGTATGTTACTAGAAGTCTGTGTCAGAATCAGAGAGATGTGGATGGAACACCCAGCTTCCACGGAGTCAAAAGTGCAGAAAATATAAACATGGGCCTTAGGGATGAAATGTCTCAGGGCACACTCTAGAAAGCTTCATAGATCCATTCATCTGGTCCCTGTAACTATGTCTGCTAGATCTCTGTTTGGGGTGTTAGTGTTGTATGCAAGGGCCATTGTCACAAGACTCCTGTAACAGGGGTCTCTAAATGTATATGGACAGTGACTTTCTTTGTTTATTGAATAAAGCTGCTCTTTTCCATCCATTACTCTAAACAATATATAAAAAAAAAATCTCTTATCTGGGTAGCTGAAAGAGAATCAGAAAAACATGAGGCTGGACTGAGATGAAATCAGTCTGTCTAGTGTTCAAATTTGGGTCAAATTCCAGAGTTTTAGTACTGAATTCCTTCGTATAATTTCTTATCAGATATATCATTGTGACCTTGTCTAGTGTCAGAAAGGATTTGTAAGCATTCTATGGACTAACAGGGCTGAAAAATTGCTGTGAGGTTATTTTTGCTAATCCTTCAAAGATGAAGGATTGATTTTTATTTTCATATTTCTTTTGGGGGATCCAAAATGCCATGCACATGACCAGTGTGGGTCCCTTAATTGTTTGGGGTCAGACAAAATCTGGCAGGGTAGGACGGGATTTGGTTTTGCAAATTGATGATTACACAAACTGGGGAATGGATAACAACCTTCTCTCTTCCAGAATGGCTTTCTCAGCATATGAGAACCACAACCAAGTGAGCAAGATCCTGAAGCAAGCAGGCAGGCATGGACCAAGTTACAGAGAATAACATGGGGAATCCAGGGGATGATCCTTACCTCACACAAGGGTGTACATACGGCTCACATGAGCAAAGTAAGCTTCTTCTCAGCCTTCTTTAGCTTTTTCTTAGCCTCGTTTGACACCAGAACATTCAACTGCTGGTTCCTTGGTCTCTGGATATATATTCTGCCACTATTATATCCTCTTTCTCTTCTGAAGAGCTCGAAGGAAACAGAGTAAAGTTCTGCCTGTGGTTGGCCCAGCAGTGAGATCAGTGCACAGACTACATATACTGTCTGCTTTATAAAGTTATTGCTCAGAAACAAGATGGAGGGTGTGCTAGCTAAGATGTTCTGGGAGAGCCACACAAGAGAGGCATGGTGGGAGTCGCAAAGGAAAAGAAGACAAGGGTCACTTGGTGTGAGATTATCCCCAGGGCACAAGATTACATGGTCTATCCATTCCACATGGGGCATTTTTTTCCCCCTGTGGAAGTTTCTCTTCATCCCTCCCCCTTTTCCACCTCTCTAGAATTTCTAAAGATCCTTTCCCCTCTGGTCATCCACCATTTGCTTTACTTTCCCACTACTGTCCATGTGGCATTTAGAGGCTGTCAAATGGACAGATGATTGAGACCGTGGTGTGCATGAGAAGCTATTACGATATTCAGACCCCAGGACTCCTGTGTGTAGGGATCACTCACCTTCTCATTCCTTCTTTAATGACTCTTATCCTAATAGTTTGGTGGCAAAATATTTTGACAGAGACTGAGAAGTAACCACCAACCAAATCTTCTCATTTGGAAGAAGCCATTATACATTAAACCTTGTCTGTCCTACCTTTAAAGTCAGCCAATTACTGCAGCAATTTGTGTTTTGTTTTTCTTCACTTTCCTTATTCGTAGAGACAAGCGAAAGTATTGCTTGATAGCTAATGGACAGAGGTGTTTCAGGGCGCATGCTCCAGAGCCACTTTTCTACGACGTCCTCCTACTTGGTGTTTCTGTAAGTAGAGCAGAATCATGCTGCACCATTGCTTCCTCTCTCCCTGTGCTTAGAAGCAGGACCACTCCAGAGGCTGCTGTACAAAGGGCTTCGAGAAATATAAAGTGTCCTCTTTACAGAATTCCCCAAGTCACAGAACACTGATTTCTTCTGGTGGTCATGGGTCCAAGCTACTTCATCTTACAGCTAAAGAGACTGGGGTTCAGAGAGGGAAAGAAAAAGAAATTTGCTTAGGCCTTCCTTACAACAGAGCTGGGACAGCCTGTGTTTCTATGTTCCCTGAAGTCCACTTCAGTCTCCCCAGGGCTTCCTCATTTCTTCCTCCAAGTATGGAGGACCTGAGAGGGGACAGCTGTGGGTAGCTTTGCTCACAGATGTTTCCGTAGGTTCCCAGACTCTGCTGCTTCTCTGGGAGACTCGTTTGCAGTCTTTGCCCTGTCTCTTGAGATTCCTGGATCACAGTCCAGACTGACTCCAGAGACTTCCTTCACAGGGGCATCCAAGAGAGGTCAGCAATTCATTCTCGCCTGAGTCACAAGGGGTGGGCAGGGTCCCAGGATCTTGCTTCTTAAGACTCAGCTCAGTGTCCACCTGACTCAGCAGGGGCTGCTGACTTCTCTGGGGGATGCTCTCACCAGAAGTAAGGAGGTTGTGTTTCTGCTTCTGTGAAGAGGAGACCAAAAGAGCTGACAGCGACCACTGGGAAAGAGAAGGCACACACACAAACATAGCAATCTCAACCCTATAAATAACCCTAATTAAAAAGAAAACACCAGCATACTGTCATCTTTTTTATTTTTTTCTGGTTGGACATCATGGGAGGTCCTCCCAGCAGAACCTCTAGGCTTGCCAACAATAACCAGGCTCTGAGAAAGAGAAGTTTCCATGTCTCTGTGTCTCTGTCTATCTCTGTGTTTCTGTGTCTTTCTCTGTGTGTGTTTCTCTCTGTCTCTCTCCTTCTCTCTCCCAGCCAGTTCAGATCTTAAGCCTCTTTTTCTGACTCTTCATTCTGATCCATCCCCCTTTCCCCTTTCTGTTCTTTAAGATGATTTCATCCTGTCTCTGAATTTGTATTCTATCCTGAAATACGAAGCACTGTCAGTTGATTTATGAGAGCAGTTCAGCAGGGCTTCATTCATCACACAATTAAAATAGTGCATGAGGGCTTCCCCTGGAGGGAGGTTTTGGCTATTCTAGACTCATTTTTAACACGGACCAGATAACAGGAGACACAGCACAGAAGTCTCTTTCTCTTACAAAACAGGAGGAGTGGGAGATGTGACTTAGCTCTCTAAGCAAGGGGCTGTCTTTGAGCCCCACCAGGAGGGCAGAGTCTCTGTACAACTGGAGTATGATGAGGCTGCTGCAGGTGACCAGTCTGAGGTCCCAGTGTGGCCTACCCTTGTGTTTTGTGAAAGAGGACTCAGGGCTGGGAAGTTTATAGGACCCTTCCTATGCCCCAGGACGCACAATGGGAGCACAAACTGAACGGAGGAAGAACTAAGCACTCAGCTTCAAGTTAAGAGTTTGTCAAAATTTAAACTCAGAAAGTACGGTCACTTAATTCCCAACATTGTAAAACAAAACAAAACAAAACATTGTAAGAAGTTTTACTAGCTCAGATTCATGCAGCTAAACATCAGCAGGGCCAAGGGCTCTCATAAATGCAGTGATTCTAGGTGGTCTCTTCAATATCATACTCCTTATTTGTGTGTCTCATGCCAGCTTTAGATCCCCAAACACTCCCACACACTCAGACCACAACTATTTATTGAGCATAAATATTTAGTGCCCCTCCATGTTTCCAAGCATCTAGTGAATAGTGCTACCCTTTTATTAATGACATTGAACTCTTCTCTCTCTGTGTGTATGTGTGTGTGTGTGTGTGTGTGTGCATACAGGCTCTCCTATGTTTGAGTGTTTTTATGCATTTATAGGCCACAAAGCTGATTTCCAGAATCATGCTTGATTGCTTTTTTCACATTATTCATTGAGGCAGAGTCTCCCCCGAGTTCTTCAATATGTCTCTCTAACCAGCCTGCTCCAGGGCTCCTGTCTCAACTTTCCAAGGCTGGAATTACAGAGAGATGCACATGTCCAATGTCCAGTTGGCATTTATGTGGGTCCTGGGGACCTACTCTGGTTCTCACACTGACCCATACTGAGCCATCTCCCCAGCCCCTCATCTGCTTTCGCCTTTGCTTCTTCAGCTAACTGTTAAGGCTAGACTCTCATTTTTTATTATCTTCAAATTGCTGAGACCCATGGTTGCTAGATTTTCCTGTTAGTTTTCCCTAAACCAGACTCTGTCCTTGATGTTCTGAAGATATGGAAACTATAAAGCATAGTCTCATTATTCTTGCAGCCTAAAAGGAAGAATAAGATTTACATTTCTAATTCTTAGGTTTCCTATATAGAGAGATTATTAAAAATTTGAATCTTTGGGGCTGGAGAGGTGGCTAAGCAGATAAGAGCACTGGATGGTCCTGTAGAGGACCTGGGTTCAATTCCCAGCATGCAAATGGTATCTCACAACTGTTTGTAACTCTGGTACCAGGGGATCCAACCACCTCTTTGGATTTCTGAAAGTACCACACACACACATAGTATACAGAAATACACACAGGCAAAACACCCCTACACATAAAAAAAATAAATAAAAGGATGAAAACCAGCAAAATAGTGTACTTTAAAAAAAATCTCACATTGAACAAAAAAGTGTTAGGATGGTGTGTAAAGTGATGTTTGCTTGGTCCTCTCATCTTCTCCAATCTCTTATACATGCTTTAACGCTTTAGACACTGCAGGCTCTTTAATCCCTTTCTGCATGGAGTGACCTCCTCCCTAAAACCTACTCTATCCTTTAAGATCCCCTTTCTGTCACATTTATCCAGAACTGGCTTTGGAAGTCCCATTTCTTGTCCTTTGTCGGTCTCTCAAAACACCGCTACAAGGCCTATCATATCTTCTTGATCTTTCCATTTTTCCTTGCTATACACTGGAATCCTGTAGATCACAGGTGTGGTTCTGGAGGGCCATGACAGCCTCCTGTGACTTATTGGATTACCGTTCATCCCTGCTGTCACCATGGACTCAGACCACTCTGAGCTCTGATGAACCCACAAAGACACCCATCTTCTGCTCTAAGGTTATCTGCAGGTCTGCCAAGACTAAGAGATCCTTTTAGGAACCAGCAGGTTTGGGACTCTGCAGTATGTTCCCATGGTTAGCTCATTCTCTTGGATTAGAACTCCAAACAACGGCTTCAAGAGTTGCTATTTTCAAGATAGTTGTGAGAGACTTTACCATCTAATGTAGACCTAAATTGCAGGAATTTCATGTGGAAAGGCACATTGATCCTACGAGTAAATTTATGAGTTAGTAGATAGAGACCTCTGGAGGATTTGAATTTAATCCAATTTATTATTATGTTTTTGGGACCTTGGCAATGACAGATCAACACCTTAAGATTATAGTTCTTTATCTCATGTTTTCCCCCCCAAATATAAAAATATTGGACATGTCAACATCTATGGTACCAACTCTTTGGGTGCATGCATTTAATTCAGAGCCACATTCCCTTTAATACTCTAGCTTTCTGAAACTGGTATATTTTAACAGATATATAGGTCCTTGAGTCCTCCATTTGATTAGATATTAAGGAGAAAAGAAGGTGAAGGTGGAAAATTGGTCTAAACTTGTAAGTGCTTGAAAAAGCCTCGTGCTGTTTATCTAGCCACAGTATACGTGGATGCACAGTGAATTGGCCATAGGGCATCTTGGTAAACCACATACATAGCTCCAGAAAATGAATAATTTTGATTTATGTTATATGGTATAATTGTTTCCTTGTAAGTGCTCGGCGAGTATAGGAAGGAGGGATAGAGACAGAAACGCTGTGATAAAAATGAGGGGAAAATGAGTTTTCGTGAATATGGAGATAAATATAGAGAAAGAAACATCTCTCCATACACAGAAAGAAAACAAGAGGGATGCGGTTCTTCGTATTTACATTGCAAGAACCAGACACGTCGTTTTCCTTAGGTACTGAATCACACAGTGTGCAGGCTTTGATGACGGGCTCCTTGAGGTCAATGGTAACAACTTAGGACTTCCTGTGACTAGGCAGGAGACAGTCCTTTCATATGGTCTTATACAGAACACCCTGAGATCTCAGAGGAAGCCAGGGAGCCCTAAATCAAGAATAAGCTGGATGAGAAGTCTCCCAAGCAGTAGCTCATATTCTTCGTATGTGGAAACTACAGAGAACACGCCACAGAGTCAGACATTTGACAGAATTCAACAAACTGCTGCCTGAGCTACAGAAAAGGAGAAATCACAAGAGTAGTATTCATCGTCAAGCTCAACTCCATTTGACTTTGTGTGCTTTTGTGTGTATGCTTGGGTTCTGTATGTTTATGTATGAGTCTGGTGTTTCCTGTGCACATACACGGAGGTCAGAGGTCAGGGGAGACATTAGATGTCCATCCAGCTGTATTAGTCAGCATTTCTTAAAAGAACAAAACAATAAGATGAACGTATATAGTGACATAATTTATCAATTCATCATACATTAAGATAGTAACAAGTTGTCTCGTGCCTGCGATGCTGAGAACCTTAGTGATGCTTGGTCCCTGGAGTTGAATGCCATCATAGCATATGGAGTAGCCCCACAGTGACTGTCTCACACTGGAGAGCAAGAACCTGATAGCTACAGACATTTCTAATCTGATACCAAATCCTAGACGGTATCTGGAGAGCTGCTTGTTCTTGGTAAATGATGGAAGCCTGCAGATGTTAGTTCTGGTATTAATAAAGGAAGCAGCAGCAGCAGCAGCAGCAGCAACTCAACTGTGCAGAAAGGAAAAGCAGGCTGAGCAAAAGAGGAATCTGCCTTTCTTTTGCCACACCCTCTTCTACCTGGAATTCTATCAGAAGGTGCCATCCACACTTATGGTGGATCCTCCCACATCAATGAATTCAATCAAGAGCACCCTTCAGGCACATCTCCCTACTCAGGTGATTCTAATTTGTGCCAATTCACATTAAGGCCAACTATAACACCCACTCTACCATGTTCTGCCGTATTCCCCTAGGACAGGGTTTCCCCATGGAGTTAGGCTGGTGGCCAGAATCCCCAGTGTTCCTGCAATGTCTGCCCTCTACAGTGCTGGGGTTACAGTCCTGAGGCAGATGGACCTCACCCAGAAATTTACATGAGTGCTGGGATTCCAACTCAGGTCCTCGTGTTTGTACCCACAGCAAGGGCTCTCACCTGCAGAGCTCCCTTTCTAGCTTCCGTTGATCTCTGAGGTTGATATGATCATCATTCTACAAATAGGAATCAGAAGGACCTTTCATATCAGGATCCTAGAGAGCTACTCCCTAGAGCCACAGCTACTTCCTAGAGCCACAGCTACTCCCTAGAGCCACAGCTACTCCCTAGAGCCACAGCTACTCCCTAGAGCCACAGCTACTCCCTAGAGCCACAGCTACTCCCTAGAGCCACAGCTACCCCCTAGAGCCACAGCTACTCCCTAGAGCATGAGGGATAGGTGGCTGTAGAATAAATGGACATTTTGAGCACCCTCCTTCTTTTTGGCTTATTTTAAAGCTTGTTCAGCAATGAACTTTTCCAAGAGAATTTTGACGGTATAATGTGTTTGTGTAGATATGTGTCTCTTTCCCTCTTAAAGAACATTACGAGCATCTACTAAGGAAGATAGGAAATCATATGATGATTGTGGTCAAGTATATTGGCTTTTGATTCCACAAAATTGTATTATTTTACCTTTAAATATGTTTGAGTGTGAAGATATTACTGTTTGTATTATTTTTGTTCACCCCCACCCCCCAAATTAAGATGTTCCAGAACCTTCAAACTGTTGTGAAGATTAAATATAGTGATGTGTAGTTGTCCCTTGATTTGTCTGAAGAATTAGTTCAGGATTGTCAGTTGGTAGCAAAACCCATAGTTGCTCAAGTCCCTTATTGAAAACGGAATAGTCTTTGCATGTGGTTTACACAATTCTCTTGTCTGGCATGCTTTGTCCCACCTACAGATTCCTTGAAATATCTAATCTGATATAAATGATAGGTAAACAGTTGTTAAGGTTATTGTTTAGAGAAGGATGACAATAGAAATATTGCACATGTTCAATACAAATTAGGTATTTTATTGACATATTTTCCATCCCCATTGGTGGATATGGAATCCATAGGTATAGAGGGCTGATTGCAAATAACACTCAAGGTGCAGTAAGCTTAATTGTCACAGGCTCTGTGGCAGATGCAGTGACCTGTGCCTCATTTTGTCCAGACACATCAGCTGAGGCTCAAACTTCACGTTTTCATGAGGATCCTTGGCTTTTTACTCAATGGATAACACTGCTGGGCTCTGCGCAATTGCGGTCTTCATGATGGTAGAAAATTCAGCTCTTCCTGTGATTACCAATCTATTCTTCCAAGACCTTTTCAACCTGGCTATGGTCAGCTAGTGGCTAATAATCTTTCTGATTTGTCTATGTATTTTAGCATCACAGGTTTGGAGGGGATAAATAAGAGTGAGAACTATTTTGGGTTTAATGTTGTGAAGAGAAACTCCAAAAGAACAGGGGATTTTGTTGTCTGTTTGTTTATTGGTTTTCTTTAGGGTCTAGAACAAAGCTTAGACACTTAGCTTTTACTAAACATTTACTGGATACATGAGTAATGGTTTGTCAAATAGTTAGAGCTGCTTTAAAATTGACTTGGATACCTTAGAAAATAATGAGTCCTTCAAGCCTGGAATTAACCAGACATGATCTTTGGTGAGATGTGATACAACACACTCGAACATGGCATGGAAGCTTGACTAGGTGACCTTCAAGGTCTATGCCAACCTCGAAATTTAATTATTAAATAAATCATGGACTGGACCAGTCCCCAGAAAACAATCACAGGCTTGATGCCCTTCCAAGCAGTCTCTTGACAATTCATTTATCCCCTAACACCCCATCCCCCTACTATGAGTGTTGATTCTAATGAACCCATGGATTGCAGAGGGATTTCTTCATTAATTGAATGATTGTGGTGACCTCCGGCTGATCTGGCAAGGGCACAGCTTTCAGCTCATACTTCTATCAGTTTTTAAGAGTGTCCAGGATAGAGTCTGGCAGGCATCAAGAGCAGGGAAGGATACAGTTTCCACTGGGAATCTGGGTTTGAGGTATCCCTCCTCCTGCTGCCCGTCATCTTTCCCATCACAAGTTCCAAAGCTCTGGCTTGTCCTGCTTGGCTCCTTCTGGTCCACACATCCCGCCCCATACCCCATCTAATGTGTGTGTGTGTGTGTGTGTGTGTGTGTGTGTGTGTGTACACACACGCCGGAACCGAATTCCCCAAGCTCCTAACTGGTGTGTAGATTCAGAGCATAAACACGATCCCTGGCATTAATCACAGTTAATAGAAACCAGAGATGAGCTGTCACGGAGTTGGCTGGCCTGTTGCTGAGTCAATGCAACCTTTTAAAAACACACCGAGAAATACACACACAGGCTGGGAACAGAGCATGAAAGAAATTCCAAGGAATATTTCCCTTCTTTTTTTTTTTCTTCCTGCTTTTCTTCTTTTAATTATGCAGGAATCCACTCACCAGAAAAACATAAAGAATTAAAAATAGACTCAGACTTCTGAAGAACTGCAGTACAATAGTACATGGAGAAGAAAGCATCTTTTTATTACAGGCCATTCTTATAACAAGAGGTTTAACTATTTCAATATGAAAAATACGAGTGGTCCATCGTTGTAGTTGCTGTTCTCAGCAGCCATGTGGCTGACATAGCTTGTTAAACAGTGAACTTGTAATGTTGGCTTGGAGTTCAAAACTGACTGAGTTCCTTTATAATTTCTGAGTCATTGGGTAGTTTGTCTTATTCCTAAATTTAATTAGCTCACCTGCATGAAGAGAATAAAAATATTCAGTACACCAGATTGTAATGAAGATCTAATGACATAATAATCGTTTATCCAGTCCAGACACTGAGATATACCCAATATATGTTAAAGGTTCATTGATTCTAGATTTGGTTATACAACTGACATCATCCAAGACCAAAAGCCTAATAGCTAGTGAAGTGTCTGTATGTATTTGTGTGTTTTGTGTGTGCATATATAAACCATTAGCAAAGTATATACATTGTGTGTGTGTGTGTGTGTGTGTGTGTGTGTGTGTGTGTGAAAATTAGAGGCAACTTATCTTCATCTGGACATCCATCAACGTGAGTTCTGTTATCATCCTACTAGTCTTTAAGTATTTATTCAGTTTCTATTCAACACCCTGGACTAATGGTTTCATGATTTTTCATGATTATTTTTTCTTACCTGTGTGTCCCAAACATGTATTTCCATTGCTTAGTTAGTATGAATAAAACAAAGAAGCTAAATAATTTTTTCTGATATCATCCAGGGTCTGTTTTGGGCTGAAGTTTGGAGTAACGCAGATCTTCGTTGTGTGGTTTACAATGCCTTTGCTAGAATGGAGCTGGGTTTGCCTAAGACTGTCTGTTAAACCCTGAGCTAATTGTATGTTGAATGTTAAATATGAGACACAATCCATGTGGTTAGGATAACCGTTTTATAACTCACTGTTCAAAGTAGAATCCTTCTGTCTAGAAGAGGGGACACTACAATAAATATTCTGCAGGAATATGTATAAATAGGTCCAGTGGAAAATCCAAGACAGGTGTCTTCCTAACGGAAGCAGGCTGCTCTGGGAGCTGTCTGGGATCTTAGAGTACCAGGGAGCCAATTCTTCACAAGTGCTCTTCTGACTGGCTTTGAACTTGCTGCCTGGGGACTTTTGTGATTTTTTTTTTTTTTTTTTTGCTTGCTTGCTTTGAGGTAGGTTCTCATCCTATATCCTTATTTGACTTGAAACTCACCATGTAGACCAGGTTGGCTTTGAACTCTTGGAGATTCACCTGCTTCTGTCTGACTAGTGCTGGAACTAATGGCCTGTGCCTGGCTTCTTTCAGGGATTCTTAGCTTTGATTCATGGAAATGACATCATATGAAGTCAACCAGTCACATTTAGGTATATGCTACATTCAGTGGTCCATGTGCTGAGGCCAGGTTTGAGTATAATCAGCATTGATTGCTGAATGATTTTTATTTTCCCAGTCTATATAACTTAGACCTTATAACTATATAACTTGTGTTTGAAGCTACATAGATAATCACACAAAACATTTCTTAAAGTCCCCATACATGGCAAACTTTTCTGAGGCAAACACAGCTACTACTTCTCCAGTAGTGGTTTTTGAAGACAACAATTTGAAAGTTTTGAACCAAGTTTCTTATGCTCTTCAACTCTTTAATATCCACTCTAGGCCTTTGGTGACAATTTGTACTGTGGTTTGTCACACTGCAGGTTCTGATGCATGCTCCAAAAAGCTGCTTGATATGGCATTGCTATATATAATGGAAACAGAAGATCTGAGAAGTAATAGTTTTTGTTTGTGTGTATGTGTGCATGTACATGCGCATGCACCTGCATGTGTGTGTGTGTGTGTATGTGTACAAGAACATGGACCTGCATGTGTGTGTGTTTGTTATTACCCAAAGTTTGCCTATATATCTCTTGGCTTGGCATGAGTTCTTTAACTTTTCTAGGCTTCAGAATTTTCTCTGTAGATTTTTACTTCTCTTAGGGATTTATCTATGAGTAGAACTTCTGGATTATTTTACAAATGTGCTTAAACTTTTGAGGAACGTGTAGACTTTTCCAAATTATTTACCCCATTTTGTATTCTCATTAATGATGGATGATGGCTACAGTTTCTCTACCTTCTCGCCAAAATGCAGTATCTGAATTTCTTATTCAAGTATCTGAGTGGTTAGGGAATAGTATCTCACTATAGTTTTGTTTATAGTCCATTTTCCCGATTATTCCTGAAATTCGTCTTATAAACATATGATTATTTATCCTGATTGGTTTTCCAGATGCCAGAATATCACAATTATGCTGAGAGCGCTCGTAACTAGAAGACTGAGTGAGAAATGAAAATGGAAGCCACAGGGAAAGTCCAGTCAATGGAGAAAAACGTGACTAGCAGAGTCTGTGGCAATGCAGGGAGCTGCGTGTCCCTGTAGAGTTCGAATTGAGTGTAAGCATTTGTTCTCTCTAGACCTGAGTTTCTGCTCCCAGCTGGCTGCTGTCCATCAGTGGTCACCACATTAACGGACCGTGCCCAGTCCGACACCTCCATCCTTTCCCCAAGGATTTGTTTGTCTAATGGTTCTTCACTAACACGACAGAGAGACTCACATCTCTCTTGAAAGGCTATCTATTTTTTATGCCATTTACTGGTTGTGACCCCCGTGTCTGTCTCATGTGGCCTTTTACCCGATCAAACAGACTGTGTTAAAACCGAGTTTGAGAACAAAAGCCAAGCCTGAGAAAAATGTGTCACTTTGCAAGGTTTTGAAATATACCATTTTGAATAATATATCAGAGAAAACAAATAATAGGACTTGACTTGTGAAGTGTATGTGTTCTTGCTGGCCTGGTTTGAGTAAGTAGCTCACCCCACAGCCCTCAACTGGAATTGCCGGTGAAGATAATTACTTCTTGAAACATGCTTGCCTGAACTCAGGATCTGATGATCCAATTTGGCTGTTGTCTAGAAATTGACTTTTGCTTTGTTGCTGTTTTTTTGTTTTTTTCCTAAGTTCCGCCATGACCCATATTGGAATCAAGAAGAGATATGAAAGAAAAGGACCACTGCTCAATGTGAAGTTCTGCATATTTGGTTTGCAACATTACAGTTACTGTGCATGCTGGCTTGTGGGAGTTGGTGAACAGAGAGAGTGGTCAGGTACTTCCAGTGAGAGGAAATAAATAATACCTCCTTTCCCGCATACCTATCAGATAAACTCAAACTCCTATTTGTATGCAAAGGCCCTGGTCAACTCCATGTGATCTGCTCTGTCCTCATCTTTTGATGTTTAATCACTTGATGACTTGTGTCTTTATGACTCAGACATCTCCAAAGAAAGAAAGGCAATGGGAAATGGGGAGGGGTTTAGAATGACACACGCACTACCGTTTGCCCTGTGCAAACTCGAGACCTGTAAAGCTTGTCTGACCCTGAAGTCCTGAGACTTTGGGTGGAAATGTGAGCGTGAGTCCCTACTCAAGTCTCAACATCCAAAAGCCTGAGCAACTGGGATTGTGATTTCCATGCACAGCAGGGATTGAATACTTCAGCGGCAAAGAGTGATTGGTCTTTCCTTTGCCTTTTTATTCTCTGGAAGCCATCAGTGAATGAGATGATTCCTGGATTCATTGGTGAGGGTGGATGTTCTTTAGCCTACTGAATCATGTGCCGGTCTTTTCCAGGAACACTCTCATACACAGAAATACTAACACAGGCATATCTAGAAATAATCCTTACTTGGCTGTTAACCCAGACAACTCGACACACCAACCCAGCTATGTGAGGAGCCTGACATTCGTCTGAATGCTCACTCCTTCACTTTGTCATTGCATCTGTTGCTTCCATTGCCTGGACATTATTACCTGGAAACACTTTTTTTTTCCTTTGATTTACCCACCTATGAAGTCATTCCTTAAAAAATAAACAACTTTTAATAGTGTGTATTGCATTTCTATTTGATTCTTTGACAACTTCATCTATGTGTATACTGAGTTTGGGGCATTTTCAGCCTTTTATTACCACCTCTGTCTCTGCCTCTTTTGTGGTAATCTTTTTTCTCAACCATCCATCTTTTATTTTGCTCTTTCTCCTTTTCTTTTAAACTTACAGTTCTTCATTGAGGAGTGGGGCCTTGCAGTGAGGGGTGTGGCCTCATAAGTTCCTCTCCCATGCATGGTAAAATGGTCACTACTGAAACCATGTGCAAGTCTTTTACAGGTAACTGTAATTGCAGTGAGTTTATGACTTCAATGGTGTAATGACCTGGAGACAGTTTTGTAGCAATTTTCCCCAACCTCTGGTTCTTACAGTCTTTCGATTGCCTCTTCTACACTGTTCTCTGAGCCTTGCGGTGGGAGGGGGGATAGAGATGCTCCATTTAGAGTGAGGGTTCCACAGTCACTGATTCTCCATGCGTTGTGAATTTTTGAGTTTCCATATTAACCACTGCCCCCTGTGAAACAGAGAATCTCTGATAAAGGTTTATAGCAGCACTAACCTTAGAACGTGGCCAGAAGTGGCATCCAAACACTTTCTGACCTCTTTTGCTTGTACTTTCAATTTACTGATTTTTCCATCTGTCTTTCTTTTATTGAAAATGGATTTTCCCCCATACAATATAGTCCGATTATGGTTGCCCATCTCCCAACTCCCTCATAGTTCCTTCCCATACCCTCCTGCTTCTGGATCCACACCCTTTCTGTCTCTTTAGAAAATAAACAGGCATCTAAGGAATAATAATAAAATAAGATAAAACAAAAACAAACAAGTCAGAGTAGGACTAAACAAACTAAAAGAAGAAAGAGAGCCAAAGAAAAACCATGAGAAACATAAACACAGAGACACACTCGTTCACACACATAGAAACCCCATGAAAACACAAAGCAAGAAACCATGACATACACTCAAAGAACCTGTAAGGTTAGGAAAAGAAAGTCTTGACACAATATTTGAGACAAAGTACCTGTAAAGATGCTTCTGAGTTTGTTTTGTGTTGACTATCTTCTTCTGGGCACAGGGCCTACCCTTAAGAGTGGTTTGTTTCTTCAGTGAGACTCCATTGGAAAGAACTATTTTTTTTAATGCTCATTCTTCACGATTTAGATCAGTGGTCTTTTTTATGAAGGCTTCTCTAGCTTTTTCCATTCCTCTTTTCCTGAGCAGACCTCCTCCCCAACTGTGTCTGTTATACCTTGCATGACAATAGGCCTTTCCCCTCCCATTTGTTGAGTTCTATGTTGTATACTGTGCTAGACTTCAAAACACTTGTAACCTATCCTGTTCCCTCCTTAGTTTTCTTGATGTAGTAGAAGAGAAAAAAAAAAGTGTATAGAAAATTGCAATGCAATATAAAACCGTTGGAACTGAGAGATCTACTGGGATGGGGTAGCAAATGAGTCATAGAGGGGGAGATAAGATTGTTGGCTTTTGAGTTAATTGATGCCTGGGAGTCTCAAAGGATGGGTAAGAGCTGAACGGGAGGAGAGGGCAGGATAGCGGGCTTCTATCAAAAGCAGAAAGTGAAGATACAACTTGTTGGCAAGAGAAAGGGTGGACAATCTAGGAGCTCGTGAGTTGCTAAGATGACTGTAGAGCTAAGTGTGCATGTGCAGAAAAGGGTCCCCGTGGTGTGAGTGGAAGCTTGAGGGGTATGCTAGTATTCTTTGTCCAGAACAATTCTCCCCTGCTCCCTTTGTCCTTTTCTGTCCTCAGAAAAGGGACTCTGTTTAATTTGGGTTTATACTTCGGTGTTTAATGCAGTATCATTTTGTCAGGCACTCTAAAACTGCTCACAGAACGAATGAATGAATGAATGAAGCAGTGAATGAGAGACAAGCAACAATGGACTGGGGTCACAAATTGGCTGTAAATCATCTATGAAGAAGAAACAAGGAGTTCCACAAAGCGTTTGGTTCACTTTGAAAAAGGATGTTAATTTCATTCTTTTTTACCCCACCATTTCATCCATTTTATTACCATATATTTCCTCAAAAGAAGGTCTGGCTAATATCAAAACAAAGCAGACGGCTCTCTGGTTTTAATTACCTCTCTCAAGGCCACGCTGGCTAGGCAAATGCTGCCTGGATCCCACTTGAACCATGATCAGAAACATGCTGTCTGCTTCCCTTGTAAGCTCCGACTGGTGTTCATGAAGCTTATATTGATAAGGGTTGAGTTGGGGGCTTTATCTTTTAATAGGGCTGATAAGATTCTAATGCCTCCACCCTCCACTATCTTCGTGCTGATGGTGGGAACAGTCACCAAAGTGATGTGCAGGCGGCAGTGGTGGGGCCCTGGGTTAACCTCAGAGAAACACAAATATGAGTGGGTGGAGAGGCCGCTTTCCATGAGAATCTGTCTCCTTCTCTTTCACAGCCTGGCCCACACTATTGGGCCCTTTGCCAGCAAACAGAGCTATGGATTATTTTTCCATTGGTCAAAGGAAGTTTTCTCTTCTCTCTCTCTCTCTCTCTCTCTCTCTCTCTCTCTCTCTCTCTCTCTGTTCTTGTGAATGGAGAGAAAAACCTTTCACTTTAACAGAGAACTTTTGGAATTTCATTTTCGTAAAATGAAAAATGACTCAGATTCCTAGGACACATTAGAGGAAAGGTCAGAGCCTGAGCCGTTGAAAGTGCTGAAACCTTGCAGACATGGCAGCTGTGTGTCTCTTGGAGTAACCACACCTTTCTGAGCCTAGGTTTTATGGAAGAGTATATGATACTTATTTCCTTCAGGTAAATAAAATATACTTCAGTATCTTACTTACTTGAGAAGGTAAATAAGATGGAAGGCATGTAAAGAAAACATAAGTATTCCATAGACACTCAATAGTTCCTGTTTTTCTGCATATGCCCTTGAATTTAGGCAAAGAATCATCCCATCTTCCCACACTGTCTGTATATTTGGGGATAAAGTTGTGAATACAAATCCAAGATGCCCAAGGGAAAGCTTTACACATACAATAGCACATCTCACCCATTGATCTCATTCCCTCCACAGACCAAATATTTATTAAGTATATGCTTGTGCTTGAAGCTGCCTGAGACTGCAGTTTACAGTTGGATCAGAGATGCTTGCTGACATCTGTCCTCAGGAAACTTATCTCTTAATACAGCAAAAGAACATTATACACAATGCTAGTAAGTACTACCAAGAGCGCGTGCACAAGCGTGTGCGCATGCACACACACACACACACACACACACACACACACACACACACAGAAGAGAGAGAGAGAGAGAGAGAGAGAGAGGGAGAGAGAGAGAGAGAGAGAGAAGCACCATTTTGGAAGGAAGAGAAAAACACGGCCTAGAGATAGAAAACACAATTTTTAATTATTTTAGGTCAGGTATGGGGCATTTGCATAATGAGCAAATTATTTATACAACTTCTTTTCTTATAGGTTATGGCTTGGCCAAAAACAAAGTTTGGATTTCATAAAAGGCTAGTTATTTTCCCTCTTAACACAGCTCAAATATTGGTGCCTCTCTGTTTCTGGTTCAAGTTATTTCTCCTGGTTATAGTTTTATTATCTAATGGAGAAATATAATTAATATTTTCCAGACCAAACTTAAATCTTAGTTTCCTTACAGTGAACAATCCCTCCTCTCTGTGATATATCATAAACATAAGATACAAGATAATTTAGGGCTCAGTAAATGAAATTAATATTTTAAATTGTTTTGAAGATAATTTCTCCAAACTGGCTGTTCTAGGGACCAACCTATTACCTGTCAATCAATTCTTCCTGTCCCATCGTCTCCAGATTCTGTTTGTTATCAGGACCAGCAAGCAAGAACTTCTGCAGACACTGAGCAGTTTTCCTTAAAATCAGACCCACTACTAAGACAAAGAACCCCATGTTCTGAGAAACAGGAGCACCTGTGATTAATACTTCACATATCAGTGGGACAGATGAGAGGACACACCCAGATATTAAAGAAGGACACGATGAACCTTGGCCGTTACAGTGTGGATGCTAATGTCCTCCGTTTGAGAGACCTGTGGCAGTGGAATTGGTACTCACTGTTCCCCAGCGAGATGCTGAACCAAAGGACCCATGGCAGGAAAGCAAGAAACAACCAAACAGCAAAGCAATCGTTTTTGTGAAATCATCCACATTTCTGATGTTTCTGTTTTAATCTTCTCACATTCAAGTGCTCAGTTACAATGTTCTGATACGGCCGAGACTATGGGCCACACTCCACAAATATCCTTTAGTTGCTGCTGTGTGAGGGAAGGGAGCAAGGCTGCTCACAGAGGTAAGGCCTTAGGAATTTGACTAGTGAAAGTCTCAAAACCCATTAAAAACCAGTGAAGCCAACAGAACAATGAAGTCACAACTGAGAGCTTGGGGCGTTTGAGATTTAGAGAGCAAGTTCAGGAGACAGGTGCTTTCTGAGAGCACACTGCGCATGACTTTCATTTCCGTTCATTTTGGATATAGCTCTCCCATGACCTGGTTTGTTTGCTCTAGACAAGAGATTGAGTCCAGCCAGAATGAGGCAGAGCCCACACCCAGCCCAATGTCTGCTGTCTCCTGTCACTGCTGGGCCTTGTTTGCAGCCTATGTCAAGGAGAGCTCTCTCGTTCTTTATATAATTTGTCAGAAAGGGGTCAGTTATTATTTTTTTTAAATTTGGGGGCAGCATCAAAGGACACACAAAGCCCTGCACAGCTGCTTATTACCATGTGGATGACTGAGTTCATAGTGTTTTCTTTGCTGCTTGCCCCCAAATCAAATGGAAACTCTCTGGCAAGGATAAAAACATATGGTTTCCCCCACTGCTCCCCCCCTCCCCAACACCTTTCTTTTATCAGGGAAAACAGTGGAAAACCAGATTGCTAGTCCAGGCTGTTGGCACCAGAAATTCTCTCCTTCCTCACATCAACTATCTCAGCAACAAGGATGGTGAGAGAATACAAATCTAACCAGCCTTCTCCTCACTTAGCCCTTGGGACAAGCAGACTAGATTGTGCATTGCCTCCTCTTTGGTGACAGGAACTGGGCAGTTGAAAGAATTCAGCTTCATCATAAATGAAGACAGAATCGAAGCCATACTCTGGTTGGTCATTTCCAAATCAAGTTGGTTTTTGTTTGAACTTAAAGGACAGGGAAGTAAGCGCCACCCCAGCGTTGGCAACAGGGTGTTGTTTTCCAGAATGAGGGCTGATTAACTTCCGGGAACTTCCAGGAACTCAGGCCAGTCACATTTTCTAAGTCGCACTTTGGGTACTTGTGATCTCGGATTTCCTTGGCCAAATGACCGGCAGTTTATTTCTAGGGTTTTCCCGGGTTTCTTTCTAGGGTGTGTGCCTTGAGAAGGGAGAGGTAAATCTTATACGGCTCACAGGCCTCAAGTGTGACCAAGGTACTGCTCTTGACATTGCAGGCTGGTAGATGGAGTTGGAACGTAAGATCAAGGAGACAGAGCAGCAGTATGAGAAGTGGGACTCTTCTCACCCTTATTTGCTCTGCTGCAGGATTCATGGGAGGCTGAGAATTTTGTTTCATTTTGGACCTTCAAGTTTGTCATGAAAGCAGATAACATAGAACATATATTGGACAATGTATAGTTGTTGGGAGCCAGCTTTTAGCAGAAAGTGGCTAGAAAGCAGCTATCTACATGCTAGCCACGCCTCCAAGGCTTACTTCATATCCACTCGCCTACAAGGGGCATGGCAAAAGTGTATCAATACCCCAGATTTCCTTAAAAAAAAAAATAAAAGACTTGAGACTTGATTAGAACCTCTGTATTGTCTCCATTCCTTGTGTCTCTTCCTCTCTCTCTCTCTCTCTCTCTCTCTCTCTCTCTCTCTCTCTCTCTCTCTCTCTAGACCCTGACCGGAAGATCAGAGCGGCAGTTTGAAGCCAGGCAGTGGTGACATAAGCCTTTAATTCCAGCCTTTGAAAGGCCAAGGCAAGCAGAGTGGAGCAGGCTGCAACATAGTAAATATTCAGGCATTGTTAAGTCTTATGTCTCAAGCCAGGTAGAGCAGAGCCGGTTGCAACATATAGTGTGTGACCGTACATTTTTACCCACGGCCCCCATGTGTTAATGGTGACCCTGGAGAGAAGATACATTTGTAACTTTGGGCTGATGAGTGAAGTCAGTAAGAATCAATGCAGGAGTCCCTCCTTATCCACATTTGACTTTTGGACGTTTAGTTATTTATAATCAAGCAAGGCCCACAACTATTAAGTGGAAAATTCCAGAAGTAAACAATGAGTTCATATGTTTTAAATAACTTCTATCATAGTTGATTGCTATTATTGTCCTATTTTATTATTAATCATTATTGCTAGCATACCTAATTTATAAATTAAACTTTTTCAATATGGAGGTGCAAGAAAATAGAGTGTGTAAGGACTTTGGTACCACCCAGAGTGGTAGTGATTTCAACATACACATCACAGATAAGCTTTTCTACTTGATCTAACTCAACTTTGGGGAGTTGGTAGGGAATAGGAAGGAAATCTACTGTAGTGGAAAGTACCTGAGATTTGGACAAAAGAGATCTGGCTTCCAGAAACATTCACTAAGCATTTCTAGTATATATGCCTTGGGACTAGATCCTAAGCTAGAAAAAAATAATACAAAAATCTACAGATAACTTGTAGCAGGGAAACAGTCAAGCACAAAAGACAACACAGGGTGTTCAAAGACTCTTTGACTAGCATATTCTAACAAATAAGGAGGGTTCTTGGCAGTAAAAAAATAACTCATCAGAGCAAATGACGTTCACAAAGGTTCCACAGAGGTGATTTTGCACGGGTATTTCACCTGTGTTCTGTAGCAGTTCACCACGGAGAACAAAGTAGCCCTAGGGAGAAGGAAGTGCACATACAGGTGGAAGCATAAGACCCAACCTTCATTTGATAATTAACTTTGTTACTTAATTGTTTAGTGACTTTGGGGTAAATTACTTAATCTCTCTTAACCTCAATTTCCTCTTCTTTATAATGGCGATCATAGCATAGTAATTATGAGCTAGTGTTTTGGAGATACATTTTTTACATACTAAATTTCCACATTCAGATCCCTCTAAATCCCAGCCAGGGAGTACTCTGCTGATTTTGGCATGGGAGCTAGGGTGTCTCCTGGGGGCCCTGAGAATCAACAGTCACATCTGGCAAAAAAAAAAAAAAAAAAAAAAAAAAGGAACACTGAGTTCAGGATGGGCCCAGGCGTAAGGAAGAGAGTCAGAAAAGAAAGGGGTGCTGGCGCTTCAGAGGTATCCTGGTGTTTCTTAGCAGTCAGCTAATGCCTTTCCACTGCCCAGAGGCAAAACTTAGTCTATGGCCTGTGATCATGCTATTCAAGTGATGGGATCATTCGGGTCTGAGGACCAGGATGGTTGGTTCCCCTAGCAGAGCCAATAGGCCCCTGCTCCAGCCTTTACAATCTGCATAAGAGAGTGTGAGTTCTCGGATTAGCACTGGGGTGGTTGATTGGTATGCAACCTGAGGACAAAGAGTGTATCTTACATAACTCAAGTCTCTGGCATGGGTAATGAGCGTGGTATCTGTGTGTCAAGTGGATGAGTTATGAGAAGGGTCATTCCTCCAGGCTCGACAGCGTGCGTTTCTTTCCCTGTTCACTTAGAGGGACAAAGTGTTTTGTGTGCTCTGGGCAGCTCTCCATGCCTGTGGCTGTCCAGCTTTAATTGTGGAGTGCCAGTCCCAGTCAAGACACATCAACAACAGTGCATCGTACTCTGGGTCATCTCCTTTAGGGCAGACCCCACGTCCCCCCCGGATATTGACAGCTTCTGTTTCGCATCTGTTTTTACTTCTGCACGGGTCGTCTGGGTCACTGCCTTGGCCCAAGGTTCTCCCCTTTCACCTTGTTCCCACTCCGGGTCAGGGCAGAAAGACCTCCTTTCTTTTTCCCACCCCCATTCCAGGCCTCTCTCTGAAGCTTGGCCAGACCCCAAGAACCTTGCTCCTGCCCCTGCCCAGCCTGGCTTGCTCTTGTCACTCTTAAGTGACAGTTGACTACTCACGTGTGCTTATCATGACCTCTGGGTCTTGGATTGTTAGAACACACATGGAGCAGAAGAACGTAACCTGCTAGATGCATTAGCTCTTCAAATTGGCAGAGCCCAGCGAAGCTTCCTGACAACAACACTGTCAGCTGCATATTCTCCTCATGGTCAACTCTGTTCTCTAAACCCAACCATTTGGGTCAGAGTTGATGGGACAATTTGGATTGTTTATAGCAAAAGAGATAGAATACAAACCTTCATCCCAAGTAACTCCTATTAAACAATAACAATGTTACCTTTAGACACAGGAAGCAGATCTCTTAGTCTACATGGTGAACTCCAGGCTAGCCAGATGTCTGTATCGAAAAACAACAGCAAAATTCACAACAAAGTACTGAGTGGACAGGTCAGGGACTCCTCTGTGGTTATATTAGGGGTTATTAAGGAAGTATCTCAGGAATAAAGGATGCAGTCTTTCGTTTTAGAAGAAAAGCACATGAGACAATAGCACACATGAAAGAGATGATTACAAGCTAAACTGTGAAACATAGGAACACTGCCAGGGAAGGCCAGAGGTGAGGGGTGGCAGCCACAAACACTTGAGGAGGCTGTTCAGAGGAGAAGGCTGTCTGGGGAAGACGGTGTTCTGTCTGCAGCAACAATGGAAGGATTGTGTTAGTGTGTGCCTTTCTGTCCTCAGCATCCAATCTCACAGATGCTTAATATGTATTTTGCATGAATTAATGCACCCAAAGAGAGAGGGGTGGATGGGAAATGTGAATGGGGAAGGAGTGGGGGTTTGCTTGAGACTCATAAGACAGGCAAGGCAGATGTGAAGGTTGGGGCTTTAAAGAGGGAAAGTAACCAATTTGTGGATGCTAATGCTGTCTGCTGTAGCCGGCCTGTCAGGGCAGAGTATGCTGAACTCGGATCACTTTTCACTGTTTGAGCTGTTTTTCTTATTCTGGGGCCTATGGGAAAATATTGCCAGTATCACAGAGATCAAAAACACAGTGCTGCAGATAAGAAGGGCAGGGTATTACTGCAGGTAAGCAGTAAGGGTCACTGAGATCGGTCTCTGGTTCACGGTGAAGCTAAACATTTCCAATAGTCACACCAGAACTCAAATCCAAACAAGGCTATAAAGTGAGAGGGAGGGGCAGTGGGAAAGGAACTGTGTGCCTGCCTGATGTTCACAATTGCAGCTGGGACAGCAGGACAGACAGTGTGGCTGTCAGTGTGGCAGACAGGACAGACCTGTTTCTGTATTATTATGATTGCTCTAGTATTTGTGCAAGTCTGTAGAGAATTCGTCCCTCTGTGTGAGGTCTAGTATATTATCAACACCCATACTATACCATCTCATGAGACTGTTGCTGTATTTGTTTATATCATGAACTTTATTATTCATTATGCACTAAGCACATGTATTATTGTACATTATGACATATGCACATCATGCTTACGGGAAAGATGCATATAATTCTGTACATGCATAGATATATATGTGATTCACTGTGTATTCCTGGACTCTGCTATTCTATGGCCTATCTTTATTTGAAAGCAAGTAACAAAGAAGTAAGGAAATAACCTATCGTGCCCATGCTAGCTCACAACAATCTATAATTTCAGTTCCAAGGAATCAGACCCCCTCTTCTGGTCTCTTCAGCCACAAGGTACACACATGGTGCACACACACATATCCAAGCAAACACTCATACACATAAAAAAAAATCTTTAAAAAAGAAGTATGAAGACAGAAGGGAATGCAGATACTTGTGCATGAGGCATAAGGAATGTAAGAGCATCAAACACTGCATTTCTCTCTAAAATTGAACTTTGTCTTAAACTAGAAGTAAGGCTGAGATAAGACAAAGAAACGGAACTCAGAGTACCATGATGCCACGACTGGGTATCTTAGTTAGAGTTTTACTGCTGGCAACAGGCACCATGGCCAAGACAACTCTTATAAGGACAACATTTAATTGGGGCTGGCTTACAGGTTTAGTCTAGTATCACTAAGGTGGGAACATGGCAGCATCCAGGCAGGCATGGTGCAGGAGGAGCTGAGAGTTCTACATCTTCATCTGAAGGCTGCTAGAAGACTGGCTCCCAGGTAATTAGGAGGAGGGTCTCATTGCCCACCCCAACAGTCAAACACTTCCTCCAACGAGGCCACACCTACTCCAACGAGGCCACACCTACTCCAACAAGGCCACACCTACTCCAACAAGGCCACACCTCCTAATAGTGCCACAGCTTGGGCCAAGCATATTTAAATCATCACACTAGGGTTGGGCTACCTTCAAGAAGACACATTTTCTCAGAGTAAGTCTGAGTACCTTGGAGCAGAAGTACCATGCTATGGAGAGAATGGTTCAAGCCGGCAGCAGAAGATCCATTGCTGTTGGACTAGGGGGTCCACACAGTGAGAAGCAAAGGAGGTGAAGAGGTAGGTTGAGTAGCAGGGAAGCCTTTAGACCTGTGGACTGGATGTGGTGGCTTACTCTTGTCAGTCTAGCCTTTTGGAGGCTGATGCAAGTGGATGATGTGCTTGAGGCTAGCCTGGGATTTCACAGTGAAATTCTATCTTGAAGTAAAAAGAGTATCTGGGTTTCGATCCAGCCCCCTCCTTTGCAGCAATGGGCTTGGATTAGTTAAACCCTTTACACCTTGGTTTTCTCTCTACAAAATACTCTAAGGTCTGCTGTGTTAAATTTGATCATTACACAAGTCTGGCATTCTGAAATACATGGATGAAGAAAACTAGAAGCATGTCCTATGTCCATTGAGAAATTGTGATTAGGTAGTGAGTGGACCGAGTGAAGAAGGAGTTGTGGAGACAGATGGAACAAAACTTCACATTCCAAAATGAGAATTGGGAGGGTCCAAAGAAATCCAGACCTATTTGCTGACTGAGAAGCAAATTTGGGTCCCAGTTTCTCCTCTAAGGAGCTTTGCTTTATGTGGCAAGGAGCTGGTTTACTGGCTTGTTTTTCACATGATTGACAGATACGTCTCGCAATATCCATTCTACATTCTGTATGGGCACACAGCACATATGGGTAGCACATTTACACAGTGCTTTGAGACACAGAAAGACGTCATGTCTAACTTCTCCGCATGAGTCACTGTTTAGTAAGACCTGGTGTGTTGTGTGCATGTAAAGTTGTCAAACAGGAGTGGCTCAGATTTTCAGTCTAGAGTGGTTTATATTTGTTTGTGTAGTAAATGCCTTTTTGGGTAAGTTTCTAGTCTTTTGTATTTCCTTTCCCTTCTGTGCCTCTACTTGTTCAGGTGTAGGAGAATGTTTATATGATGAGCAGGTTTTGGGAAAGTCAGATCTCTCTGATGGCTTCAGTTCTTGCTGTTCTGATTCATGACGAGGAGCAGATGGTTGGACTGAGGGCCACTGAGGCAGGCTCTGTCGTTTTCTGTGTCCTGGCTCCATGGCTAAGTCTATGGTCCTCCCCTTCTATTCTGATAATTCTATAATTCTGATAATTCTATTCCCCTTCTATTCTGATATTCTCTAGTTAGGGGTCAGCATTCCTCATTACTCTACTTCTTATCTGTTTTCCAAAGACATGAGGTTTGAGTTTCTTGCATTCCACATACATTCTACAGAGCCAGCACCCAACCTCAGTGCTCACCCTCTAGCCATGCAGTGTGCTTTTGAGTGTTCTCTCTCTCTCTTTTCCTTCTTCTCCCTTTCTCTTGCCTGCTTTCCTTTCCCATCTGCTTCTACTTCTTTCTCTTGAGGCAGTTTAGAAGTAACCCTCATCTGATTTTCAAGCTTCTTAAACAGGTTCTTGACCTTGGAATCCATTGAAAAACTTGCCAGTCTCCCATGAAATAGGAAGTAGGTCAGCAGCCTCTGTGATTTTGGAATCTGTTCTGCCTATCCAGGTGTTTCCTCCAGGCCCCTGATGTCCTGTTCAAAGTTCAATTTCAGAGGTTATGAGTGAAAATAAAGACTTAACTTCCTTTGAAGATAATTTTTAGTTTTTGAAATTATGTGCATATGTGTGTATCTATGTAGGGGTATGTGCACATGAGTGCAGGTGCCTGTGGAGGCCAGAAGAGGGCGTTATATCCCTGGGAATGAAATGGTTAGAAGCTTTCTGATATGGGTGCTGACATTGAACTTGGGTAATCTATAAGAGCAGTAAGTTCTCTTAAATGCTGATCCAGTCCTCCAAGACCAATTGCAACTTATTTATCTTCCTTCCTTTTCTTTCCTAAAAACAGAAAGGGGATGAAACTTCTGTCGTTTTTGTTTGTTTGTTTTAAAATTATTTATTAATTTATTAATTTACTTGCCTTCTTTTCTTTCCTAAACACTTTTCTTAGAACACAATTTGTGTATCTTCAACTTCATTTAGTGATTTGTATTGTTCAAGCAATGATGTAGCAACAGGACCCTTTGGATGAGAAGACGTTCCTCCTGTTAAAGCTTAGCCAGCATTCAGGTTTGTTGTCTTGAGAAAGACTCACCACTTCCTTTCTGAATATCAAATACAGAATTCCTTTTCTCTCTTTTATTTTTCCTTCTTGCTGTCAAAATACTAACCCTCCTATGGGAAATTTAAAAAAAAAAGTGAATGAGGAGTCAATAAAATTTTGTGTGTCAATGTGTTAAATGTGTGTGTGTGTGTGTGTGTGTATGTGTGTGTGCATGGGTGTTTTCCAGGTTGCAATAACAAAGTTAGGTGGGCTAAGCAGTAGGTATTTATTTTCTTACACTTCTAGAGTCTAGAAGTCAAAGGTCAAGACACTAGCAAGATTGGTTTCCAACCTGGACCGTGGGGGAAGAATGTCTAAGTGGGTCCCCTTGGATTTGATGGCAATGTTTTCACTGCCTTGTCTTCACAAGTCTCTTCTGCACACACATCTGCCATCTGTGTGTTCACATTTCCTTCTCTTATGATATTGGATTATGTTCCACCTCAGTGACTTCATTTTAATTTAATTGATTGTTTAAAGATCTTATCTTCAAACATTATGGTGTAGTATGGGTTAGGACTTCAACATATGAATACTAGAAGACATGATTTGGCTTATATCTTATTAATATTTGTGTTAAGAATGACTCAGAAGGGGGAAGATCAGAATTTGTATGTTGTATAGACACACATCATTCCCCCTGCACCTATGTACCACCCTCCCACCACACAACATACCACAGACAGACACACAAACGCACATGCATGTACACACACACATTCACCTACCATACCTGTCTAGCTTACAAAGCTTATATTATTTGGAATAGAGACAACTGAGGTAGATAAGTATATTCAGGATCTAGGTAGATATATTCAAAGTCATATAGATATAAAAAAAGAATTTTCATATGTGTTTCAGTGTGCCTGTGTATATGTCAACAATAATAGAACAAAATAAATAGTGCTTGCATCTCTATCTTTGAGAGAAATGGCAAGTAAACTTTTATAGAAAGTTTATTTATAAAGAAATCCTAGTAATATAAATGATGCCAGAACTTCCAAGATCTTCCTAAAATAGACATGAGTGAAATATAAGAGAGGTTCAATGAGTTATATAAAGTCCGTGAAAAAGATCCAAAGTAAATAACAACATGAAATTTTACATTGAAGGTAAGTTTTTTAGAATAAAGATAAATGCCTAAATAAGTAAAGTCAAATACTAACTACAACAAGGATTCCTTGAAAGAAAGACTCATCATGGGTAAATAAAAGGAAAAATGCCAACGGATTGCTAAAACCCATGTTCTACTAGGATGCTTTATTTTAGTCTTGAGACAAAGCCTTACTAGATAGCCTAGAGTAACTAGGCTTAAATACAAGGTCCTCCTACTTTAGCCTCTCAATTCAGGGATTGCAGAGTGTAACACTGTTCCCAGGACTTCAGAAATTATTTACTGATTGAGACAGGGTCTCATTATCTTGTTCAGTTTGGTCTTGATGCTTAGGATCAAGTGATTTGGTTTCCTTTAGCCTTCGACTTTTTTATTTTTGGAGTGAAGTGTCTTATTAAACGTCCAGTGACATTTTGAAGGAAGTTATTATCATTCTTTATCTTTTCTCTAATTTTGAGAAAATTGAGATTCATGTGGCTTAAAATACATTACTATGGGTTACACAGTATAGTTAAGGAGACCTGGAAATAAAATCCGAAAGTTTCATCCTGAGACATTGTTCTTTATAGTATACCATGCTGCTGAGATCTCCTCCCCTCTTAATTCCTCATGGGGAAGAGATGTTTAGAACAGGCCTGACCTTTGTATATTCTTTGCCTATTTCCTAGCAGACTGCCTGGAACCTGGTACATTGTTGACTCTAAACAAGTACTAAAACAACGACGGAATTAATAGTTATCCAAAGGATATAATAGATCCCATTTGTAATGATATCTAGGATCATAAAGGAATGAAAGTTATGTTTAAGTACACGGTGGAAAAGATCCTACAAAATTTAATTTGAAGGAATATATTTTAATAGAAAGATTGAGTTGCTCTATACAAAAGAACACAGAAAACACTGAAGCAGTTCTATACTTAATTGAACTTTCACTGGATTGTCTTGGTAAAGGACTTTTTTTTCCCATTTATTTTGTACGTATGTGTGGGACATATGTGTATATATTTTCACCTACGTGTCCCATATATGTCTTCACATGGCTGCTGCATACATATATGAGGAAGTACATATGTGTGCATGTGCATGTGCAAAGGCTTGAGGTTGGTGTTTACTGTATTTCTTGATTGCTTTCCAGATCATTTATTGAGGTAGGGTCTCTGGCTGAGTCCTGAACACAATCATTTGCCTAGACTGGCTCCTCAGCTTATTTTAGCAATGCCCTGTGTCCTCCTCCTGAGTGCTGAGATTGCAGGGTTGTCACGAGGAATGTAAACCCCATCCCCCCATGCTTGTCTGGCAAGTGCTTTACCTACTGAGCAATCTCCCCAGCCCACCAGCTACCTTTGTGGACTTAGAAAATTTACTTTTATTTCCACTCATCTCGGGAGGCCTTGAAGAAGTGCCTGCCTGAAAGACGTGGGATAGGATGTGCTTTAACAGGAGCTAGAAACTTCCCACTCAACTGACTTATGCAGAAATACTCATTGTCTCAGCTAGCAACAGGTCTAGATTTGGAGAACAGTAATGTTAATTCAGGTAGATCACTTATGTTTTAAGTTGTCAGTGTCTGGTGGGACAAATAGTTCTCGTGTTAACATTTTTTTTTGCATTATTTAGTTACTTCTGTAAGAAATTATCACCTACAGATATGATAATGATCAGAATAATAAAAGAGGATCCCTCTCATGAGTTCTTTTTTTTTTTTTTTTTTTTTTTAAGGATTTCACTAGAAAGCCTTTAGGAAAATTTCCCATACGCCTCATCATCTAGAGTAGACAATACACCACCTCCTCAAACAATCAGCAGGAACAGGAAAGACAACGTTATCATTATGACTTGGCTAGCCGAGGAGTTGAATGCTGTAATAAATGCAGAGCTTCGTGACAGGACAGGGGAAGATGAGCTGTAGCAAAACAGGGGAGGCATGTGGGTACTAATCCTGGAAAGGAGTGAGGCCCAAGGGAACACTGCACATTCCTCAGGGGACAGCGTTCCACTGAGCAGGACAGGGAGGATGTTTGGGGGAAACCTAGATAAGAATGCAAAAAAAAAAAAGGTGAGTTAAGGCACAAATTTTATATTATAATAAGAAGAACTGAAGTAAATGTTATCTGAGAAAAATACTGCTTGTCTCCTCATATCCAGGCCCTAGTCTAGAACATATATATGTGTATGTGTGTAGATAGGTGTAAATGTAGGTAAAGTCCAAATATATAGAGCAGAGACCAAGACAGGGTAATATTAGTTGCTGAGGAAGGATGGTATGTTGGTTCAAAGAAACATCAGCTGTGAGAGAGCACAAGAAGATCCACAACTCCAGTTTCAACCGCCTCATTCCACCTACCGTGCACATAGGAACTAACGGAACTAAAGTAGCCAGAACCAGTTTTGCATTCAGAGAGAATCCAACACATGTGGTTGTGAAAGCTAGTCTTTCTTTTTAATTTCATAGACCAATAGCACAATAGCCACCAGATAATGACTGGTCCCTGAATATGTATGTGGTTTTGATCTAATTAGAAAAAAAAGTGATTATATGTTTTTCTTAGGGGAGGGTCTCTGTTACCTGAAAATTTTCTCTTTTTCCACTGTGTTTGAAACTATATCAAATTATTGTAGTGCTATTTAATGGATGATTCATATTGCTATGCACAATGTTAAAGTACAACTTACAAGAAAAGAATTTTGGGAATATGTAAAGTATTATAATATGAAAATTCTGGTGAATCTCATTGTGTATAATAATAAATATTCTCAGTTGCCTTTCAATTTCTAGACTCAGTTTAAAGGTGAAAGCTGGTTATTGAATCAGCTGTAACTGCCATCAATTTTGACAGTGTGGAAGTGTCTATGCACCACACCTGGGATGTAGAAGGTAGGGGGAAGGACATAAAGTTATAGGGTGCTATACTGATCTCGAAGGATGGCCAGCTGAGGAATCAAAAGCATTGTCTTTAGTTGATTAAAAAACTCAATGTATATGAAATATAACAATAACTATAGCAAATAATTATTAAAAGATTAAGAATAAAGGGCCTAACTTTTAGTACCAAGATGCCAGGTTTAGGATGTTATATGACCTAAATCTTAATCCATCATTTTAAAAAAACAATGCATAAAACGAACAAATTAAGAACTATGGTACAAAGTATAAAATGTCTAGATAAATACCCCCAAAGAGTTGCGTTTGCTTTGAAGAAGGGCAGGGGCTGAGGTTTGATAGGCAAGGGGGTGGGGCTTTTCATTTCAATGCATTTTCATTATTTCTTATCTCAACCATGTGCACACAAACCACTTGCTAATTAGAAAGACACTGCAAACATGATTCATATTTACCTTCTGTGGTCCTGATGTAGCTACAGTTTGTAGTAAGTGTTTTCTACATGCAGCTGTGTTACAGGCATTTCCCCCGATAGTGCACACAGCCTTTATGACTGTTCATTTAAAGGGCTATAAAATATTTGAGACCTTTATTTCTGGTGCTCATACACTTCTTGGGGTCACTCCGTGAATAACTGAAAATCTGTTGTTGAAGTTTGGGGCAACAAATTATAGACACGTAATAAAAGTTGTGGGGTTTTCCTCTGGAAAGAGCTAAATCTTGTCCAGTGCCTCATTAGCAATGCGCATTAACCAGGTTCAAAGCATGTGGCAGAACTCTGTAGAGGTCCCAGTTCATGGCAGCAGCCCTGGGTGGTGCGCATACACCCCGAGATCCTCGAGGCCTGAGGCTGCTCCTTCACAGCCTGGATAACATCAACCCAAGCTGCCCTTTGCACTGACACTGCCCTCAAGTTCATTGGAAATGGGGCTGCCAGAAAGAGGAGGCTTCATTTGAAAAGCGAGAGCATGGTTTTAATTATCCTTTAGATCCATAAAAAGGCTGGAGGGGGGTAGATTTATGAGTTTCAATTCTCTTCTTTGCCATTTATAAACCAGTATTTATCAGGTGTGGGGCACATGGCAGTTCTGGAGAGTGCCAGGCAGGGATCAAACGAAGAGCATAAACCCCTCCCCTTTCAACAGTCCTAATCTCTCACTTCTATCTATAAATGGCCACATTGCCTGCATGGCTCAGAAGGGGGATTCATTCTGGCACTTTGCTGTGTGAGGCTTCGGACGGGTGTGAGAAGCTGGCTCCTGTGTGCTCAGTTGGTCTGCCTCTCTTTGATGTTTTCTTCAGAACAGAAAAATAGCCATGGGTACTGGATGGAGGGCTTTGCACTGCCATAGTGTTAGAGAGTGTTTCTTCACAGGAAGGTGTTCTTGTTCTTTCCTATAGGCTCCATAGGAATATAGACTATAGTATAGAGTATCATACTATACTTCTTCTCAAATGGGGGAAGGCTGGAGAGACAGCAACAGTTTAGTGCTTCATTGCTTTGATGAAGCTGAGTTTTGTGTTCACCTGCCCATCACACTACCAGGTCATAGTAGCTTCTAAAGAAAATCTGGGGTCTGATTCCCTCTTTAGGACTGTGTTAGTGCCGGTGTTAATTAGCAGCAGATCTTGTACATAATAGATTCATAGACTATGAAAACGATTTTATTGTTGAGTTTAGAAAAAGACTTGTTCACTAGAGGGGTTTCAGACTAACTCCCGTTTTGCCAACAAAGTGTGACATGGTGTGGCATGAGGTGACATGACATGATTTGACATGACGTAGTGTGACGTGATGTGATGTGTGATATGATGTAATGTGACATAATTTGATGTGATGTGGCTTGACGTAATGTGATGATGTTGAAGTCCTAAGTCTGGCACACTGACAGTTGAAGATAAGGCCCCTAAGGAAGCAATTAAGACTAATTGACATCTTGAAGGTAGAGACTCATCAAACTAGACTAGCATCTTTATGAGGAAAGACATCATGATAGCTTACTCTCTTCCTCCTGTCATGGAGGACTAATGAGAAAGAAACTAGCCTTTTACCCAGCGGTGAAGACAGCTCTTACTTTAACTGCATTACTGGCATATTGTTCGTGGTCTATTCTTCGGAACCATGAGAAAATGAATGTTAGTGGTTTAAGCACAGCCTGTGGTTTTTCTGTGTTTCTGTCAGCGTAGCCAGGATGAACTGATAGATGGGAGGGGTCTCAAAAGGAATGAAAGAGCATTCAAGATTGCGAGTGGGTTGAACTGCAAAAATCCCTGAAGCTAGCAGAAACTTTTTAAGGGTAAGAGATAAAAAGGATGCAGAGAGCATTGTACTGGAGATGTCCACCAGGCCCTTGACCTCTGGGTGTGTTTCATCCTCTGGGATTGTGTCTTTCTGAGCACCATGAACATGTAGAGGGCAGACTCAGGATACAGGAGGGTGTTTGCTCCTAGAAAAGAACACAGATTTTTACTTGCTTTCTCTGTTTCCATTTGAGAAGATACTTTACTTTCTTCCTCTTTATGCTGTTTAGAATGTATCTGCTTTGTTTTAGAGAAAGTGTTACATCGTAACAGCGTAAAGGGCAGGAGCTATGAGGTTGTCTAGAATGCAAACACCATACAAGTAGAGGAGTCATTGTTGGTTTTACTCACAGCTGAGGCTGAGTTTTGCCCAGTGCCTGACACTCCGTAAGCACCAAACAAGAACTTGCTGAGTGATGTACTGAAACTGGGACCCACAGGAACACCTTGCTTGGGACACGGTTCTCAGTATCAACCATGGCCTGTGGAACACATTTTCACTTGTTAGTCAGACTTCTCAACTTTCAAATAAAGACACCTTACACGTCTCACAAAATTGCAAAGGCTAATTACCTATTCAATATATTTAAATCCATTTCAGTAGTCAGTGGTAGAAATTTGGGACTAGTAAGTAGATTTAGACTTCAAGGAATTTACAGTCTGCTTGAAAAGTCAGAAACAATTACAGGTTTATTTGGTAGTTGACAGCATACTGACATTTTGCCAGGCTAGGAATCTTATCTACTGATTAACCTTGTAGAAACATTAATCTGATCATGCTTCTGTTGTTTAAAGTTAATATTCTTTGCTCTTTAGAACAAGAACAACAACAACAAAAATCCTACCTGTCTCTCTATTCCACCTACTCTGGCAATGTCCATAGCATGACCCCAGATGCACTAGTCTTTTCTGCTTATTGAAGATGCGAAGCAGTCTCTTGCCTCAGGTCTTTTTGTTTCCTGTTAACACTTCCTGAAATTCTCTCCTCACAGAACCCTGTGATTCTAAAATAACAACTTCTCCCTTTTCTATCTCTCTACACATGATAATTCAGGTATTTCAATAAAACAAAACAAAACAAAACAAAACAAAACAAAAACCAACCAACCAACCAAACAAACAAAAAACTTTGCTCATTATGATATATCCCCTAGTATCCAAAAATCATTAAGGTACATAGTCAGTACCAAATAAGTATCTGTTGAAAAAAAAAAAGATTGAAAATTCAGTTCAGTGAAGGCCCAAGTGTGTCAATAAATACACATAGCTAGATGATAAGCATCAATTAATTAATTAATTGTAAGCTTGCACAGTGGTTTTACAGATGGTCCAGAGGCAAATGAGGATATTCAACAGGTGTTAGGGCTTAGAAAAATTGGAACCTTTGAGCAGTTAGGAAGAAAAAACAATTTGTCTTAATTTGTTATAACTTACAACTCAACAGCATAAAAATCAGACATTTTGAATACAAAATGAGGCAAGAACTTGCATGGGCATTTCTCTGTAGAAGTTTGACAAATGCATCAGAAGCACACGAAACAACCCACAACACATGTTAGTGTGGATTTAGAGAAGTGAAAAAACCTTATGCTCTGTTGGCAGCAAAGTAAAACTGAGACTAAGATACAGAAGAGAAAATGGTGGTTACTCAAAAAAAAAAAAAAAAAAAAAAAAAAAAAAAAAAAAAAAAAAAAAAAAAAAAAAAAAAGATAAAATGGTTAGGTCATGCAGCTCTCTGCTTCTAAGTATGAGCTCCAAAGAATGTTAATGGCAGCAATATTCAGGGTAGCTGAAAGGTGGAGGCAACCCAAATACCCATCACCCATCATCAAACTATGAGTGAATAAGTAAGATGTGGTTCACACACAATCAAATATCATTCACCCTTTTGTTTTTATTTTTTTGTTTTGTTTTGTTTTTGAGACAGGGTTTCTCTGTGTAGCCCTGGCTGTCCTGGAACTCACGCTGTAGACCAGGCTGGCCTCGAACTCAGAAATCCGCCTGCCTCTGCCTCCCAAGTGCTGGGATTAAAGGCGTGCGCCACCACTGCCCAGCTTCATTCAACCTTAAGAAGGAAGGAAATTGCTGGACCATGGATGCACTTTGAGGGCAGTATATCAAGTGAATTATGACAGCCATGAGTAAGGAAGCACCATATGATTCCACTGGAGTAATCAGATTCATAGAAAGAGAAAATGGAACAGCAGTTTCCCAGGCCAAGTGGAAGGCAGAAATGAGGAGCTGTGTAAAGGGACCAGAGGCTCAGCTTAGGATAGTATGATTTATGTCTGTGTGCTGGTGATACGTATACAACAACATGAGAGCATCTACTGTCACTGAACTGTACATTTGAAGTGTGTTAAGATGGTAAATATATGTCACGTGTATTCTGTCAGAACTTAAAACAAGAGGAATGTCTTGGGATACCATCTAAGCTGCAGTCTTAGCATACAAGATGAAGCATTTGAAGAGATTCGTTGGTGATTGCATCAGAAAGCTTCAAACAACTACCTCTTCCTAACCCCCTAAACTGCCTCCTCTCAACCCCCCCAAACTGCCTCCTCCAAACCCCAAATAACAAACTTTCTCACTTGTTTGCCTGCCACCTTACTTCCACGACCTAGTTTCCTAAATGCTCTTCTCCGCCATCCTGCTCGAGAATACAGACAGCCCAGAGTGGCCAGCATTGGTCCATTAGCAAACAATGTTCTTGTTAGGTGGAAATGGAAACGAACCTGAAGATGTTATGAGGGACTTCTGCAAGGAATGGGTTTTACAGTCAACGTGAGCAAAGCTGTTACTTTTGGTGCTGCGTGTGCAGGATTTTCCAAAGCATTTTCTAGGCCGATGAGAATGGTTGGCTTCCAAGAACAGGGCAAAGTATGTTGGGAGCACTGCAAACATTTTTGAGCCCAGCTCGCCTTTCCATTCCTATGTAGGTTTCTGTGGGTGTTCTTCGCCGGGATGATTCTAAGCTTTGTTGCCTTTGCTTGGTTCCATTGGTTCTTGAGATTTTGTGGGTGTGGCCCAGCATGAGAATTCCTTCTGGATCTAGGATAGGGGCCTTTTCAACTCTTGGAAAGAATGACCCTGAAAGTTCCTCAAGAAATCAACATGGAGTCTTTGTTTGCTTGTTTGTTTATTATTTGTTTGTTTGTTTTGGCATAGACCACATGATTTGCATGTATAAGAGACACTGCCACTCGAAGTGAACTTTCCACCTTGCTGAAGGACTCAAATTCTAGTTGGGTCATGTCATTTCAGTACTATAAATCATGCTTTGAATCTTTCCAAGGTTCTGAAAGCACATGATTTAGTACATGTGTCCATCATTTTCTTATTCAAAATTCAAAACTGCTAGATATCTTTTGTAACTTGGAGTATTATAAATCTAAAAATACAGTGTATGTTTTATGCCAATATAATTGCAACCTGGTGGGACCTGGAGACATGTCCTTTAGATAAATGTATCAATATTTGATTAATAGTCATAATGAATAGCAATGAAAACTAAAGCCTACTAAGTAAAATTGTATTGGTCTACATCAAGAAGTTTGGTTATTCATTAAAAATATCTTTGAGTTTCAGAGCATTTCGGAGTTTGAAATGGTTGATAAATACAGTTGTAGTACTAATGGGACAGTGGTTTCTTGAATACTACCTGGATTTTACTGACAAAAGTACATCATCCTATTTCTCAATGTTCTGACCTGTGGAGGAACAGAAGAGAAGTCTTACAGAGAGAACCCTTAAGGGGAAAGGTAGGGAGTAATTACTCTTAAACCTACTGTCCTTAAGCTAAGCAATGTGCTGTTACACCTGTCTGTATGACTTTCAATGAATCCCACCCCCTTGGTGTTTCAGCTTCCTCATCTTCACCAGAAGGGCGGGGCCTTCTTATGATCACTTAGTTCTAATCAAAGCAAGATTATCCACTAACAGGTTAACTACCATTGTTATATCTGGTTGGCAAGAAGCAAACCACTAATGTTAGTTAGTGTCTACAACATCAAGGGCAAGAGGAACCCCTCCCATCCTCTCTCACTCTTCCTTCAGGACACTGCTGTCCTGAAAGACATCCATGGAAATGCATTTCCTCCATTCATACAGACAAGGATGCTTCACTCCCAGCTTACCGAACTAGATACTTAAACACAGCAAACACGACTTCATTTAGATTAAGTCAGAATTCCAAACCCCCAATGAAATACCAACAGAAGGATTACCATGTGCTTTGAAGTCACTTAGATATATAACTTCCAAAAATATTTCTTAAAAAATCCAGACATGAAACTTTACCCTTCTGTTTATTTTTGCTTTCAGAATCTAAATATCTCTCAAGCACTCAGTTCTGAACAAGCAGAAAAACAGCAGGAGGAGGGTTTTTTTTTTTTTTTTTTTTTGACTGAGTTTCAGTCACATAGACCTCAGCAAGAAGCAAAAATAAGTCTTTTAAACACAACTCCTTTTCCACCATTCCCAGGCAGACTCTCCTTTCCTGAGCCCAGTCATTCTGCACCCTGCCTCTATTGTAGTTTTCAGTGTCTCCCACATTAACCAGACTCCCAGGACTTTGTCTTCTTTTTCCTTCCATGAGAGCTACCTAGGAAAACAGATATTGGAATAGAAACGCTCTGTCAATCTTTGCATTATCGTAGTTTAAGGAAAATAGAACAGTTAGATATATCACGTTAAAGTTTAATTGGCCCAAGCTTCCCCTTAATCTAAGGGAAGGAATCCATTTGTTACCACAGTTAGCTTGTAACAGGACTGTCAGGAATCTTAGACCCAACATCAGCACTCCTTTCTCCCAATCCCTTACTTAGCCTGCCATCCCAAATTAAAATAAGACCATTTCCTATCTAGCTCACTGTTGCCATAAAGCACCAAGTGAGACAGTCTCCATGGTACTTCATGTAGCTAAGTCCTACCAAGTTTGGCACCTGAGAAAAATTAAGAGGAGAATGGCAAATCATATCCAGCTGGGGCGTTAGCATGTGTTAAACAGGGTTTGGATGTTAAAAAGTTTTAAGTGCGTGACTGGTACACCTCAGGGCAAGGCCCACTCTTCTCAGAGAATCTGTTCTTGCTTTTCTTTCTTCTCTCCTCTAATCAGTCCCATTCAGTTTTGAATTCTGTTTCTCACTTTGTGAAGTGCCAAACAAATTACTGGTATCCTCTGTGAACCTCTGGTTTCTTTTTGGTTTCTGCATCCATCCACATATTGAGAATATTTCAGGGAAAAGTTTGCTTCAGATGCATTTAGTAAGATTCTAGGCACAGAATTAAAGCAGAATGCTTCCTGTGATTCCCACCACTCTCAGTTCTCCGGGCCCTGAGCCTTCTTCTGAAATGTGTCGATAGTCCTATTGTCTTACTTTTTATTGTTCTTCCAAAAATTCAACATGATTCCCCAGCTTCAGCATGATGACCTCTGACCTCTGCTGGGAGCAGAGTGTAAGGATTACCAATACAGACTTTCTGATAGTGTAGCAAAACCATCATTTTTATTGGACACTGTAACATAAGAACCTAAACACTTAAAAACTTTCTTCTTAGAATTTCGTACATGTGTATACTGAAATATGATCATATGTACACACTTCCTTCCTCAACTACATCAAGATTTCCCCAACACACCTCCCTTCAAACTTCATGTGATCTTCTTCTTTTAAAGATCTCATTTCCCACCAAATTCGGTTAGTGTTGTCCATTTCAGCACAAGTATGGAGCTATTCATTGGAGCATTAGCAAACTATTAGTGGTCCCACCAACATAGAAGAATGATTCTTCCTCTCCAGTAGCAATCAACTCCAGTAGATACTTAATCCACTTTATTGGTGGATTATCATAGGTCCTTCCATTCACATTGAAGTTTTGACTGGCTCGATCTTGTACAGGTCTTGTGCAGTAACCACCATAGTGACTCTAATAGTTATGTCAATTCCAGAGGACAGCCTTTCATGTTCTTCCCCATCCTCCAACCCTTACAGTCTTGCTTTCTCTACCCACAATGCTCCTTGAGCCTCAGTTTGTGTGTATGTGTATGTGGGGGGTTGTCCTGCAGAAGAGTACACGGCAAAATGAGTTTGTTTGCTTTGGAGTAGGCTGTTTGTTGTGTCTCCGTTTGCATGCTAGAGTGTTCAGACTTTGCCTATTATATAGAGTACATCTTTCTCTGTATTTGCTCCAGAAATCTCATTGTCTAATAGCAATGGTTGTATTAGACCATTAGTCTTATCTGTCAGATTGAATTTTCTAGACGAGGTTTAGCTGGGGTCTCCTCCAATGGGAGGTTCATTTGCAGTCAACAGCGATTTCATCTTAATGTACAGGTAAGTCACTTTTCCAAATGAAACTCAGTCATGAACGACTCCTTCCCCAGAGAGGAATGTTAGTTGCTTACTGATCAGAAGCATGCTCACACACAGGAAGCGCAAGAGAATAAATCCTTTGGATATTGAGTGGAACTAGGAAAGACATTGGACTTGCTGTCCTTCAGAGCACTTGATTCACCAGCCAGTCATGACTTGCCCTGCCATGTCCAGAGAGATGCATCAAGCTGCCAGGTCTTAAATCAGCAGTATCAGTGTCAAAAGTGTCCAGCTGTATTAGATGTGTGGGAAACAGATGAATTGTCCTGGATGGACAAAGAAGTGGGAATTATAAATGCTTTACTCTGATGATTTTGTTACTAGCTATGGAGTCTAAGTCCACAATCGTTATTTATTGTTTCAAGAGCAGCAATATCACTTTTGGAAGAAATAAGTTCAAGGTGAATCCAAGTGCCTTGAATAAAAATATAGGTAGCAAGTCGATGATGTGTGTGTCCTAAGTGAAATATTTGTTCACAGTAACCATATGCCATGGAGACTGGAGTGCTCCCATGTGGTCACAAGAACATACAAACCCCCCCCCCCCCAAACACACACAAGTCTGCTAAAGAAGCATCAGCAAGCAGGGGAAGATTAACAGTTACTTTAAAAAAGGTCGTTCCTGAGGACATTAAAAATAATTGTTCTTTGAGATGATTTTTTTTTTCATTCCAAATTTTTCTGTGGACTTAACACAAAACTGAAACAATGCTTGCTTTTGTTCTGTCCCTTTAGAGAAGAAAATATTCACTCCTAGCAAAAACTGCTGGTTTGGTATTAGTGTACTAAGGTTTCTCAGCTGAAAGACAGAAGACAAAGAGAGGGAGAGAGGGAGAGAGGGAGAGAGCAGTTGAGAGGGAGAGAGAGAGAGAGAGAGAGTATTTTCTCAATCCTATCACAGACAGTACCCAGTTAATACCATTTTTGATGTAGAGGAGACAGTTTATCTGTCACATACACATACAATGGATGGCTTTGAGTGTTAGAACTAAATTCTCTTTAGAGAACCCTGGTTGAAAGAGGCTTATTCAGATGTTTCAAATGGAAATTCCATAAAAATAGCACCGAAAATGTTTAGTTTTTCCCTCCATTCATAGAATCAAGTACAGCTTTGAAAGCCCATTCATTGAAAACAAAATGAGGTTTTTTACTTTGTTTTGAACAATGTAAGTACTTAAAAATGTTCTACATGGGAGACAAAATGAAATGTTTCAAAACAATTATATAAATGAGCAGTTATATATCATAGTATAAACAACTCTTAATAAATAAAGACATGAGTAGACTAGAAATGTATCTGGAACGCAGGTGACAAATTCATTATTTTTTTTTTTTCATTTAAAGAAACACACTATAACAATTTAATAAAAATCTTACTGCTGACAAAATTTATAATTTTAAAAATAGGTTTTTGCTGAAACAATGAACTTGATTCTAAATATAAGAACAGCAATAAATGTGAAAGGGCTATCTATGCTTCCTGCCATCAATTGAATATCGTAAATGTTTCAGTTTCACATAAGTTGATCTAAATGCCCCATAACATTTACTTATAAGTAAGTTCTTTCCAGTCACATTTAGCTAAGATAATTTGGAAATCACTCATTAGTTTTGGATGATTGGCAGATTAGCAATTTAAGCTTTCAGAAAATTTAGGAAATTACAGTCACCACAAAAGGGAATTTGTAAGTAGAAAGATCTTAAAAACTGGCTAAGCAGAGGAGAAGAATCGTCGTGGAATAGAAGCCAGAAACACCTGCTCACTGGAGACCAGGAGCTAAAACAGAAGCTGTTTATTCCCAAACTGTCGGAAGCTTGAAACATGCTAACCTTTGGTGAGATGATTTTATTAATTACATGTAAAGTTAATTTATTTTAATATTCATAAAATATATTTTCAACATATTTTTCTCTCCCCTAAGTCCCCTCAGTTCCTTATCCACTCAATTTCATGTTTGATCTCTTTCACAAAACAAAAGTAAAAATAATTTCTCCCCAAACAAAACAAAACAAAACCCCAAAAGACAAAAAACACCAACTGTAACAACACACACACACACACACACACACACACACACACACACACTCCCTTTTGTGTTGGACAAGTACTCTGAGCATGAGGCCTGCCCTAGAGTACAGCTGATAAACCCAGTACCACACCATTGAAGAAAACCAAGTAGCCCCTCGGAGCAGATATCTATCGCAAATAGCTTTTTAGTTAGGGGTAGGACTTGTGCCCACTTCCCCCCCCCCCATGCGGGATTTTTTTCCTGGCTAGAACTTATGTATAGGCTTTGTGGGTACAGTCATAGTCTCTGTGAGTTAATATGTGCATAGCCCTGTTGTGTCTGGAAGATACACTGGATTCTTGGAGCCATCCACCTGGTAGGACTCTTCTGATGAAACTTTCATCCTGTATTTATTTTTATTTTCCTTTCTGTCCCGAGGATCAAACCCTGGGCCTGGTCCATCTACTTGTAGTGGAATGTATTTATATTTCCTGCCAGAGGGAATAAAATTGAGACAACTTACAATTTTTAAACACTTGTGTTTTGTGAAACACTTTAAAATTATAAGTAGGAACATGCTAGCTGAGGAGATTGTCTTTATAAAAATGTTTGTCAAGAAAAATAATTTGAATGAAAATCAAAAGGCAGAAACTTTAAAGATATACAAGCTGTGTTATCTACACATTTCTTCACAAAGACCTAAAGTTAAACACATGCTTTATTGGCAGAATTTTCTCTGACTTAACTGAAGAGTCTGCCAGGCTAATGTTTTAGGGGCCTGTAACTGTGATCTTACCCACTCCCCTTGAACACTGGGGTTGCTTTTTGAGTCATTGGTTCTCTGACATCGTTTCATACCAACCATTGTCATCCTGGTCTGAGAAAAACAACAAAAGAAAAGACAAATAACTACAGAGAGAAGTAATTTAACCCAACCTGAACACTAGGAATGTGTCCCGTTTAAAGTTCTTGCTCATGTTTGAAAGGAGAGAGATGCAGGAAAAATAGCCTTGGCAAATAAATGTGTGTAAAGTCTCTTGTTATAAAAATAATTATCAAGAGTAGTTTCATCAATCTTTGTAACTAGACCTAGAAGACCTGAGTATTTGTATTCTGAAGTAGAAAGTGGTTTGGGATAGTTGTTTACTCCTGAATGTCAGACTTTTCACTACTCAGAGAACAGTTTTGCTAGGTGAGAACTGACATAATTCCTGATACATGAATTTAAGACCTGTGTAGCAGGAGTTCCAGGGATTTATCCCAAAGGGCAGAGTCATGGGGTAGAAAGGCATGCAAAGGAACTGTCCAGGGTGCTTAGAATCACATAGTCCAGCATGTTCTGGAGTCATGATCAGAAGCCATGCTGTGCACCTATGTGTTATGATGCCAGCATTTATACTATGTTAAAGGTACTGTGAGCTATTTTGCCAATACAGACTGCACAAAATTCAACATGTGATCAATTTGGGTCTTACTTTTTAACTAGCCAATAACTCAGTACACAGCTCAACCTAGCCTCATACTCATGGTAATCCTCTTATCCCATCTTATCCTCCCAAGTTCTGGAATTATGGGCATCTTGCTAAGCTTCTGTCTTCAAACCATTGCTTATCCGTAGACAAATCACTTCATTCATAATATTCATAGTAGGATCTTATTGTAACGTTTATGTATCTTCACTACATTGACAAAGAGTCCTGCTTGAGTTTGCAAGTCACCAAAGATATTATAAGGATGTGTACCTAGTATTTTGCTTCTTGATAAAGCTATAGGGCATGAAGATGGAATTTGGGAAACTTCCATTTGATTATGGTGCAAAAATAAGGAAAGGGGAAGAAGAAAACAAGTGAAACAGATAAGGGAAGGTAGTTACAGCAAAGCAATCTTTACTGGCTGGACCACGTTACCTTGAAAGCAGAGTTTGTCAGTGTGTATATGTTTTTATACTAGCTTATCACAGCATCAGTTTGTACTCTTGAGTAGCCGATACTACATCTTACTCATAACTTATCAGGGGATAGAAGTTACCTGAGAATGTGATGAGGTAGAGTTTTCTGAGATTTATAGGCTGCTGAGTGAAGAGGAGACAAGCTTATTTCTAAGACTCTTGTTCAAAGTCTGGGTTTGGAGCATAATATTTGTGCTTTTTGCTTATACCTGGATCTTGTCTCACCACATTTTACTCTGATGGTTTCCATCCATGGATATTTTTTATGAGAATATTTGAATCTTTCCCAATCTATCTTCCCATTGACCATGGTCCACAGCTCCTGTTACATTTTTAAATGCTCAAGATAGAAGCTAGGGATTCAGCCTGATAACTATGTCAAATATCTAGATTTATTAAGCCTTCTTCATTTTAGCACTGTGAAGGACTCACTATATACACAGAGGTCTCACACAGGTATCCATATTTTGTCTGGTTTACAGACATTGAAGAGGCTGGCATCACATTAAACATCGATATACTCATTCATTTTTATTACTCAAACCAGCATTTCTTGGTCAGTTTTTTCTTGAGATAGGTCTCCTTTCAAGTTGCTCGTCTAGTCTTTATGCAAAGATTTTGGTAATTGGTAGAGGTGACATTTGAACTCAGCCATCCAAGACAGAGTAATGGATGTATAGTCAGCAGTATTTCAATTGGCTAAATTGTTGCTATCAATATCCAGATTAAGGGTTATGAATTAGAAATATCAAGTGGCAGGTTCAATGTGACAGTATATATCTTTAGTCACCTGTGATGACCAAAAATCACAGGGTGATACTGATATAACACAGAAGAATGCAATAAAAACTTGGTAAGATTTTCAGGGTTAGGATTTCAAGAGAAGAAAACTTGCCACTGTAGAGATTTTAGAGAAAGAAATCACAAGATAGACTAGATACAGAAATTTGGAAAATGATAATCAACAGGACTAACCCTTTAGAGACATAGGAACCACCGCTCTTTCTAGGCACGTTGATGGCCAGGTCACAGCACAGCTGAAAGAGAGTAGGTAGGGAATCTTTTGAAATTCTTGGAATTTTTACTTACATCTCTCCTCAGCCTTCTGTGAAGTTTCATACTAAAACCAGACTTTTGTTTTCTAGCTGACTCTCCTTATAATTCACTAATACTCAAACCTGTGATTAAAGTTTGAATTATTAGGCAACAGATACAAATCAATAAACGTAGCACAGCATAGTCATCTCAATAGTTGCAGAAATGGCCTTCAGTAATGACCAAAATCCCTTTGCTATAAAACCTCTGATGAAACCAGGGGTAAAAAGACCATGCCACAGCATACTAAGGGCTGCATATGACAAAGTTATAGCTAACAGAGAAAACTCAAAGCATTTCACCTGAAATGTTCTACTTATTCAATATGGTGCTTGATATCTTTACCTGGAGATATAAGACTCAACTGTAAAAGAAAATTTACAGGTGATGTGATCTTGCACCTGAGAGCTTCCCAAGAAGCAGAAATCTCCAGAACTGATGGACCCTTTCAGGAAAATAGCATGATACCCAGCTGACATGCAATCAGTAGCTTTTCTACGTACCAACAACAAATCAAGAAAGAAATCAGAAAACCATTTTATCTGCAATAGTAAACAAAATACATAGAAATTAACCTAACCTGAGAAGTAAAGGAAATCTACCATGAACAATTAAAAATACACAAGAAAAAAAAAAAAAACTGAAGAAGACACTAGAAAATAGAAAACTCTCCCTATTCATGAATAGACTGAATTAAAATTGTGAAGATGGCTACCTGACCGAAACCAAACTACAGTTCAAAAACTCCACTTTACTGAAATGTTTCACACAAAAAGTCTGAAAATCCACATGGGAACACAAAGGATTCTGAATAGACAATGCAATCACGGGAGGCAGGTAAAAATGTTGGAAGTATCCCAGTGCTGAATTTTAAATTAGACTTACAAATATACTAAACATATTGACAAAATATCATGGTACTGGCCTACAGACGAATGACTCAGAAAAACAGATCCAAGAAAGGAACCCTTACAGCTACAGGTGGCAAAGGGGTCCAAAATATATAACGGAGGGATGAAAACCTCAGCAAATGGTGCTGGGGAAAATGGTGTGCCACATGTCAGAGAGTCGAACTTGGGCCCCAGCTCTCATTCTAACAGAGACTATTAAAAATGGACAAAAGACCTTAATATTGGACCTGAAACTATTGAAAGAAAACACAGGGGAATATTTTGAGATTGAGGCACAGGCAAGGACTTTTTGAAAGGAGCTCTGATCACTTAGTTAACCACAGGAAGATTGACAAATAAAATTGCAGAAAGTGAATGAAACCTTCTACAGAGGAAAAGGAAACAATGAGCCAGGTGAGGACTGCTCCAGAGGGGGAGAAACGTATTTGCTAGGCACAGATCTTATACAAGACGAGCATCAGCCCCCTCCAAACAATCCAAACAGCAAATGAGCTAATGAAACGAACAGTAATTCCTCACAATAGAAAGTACAGATGGCCAATAAAAATATAAAAAGGATTCAACATCCTTAGCTATTAAGGAAATGTGAGCTCAAACTGGATTCGCAGTCCACCAAATCACAGCCATAGGGGCTACCAACCAGGAAAACAGAAGGAGAGCAAACGCTGGCAATTCTATTAGCAGAGAGGAACTGGTGAGAATGTGCGCCGTTACAGCAATATGGATATCATCATGAAGATTTCTCAAAAAAATGAAAATATAAACTACTATGAGATGCATATATTTCACACCTAGGCCGATAGGAATCTAAGTTAGCATACTACAGAAACACTGGCACACAGTGTGTGTGTGTGTGTGTGTGTGTGTGCATATTATACATGATAGAGTTTCATGCAGCCATAAAGGAGGATGGGGTTGTGCTATCTACAGGAAGATGGCTGGAACTGGAGATCATTTTAAACAAGTAGCCAGGCCTAGAAAGGCAAATATCAGAGGTTTTCTTTTATATGTAGAGCCTACATTATATGTTATATGGAACTATAAATGAAATCACTTGTGTACCTATGACATTAAAGTAGGGTGACTTTTCTTGAAGACGAGGACTAGTGGAGTGGGGAGAAAGAGAAAGTGATGGTTTGGGGTTGAAGATGGCCAATGAACCTGACACACTTGAACGCAAATCTTTATGAATTCTACCACTGTGGTTGATAGATACACTGCAATAAGACTGAACAACCAAATTGGAAAATCTTATGTAAAAAACACATATTAGATCCCTGATTAGAAGATAAGAACAGGGACTCGAGAGATGGCTCAGTGGTTAAGAGCACTGACTGCTCTTCCAGAGGTCCTGAGTTCAATTCCCAGCAACCACACGGTGACTCACAACCATCTGTAATGGGATCCGATGCCCTCTTCTGGTGTGTCTGAAGACAGCTACAGTGTTCTCATATTCATAAAATGAATAAATAAATTTTAAAAAGAAAGATAATAAGAACAGAAGCCCAAAGCATTAAAACCTTTATGCCATTTAAGAATACAATCACAATGTTGGGTCCTTCACTAGAGAGAGTTTACAGATGATTCCAGTAACCCGGGAGATTATGGCAAACAGAGCTACGTAAATGTGATCACACAGAATTTTAAGTTTAAGTATGGAAGTGGAAAGGCCTGAGTGGACTGTTGAATGGCAATACAAGTTTGAGGCATACTTATGTAAAGCTTCCTTACAAGATCCGTCCCATGGGCAAGCACCAATTTCTGACACTATTGCTGATGCTGTGTTGTGCTTGCAGAGAGGAGCTTTGCATGGCTGTGCTCTGACAGGCTGTGCCAGCAGCTGACTGAGACAGATAGAGGTACTCATAATCAAGCATTGGACGGAGGTAGGGTACTCCTATGGAATAGTTAGGGGAAGAACTGAAGAAGCTGAAGGGGATGACAACCCCATCGGAAGACCAACAGTGTCAACTAACCGCGACACCTTGGAGCACCCAGAGAGTGAGCCACCAACCAAACAGCATACATAGGCTGGTCTGAGGCCCTGGCACATATGTAGCAGAGGACTGTCTGGCTTCACGGGGAGAGGATGCACTGAATTCTGTAGAGACTTGATGCCCCAGTGTGGGAGGATACCAGGAGCTCCAACCTCTCTGAGAAGAAGAGGTGGGGGACATGGAGGTAAGAACTCTGCTGGGGGGGGGGGTGTTGGAGGGCAACATTTGAGATGTAAATAAATAAAATAATTCACTAGAAGAAAAGCAAGCAAGCAAGCTACCTTAAGCCTTCTAAGGGCCACTGAGCTGTCATTCAGAGAGCTTCCTTTGGTCAGGAACATATCATTCTCTTCACCAAATGTATTAAACTCAGCTGCTTTTTCTGAAGGAGAGGCTGAAGAAATAGCAGAGAAGCAGAAATAGATAAGGCAAGGTGAGAACACAGGTTCGGAGGTGTCTTGTGAACACAGCTTCACACTGTTTATATATCATTGTCACTCTTTAGCTGGCGGACTAGGTGATCTCCTAACCAAGACCCTTTAAGTCCCACCCCAACCTCCTCACAAAAAACAGCACTGGGCTAGTCCGAACTTCTTGCAAACCTCATACAAATTGACATCAGATGCCTGTGCTGTATTTGGATGGTGTGACCCTTTGAGTACCAGGTATACCCCATTCCTGCTGTATCCTTGTTCTGTGAGGCAGCGTCGTTTATGGCCCACTTACCATCACCTTCCAGTTGGCCTGGCATCGGCTCTGGACCCAGACAAGGCAAGTGGCACAAGGATTCAATATATCTCACAAGGCTGCCAAATGTACCCAGTCACAAAGTGGCGTGTGTGTGATCCCTGCTGTTGGCCAGTGTGAACTTAATTAGGAAACAGTGAACATGTGAGTTGCTTTCTGGTAAGTGTAGCCAGTTCAGGACAGGCTTTTAGCCCTTCTTGAAGGAATGACCTACCTTGAGGGTCTGTGTAAACACATACATGTGATCACATGTATGATGGACTCTTCGATCCAACCCCAACCCAGCTTGCTGAGGAGGAAGGCAATGATACAGGGGTCATTCTTTTCAAATGTCTGAGCTCCATACGCCATCACATTGGAAAAAGGCAGATCCCACTGCGGTCTGTACTTAAAAGCAAGTCAAAGTGGCCAGTTTGTTTGTACCGTGGATGTACAGAAAGTATTAATTTCTCCTATTTTTTGTTTTTAAATCAAAATCAGCATCTGATGAGATGGCTCAGTGGATTAAGGCACTCGCCTGATGACTTGAGTTCAATACTTTGGACCCACATGGTAGAAGGACAGAATCAACTCCTCCAGATAGTAGTTCTCTAATCTTTATATGTATACTGTGGTTTGCATCTCCCCCCTACCCCCTAACAGATACACTGCAAAAAAAAAGTTTAAAATATAACTAGAATGTGTTCCTTGGACTTTGCGTCATTGTGAGAAAATGCCAAAAGTATTTAATTTGGTGTAGGGAAGAATTTATTTTATTCTCAGTTTCAGAACTTTCCACCTACTACAGCTGGGAGGGTATTGCAGAGTAGCTGGCTCATGCAGAGTAGCTGGCTCATGTGGAGTAGCTGGCTCATGCAAAGTAGCTGGCTCATATCATCATGCCAAGAAACAGAATGGAACTGTCATAGGAAGAGGGTGGGGCAAAATGTAATCTCCAAGGGCAAACCCTTGGTGATGTTCATTGTCTAACCAGACCACATCTTCCAAGGTCTCACCACATTCACTGTGGTCTATTTAGATTCAGAGTCTATATGTGGATTAAAACATCCATTAACCCAGAGTACTCATGATCCAGTCTCTGGAAACATCTTCACAGACCCAGACTCTAATTTCCTACATGCCTCTCAATCCAATTATTTTGACAATTTTGATTAGTCGTAATTCAGATAGTGATGCCTTGGAAGAACATGAATATTTTTAAGAGTGCCAGATGACAACTGCACACTCACACTTCTACAGAGAGACAGAAGAAAAACTCTGCATCTTATTTTAGGGGCTAGCTAGTTTTATGAAGCCAGCACATGGTCCCCTTTGTGTGTGTCCATAAGAGATCCTGCATTGGCATATCCTGGGTATCATACATGCTGGTACCATTTGCAAAACTGGAGCATTTCCATGTAACAACATTTTTACTAGGAACTAGATAGATGTTGGTTCTAACTTTCCTAACAAGCCAGTAAAGTAGACATCTTCCTCTCTTCCACACCAGACTGTTGAGATGAGAGAGAGGAAAGCTGGCTGGGTGGAGAAAGTGCCTTCTGGTGTGTAGGGACATAAACTCTAGTGTTAAATTACTCACGACTTTGTCCAGTTATCCTAAGATTCCAGGCAATTTTCTCATGTTTGTATATCATTCTCTTTGGTTGTTTACCTCTGATGGAGCTTACATCATAGACTCCTACGCAGATTAAATAACGTAAGTCCTGCCAAGTTTTTAGAATATTGACCCATGAATGGAGTACACTGGCTGAATTTTGTTTTAAGGGTTGGTATGGTTTAAATCTTGGCTTGTCTGCTTACTAAAACAAGTTCTGATGGCGGCCGGGAGAATCTCTGCCATATTGTGTGAGTCTCCAAAGCCTTTGTTCTTTGGTGACTCAGACTCTATGATTTTTCTGAACCTTATTATGTATTTGTGTGGTATAGACAACAGGACAATAATAACTAATACCCACCCACTTTCTTGAGACGCTTATATAAAACAACCACTACATTTAGTAAACGGTGAGGCACTGTTGTTATTTGTAAGAAATCGATGACTCTAATTCACAGCAAAGGACTTTGTGGTTTTATTCTGCATTTATCTCCATAGATGTTAAGTTTTAGAAGGGTACTTACCATCTTTGGTGACACAATCACTGTCATGATTCTAAAATTTAAAAAATATATATTTTTTATATATAAATTTTATATAATATAAAATTATACTTATATAATATATAAATATATATATATTATATATAAATTCCATATATATATATGGAATTTGGATGACCCTTAACTGTATACTTCATAAACCTTCACTAACATTTGACTAAGGTAGAAAGAAAAAAAAAAACACAAAATGTTTTCAATTCAAGCAATGTTTGGGAGTCATGTTTTTGTTTATCTGAAAACCAAGAGAACAGGGGAGTAGCCGGCAAGTTCATTATGTTGGCACAGAAACTTACACTTTTTAAAAAACATCAAGTTCATTGTCCTCAGCTGGAATGTGTGATTTTGGTTACTTTTTGAAAGGTCAGTCTATTTCAGGGAGTAATATTTTTGCAATGCTAAGAAGCATAGGCCAAAAGGCGAGAGAGGGCATGGCCCACAGAATAGATTACATCCTTATCTGGTATCCCTTAGGGAGACTTAGGCATCAGAGTTTGGTCTCAATCTTAGGACTAAAGTCGAAACTTCCACTCTAGAGAGGAATTATGATGCTGCAAGGGACTCATTTAATCAAAGTTACTTTTATCCTGTTCACAGAATCCAGTTTTCTCCATTCAGGTCTTCTCCCTGTCCGTTTAGGTCCATTAGGTGTTTCGAAAGTGATTCAAAGCCAAATACGGTGGCTCATGCCCATGACTTCAACACTTGGAATGTAGAAGCACAGAGATCCGGAGTTCAAGACGAGCTTAGGCTGCATAACCTGATATGGAAAAGCCACAAAAAAAAAACTGAAAAAATAACATTAATAATAATAATAATAATAATAATAATAATAATAATAATAATAATAATTTATAGCATGGCATCAAAATATACCTGGAAGATTAGGTAAGTGTTTTCTAACATGAAAGACATGGTTTCTACTCTCAAATTGTTCTCATGAGTTAAGGGACAGGTCTGCCAAGGTCCCATCTCAAGACCCAGCAGTATGGTAGTAGGTGCTGAGCAGTATCTGTTTAAAGAATGAATTCATGCTACTCAAAGTTTAGGCAGTACAGGAGGAAACTTGTTAGGAAATGATCTGTTCTTATGGTGGGTAGTGATCGGAGAAGAATCCTTCAAAAATGTGTTGTAAATGTAATTTGGTCAGAAATATTGGAATTTGGGGTGTTGAGGAAGGTAGAATAATTTGAAGAACCCCAAAGTTTTATTGAAAGCTTGATGTATGGGGGAGGAAGAAGAAGAGGCAGGACAGATACGCTGGGGTACAGGATGTTTAATACATTTCAGGGAAGACTTGGAAATGTTCAAATACTTAGCTCTCTTTCAGTGTTTCCTCAGTACTCACAGAGAATGAGTAGCATACTGACCACATAAGCAGAAGTTTGTACAGAAGTCAGGGCAATTTACATAGATTCCTTTGAGGCATTGAAACCATACTCCATTTGTACCCCTGGGGTCCAGCTGACACCCACAACTCAGCACTCATGTGACTTTCTTTTCAAGGGTTGAGAACTAAGAGGGAGAGGCTGGGGTCTAGACAAAAACTCAGATTCATTGGGGGATATGAAGTCCACCAGCACCGTCAGCTGAACATGCCTGCCAGATGGGGGTCCTACAGGGATGAGTGTACAGACTCGGAGGGAATGAAGTAAAACATCTGAGATGTGAAGCTGGATCTCCAGATCCTCCAGGATGATTGACATGGATGTAGTTAGGGATGGTGGGTCAGGAGAACTTTTTAAGTATGCTATCATCTACTTGTGGCATTTTTAGAAGTCTTATTTGTAGCTTCCTGCAGAGATATGCTGAGATCAGTGAGAGGAAATATAGTTGTTGATGTCTTGATTCCTCTTTTGTGTTTCCAGGCTCTGACATCCTGGCATGCCTAGTAGGTTGATAAATAATTTTTTCTTTGCCTGTAGTTTCTAGATGGATTGTTAATTCTGCAACAGCAGGCACCCTGGCTTTGTGGTTCTGTGGTTCTTTTGAATTCTTCTCAAGACCTAGCTTAGCAGTTGCTCAACAAATAGCATTTAGGGAATTATTACAGAGATTTGTGGATGGCCGGTTCCTTTCTGGCTGTGTGAGACGTAATTAGTAGTTTTTCAGATACAGATAAGTTGAGTGACATCTCAATTAAAACTCAAATCCATTAAGGCTGCTCTCTCTGGAAAGAGCTTCATCCTTTTGACATAGCGCTGAGAGATCCGGAGAGAATATTCCATGGAATATTATCACTTGTGTACCATGGAATCTGATTCTTTCTAGCTCTCCTTCCCTCCCTATGGGCCAGGATTGGTATTTAGGGTAGCAGACACTCAGGAAACGCTTGCTGAATTGACTTTTCAATGTGCTATATGAGAAAACAAAAGAGAAGACATTTCAGCTTCTTCTGAAAGAACTTTGGTTGAAGATCATAAGAATGGCAGAATGAGTCTGCCCAAGAGCACTTGTAGCTTCGGGCATTATTCCTACCTTTGTAGCATGCATGGGTGTTAGGAGTCATGCTGCGTTTGCTGAAGTAGCTATACGCTCGCCATTATAAGATGGCGCTGGCTTCCTGTTCCTGGTTCTTCTTGGCCTTGGTGTCTGCAGCTGTGTGCACGCGTAGGCGCGAATTTTCCGGCTGAAAGTACTATCAGTGGATATGTAAATGAGACCCCAGTCTGTAAGCCAATGAAGACAGATCATGTCTCTTTGATAGTATATAAATCAGAACATTCTGGGGCTTGGGGTCCTTCCTTTGTTCTCCATCTTGCATCCTTCTAACTAAAAGAGCTGTAACAATAAAAGACGCTGTCAGAAGAATCTTGAGTGTGACGTGCTCCTTATCGGCGAGGTAGCATGTCGCACATGGGCATTCTGAGAGGAGGCAAATGCCTTCTTGACTCTGGTTATATGGGGTTATTGATCATTTGAAAACCCAAGACTTTCACCCAAACTCCTCCACTTAATATTTCTACTTTTCAAGAGGGAGAAAAAAAAAGCTGAATGAGGTGAGGAAGCTGGATAAAGAGTTTGAGATTGTAGCTTATTAGCCTTGGTTTCTCTTAGGCTTTGAAGTTCTCTTCAAGGCTTTGCATGTTTTCTCTATTAATGCACACGCAGTCCTGTAACTCTAGATAACACCCCAGCTACACACACACACACACACACACACACACACACACACACACACACACTGATAATTTCTGCAGACATCTTTGATGGGTATCCACGAGGCCACATGTTCTCCCATTCATGCCTTTTTTTCTCTCTTTTAAATATTTATAAAGGTTCACAAGCTGAAATAAAAGTCCTTCAGATAGAAGGCAAACTAAAAATAGCCATCGTGTTCCTTGCCAGGCAATCTGGCATCAATCAAGGCCATTGCAATGATGCACGGGAGGAAAGAAGAGCTGCTGATAACCTTTTATGCAGTTTTTGGTCAGCCCTTTCTGTTATTAATAAGCAAGAAAGATTGGCAGCTTGGGATGCAACCCAGATGTTTCTAGATTCCTGCTGCTACAGATAGCTGCTGTTTCATGGCTTCCTAGATTAAACATGATCTTGAGGAGAGGGCTTTGAACTAGCTAAGTGCGCTGTAACTTTGGTTCTCTGAGAAAAGGGAAGACTGGGTGAATCTTTGGATGTGTAGAGAGAGACCTTGTGCACTCTTCAGCTAACTCCCCATTTCTGCTGGATAGGCTTAGGAGGAGCTTTAGGCTTTGCCCACCGAGCTGCTGTTGACTAATTCAAGTGAAAAAAAAAATCTCCATCTGCTTACAGAGCCAGGAGATAAGGCTGGGTTTGGAGTGCAGTTATCAGAGAGGCATGGAGATGAGTCGATAAATCGACAAAAGAACCAGTGAACAGCTGAAATGAAGGAGTAAGGCTGTGGCCTTTGGATAGGAACGTAACATATGATTGAGTAAATGGGTACAATGCATCTTACTGACATGTTTCATGGATTCAATTCAATATAGGTAGGAAAGTGTTGGGGACCAGACTCTAAATTCATTAGTGGTTGAAGGCTTAGTGTGACAATTTGGAGAAGAGGGTGGCCAAGAAAGAAAGGCCAAATCTTGGTTAATTCCTCCTGACACTTTCCTCTACCTCTCTCAACAACTATGTCCAAATTATGCTTTCCTGGCCTTCCATGGCTCAAGATGTAATCTGAATGGCTTCTCTAAACAGCTTGAAAGACTGAGGGGAACTAGAAGTGTCATCAGGTGATCAAGTTCCTAGAATAACTTCTAGGCCAAATAAGTCAATCATGGAATAAATATGAGCCATGGATGAAGGAAAAAATGATACCTGTGCCAATTAAATGTCACTCAAATGTCAACTAAGCAGAGGTACTGTAGTTGCAGACTGAGTGGGAGAAGGGTTTATAGTCCGTGTCTCCTCATAATATGAAACCTCCTTCCTCATTCACTGTTACACGCAAAGGTTCCCCTCTCTGTGTTTTTATTGTCTAAGCTTTCAATTACCCACCATCAATCATGATTTGAAAGCATTCAATGGAAAATTCTGGAAAACACAGTTCTTGTTTTTAAAATAACTTTTGTTGCAATACATTAATGTAAGTGTGTGGTTTCATTATCGCTCATTGTTTCTAATCTCTTATTCTGGATAATGAATAGATATTTACCTGTAAAATGTTACATGCCCAGGTTCTTCATTGTCTGCAATTTTATTCATCTAGTAGGGTCCCTAGATTTGTTGATGGGCACTGATGAGTAAGTTTAGGAAACCGTGTTTGTTATGGTAAACTTGGGACTACAGCAAAGAGGTGACAATGATTCAGGTCACTGGTGGACTGTCTTTACCAACCAGCTGGGTGATTTTTCTGAAGTTATTTCAAATCTCCAAATCTCTGTTTCTCATACAGTGAAAAACTCTTGTGGGGTTTCCAAGGTTCTACTCAACTTAAAATTCTAGCTGTTTCATAAACATTGTTGACAGTCTAGTATGGGGGATGGAGTCCAGCCTCATATTAAAAAAGATCCAAGAGTTGGCTGATGTTAGCCACTGCTCTTGATTTAATACTTGTAGAAACATATTGTATGTTTATGTTTGCAATGACCTTTGAAGGAGATTTTTTTCTTCTTTTTAAAAAATACTACCATACTAAAATTATAACCTAATATATAATTGTAATTACGGAAGAGTTCTCAGACCAAGGAACTGGGACTTTGTTAATAAATTTTACCAGCTCTTGAGTTTGTTATGTTGCTGCCTCAGTTTCTTAAGTATATGGAAATAGAGCCCTGCACCACCAGAGATAGCTTAGATTTTTCCTTTTAGTTTAATCCTATCTGTTGAGTATGAACAATTGTTCTTTATTAGTTCGACTTTAAAACTGATTCAGCATGTGATCACATTCTATTTTGACTGCAGCCTGTGTGTAGACATAAAATCTTAAGAGGTATGACAGTTGACCTGTTTAAGGGGCTTCTGAATATCTGGCAATCTTGTTTATACTAGTAAAGGAATTTAGCAATGTTTGCTGTTTTAATATACTCAAGTCTGTCTATATTTTGAAATCTGCTGTTTGTTGAAGTAGATATCTCTAAAGGCTCTAAGAAACACCCATAAGATATGGGAAACAAGGAATTATGAATTTCTATAAATATGTGGCAGCAGGAAAAACAATGTGAATATTTTATGTTATATGATTTTTTTTCTGTGAAGAATAATAAAACATGAAAAATTCTAACCTAAAAAATAACAAGGAAAAAAAAAACCATCTCTGTCAATCTGAGGTCTAGTAGTATATACATGAGTGGGGGAGGTCAGGTTGGGAGCCATTGACTCAATCCAAAGCAATATTTTAACACCTACGTTGCTTAGAGTTGCCTGTGCGTGGTAATAATAAAAAGCAATATGTTCTCATCACGTTCCTATTGTTCTTAAGGTTCTACAGGCCACAGTACGTTCCATCATTGCCCAGGCTTGCCTCCTCAATGCCCATTTAGTGGTTCACTGGTTTGAGAAATCCTAAACACTAACCTACATTTACCTGCAGTTAAGGAAAGGTGTGAAGTAGCTAAAATAATGGATGAAGACCAGAGAGTAAACATCAAATTGGAAAATAAAAGCCTCTGAAAACCTAGTTACTCCATAGTCCATACACTTAAGCAAAATGGCTTATGTTTGATGCATGCTGGTGATATTTTTATTAGAAACTAAGCAATGGCAAGGAAACAAACAACAGTAACAACAGTGAACCCAAGCATTTAAGCATTTAAACTGTTACACTGTTACATTGGCTCTACTGTTCTACCAGGGATTTGGAAGCTCCGATGACCTGGCATGCTCAGGCTGCAGAGTGTCCCATCCACCTCACCTTACCTCCATGGCACTTTATAGAGCGGCTGCTCAGAAGAGTGGAAAAGCCAACCTGCAGTCACTGTAAGAGGGTGTAATAAAAACAAACCACCAACACTTTTAAGCTTACAGGCAGCACTCCATAGTTCCCTGATCCTAAGTTGCTTGCTTCTGGTGCCCTGTTTCTTCATCTGCAAAATGAGGTATCTTTAAAAGAAATTTTGTTCTCACCATTTCCATTTAGTGGTTTCATCTCCAGGACACTGGGTCTTTGGTGGACATTAGCAAATACTACCTGCACAGCATGGGAAAGGGCCAGCCTTCAGGGCATGCCATCCTGGCACAAACAGGTTGAGGTGTGAGGGATGTTTACACTTCCCAGCTAGCTCAGGCCTCCTGAAAGCTTTTGCTATGCCCATCAACCAGATTTGTCATAGCACATAGCAAAGAAAAGCCAATGACCTAGAAAACCCTAGCGTTCTATTGCAGAACTGGGAATTTCCTGGAACAAACTTCAGCATGCAGGCTAGATGTAGCCTGCCTCTCTCTTAAACTAAGATCTGTTAGAATACATCCATGGCCATTTGTTTTCACATGGCCAAGACACATGTTTGACAGGGAGAAAAAGACCTGCAAATAAAACTTTGATGTGTTTCCTGGGGGGACATTAATTAAAAGAACAGTTTTTGAGAGATTATAGAGGCCCTCTACTTTCCTCTTTCCCCCACTATACCTGCCCTCTGGTCAGGGCATTTAATGCTAGATATGGGCTCACAGCTCCTCAAAGGAGTTATTACCTTGCTGCCTAATTCTAGTTGACAAACCCCTCCCCCACTAGAACAATGTGCTTTTCAGTTTGAGTTTTCACATACTGGCAATTGACTGACTCTCTCTGCCCATCTTCTCTCTCTCTCTTTCTCTCTCTCTCTCTCTCTCTCTCTCTCTCTCTCTCTCTGTCTCTCTCTCCTCTCTCTTTGTTTATCTCTTTGACAGGTAGCACTGCTGGGTACTTACTTTATGGTCTTTCTATTCACTTTTGAATATTAATACAAAGCTGTACTTAAACCTGCAAGGTCATTCTGAGATCTGAAGGAATGATAATTGAACCTAATATCATAAAACACAGGAAATCTGGTTGTCAAAATACAGAAATTAGTGCTGTTAATTGTGGGACTGAAGATATTTTTAAGTGATCTATACTAAAGGATGTTGAGGCACCCCACAAAGCCACCTACTGGTATTTAACTGACTAATTCTGGCTCAGAAAACTCCATCGTGTCAATGTGTGAGTTCTGACATTGGCTCAAGCTATTTCATTGGGGCTCCTGCTGCCTTCTGGCTGTAAATGGGAAGCGTTAGTTATTTGTTCTCAACTGTGCACACTTGTGTCTTTAAGGATGATATTTTTAAACACTTTTCCTCTTTTTTAGATTTCTATGGAATCATATTCTTCATGTTTTTTTCTAAGTACCATGATCATACTATTTCCTGATTACCAGAAAAACTGATGATTCCTGGGGCTGTAGACATTCACGTATTCAATGACATGCCAGGCATTTTGCAGGTATCAAAGAAGATCTACAGATACATAAATTGTAATTCTTGTCTGCAGCTTTCTTTTAAATCTAATACAGAGAAGCAGACACAAATACGTCTATTAGACATTATAAAGGAAATGCTAATTAGGGTTACATCCATCAAATGCAAATGTTGAACTACAGACATTGGAAATGTTTTGTGGAAAGGGCAGGATTGTAGTCCACATCAGATTTGATATTTTATAGGCAGCTGCAGTGCAAGTGGCAGCCCTCATTATTGTCCTTAAATAATGTGATATTTGACTGTTTTAGGTGATATTGTGGTATGACTATAGAGCAATATACTTCTCTTGAGAAGGATACAGAAAAGAAATATTTTAGGTTGGTAGGTTATGGAGTCTCTGCCTTCATTTCTAATCCCCGTCGTTTCATATGAAACTAGCCAAACAACATAATAAGTAAATGACTGTGGCTATGTTTTATTTAAAGTTCATTTACAAGACGGCTTGATTTGGCCAACATACTGTATGTATTTGGCACCATTGTGACATGGAGGATGGGTGACAATGTGTCTGGAGTGAGCAAAAACTGCTTGAGTAATGGAGAGCAATGCACTCTGGGCTGGGGATATTTCTGGATAATTTTCTATGGTAAGGAAAGAATTCTATAGAAAAGAAATCAATGTTTCTGAAAATACTCAGGATAAAAGCAATCAAAAAAAAATAAGGTACACTGATTGATACACTAATTGATGAGATTATTAATAGTAGGCTTTGCTAAAAAATTGATAAATATCCAATCCAAATAGCAGAGTATTCAGTAGGACCCATGAGTGAACGTCTATGTGTATGTGTGTGTGTGTGTGTGTGTGTGTGTGTGTGTGTGTGTGTGTGTATAATCTCTCTTGTGGAATCACAGTGTCAATTGTGTAGATCAAGACACTCAGTCCTAAATCCAAGCAGGATTTAGTTGAGACTATTTACAAAGATGTGGATAAATTTAGGGAAACCACAAGAATTTGTGTGGTACTTCCATGATCTTAAAAGTAGGTGATTGAGGTTCCCGAAGTGATGAAATTTGAGAACCCACAAAGACAGAATAGAATTGGACAATGGGAATCCCTAGCTCCATCTGTGGTGATAACAGCAATACAATGGAACCATTATCTTGACTTGGTTATCCTCCCCTACTGGTTCAGGAGCAGAAGAGAGACAAGAAGGAAGTCCAAGGCATAGGAAGTCCAAGGTCAGGTGAACAACTGATGCAGGTTCCACTTTTTAGGGCATGGATTAGGATGGGGAAAGGTAAAGAATGACCCTAAAAGGAAAATCAAAACATTCATTTTTATGATGTATGGATGATGAATTAATTGTCCTTTAAAAACTAGAATAGAAAATACACTTTCATCTTTTCAGATACTGGTGAGTTCCACAGCCTCTTGTATTGAGAAGGATGTGTGTCGGATGTTTACTAATGAGAGATGCAGGAAATGTATGTATCTTTCTAGGCTGAATTTCTACAGCAATCTCACTTGACACCCTGACTCTTTCTTTGTGATGGCAACATGGAGGCTAGGTCTGGTATAGAAGACCATTGGAGAAGTAGACAGGTAATGCAGCCCAAGCTGTCCCAGGCTTGGGGGCCAAAATGTCAGGGACCGCTCTGTCGGTGTTCGAACCCGCACTGCCAAAAGCCTTGAGGGCTAAGTTGTTAGAGCCCGTACTGCCCCAAGCTTCTCTGGTCCAAGGGTCAGGGTTCAGAAAGAGAGTGAGGACGGGCATGAGGAATGGAGACCAGACAGAGTGTGATTCAATCCCGTTTATTCTTCAGTCTCTCTTCCTAGTCCAAGTCCCAAGTCTTGAGTTCCTAGTCCCTAGTTCCTAGTCCCTAGTACCTCCAAGTTCCAAGTTTCTTCTTCCAAGTGCTAAGTGGCTAATGTCTAATTCCAAGTTCTACCTCCAAGTGCCTGGTGCCTAATACCTAATAATAATTTCTTCTGAGTTCTCTAGTCCAAGTGTCTTCTTCCTCAATGCCTAATTCCTATTCTAAGTTGTACTGAACTCTTCTGTCTGCCTCTCACCTTTTATATGTCTCACTTCTAAGCCACGCCTCTAAATCACGCCTTTAAGTCATGCCCTTAGGCCTTGTCTCTAAATCTGATCTCTAAGTCACGCCCTTAAGTCACACACACCAAAGGAAAGATCCTGGGTATCTAAACCAAGATGTTATCAGAGTGTGCTCAGCTGTTGTAGGCTATTGTAATCAAGTCTTTTGTCAGGATATATGGCTCAAGATGGCTTCAAGGATGATAGCCACCTTCTGTCAGCTCCCCACAGACAGGAGTCTACTTTCCTTCACAGAAGAACTTGTCCTGGAGTGTCTCGACCTTTAGCAGAGCCTGGACCATCCAACAAGTTTTGTTGTATTGCTATTGAGTTTTAAGGGGTTCGTATCTTCCTTCAGCAAAACTGAAGCATGTCTATGAGTATGGTTAGGAAAATTGTAGCCTTGTGCACAGAACTCTCCCAAAAGTAACCAGCTAGTATCAGTATGTTGGGAAGTTTGGTGGTATAGAATATTATGTGATGCATTTATGAAAGAACACCAATCATTGCCTGCTAGGTGGCCATTCTTTCTGCAGGGCTGTGATAGGATTTTATAAGCCTGGCCTCTTACTCATAAGAGTATTTGAAGTTATTTCTGAATGTGTTTGTTTTCCCAATGTTACCGCTCAGACTTTCCAGGTGTTACAAAGTCAGGCTAATAATTCAGGGTTACTCTCTCTGGAAGTTGAAATGTTTGATGTGACCTGGATCCCAGGTTGTTTGTACAGACTCACAGCATCTCCCTGTCCTCTGTGGGAAGAGCTTAGACTTTCCAATCTGAAAAATCCATGTTTGACTTTCACTCTGGTCACTCATTAGCTATGTGACTACATGCATGTGGTTTAAATAGACCTTATTTATTTATTTATTTATTTATTTTGCAAGCAAATGGTGATACCTGTGGGAAAAGATTATTGTAGGTATTTGAAGAGAAATGTCAAGAAAAATCGCATAGTAGATGATTGGTACCTTGCAAGAACTGAATAGTTGATACTCTCTTTGTATTTGGCCTATGAAAATTCTGCTAAGTTTTTAGTTGGCAGCATTTGAATTAACTGGAATATAGCATAGCATCAGGTCTCGACTTCTTGTCTCATTTTGTTGGCTGGGCTTGAATCTCAGTAGGGTTACATGACTATCAAAGTAAGTATTTTGAGAGAATAGTCTATGAAGGATTCTATTCAGTTAAAAGCTCAGAATTGTCAGCATTGTGACACCTCTCTGTGATCCCACCTTTACTGGGAGGCTGAGGTGGAGGATTGTGAAGCACAAATCAGTTTGGGTTTTATAGTGAGACCCTGCCAGAAAAAAGAACATAATACACACACACACACACACACACACACACACACACACACACACCCCTTTGGATCAGAGGTTAGCATATGAGTTAAGACACATAAATGCTGGATCACATCCATTATTTTAATCACCTAGTGTGTTAAATCACTTATTTTCTCTAGGTTCTTGTATAATCAGCAATGGATTGGAAATGTACCTTTTTCTCATTTAGAACTCACATCATAGCTGTGAGGCTCAGAGAAGAGCACATATGTAAAGCAAAAAATGGCCACTCAGGAAATACAGTGCAGGTCAGTCCTTCATACTTTTGGTGCCTTGCACTTGACAAAATGTCACTGAAAGCATGAAATGCATGAATACATAAAGAGGAACTATTAATGCCACTCAGATTACAGTCGGCCTCCTAGTGATGGAGGGATCAGAGAAGGATCTTGGAGAGGATGACATGAGTTGAAAGTCAAGTAGCTTAATTCTTCTCTATGTATCTGTAGCAAAGAGTAAGTACGGAAGGAGAAGTAACCTAAGATACCGGCAACATCAGAATCCCACCACTGTGGGATTTAGAATGAGTGCTATTTGCATCGTCTCAGAGAGTAGCCTTCAGATTTGATTTGTTGAGTGTGTGTTGTACACACTACAGGAAGAATGCCCAGCTGTTCTTAACACATCTGTCTGTGAGATTACACCAGCACACTGTTCTCTACATAGACAAGCTATGCAGTCATCGGTTTTCAACACTTTCTTCTTTTCCCTAAGAGCTCTGAAGGGATATATAATTGTGTTCTGAAAATTGGTGGCTAGGTTACCGGTATATCTTGCCTCTTTAATTGAATGGAGGCAACACATACTGAAGTGAGCCTGCTTCATGGTTCTAGACTCTACAGTTTCCATATAGATGTTGAGGTAGAGGTACATGAATGCTATCACATACAGCCAGAGTTTTGTCATTAATGAACTCTCTATGTGGAATTGTTCTTGCAATAGAAATATGACAGCACCAGGGTTTGTTTTTGTTGGAGAATAAATGCTGGCTTCTAAAGGCGGGAAGTTCTGTGATACTGGAATCTACTTCAGTCTGAAGAACCTTGTTCTTGATAGTTTGACTGCCAAATAGAAGTTCTGGTAATTCACTACTCTGAAGTGGTTGTTTATGAGAGTTCTTGTTGGATAGGAGTTTGTTCACTCACTCTATGACTGGAAATTGATGATGGACCTGTTAAGTAATTCTCTCCTGGCACTGGTGCTTCCTACCTTGAAAGTAACTCAACATTGGATATCAGTGCAGCTCTGGGAATATGCCATAGAGGAAGCATTAAGTTATTCTGTTTATCTTTCTTGTATCCTCTAGCCTTGGAGAACTTTGCAGAAATTTGAGGTTCTCCTGAATTTGCATAAATGAAATGGGAATTTAAACTTCTGTCAGTTGATTACAGGGATCTTCACATTAAGGTCTGGCTTGAACCTAAGGATCCAACAAAAAATGCAAATGAAAACACTTTCTAATCTCTTCTCAGAAGAACGGATTTTACTTTCTTTACTCATAGGCTTGGGTATCATTACAGAAAATGATTCTTCAGTTGTAATATGTGATTACTTATTTTGATCATGTAATTGTATTCACAGACTAAATATAGATCAGAAATCATCAGGGTCAGAGTTTCCATTCGATGTTGCTCGTTTTCATATGTTTGATTTCTAGAGCAGACTTGAGCTGATTATGAATCCTTTGATGAAATTGATTAGATATGAAAACTTATAGCCAAAGCCAAATGATTTCAGGATTAGTCTATATTACTGGTTGGGAGAGTTTGTCGCATCTCGCGGAAAAGAATGCATTTGCAGAAGAGTGGATGTGAGGCCCTGTGCTTACCATTCATAAAGCAGATATGTAGACTGGAGAGTACATTTCTGAATTCTCTTCTCCCCCTTCTGCATCTGTATTTGTAAAAATAACACTATTTCCTATTTGGAAACTTCTCTTTGTCATCTTTTACCCCGTGACTCGGTGTCTTATTTAAGCTAGGGGGAATAAGTTGAGGAGGTAACTCCCTGCCCACCACAACCCAGTCTACCATCCTAGCATGTGGTGGTCATAGATTACACTTCCTGTCACAGATCCTTAGCTGCTGCATGATCTTATTCAAGATGTTTGATCTCACTTTGGGTCTGAAAACTCAAACCAAAGAGGCTAATCTGTATCTGAGCACTACACTCTCCAGAATCAGTACATTTCAACATTTCCCCTATTAGTTAAGTCTGAGGTGAAACAATTTCATCACATACTAATCAGGGGAATGGGAAACACAAAGGCAGTATCAGAAAACGGTAACAAAGATGAAATCAAATAGCAAAATGAATTGCCTTTTTGAAAAAAAAAAAAAAGAATTTTCAGCATCCTGGTTTGAGAATTAGGTGAAAGTGCAGGTCAGAGTCTTTGAAAGGGACCAGTGAGAGAGATCAGGAAAGCCAGTATGTGGTGTGTACTTTGGAGGAGAAGAAACAAATACAGGTATCTGTGGCAACACCCTCTTTGTCTCTTTGTTTATCTCTTCAGCCGTCCCTCAATCTACACAGAACCACCAGTGCAAAACCACTGCACCCTCAGCATGTTGGCCCACATAGATCTTACAGAGCTGACCTGAAAACTCAAAAGCAAATTAGTTCACTGCCCAGTGCCTGCTCTTCGCCAGGGCTAAGTATTATTAGCCAGTATCAGATAAGTGTGCACGGAATTCCTACTTAGTCACAGTGATTTAGGGATGGCAATTTGGAACAGAACTTGGGAATCCCCCTTCTCTCACCTGCAACAAATCTAAGTGATTCTCCAAAATGATTCTTGAGATTAGAAAAAAATGTTGTTTTGTAGCATGAAGCATTTATCCTTATAATTATGTCATTTAGCACGGCATCTAATATCATCGGGCCACAGGATCACAAAAGATGTTTCCTTGAGCCAGGCACAGTGGTGCATGCCTTTTAACTTATTATAGCTCTCAGGAGTCAGAGGCAAGCAGATCTTTGTGACTCTTATTCTATATCATGAATTTCAGGCCAACTGCAGCAAACTAGTGACCAAATGTTTCCTTGAAAGGCTGGAGATGACACTTCTGTCCCAGTTTAGAAATAAGATGTGGGCAGAATGAAGAGGTCAATGTTTCTACTTTAAACTTACTAAAATCATGTGTGTGTGTGTTTATGATTTATTGTGGATTTTTATGTATGTGAATGGGTAAGCAATCGCCTGCAGGTGAAACTCAGAGGTCAGTTCTCAAGAGACATTGCCTCTGCCATAGGAGTTTGGGGGAGTGAACTTACGTTGTGTGGTTGGGTGACAGGCAGCTTATCCACAGAGTTATCTCACTGGATTTTTGTCTACTTTATCAGAGCTGAGAATTACCAGGGGAGAAGAACATACACAAAGTCATTCAATATTCAATTCTGTATCTGCCAGGCCTGGAAATTTCCATGGCCATGAATTACAAAGCTGCCATGATCTGGGGGATGGGAGGAATAGAATTCTACTTCAGTGTACCTCCCATGCTTCTTGAGAAAAGCATATTTGTACGACTTATCCATTATATATTGTATAAGGTAGGATTTAGAATTGAGGCAACTGTGCAAGTCAACTACTTTTCTAATTTCCCCTGAATATACTGGGTTTTATTCCTTCCATAAGTATTTATTATATTCCCATTTTGGACCAGGCTGTGGTCCCAGGCATTGTATGCAGGTCAGAGATATTGAACACCTTCAGGGAAGTATGTGTCTGCATTATTTTTCTTTTATAATAAAACTACACTGCACTTTGTTTCATGCCTCTTCTGCTTCCCTGTCCCATTGTAAAGGCCACCATTGGACAGACGAGCCTTCAGTCTCCTGGGTGACTTTGAAAAGCCCTATGTCCTAGCCTAAGGTTTTCAGTGCCCCGCTTTATACACAAATACATGTATCTCAAGCTCCGACTTGGAACTAATCATGTAAGTCTTCCTTTCATTCTCCCAGTTAGTTTCACACCACACCTTTCCTCTCTTCGGCCTCTGGCTAACCACTTCCTCCATGCGTTTATATAGAATATCCAGCCTGTTCGTGTGTCAGCAACTGCTGTGTGTCTGCATGAGTGCTCGATACCAGTGGCATAGCAGTTGAGTTGAACTTGTCTGCTCTGTGATTGTCACCTGTAGGCCCCATTTATTCTCTCCCTTCCCTGGTAAACATAGCATGCATGATTTCTGGTGTTCTTTTATTGAAATACCTCTCATGAGTCCCTTTTATCTTCAGATTCACCCAAAACCAAATAGTCTTCATTTTCTGTCCATTACTTTTGCTCATGTGTTCTACTATTCCACGTATACCCATGTCACAGTCAACTATCCAGTAAATCTCTCTCTGTAAATACGTTAGGCTATGTTGAAGTTCTCACATGTTTATGATGGCTTCATTTCCCTTAAACTCTAAATGAAGTGTCAAGTTCTTCACAGAGCCCATGACAGAACCCCTGTAGCCTCCATTACTTGCAGTGCAAACCCTTGTTTCCACACAAGGAACATATTTTATGTACTTGTCTTTAGCTTTTAAAGACCTAGAGTCCATGCTTCAGCTGGCTCTAGGTTTCTGTTTATATCTCAAGTACTTGCCAGGATATTTGGACAATTTAAGAATAAAGATTAATTAGTTAATCAACCATTTAATCAATTAATAGAAGATAAGGTGTAATAAGATAGTAAATAACTCCCTGGTCCAAACATTGGGGGATTAAACATAGGTTTTGTGTCTTTTAATGTCCTATCATCGCCCATGAAATAAAGACTGTATAAGTCCTTCTTGGAGTTGTTCTGCCAAGTGACTACGTTAATATACACAATGGTTGGTACAATGCCTGACCTAGGATAGAGACTCTGTAAGCATTTGTAACCCCTCTGATTTGGCTGGAACACATTACTGTAAGGAGGAGAGTTTTGCACAAACTGTAGTAACTAGAAGAAGCCTGGGAAGGTAGGTCATCAGGTCACCAGTTTGGGTCCTGAGTGGTGAACCATAGGAGAAGACATATCCTGTTTTGTTTTTCTGTTTCTCCTCAGTCATCACCACCATGCTTTCCAATGCCCACTGCCCTTTCTAATCTCTATGTTTTTTTTTTCCTCAAACCAAAACAACAGCCACCTTTTAGATCTTGTGTTCCAAGGCCCATCCTTCACTGTGCCTGGCTCTCACTCTATAAGAGGGCCATGAAAGCTGAATCCAGGCTGCTTACTGTTCCTCTGGGCCTCTCACTGTCAAACCTTGTGTCTCCAGCCTTGCTGGGCTCAGTCCAGGAAACATCTGCACAGACAGCTGCAGGGCTACATTCTCACTCACAAAGCCTGGCCTGGGCAACCTGCAGGGCCACCTTCTCCAAAAGGCAGTGTGGGGAAGCTGAAGAGAACCAGGAACGGGTTTGTCACCTGAGGCCCAGAGGGTTCCAGTGACGTGACCCTATTGTCTAAAGGACAGCTGGTTGTTGTTTTGTTCTTTTCAGTTCAATAAATAAAGCCTTCAGTTGCTATGGCAATGTCTGAACTGCCACAGTGCCTCTGAAGGTCCCCCCCTGGCTGGGCTCTCAGCCTAGAGAGGTTATGGGGCACATGGAAAGCAAATTATTTGCACAGCTCCAGCTAATGAATAGCTTTGGACAGGGGACTTCCTGAAGCTGTTGCTGTGCTCCACCCAAGCAACTTGATTGAAAAGTGCATTGTTGTGTCTTCCTCAAGGCTAAGTCATTTGTTGGGCCACGCCTGCCTCAGAGGCCAAACCTGGCTCATTCATCTGACACCTCAGCCCCCAGAACATCTTCCCTGCTTTGCTTCTTCAGATACTGGGGTTCCTGCCTGGTCCTCCAGCTTTTGTGATCCCTGGGTGTATGCAGTCAGCTTGGATGGGGCTGGGGGAAGGAAAGCCTTTGGAAGGGTCATAAGTTCAGGAGGTTTCTTTTGGGGATCTGCAGGATGAAACAAAACTGTCTTCCCTGATACTTTTCACATGTGTACATGCCTACCGTGAGCTCACAAGACTACCACCAGGTACCATCACCACTACCCATGCCCTGAGCATGCAAAGGGATGGGTTAGCTTCTTAAAGGGCAAGAATGAAATATACTACAGGAGTGGTTAATGAGCTGGCTGGTAGATGACTGGGGGTGAGAGAAAAATGAGGTCTGACCTGCCAGAAGATCTTAAAGATTTTTTTTTTTTTCTAAACATGTGCCAAGGCTCTGGACTTCGGTTACTTAGATCTTCTCTCCCTGGGAACCTCTGCAGTTCGTGTCTTTGATATGGAAATGCACCCATTGATCCCTGCTGGAGGACCTATAGCCTTGGTTGAAAGAGAACAGAATTCAGCTGGTGGCTCTTCCCACTTCCGCCATTTTCTCCCCTGTCTCTTCCCCGTCTCACATTCTTCCCAGTGCCCGGGCGGGGACATCTCTTTTGTTTTCAAAAGCAAAATAAATGAATTCTTGATAAGGGCTGCCATGCTCCTAAAAATCCATATGGGGATAAAATGTAGAAGTCTTCAAAAGGAAATGTGAGCTGCCAGATACTGCTTGGGTCCACCATGAATAATTCAACACTATAGGTAGACTCAGAGGGGTTTTGAAGTGGCTTTTTATATTTACCAACTAACCAAAGGAAAGTGTTGGGCCTGGTTGAAGGGAACACAGCCCAGGCCCCCAAAAAACTCATCCAGTATGTTCACTAAAAATTTAGCTGCTGTCCTGATTGTGTGTGCTATCAAATGTATGGATTTGGAGACTTTTAAATAATGACACCAAATGCTGCTTTTGAAAGTGCAGTGTTCATATAAGCATATAAATACATAAGTCTATGTACTTATCCAACCAAGAGTTGCTAAATTTTCTTGAGATCTGTACCAGACTGTTAACAAAACAAAACAACAACAACAACAACAACAACAAAAAAAACAGCATAAAAATCCTATGTATAAAGAAGGCATGGTATCCTTGCAGTCTACATGATTTTCAAAGTCTTAAGATAATATTAGAGACCTAAAAAACCTCAAAATTTAAAGTAATACTACAAATTTAATCCATATTAGTCATTATGTCATATAATCTACAGTTATTCAATACAGAAATTATATTTTTCCAGATTTATGAGTAAAATTAACAAATATGTGTTGAATATATTTACTGTGCACATTGTGATTTGGTGGTATCCATCAATCATCCATCCATCCATCTATCCATCTATCTATCTATTCTGAAATGACTTGCATAGCTAGCTAATTAGCCTATCATCTTGTATGGTTGTCTTTATTTTTGTGCATTTGTAGGCATTTGGTCTCAATCATTTTCAGGTCTATAGTACAGTATGTCAGTCACCTCCCTGAGATGTGAGGAATCACAGCCCATTCATTTTACAACTGGAAGTTCATACACTTGGATCCGTGTCTTTCCACTTCTGTGCTCCCCTCAGACATTGGCAGGCACCTTTCTAATTTTACTTGTTCTCATAAATTTAACTTCCTGTTTTACATGTAAGTGAAATCATACAGCATTTCTCTGTCTCTAACCATGGCACCTTTGTTTCATTTGGGTTGCTGATAATGAGAGGTTTCTTTTTATATGTGACTAAATTTGACTGTCATTCCTCCCATGGGTGTGTGTGTGTGTGTGTGTGACCGTGTGCATGCGCACACACCACAATTTTGTTCTTGAAGTTGAGTCTTGCTATGTTCTCTAGTCTAGTCTTAATTTCCTGCACTCAAGTGATCCTTCTACCTTAGTCTCTCAAGTAGCTAGGACCATAATTTGTTATCTGACAGGCAATTGGGTTGTTTATATATATATTTTTTTGTTATTATGAACAATACTGAAGTGAACATAGGCATGCAGATGTCTCCTTGAGATTCAGACTTGGTTTCCTTCAGATGTGTACCCAGAGATGAGATTGATGGGTAGTATACAGTTCTTTATTTAATTTTTAAGGAAAAGTTTATATATATATATATATATATATATATATATATATATATATATTTTTTTTTTTTTTTTTTTTTTTTTTTTTTACAGTATCCATACCAGACTGCATTCCCTCTGGTAGTACACAGACTTCTCTTCTCCGCGTCCTCAGCAACACTTGTCATCTCTTACATCTCTGGTCTCTATTAAATTAGCCATCTTAATGGGAGATGGTATTTCACTGTGTTTTAAGTATTATGTTTCCTAATGATTAGTGAAGTTAAGTGCCTGGGCATAGCCTCAGTAGTTGAGCATTTGCGAAGTTTTTCTGTGAACCATATTTATGGAAAGCATGGGTAAATTAGCATTTGTCTAATTATCATAATGAAGGAGCTCTAACAGGATACCTATGCTATGAGAAGAATTAAAAAAAAAAAAGACACTGCTACCGGTTTAAAGTATGAACTGCAATTTACAGTCTTGGAAAGGAACAGAACTATAAAGTGGTTGAGACAGATCCTGGATTCTGTTCTAAGCTTTATTTCAGAATCGTCATATGACACAGGGGAAACTTTCCTTACCTCTCAGAATTCTGTCTCCACATGAGAAAGCAGTAATAAACGTATTTGCCATATAGAACTTTTAAAGAAGAAAAGTCATTTTGTTTAATACCTGTCCATAAAAAAAACCTTGATAAAGTTTCCATCACCATTATTGTTAATCTATTGACCAAAAATCATTCTGCACAATGTTTCCATTATGCGTTATCTTGGGCTTTTTCTGAGGTTTAGGCTGTCTCTCTGAGTCAGATATATTCCTGAAAGAATAGAAACTCTCCTCCATTAAGAGTGGTTGAGACATTTTGCTTCTGACTTTAAGGACAGTTTTAATGACTAGCTTGTGAGCTCTCCTGTGTTATTGTTAAATGAGCCTCTGTTCTTAGCTGATTTTGTCTGAAAAAGCAAAAGCTCAGATCAATTAGATCAGTTGCCTTTTTCTTTACCCAAAAATGACATTTGAATATCAGGTACAGTTGTTGCACATGGCATTCAAAACCCACGAATCAGTAAGTCTGCCAAATTAAAAAGCTCTTTGTCTCTATAGGATGTCACAGGCACAAAAATCTGCATATGCTCTCCTGTGCTAGGTTCCTATCCTATATAGGTGCTCTATATAGGTATCCAGGTTCTTGGTTGAGTGTGTGCTTAGTATATTTACAGCCTCAGATTCAATCCCCAGGGTCACCACATAAATAAATAAACAAGCAAGTACACTAGAATCCTGAATAACATTTCATCTGGGCTATGTGTACATGTTTATGTGACATCTTGGCCCCAGGGTGTCTCACGATATACAAGCAAACAGTAACCTTGACCCCAAGCATTTTACAGAAGTGATATGAAACCTCTGATATTTTGTTTTGTTTTAAACAGGGGTTCACCCACTATCATTGGATGGCCTTAAATGGGTTATAGACCAGAATGGGTCGAAGACACAGAGATCCACCTGCCTCTGCTTCTGCTTCTCATTCTTGTGTCTTTCCACAATCTGAAGCCTCTTCAGACCCACCTGTGCTGTTGTCATTCTCTGCCAAATCTATCAGCAGATGATGGGAACATTGTGCCATTTGCTATTTACTGTCACGTTGCACTGAAGTCCACAGCTGATGTAGGTAGGCACTCAAAAGGGACACTTCTGTTTTTCTTTTGTTTGTTTATCTAATTGCTTTTCTGTGACTAAACTGAATGTAGGAGCCATGTGTTTATTTTCATTCGTGACGATGTATTGCCTACATAAGGCAAAGTGAATACTTAGGAGGTGTAAGTTGAGAGGGCAGTAGATTCATGTGTAACAAGGGATTCAAGTCTCAAAAACCCTAAGATGTACGTAAGAGTCATCATCTCTTTCTGCATCTACAGCTAATGGTCCACAGCCAGTGATAGAATATTAAACATGTTTTGTAGATTCTAACAGCAAGATTCTCTAGAATCCAACCTCTTCATTTTCTCCAATTCTTCTTCATTGAGATATCTCAGTCCAGGCTCCGTTCTACTGTCAAGTACATGTAGACTGTACCATGCTGAGGATGCAGTTCTGAAATCAAGTCTTGGGTCATTCCTTTACTTTCCATGGAATCCTGGGAAATCAATGTAGGAAAATAGCACATGTAGTATTTATCAGTCTTTGAAATTGTCTGATGCACTTACCATCTGTCTTCCTCTGCAGGAATAATACCCATATAATTACTGGGACCTGTGGTAGCCTTGTAGATAGACCACTGTGAATGCAGAATGAAAGAGTGGCCGGGGGTAGCTTCCATTCATTTGTAGTATTTACTGTCATAAATGCTGGTGTACAATGTGCACAGTGACAAATTCACTTTCTGAGGCCCATTGGATACTCAGTGATGGATGCATCAATCTGGAAGGCTTCATACTTCCATGCCATCTTCATCACCCACCCTCCAATTCTCTTCTCACTGAGTTGCAGAGTACTTCTTTATGGTATCACCTCATTGGTGCCTTTATCAGGTTTTTATGATACCTTCAATAGATCCAGTATCATCTGGATGAGGGCTTTCCTCTGTAGTGTAGCTCTCCAGCCCATTAGGATCTAGATTTTATCCAAACTAGTAAGCTTGCCCTCTGCTTCATGTGTTCAGCATATCATAAGTCTTATGCACACGTAAGACCCTCCTCTTCTTCCTGCCCCTTTGACAGGCTATTGCTTTTGACTATTACATCTGCTCAATTCTTTGCACACACTCCCTGAGTTTTTTCATTACTACAATTCTATTTCTATTAGCAACATAACACAAAGGCATTTTAAGTGCCAGCCATGGTGATAGATAATGGAAGATGTGTTGCTCTGTTTCCTCATTCATAAAAGGAAAGTTTTTCTGGTCCTCCTTAGGTACATTATAGAGTTATTTGATGACTTTGGTGCTGATAAGGCTGATCGTTTAGCAGGGGCAGTCTTAAGAGAGAGAATTTTGGTCCTCTGGGCAAGCTTTTGCCCCGCTAATGTGCTTTATCTTGCCCATCAGCTCTGGGGACTGATTCCACAGGGTGATCACAGTTACTGGGCCTCCTCATCTAAAGAGATGCAATCCTAGGAACAGCTGCCCTTTGACCTACTGGCTGCCCCGTGCATTACTCACCCTGTCACTGGTCCCGAGTCTGGCTCATCACCTGCTGGGAACTTTGCAGTCTGGAGCAGCAGCAGAATGAAACAGGATGCTTGCTGGGTGAGAGGGCAAGGGTGGAGACTCTCACTCTCGCACTGGGAGGAACATGCAATTCAGGCCAAACACATAGCATACTCAGCCTTTGAGCCCAAGGACAGGGACAGAGAGAGGGGCCAGGTGCTCTCAGAGAATGAGGTGCCTGGCCGTTGATATCCAGATGTTAGGGAAAAGTATGTGTTTGCCAAAGCAAAATTAAGGCACGAGGGCAGCGCTGACTGATGTGCTGGTGACTCTTTCTGTCTTCTGCTTTTGTTCTCCACTCAGAACAGAGCACCGGCTGCAATAATAAACAATGTAGAGCAGCCAGGGTTCCCTAGTGAGACAAGTGAACCTCACAGACAGTGCCCCTGGGCTTGTACCTGACTTAACAGGGACCATATCCAGGTGGACTAAAAGATTCCATACCAGATGTGAGTCTTGAGGGCTTAACAATTCACCCTTTCTTCCAAATGGGGTGCATGCCTTTGAGAGTTGTATTCCAGAATGTTCCTAGGAAAACGAATGATGGGTGAAAAGAGATGAGGAAACAAGACAAATTAAAGTATAAGAGAATAAAAAACCTTGGTAACGGAAGGAGGAGGAAACGATAAAGCTAAAAACTCCAGCATTGTCAGGAACTCCGCAGCAGAATCACACCACAAGCAAATTCCTCCATCGCTCTGAGCTTCACTTTATCATCTCAGATGTGGGCGTGCAAGAGGCATCCATGAAGTTAAGTATGAAAGAAGTGAGAGAGGATGGAAGCTGATGCACAAAGCTTCTCTTCTCTCTATTCATCAATGTGTGAGAGCTGAGGCACTGTGCTCCCACAGGAGAGGCGCTGTGCTCCCACAGAAGGTGATCTTCTATGGAGAGCAAGTCAGAGATGGAAAAGAAAGACATTTTAGGTTTCACAAATATGCTTCTGTGAAGGCTAGGCTTCCTAGATAGATATTTGCCTAATAGGACCGGCTTTTATCTTATTTATGGTTGTTCTCACATTATACACCTCCAGCTGCTAAACTCTGAAAATCTAAGGGGTGATGTGGAAATTGCAATTATCAGGCTTTCTACAAACTGAGGACCAAGGGACGGATGCTGTCTCACTCTCAAAGCCAGTATCTTTGGCTTTCACATAGAATCCCCGGTCAATCCAGGGATGCATGCATTCTTTGCTGCTGATCACATGGAAGCCCTTTGTTTCTGGGGGTGTTTGAATGTAGACAGATCTTTAGACTAGGCCATGCTGGCTCTCACTGAAGCACTTGCTGGAATAAATCTGAGCTGATAAATTCAGCTTGAGGAGTGGCTGGAGAGACGCTTTCAGAGTGCGGTAAACAGGACATGGAGGAAGTTGGGAGCTGGATCAGAGTTGTTAAAACCCCCTACGCCCCATTGTCAGGAAATGTGGGGAGCTGACAGCTACAGAGCACACAATGATGCAGCGGGAAGTGGCCTTTATAAATACAGGGGTCAGGGCCAGCCCTGCAAACAATAGGGGAAATGATGAAGGCAGGCAGTGGGCGTGGGGGGCAGAGAGGACCTGGATGATTCTATCAGTGACAAGAACTGAGCAGGGAGTTGTGGGGGGTTGCTGAGGGAGGTTTGGGGGTTGCAAATTAAACAATACAAGTTGCCAGGTGACTCAATACCCACAACAGAAGGTGGTGGGGTGTGTAAATAGTTTACTGTATGGGCCATTGTTTCTTCAAGAACCTTTCCCTGGCTTCTACGTGTCAAAAGTCTCTGTGTTGCTGACTTATCGGAAGTTAGTCCAGTGTTCAGAGGATACTATTCTTTGTTACCGGGGGAATGGACTATTGTGCCATATTCTTTGTCTGTGTTCACCTTGGAACCCCAATGAAAGCAATACAGAGGATCTGCAGGAATCAGGCTAATAGTCCGGTGTTCAGCTTTGGTGTCATTTCCCTGGATCCATTTAGTGAATGGATGTAGAGGAGCAGAAAGAGATGTCATTCTTATTAAGTCCTGAATGTATCCTTGTAAGTAAGCTGAGACTGTGAAGAGTACAGAAGAGGCAACAAACCAAGGTGGGATGATTGGCTGCTTCTCCTGCATGAAATTCCATGTAGCTTAAGCAGGTGAGCAAGTGGCTATTTGTAAAGCTTTCTAAAGGACCTACAGTATTTACTTAGTGCCAGTCCCTATTCTATCTATGAACAGACTACCTCAATGTTTTAGCCTCAGTTTCCACTCAGCATATGGATACCTATGGAATGCTAAGCTTCTAGGAACAGTGAGATTCCACATAAGACCCTTCTTCCTTTTTTTTTTTTTTTTTTTTTTTTTTTTTTTTTTATCTTGCCCAGGCAGGCCATGTCTGTGGAATATTGGATATTCATATTTTATCTTGACATACTAACTGGGTTAAGGAAGCAAGTATAAGTTACATTTGTCCCTTGAGCATATGTAATCACAATGAAATCAAATACCATGTTAAATCCTTTCAGATAATTATAAAGTAAAAGAATTCTAATCACAAAGACATAGGCTATATGTGAATACATATTGTGTACTATAAGATTGGATGTTATATAGTATTTTATTACAAATTATATATATACATACATATATATATGTATATATATATATATATATATATATATATATATATAGAGAGAGAGAGAGAGAGAGAGAGAGAGAAATTTGGATCAGTGACTATTCTTTGAAAATATGAAAAATTCAAAACATAAAATGATATAGAACACCTCAACTGTAAATATACACGTAAATTTAAAAAGATTAAGAACAATGTAAAAAATTAGAATTTTTTACTAATTTTGCAAAGATAGTTTTTTCTTGATAGAATTCTCAAAATTCTAAAAAGAGAAGACTTTCTTCTTTTTCTAGAATTTAAGAGAATCTATATTTAATAACCAATTTAATCATAAAAAACATTGGTAAGCATAAAGTTGAAAATTTTAAATTTAGATTTTTCTATTAGTCCCTCAGACAGAATGAAGATGTAAGAGTCTTCAAAAAAAATCAGAAATATGGGGGTACTGTTATGTCTTGCAGGTTTTTTTTAAAAGCTCATGGAGTTGAATAAAAACAATATTCAACAGTTTGAAGTATGATAAGATGAGGGCATGGAGATCTCCCAGCTACCTTATAATTTTATGGGACATCTATCTATCAATCTATCTAGCTACAACCTATTCATCAATTTATCTGTCTATATAACTCTGTTTTCTATCATCTATCTATTATCTCCTGGCTTCTGAAAAACTACTGAAGGGAAAAGAAGAGAATGTATGAAAAGTTTCTTCATGGTATTGAGTAGAGGCATTAAAAAATTCATGTGAGGACCCAGAGGCTCAAATGATTGACAGTGTCATGTCTCTAATTTGCAGACAGACACCTATTTGATTAAAGGATAAACAACCGCACTACAAAACGGCAACCTTGTTGGATGTTATGAACCTAGGATTGGTTAAGAAATGCTCACTGCCTCTCTTGATTCCCTCTCATACGCCATATATCATTAGCGGTATTTTCTGTGTGTTAAATCTTTTAATCCTTCCAGTGTACTCATGGCTTAGTTGCTTTTATTGTTCACAATTTATTAATTGGTAACTTGAGACACAGACTGTGAAGCAAGTTTCCCAAGAGTCACAGTCTCAGGACTAGTTGAGAACTCAGGAGCTGAACCTGAGATCTGTGCAAGGCTCTGCTTTTGAGCTCAGTTGTCACTGTGACCTAAGACAACAGTTGTGCATAGGTTAAATGACCCTGCACCGAACTGTTTGCATTCCTATGGTTTCTTCAAGAGGGCTCGTTCAAGGCAATCCCAAACTTCACCTTAACTGAAAAGAAAGTAGTGAAAGTAAATAGTTGTGTTTGCTTAAAAATCAAAAGTCCTATTCAGTACTCATCCATGTAGTAAATATTTATTGGAAATATCCTGGAAACAGAGATGAAAGACTTAGTCCAAAAAGACTGACAGAGACAGGCATACCAATCAAGGACATGTTGATTATCTCTGGGAACTTGAAGGGATTTGTGCAAGACTGATACCCTTCTATTTTAGACATGGGAACAATGGCCAGGAGACTACAGAGGGATATATTTTGGAGTAGCTTAGGAATCAAAGTCACATATATGGAGGGTTTAAAATACAAATGTTATCTGAACTGGAGGAAGGAGGCTAAGTGGTAAGAGCACTTGCTGCTCTTACAGGGGACACAGGTTCATTTCCCAGCACCCATATGGTGGTTTACAACTAGCTGCAATTCTAGTTCCCAAGGATCTGATGCCTTCTTCTGACCTCCATAGGTCCTAATCATATACATGGTACACACACACACACACACACACACACACACACACACACACACTAATATCCATAAAATGCAACGAAAGAACTCTCTGAAATACAGGAAAGCAACAGAAACCAGGAACTATATTAGTTTGGGTACCTTTAGTAAATAGAGTGTAAGGACTAATTTCGTTTGTCGACCTGCTACACTAGGAAAGAGGAAATCTCAGTTGAAGAATCATCTCCATCCGATTGGCCTATGGGCATGTCTGTAGAATATTTTCTTGATTGGTAGTTGTTGTACAAGAGCCCAGACCACTGTGGGAAGTATCATTCCTAGGCAGGTAGGTCTGGGTTCTGTTAGAAAGGTTGCTGAACAAAAGCAAGACAATTAGCCAGTGAGCAGCATTCCTCCATGGCTTCTGATTCTGTTTCTGCTTCCAGGTTCCCGCTTTGAGCTTCCCTCAATGACAGACTGTAACTCGTAAAGGTGAGATAAACTTTTTCTTTCCCCAAGGTGTGTTAGATCATGGTTTTATTACAAGATCAGAAAAGCATGCTAGGACCAATGGAATCCATTCCTTCTAGGAGCTGGAACAAGTTTAATGTAGGAACTATTTACAGAGTGTGTTGTGCCTTGAAAACATAATAGGGACTACAAAAGAATTGGCAACATTAGCTCAGGATCCTTTAAAACTTCCAGGCTGGTGGCCATCGGGAAGTGATACTTACTAAAAACCCGGGAAGTGATACTTACTAAAAACCCAGACAAAGAGCCGTGTTTGACGCAATGTTTGGTGGAGCTGGCGTTGTGGCCAGGACTCAGTTATAGATACCCTATAGGGAAGAAATAAGGTAAAATTCACAACATACTCTCTTGTCTCCTCTTCACCTCCTGCTAAATCATCTGACAGCCAGAGAGGTAGGAATTTATCAGTTTGTGCTTCCAAGCTCAGTCTCCTTGGGCATGAGGATGGGTCGGGAGAAAATGAAGCACAGGGGCATCCAGGAGATATTTAAGTCAGTGACATTTGCATACTTACCTAAGAAGGCCTGGAAGTTGTCATGACTCCCAGGTTTGGGCATGGGACCAAGTCTTGAGAAAAGGAATATAAGACAATATATAGAATGGCAAAACCAATGCATTCTGTTGATGATGGAATCTGATTTGAAGTATATGTAACCAAGCATGTGTGACTTCTAGAAGGGATATATATATATATATATATATATATATATATATATATATATATATATTCAGTTCTGCTGAGACAAATAAGCCAGTTGTTCCTATAAGTTTGTATAGGTGAGGCATGATGCTATGTTAGAAGATGAGGTTAGGACAGGGGATGGGGCAATTTGAAGAGAAAATAAAGGTTCTCCAGTTTGTTATAGATACAAAGATATCATTCTTACCCTGAAGAAGTAGCTTTGAGGGTCCAGTTCCCTCTAAGCTTGGTCTTTTCCTATATGCCTGGAGTCTTGTTTTATATTTGTTTTATAAGGGGTCTCTGAGTTCCTGGAGTCAACTCATGGATGCCTTGTGAGTGGATTCTGCAGCTCGGAAGTTACACATCTGAGCTATTCTGCTGGGCTTCAGAATCGAACCTCCACTTTTATCTTAAAGCTTCCTTACCTTTCTGGGATCCAGTTCTTTGGCCATGCCCTACCTCACAGAGTGTTTTTAAGGATAAATGAGATAATGTCTGTGAACCCCCTGGAGAGGAAGCATTGTTCGAGATAAGCTCACCCCCTGGTATTTTTAGCTGAAGAGTGTTGGTTGTTCAGGATATGCCATTTAGCAATTCCTGGAGCCTTGAAAAGGAAACAGAAAGGGTGGCTGGGGGCAGGGAATTGGTATATTCAACAATATTGTTTTTTCGAGAAATCCCTCTCGCCCCAAGTGTAAGAATATACGTCAAAGGAAACAAACACCATTTGTAGATAATACAGGAAGGTGACAGGTTGCTTGCTTGCAACTGTGACAGCGGCGAGAGGCTGGTGAGCTCTGTCTTAACTGCTCTTTCATTCGTAAGGGGCAGAGGTACATGGGACAACTACTCCACTGATAATGAAACAACACTTAAGTGACTCTTGCCTCTGTAGAGAATGGCAGGAAACATCTTCAACACCCATGACTTCTCCAGAAAGTAAAGGGTTTAAGGTGGGGGTGCACTTCCTGTCGTGATTCCAAAAGTGGTTCTCAGTCTTTATGAAGGTAGGGGAACTAACATGCTGACCTAACACAAGCAAGCCTGCAGAACAACAATAGGGACCAGTCAGCCCTCCAATCCATATCTGCTTCATAAGCAAAAAGAGTTCCAAAAGGAATAACAGGAATTCGGCTTTGATAAGTTAATTGGAGAAATGTCTCGCCTGAGTTCACCCAAGTTCTTCATCAATGCTCTTTGTTTCCATTCTGCAGTGTTTATCTCTCAATTCCATGATGCCGATCTCAACATTGTTCTCTGTGGGAAGTCAATAATGTTTGTTTATTGCTCTCCAGGCTGAAAGATTAAGATGAACATTTTATAAGCTCCACATAGCTTTTCTTGAAGCTAGTATTTAGATATTATTGATAACATTTCCATACACAAGTCCTGGCAGATATCTAAGACTGAATACTAATAGTGACATCTGGATTCAAATCTGCCTTCACTAGAGGAGAAGCATAGTGTTTGAGAGGTACTTTAAACATTTCCAGTTCAACTTCTTTATTCATAATTTGGAGAAACTGATTTCCATCATTGTATTGTTATGGAAATTCAATGATTTAGAGTAGACAAAAATTAAACAGTTCTGCTGTTACACTCAAGAACTAAAAATGAAGGCTGGGGAGATGGCTTAGTTGATAAAGTGCTTACCGTGCAAAAATAAGGACCTGAGTTCCATCCACCAGAATCCATGTAAGAAAGCTGAACACAGGGGTGCAATGCAGGAATTCCAGCAGTGGTCTGGGGCTGTGTGTGCAGAGAGAGGAGCAACTGCTGGGCTCACTTGCAGAAATGTCTAGCCAAATTGGTAAGTGCCAAGCTCATCAAAAGCATCCCGTCTCAAATCAAAAGGCAAAACAAAGCGAAAAACAATGGGTACACACAAATGTTAAAATAAGAAAAAAAATGACACACTGTCTAATTATGATGTGGTTCTTAAGCTGCTTTGCTGTAAGCAGACAAGTTGATTCTGAGTGAAGTGAATTGGAGAAGATGAATTTGACTCGATCTTGGTTACCATGATCGTTCTAGATCTCATAAAACATGGACATCTAGGTTCCATAAGGAGACACTGCTACTTACTGACAGAATGCATTTCGGCCAGCTAGTGAGAAGTTCATGTCACAGTCCCCCAAAAGTCTCATGTTGAGAGATTATCAATCCAGCAATTGCTTAAAAGTAAAAGACTGGAAGAAATGCAATTGCAGTAGAAGATGGGACGCTTCTAGTCATGTGAAATCCTAAAATCATAGCTTCACCAAGAACACATTTCTTTCGGGTTCTAATTAGTAAACTGGGAACCAATTGAATCTAGTGCAAGTCTCCACAGCCTGCTAAAGGTAGAAACAGGTAGAGCCTGACACTCTTCATTCAAGGTGTCTGGACTTTAAATAACCCTCCCTTTGAATTCTAGGTCTCTTACACCCCCTTTTGCCTAAGCCTAATCTTTTTTGAGTACTTTCTCCTGAACAGTGGAATGGATTAGTGAGTGTAGAAAATGCTCACAAAATACTTGCATCCTGACCGGACAACTGCGTGTCTGGCACTGGACTTGGTCGCTCAGTCACAAGGTTTGTGTCTGAGTCATGTCAAAGAATAATGCCATGAAGAGCTAGTGCTTTTGTTTCTTTATGTGTCAACCTCCTCTTGCCTATGTCCTCAGGAAGTCTCCACTCCACCCAGGGAACACTGAGGATTGCAGCTGCTGCCACATGCCGGTGGTCATGCTGCCAATGACACATGTCTGGCACTGAACACTTCTTACTAAGAGGGGATTAGACAAAGTGATAGACTTAATTCCAAACAGGATCAAAAAGAAGTGTCAATAGCATGAAACTTTGCTGCCCTGGGAAACATCAATTATGCCCTGATAGTGGACACAGGTCTGCATCTGTAGTCGGAAAACTTGCATCATTAACTCTGGCCTTTGATTTTCTTTATGTTCTGAATGTGAAGGGAATCTAGGTACTATCTTCAAACTCACGTTTAGACATTTAATTTGCATAAGAGTTCATGAGTATTGGCTAGAAACGAACTGACAGGGAAAAAAAAGGACAGCCTAACTATTACCTCGGCATGGCTGCTACTATATGAATCTACCCTTCAGGAGAAGCCATGGACTCTATGAGGGGCTGAGGGAATTATCAGCGAAGTGAGGGCAAAGGTTAAATGGATTTCATCATCTTCTTGCTAAAATGATAATTCTGGTGTCAGGTTTCATTTTGGTGATGAGTGTCAATGGGAAGAACAGGCAACATGGTCAGCACGCTGAGGGGGGCTATCTGGAGAGGGTATTGAGAGAAACAATATGTTGAAAGAGAAGGGAGAATGGTAGCCTGGTTTAGGAATGATCTTGACCACCTGAAAGCATTGAAGAGTTCTCCATCATAGTGATGTATGTCAGTCTATGCATAAGTCATCTACTACAATGAAACCACTGACAAGGCCAATGTAGGGTTGAAGATTCTTGGTGCCACCATTGCCCTTTTTTGTCCTTTCTCGCACATATTGGATAAACTATAAACTATGCGTCTTCAACATTTAAACATTTCTTTGAAGATTAGTGTGTGTGTGTGTGTGTGTGTGTGTGTGTGTGTGTGTGTGTGTTTGTCTGAGTGCTAGAGGAGGGTATCAGATTGCTCAGAACTTGAGTTACAGGCAGTTGTGAGACACCTGACCTGAATGCTGGGAACCAAACTCTTTAGCAAGGGCAGCAAGCGGTCTTAACCACTGAGCTGTTTGCTTCTCCAGCTACGTCCTCATTTTTTTTCCTTCTAAATGAAGGCAGTATTAAGGTATAAGAGAAGGCAACATGACAGTGGGTGACCTCAATATATTTATGTTGAATTTAAGGCTACTTACTGAACATGTTGTACAGTTGGATTCCTTCCTCAAGACTTAGCTACTCAAGACGTGCTCCAAAGATCCCCCCCCCATCTTCCTTATGTAGAAAGATTTTAGAGGAGACAGACCTCAGGTTCTGCTGCAGATCCCTGCAAACAGAGTTTGTTATAGCAAAATTTTCGCTCGATTTCTGGACAGTGAGGTTGGAGGAGTCTGCTGTATCTGGATGTGTTCCATCCAGTTAACGGTAAGAGCTTTTGTGTCTCTAGGCTTAACAATAAGGGACCTCACAGATGTAAGTAGACAGCATGAAGCCTATTCATACCCTATTTTAGAAAAGAGAATGTAGCTATTAAAATAACCTCCTGATACATCTTTTACTTCTACTTTCAAATATTACGACGAATGTGTCAACAGCCTTGAGTTCCTTCAAAAATTTTGCCCTCTAGGGTCATATTTCACCTGCTTGTACATAGCTCTGCAATATTACATGTAAGATGTTTACTAAAATGATTAAATTGTATAGGTGAATTAGACAGGCTTCGCTGACTGGAAGTAAGGCTGGAGACCTTGATCACTGCCCCCTGTCTCTTCAAAGCACCAGTCATAGTTTGTACCTATGTATTTCAGTGTCTACTTTTTAAATATCGGTTCCCTATGCTCAGTAATAAAGCCAAGGAGCATTGCATGTGCTCCCATGTGGCCCTGCCAAATTGCTGGCTGAGGAGTGAGACAATGTTGAATGTTTGTGTGATCCGCCCACGACTGGCCACTCCACTTTGAAGGGAAAGAGAAATGTTTTACCTGCATGCAAAAATTATCATGATTACTAGCAATTCTTTCCCATTTAAAAGTGTCTATGGATTCCGACAGAGCCCTCCTTTGCTTCTTTAGAGAGAAATCATTTTTACTTCTCTGAAGTAGTAACTCTCAGTTTCAAGCTCTGAGTACTAGGATTTTTTCCCCCTGTTTTTCATTTCAAAAGTGCCTTCTTCAAAGAAGGTGGTGTAATGTTCTACCTGCAATGTCCCTATAGTCCTTAGGCCCTCTGCTAGGTGGCAAATAATTGTGATGATTCTTTGTAGAAGGCAAACCTCTTAAAGCAACTTGTGTTGACGCACTGCTAATGCCATTTTAAAGAATTTGCTGCTTATTTTCTGACATAGGGGCCCTTGCTCCAGCCCATTCGGTTTAAGCTGTTGTGGGGGTGTGTTTTTATGTCTTTGTGCGTTGCTCAGTTTTGTGGTGATTCTGTAGCTGCCTCTACCACACTGTGGGTGTTTTCTTGAACTGCAGTGGAACCACTGACTGGCTTCAAGCCTCGGCTGTTTTTGCAGTTCTCTGCAAAAACGGCTTCAAGTGTTACTTTGCTGGCTCCGCTTGGGGGCAACCACAATGATGAACAGACACGAACTCCTTACCATCTACATTTCACCTCTGCAGCAGCTCGATAAGATCAAAGAGCAGTGCTGCGAGTGGTCTGACATACTCCACTCTGGGGCTGGGCACAAGACTCTCTTGACTTTCTTCTGCTACACGGGGCTCACTGGAGCCGCCATCTTCTCCTATATCCTACTTCCAAGGAGGGCTGACCTCAATGGGGAGTGGTCCTGTTGAGTTTTCAGACATAGACACCAACCTAAAAATTCTTACTTGCCAGCATCTTACCATTGTACCCTGTATCCTGGTGATTCCCCAGCCCTAACTTTATAGTGAGAAGCACCTTAGAAGAATGAACATTCACACACAGTTCTGTCTGTTCCAAGGTTCTGACTCACATGTCCTCCAGTCAATTCTCTACTCTGATGATTGTCCCATCGCTGCTCCTTGGCTCATTGAAGCAGGGTCATACAAGGTCACCTTCCAAACTGATGGCCTATGTAATGGAACAATATGTCCAATAGGCTTTTCCACTTTTTGTTTGTCACCTAATGATTCCTTGTGACTCAAAGAAAGCAAGCGGCCATTGGTGGGAGGATATAGTAACTGATTTGTGGGCAGGGATTATCTGAGTCTAATCTTTATCACCAGAATAATAGTCAATAAGTTCAACTGACAATTCCAAGTAACACTCAGTGCCCGGGGCTTGTGGATCTCTTTCTAGAATCTTGTAGCCAGTTGAACCGAGAAGTTTTAAAACAAAGTATGAAATAGAGTTTAAAAGGAGAAAATTATTTGGATTAAGGACACTCAGCAAAGACAACAATGCTATGACAGGGGGATTGTTATTTTTTTCTAGAACTCTCTAAAAGACATCTATCTATTCATATACAGAAGCTGTTCATTTTAATTGTTTACAGAAAGATATTGAGAGACAGAAATTTTTACGGGCAAGCAGAGGACGGTATATAGAAATGGTTTTGTTGAATAGTTGCATCATTTCAACTAGGTCCCATAAGGAGTTATTGCTAGCTTTGGATTTTAGACAGAGAATTGAAGGCTTTAAGTTACTTGCTCAGATTCACTAGACAAAATAGGAGTGGAGCTGATGCAGGAGCATGGCCAGGATTAACATATTCATCCATACTGCCTCATCCTATTTGAAGAGCAAAATGCAAAGCAGAGGTGCTTGCTCAGCACTTCTAGGGCTCACAGCTCACATCAGTGTTTCTGTTTGTCCATGTTCTCAGACTGTGTGTTGAACTCTCTTCTCTTAGAGCATGCTCGGGCTGGAAGGTCACAGCCATTGCTTTCTCAGAAAGTGCTAAGGTCTCACATCCTCCAGCTACCTATCTCTCACCAGTCTTGGCCTTTCTATTTTTAGCCATAGGTAGTTTGCTTCAATAAGAGCTTTTTAAAAAATGACTTTGGTTCTTAGAATGAGGGAAATACAGTATGCCCGAGAGTGCCCTGTGAGTAGTTGTTTAAATGCTTCCTGGCCCTTTTTGACATTCCAGAGAAATTCAACAATCATCACAGAAATGGGCATGACATGTAGTGTCTGCAAACCTAGCAGAGTGATCATCCAATTCAAAAAGCAGAGCAAGTCAGCAAGAGGAATAGCAACTTCCGAGTTGGCTCATGGCATTGCTTCCAAGCTTTCTATTCCCCAGGATCAGCAGCAGGAACTTGGGATTTAAGGATGGCACTGGCCCTAGGGGTTCATTCCCAAGAGCATTCTGGCAAAGGGAATCCCTCACCCTGAAATGTTTGCACTGCTTTCATTTCTTCTGTGCTCCTGTAGCCTCTCTGGGTTAGCTCTTAGTTGGGCATTTTCTTTGTCCAGTTAAAGATGCTGACTTGGTGCTGGACTTCATCACCACTGATGGATGAATACGTTCCAGAACGACTCACTGTTCATTTCATTCTTCCAGGTTTGAGCAGCATGTGTTTGCACCCCAAACTCCGGGGTCTTGAATTTTAAAGTAAGACTGGACCAACTGATTCATGTTCTCTAGGGGAATCTGTTTTTTCTTGACCCATGTGTGAGTAGTAATTTGTCAGGAGAAAAGGGAGAAGAGACCCCAGGGGCCACAATCATGCTCTCTGCTGATATCTTCTCTGAATACCCAACTTTATCACAACAGGAGAGAGAGAGAGAGAGAGAGAGAGAGGGAGAGAGAGAGAGAGAGAGAGAGAGAGAGAGAGAGAGAGAGAGAACATTTGTATACACATCAGAGAATGCTCAACACATGTCCCTTGACAGTCTCTCAAATACACTGGTGCCTTTTCCCACTCAACACCCCTTTATCTTGGAGGTATGGAAGAGGTGATGATATCTCTTGCTTACAACAACATTATTTGAGTCAACCTTGTGCCAGGCCTTTATTTTAAAACCTTTTGCGAACAACAGTGTAAGTCATGATGATACTGACAACAGAGATCATTTTAGGCCAGAGTGGTTTTACTCTGTGCAATTGCAGACCATCAAAGGCAGGGAAACTCTGAGAATGCTTCTCTTCCATTTCTCACATTTTGTGAATGGAGAAGGAAAACATTTGGGAGCCAAAGAGCTTTGGGCATCCAGAGTGATCAAGGCTTCCTGCCCTCCGAGTCCCCAGGCTGCCATACAGATGACATGAGCTGCAGGCCTGTCCTTTCATTTTATTGTGTGTAGCATTGGGACAAGAAGGTTTTATAGCCTGATGCCCTTGTCACCCTTTTCGGCTTCTTGTTCTTGTATTTAGTTTCAAATCTGGCTGTGCCCCTTGCTGGAGGGGTCACTGGAAGTGACAGGGAAAGAGAGAAAAATAAGCCTGGTCATGACCCAATCTGTGCAGTCAATCTCCCAGGGTTAGAGCCTTTTTGCACCACAGAGAGGTGGAAGGGGGTGGTACAGAGGTGAGATTTAGGGGGAAAAAAGATGGCTACCTCAACACCATTCATTCTGGAGTTAGATGCGACGCTAATGGCCCATATTGGAATCAGAAATTTGATAGGAACACAGTGATCAGGCAATATCTGCATCAAAAAGTGGTTCCAAGAAATCTTACTTAGCTTTTATTCAACCATTGGTCAAAATAGGAAGACTTAAAAAAAACAAAAAACAAACAAACAAAAAAACCCCCAATCATTAGGCATGGTTTAAAGTTAGTAGTTCTTAAATTTTAGATGTGTTAAAACAGGACTTGGTAATCAATGTCCCACATCCCAAAAGTTTAGTGTAAAATCCAGGAATATGTTTTTCTTGTTTTCTCTGTGTGTCTGTCTCTGTCTCTCTGGTGTGTGTGTGTGTGTGTGTGTGTGTGTGTGTGTGACGTATTAAACCTTTTTTGCTATTAGTAGAAAATAAATTTATATTTGTAAAGAAATTACAAATATTAGATTTAGCATATGGTATATAACCTTAACCCTTAACCATTTATCTTGAATTCTAAAAAGGGATTTAGTCATTTATTTGTCTATGTGTGTGAGTGCCTGTGCATGTGTGGGTGTGGGTGCATACGCCTGTACACATTCAGACGTCAGGTGAGAGTGTCAGAGCCTTTGGGAACAGATGCTGGGGCCTTTGCATGTCACTTGCTTGTCAGCTACATGCTGGGATCCAAACACTGGTGCTCAGTATTGTGCAGCAGCACGCACTCTCTAATGCCTTCTTTCCGGTCCTATGCTTTAAATTATATGTGAAATTAAGTTTACTACCTTCCCATTCTACAGGGCCTAAGTCAGTGGCACTAAGTACATGACACTGTCGTGTAGCCAAAGCCATCGTCTGTGATCCATTCACATCCCCAAACCGAAACTCTGCACTCGTGAAATACCAGCTCCCAATTCTTCCCACCTCCCAAAGTGCCTGATAACCGCTCTTCTATTCTCTTACTGTACATGTTGAATTAATCTCCAAACCTCGTCTGAGTACCTAATCTATGTGGATTCTTGCAGTGATTGTCCTGTCCTATGGGATATGGCTTATGTCACTTAGTAAGGTCCTTTAGAGTTCCCAGAACCTAGGGCCTGCTCATTCAGGTGGTATCTACCTTGTACTGCCATTAGTACAGATCAGAAGATTCACACTTTGGCTTTGCTGGGCAAAGTGTGTTTCTCTTGAGGAAGTACTTCTTTGGGTGATAGTGGGTGACCCAATTATTTAATGTCCTGGCTTTTTTTTTTCCTTGCCCCAATAAAATGCCGATCTCTGTTGTTTCTCAAGACACTGCTGTGAGTTTTATTTCTTTATTTACTCATTTTTTAAATTAAGAACCACACACTTCTTAGGCTTTGCTAGACCGTAAAGATGCACTTGGCCATCATTAGATTCTTTTTTTTTAGATATACACTACTTATAGAAGAAATGCCAGGTGTAAGCACATCTATTTTCATTTTCTTATTACTTTTCTCATGAGTTTGACAAAATTATAAGTTCTAGCCTCCATACAGCCATATTAATTTCCTATAAGGCATCACAGGTGTCCTAGGGGACTGTATGCCTGAAGACAGTGGAAGAAGGGAGCTGAAGGCCTTCCAATACTGGAGAAGGGTTGGCTACTGTTGCTCCAGGCAGACGATATTCTCCAAAAATATTTTTAGTTCAGTGTTTTCACAGGAAAGCTGTGGGAGCAAGGGAGTACCTCCATGATAAGAAGATGCAGCCTGAGGGCCTGCCTTTTATAGTAAAGGAGGTGAAATGAAAACAAAGACCAGGAGTGCTCCATACAAGTGTAGCAGTAAGGGGGTGAGAGGTATTTAGAGAATGGAGGACCTGGACTAGAATCTAGTTGGTATTCTATTAATCTCCAGGGTTCTTAGCTACTGAGAGGCAGTCATGACCTCAGTCTCAGAAGATCTTTCTATCTTCTCAGAGAGACGTCAATTCCTGGGGACCCCCTTGTGGTATCCCTGACTCAGAAGGAAACTCATCAGTTACTATAGCATACCATCATAGACCACTTCCTGAAAGACTTTGGGTTTTCCCTAGAAGGCTCTTGCTCATAGACAGTTCTGCCAGGAACAACCAGGGTCCAATAGTGGGGAAGGCTAACTGAAACAGTGACCTGATTTTTAACAAATATGCACACAGCACAATACACAAAGTTAGGAACTGGGGTAAGAAAAGAGCTGCAGAGGAGAACTGTTTCCTCATCTCTCTAATCCCCTCTGCCACTCTCCATATGCATAGGTACATATACACACATGCATACATACATACATACATACATACATACATACATACATACACACATACATACACACACATACATACACACATACATACATACACACATACATACACACACATACATACACACATACATACACACATACATACACATACATACATACACACACATACATACATACATACATACATATACACATACATACACACACATACATACACACATACATACATACACACATACATACACACACATACATACACACATACATACATACACACATACATATACACACATACATATACATACATACATACATACATACACACATACATACACACACACATAGAGACCCATGTGCACAGTTTTCTGTTTGTGTTATAATTTGTGCATCATAAATAGATACAAAAAGAGGAAAACTAAAAATAACCTTGCCAAGGAGAAGAAAGAAACCAACCATAACTGCAGGTTGTTAATGTTTTGACTTCATGTGTTCTGGGATAAAAGGTATCAGGCAGAGATGGGCTCTGTGGATGCCTGCATTTAGGAAAAGTTGAGGAAAATGAATAAAAGCATTCCTTGTTTGGTGTCTTAAAATTGCCAGTAGGCTAGTAGCATTGGAAATCTGCAGCCGGTAGGAAAATTCTCTGAAAAGCTTCTCATGATAGAAATCTGTAGAGTACACCTCTAAGCAGACACAGATGCATAGGCTGATGAAGTTCAAGCATTAGCACTGCCTGGGCTTCTGAGCAGTCAAGACAATTACAGGAATATGAGAGGTTATAGTTTATTCATCAGATGAAGAACATGTCTTCTTGTCTTTTTTTTTGGTAGGCTTCCAAGTTATAAATGAATGTTCTGAATTTATTATATAATCAAGGAGGTGATTTTAAGGTAGAATGAGTTACTTAATGTTTGTAAACACGAAATGATATTTAAAATTATGTAAGTTTATTTAAATATTCAACAGTTAAAATATTTAAAAACATTTTAGTGTATTTTATTACAACTGTGTATATGTGTGTGTGCACATGTGTGTGCATGCTCAGGTGAACATGTGGAGATCAAAGGACAACTTGTGAAGTCAGTTCTGTCTTTCCACCACATGGGTTGTCAGGCATGGGGACAGATGCCTTTATTCATTGATTCATCTCACCAGCCCTTATTTATTAGTTTTTGCTACATCAAGTGTTAAATCCAAGCCAAGAATATAAGCTGAAAACTTAGCAGTTGCTTCCTAATCATCTGCTTGATAAAACCCATCAAGATTAGCATGGCTGTTACTCCTTCTCCTGTAACACTAGTCATTTATCTACACCTTACATAGGAAGTTGAATTTTAACCTTTGGTTCTAATCTGTGGCAGAACCCAGAAACTGTTTCCTGATTGAAGAAACTTCTACGAGTTTTTAAGACCAGATAAAGATATGAAAAAATTGGGCATTTTTCATGTCATTAAGAAGAAGGGCCTCTCTTTTTGCCTTACTAAATGGCCTTCCCTCTCCTATAAGAGTGCGTCCCAGGAGAATGCTGCAGGGAGAATGAAAATCATCTCAGGATGCCATCCAGCTCTTCTGGTAATTCAAAGAAGGAGATAGCAAGACCATTGCCTGGATGTGATGAGAAGTAAAATTATGTCATTTTAGCCAAGAAGAAGCTTTCAGATTTATTTTATTTTAATACCTTTAGTTCTGGGTGACAGAGTTTTGTTTTGTTTTTGTTTGAGAACACAGAAAATCTTCATCATGTGCTCTATCTACACGATGTCATTACACTTTATTAGCACAATCAGACTGGGAACTGTTATGGTGAAAGTCCAGATAAGGGAGAAGTGGACACTTTCAAACTCAGTGTTTCTGTTGTAAGTGGTGATGAGAAATGAAGATCTCATTATTAAGCAGTCAATAGCATCATCCTTAAAGATACTATAAGAGTTCCCCCTGATTATCTCTCCCATTGCCACACCGTAACTCCCCCCACCCCGAGCCATCTAGATATGCTTCCTTTCCTTGGTTCATCACTTGCACCCAACACTTCTCTTTAAGAGATAATTGGAATTTATCATATGATGTTGAAATCAACAACTACATGCCTTCTCCTACCTATGAATTCCTCAAAGATAAGGCTCAGTATACAATCTTCTTGAGATCACACTGATGGGTTAAGTACAGTACCTCTAAACTAAATTTATGGTTTATCACTAGGCCATAAATAAATTTATTCAGATAGAATTCTTTGATTTGATCTACCTTTAAAAAAATGATAAAAACCCATCAGAAAATGTTTTCACTCTCAGACTGTAAAGTGGAAAGTATCCCCTCTGAAGAAGCCATATGGTAGCCAGACTTGATATTACAGTTCTGCAAACTAGAGGCTGGAGCAGGAGGATAACAAGTTCAAAACCTACTTAGGCCACAAAGTGAATTCAGGATCCACCTCAGCAATACAATGAGATCTCTTCTCAAAACAAAACATTAAGAGATGGTTGGGAATGTGTCTCAATGATAAAATGCTTATTTAACATTCAGAAACCCCTAGGCTCAGTCTATAATACTGTGAGAAAAAATAGAGAAGGCAAAAAAATGTTATATGTGTTATTTCGGGAGAGATAAAACCTTAAGCATAATGAGTAATGTCCATCTGAAGACAAACCAAGTGAGTCTAATTTTTGAGTTCAAAATTGAGAAAATCAGAACAACAGCTATAAGTTACAGGATGAAGAAGTAAGTGGTCTTTTTACTACCATTTGATCTTAGGGTTCCCTGTGTTCCATCAACATTTATAGTATGTCTGGAAAGGAGATTAAAACCTTCATGCCTAAGAAAATTATTTTTAAAAATCTCATCCTTATATACAAGTAGTAGGAATTCTTTCAAGTAGGACTAAAGATTAAGGTCTTTAAGTTTTGATCTGTAGCCTAATATTTTCTTAAGTGATACGAAACATCAGAAAATTATATTTCAGAACAGTCTCCAGTAGAAATACAAGCTACAAACAGAACTTTAAAAACTTCCCAGTATTTTCCGGAAGTAGTTTCATTAAGAAGGTAATATTATCAAAAGCAATGCACTTCTGTCTTAGGTTGGTAAGGCTCTGTGCAGAATCTTACCCATCCTTGACTTGCCAGCCTGTTAATTTAATAATTCTGTCTGGGGGTTCATTTTCAGGTTCAAATTGCTTTTGATAATGCATATTCCATGACGGATAAGGAAGGCATCTTTGGCAGAATGACCTAAGACAGGCTTAGTCTTGTTTATGAAATAAAAAAGGGAGAGAGGCAGAGAGCTTTTGGGGCTATTTGGCAAGAATCTGACATGGGCCAAGGACAAGGGAATGGGCTGATTGGCAGGAATCTGACATTGGCCAAAGAAGTGGACTTCAGGCAGGAATTCGACATTAGGCTAGAACAAAGAAGTAATTTCAGGCAAGAATCTAAATATTAGGCTAGAACAAGGAAGTAGGCTTTAGACATGAAAATGACTTTGGGATAAGACAGGGAAGTAGGCTCAGATATTTTGGTCATCCTGATAAGCCCCCAGAAACAGTGATCATGGGAGTGTTCACAGAATTTTGTTTATTGCCTTGCTTGTTCTTTGACTATTTGTGTTTATTGGTGTGCTTGTTCCTTGACTATTTGAATTTATCGTATTGCTAGACCCTCAACCTAGAACTGACCTTAATACCTGCATGTAATTAAAATGGTGTAAAAGCAAAAAGGAGAGAGGATGGGATAGGGGGTTTCTAGGGAGGGGAAATGGGGAAAGGGGAAGGCATCTGAAATGTAAATAAATAAAATATCCAATAAAAAGAAGGTAACATTAATTATGAATTATTATTTATTATATTTAACATAGTACATATAGAATATTACCATTTCAGTATGCAACCATTTTAAAACATTTATAAAATATCTCATATTCTTTTTTTATACTAATTCTTTGAATTCCAGCATGTATTTTTTATGTAGCATACATTTTAGTGCTAGCCACAGTTTAGCATTTAGTAACTGCATGTGGCCAGTTGGTGGTTCAGAAAACAAATACCTTAAGAAAAAGTTCTTGATTTTTCATATGGTTTTGCTCAAAAGATATTAGCATCCCAGCTTGATGAGTCTATGAGAGCTGAATTCAGCTATTCTACTTGATAAAAAATATCCACTGACTTTCTGATATTCCCAGAGTTGTTCTAGGCACTGAAAATGTAAGTTGTGAACAAAAAGCCCATATGTCCTCCCCCATGGAGCTATACACACACACACACACACACACACACACACACACACACACACACACACAGAGAGAGAGAGAGAGAGAGAGAGAGAGAGAGAGAGAGAGAGAGAGAGAGAGAAAATATAGACCAGTGTTTCTCAACCTGTGGGTCATGAGCCCTGTGGAAAATTTCTAGAATTTCGAATTCTACAAATATTTACATGACAATTCATAATAGTAGCTGAGTTAAAGTTATGAAGTAGGAATGAAAATAATTTCATGGTTGGGGGACATCATTGCATGAGGAACTGTATTAAAGGGTCACAGCCTTAGGAAGGTTGAGAACCACTGAAGTAGACAGACACATTGACTAGTGTACTTGTAAATCATGATGAATGCTAAGTCAAAATCTTAGGAAGTGAAGTAGAAGATGTTAAGGCAGGAACTCCAGTTTAAGGAATAGCTTCCAGTCTGCTTGTAACTGAGGTTTGGTTAAAGACACTTCCTCCTATTGATAAAATTTTATAAAAATTACAGTCTTGAGTCCTATTGACTTGAAGTAAGAAAAAGCAATGACTTCATTGTGAGTTGAAAAATGAGTGAAGCCCTTACAGTTTCTTTACTCCTGGGGCTTGTATCTACAGGATGGACACTGATTATATATTTGTAGGATAAACATACACAGTGATGCGATGCGCTACATGTTATTCTTTTATGGAAGACAGATAATAACCTGGGCAAATACATTTAATAGTGTCTACATTAAATTGGTTAGTGATAGAGTGTACATATGAGGTCCAATATAATTGTGTATCCTGTGACACCATAACCATCTTGATTTGCTAATATATTTTATAACTATTTGAGATCTATCCCTATTAGTAAGTATAGTAAGTGATGAATGGGCATCATTAGAGAATAAGCAATTTATATATATATATATATATATATATATATATATATATATATATATATATATATATTCAGACTGAGCAGGACTGAGGGGTTGTTTCTGTTTTCCCAAGTCAACATTAAAGAAGGCAGTGGAAGAATGTCCCAGAAAGCAGAGAACATCTCCATTTGTGTGAAGACTCCATCTGCAGATGGTCCAGGTAGTGAATTTAAGTGTTTCCGTTTGGTATGATTGGACGCGGTTCCACTAGACCACATTGAAATTTAGGGTGGGAGGCATGGGTACTTGTAAGCCATGCTTATGATTTTGCTTTTTATTGTAAGATCAATGGTAAGCTATTGAATTTTTTTTTCATTAAGACTTGGCAGAAGGTAGTTTGGTAAGATTTTTGTTTTGAGTTGTAAACAGAATAGTCATGTCTTACTTCATGGAGTGATTATTATTTTATGGGAGATAGACAATAACCCAGAGAAACATATTTAATAGTGTCTACATTAAATAGTGGTAAGTGCTAAATCAAACTATTGAGAGGTAAAGAGGAATAAAGGACGTTGAGGCAGAGGTGAGGGTCTAGGAATGGTAAGTGATTATCTTCCCACTGAGACAGCAAACTTTGCTTAAATTATATAGTGATATTTATTGGTGAAATAGTGTGGTCTTGTTTTGGAAATTTCTGCATAAGGTCAGGGTGTATATACCATGATCTCAGGCTACAGATTCTTCACAATGAGAGATATGAGTTCATCTAGGCTTTGACACTTTCAAGTGGAGGGACTGAATGTTCATTTCAATGTTAAGCTCTCAGAAAAGAGGCCCTCGGAAGACTTGGACAGCTTGGTGGCGTGCACATACAAATACTAACAAGACAAAGAAAGACCAAGAGTTGTCTAGGTTTGTATTGTGCCCGACTATTCAGAATCCATACTTAACTTCCAACTGCCCACCCTGCTCTGAGGCTTCCATTCTGTTTGTTCCAACATCTTACATTCTGTTTGAAAGTGAATAGAGGACAAGGGGCAGTTATCAACCAATATGCTCAACTACAAATGGTTTCAATGGACTCCAGCCTCAAAACTTTTCATCAGCTGCTTAAGGTTCTTTAGAAGTCATTCAATGACAGGGCTTTTAATTTGTGTCTGTGCAAGTTACATTTAACCTAACCTAATCTAAGAAACTTGGGAAGAAATTATCTAGTCTTTCTTCAGAACCTAACAGAATAAAGAACAGGGAGCTAAAAGATTTTTGTATTAAGACTTCCTTTTGAAGTTCTAATTTGATTAAAAAATAAAGCAGAAAATGATGTCCTTGAGCTATAGACTGGATTATAGAGATTTCCTTTCAAGTAAGAAATCTTGTGGGTCAGCTTAATGTAAGAGTGGTGGCCAAAATTTATTGAATTATAACTATGGTGTAACTCTAGTCTAAATACTTCATCCTATATAACCCTCACAACCACCCAGTGACACAGGTGCCATTAATATTATTATTACTATGTAAAAAAAAGTGAGCTAAGACACAGAACTCTCCAGTGACTTGCTTCAAATTTAAGCCAGGGTTTTGGCTACAACCTTGGCAGTGTGACACCAAGGCTCGTGTGTTGGACCTTTTACTAAGTTAGATGGCTGCTGTTCTCTTGTAAGCTGGTCACCACGTGGTGAGGTACCAGTGGGGCTCATGGTGAATGTCTTTTGCTAAGATATGATATGTATTCCTTGCGTCTACAGAGCAACTGTTGGGTTTCCTGGCTTTTTCACTTCCCAGATTGTTCCTGGACTGAGGGCCACAGGAATCACCACAGCACATTATTTTGATCATTGGTCATCTTGGTGGCATCTTTTCCCAAACCCTACTGTGCAAATAGTTCCTACTGAGCGTGAGTGACTGAGCACATCTTCTAAGTATGCCCAGCCTCTCTGTAGTAAATAAAGATGTACCTTTCTCACAACTTCCTCTTCTTCTGTTTTTCTTGCTAATTTTCATAAGCTGAATTTATACTGTGTGTGCCTACAGGCTGGCTTTCTATTAACCACAATGAGTCCAGGCTGCTTTGTTTGTTTGTTTTGCTTGTTTTTTTTTGTTTGTTTGTTTTGTTTTGAAAACCCAAGCTAGCTCACAGAATGTATATTTCAGGATACCAAAAGTAAGACTTAGTAGTGAATCCCTTAGGGCTATGTGGTGATGGGAAGGCAAAGACCAGATCTGGTCAAGCAGAATATAGTACTCAAAAAGAAGCCAGGACAGAGAGCCACCCACTGAAAGTAGAGGTACATGAATCCTTCTGGGGAAGGAGGAGCAAAGAAAACAGCAAAGAAAACAGGTGTATTTTAGTTAAATGTGCTTAAGACCTGTAGGAAGAATTCCTGAAAGGAGATAGGCCAAGGCAAAGCCACATTAACTGACACTCACTGGGGACCAATGAGATTTAAACAAAGGGAGGGACTTCTGACCTCTCCAGATAGCCTAGACTGAAAGCAGAACCTTAGTGTGCCCATGAAAGTCCAGTTGTTACAAGGCTGCAGTGAAGTGCTTGTTCTGAGGCAAGGGATGAGGAGCTGCTCTCAGCTACCGTCTTCTTGTTGTAAACAGTCGTTAAACAGTCATTCAGTTAACCATCCATCTGTCCCTCTGGAGTCAGGGAGATTAAGCAAATGTTTGCCGGAGTATTCTCCTTTCCCATAGGAGTATCCATGGATATCTTCTGTGTTCCCAGCAGGACTGTTTGTTCCACTTTCCATCATTGGGGAGCCTCTTCCATTGAATTTTCTGCCAATGGCTGTGATGGGAAGACCGTGTGTCACTGTCTACCCCTTCTAGAGGGTTGACCTTGCAGCTTGAGATCACACTCAGCAGTATGTGACAGTTGTGTCCCACCCTAGCCTCTCCCTCAGAGTTGCACACATTGCCTTTTCCTGGCTAGTGATAGGAGGAAAGGGAGAAGACAGCTCCAGCCCCAGCAAGTGAGAGGCCACATCCTCATTTACACCGACCATGGTCACACTGTTGCGACGGGGAGTCTCTGTCAAACCTCCACTTCACTTGTGCTTTCTTTCCCCATGCCTTGGTGGGAACTGCTCTGGGTAGTGGAGGGCCATACTGGTTTCTTCAATGGAAATGGTGTAGAGTTAGTTGCCAAAAAGATGAAGGATCTCTGGGGGCTAATATTCAGGGTACAGCTGAAGCAAAAAGATCTAGACTCTTCTGGTTTCCTTACTTCACCCCTCTCCCATTTCTAGATCCATCTCTAGTACGTCAAAGGTTCTTTGGAAGCAGTGTCACATACCTTACTTCACACACACACACACACACACACACACACACACACACACACACGCGTGCGCATGTACGCACGCACGTAAGCAGGCACGTAAGCACGCAAGGACGCATGGGGTCTCAGTTCATAACAACGAGGGCCAAAAAATATTTCAATGTCTAAGGAGGAAGAGCAGAGTGCACTTTTCCCAGGGCCTCTTGGGAGCAATAAGCTACTGATAGGTCTGTTGGGGCAAAGGAAAGGAAGGGGAAAGAGGCAGGTGATTAACAACTTTGAGACTTCCTTAGGACTAAGGCAATCCACTTTGTAGATGTCTGTAGGTTTTTTGGTCTCCATGCTTGCTGGGAGCGGGTGTCTGTGGGGGAATGGGGGGCGTTTAATCCTACAAGAGTAAACAGACCACCTGAAAAATTAGTGAGAGGGTGGTGGGAATACACGAGCGGTCTTAGAACTACTCCCCACTAGAACGTTCGTACTTTCATAGGGTTCATAAGCTAAGCCCAGAAGTTTTGGTCAGAAAAAGCCCCAGCTTCATCCCCTGCACACAGCTTTAGGCGTAAGACGTGGCTCTAGTCTACAACTCACACTGCTTCATCTTCCTTTCTTTAGCTTGCAGGTGAGACAGAGGCTAGTGACTTTGGGTTATTTAGTATTGAGTGTCAGGGGTGTCATCCATGTCTGTAGTGGCCCAGGTCTAAACTTTCATAAGCCTCCCTTGTCAAGATCCCCAGTCTCTTTACTTGCCCATTTGTCTATCCAAGGCACACACACTTGTTCGTGACTCTGCGCCAGTAACTAGAGTGCTGAACAAAACATCCCTTCAGGAGTTTAAAGTTTGAAGCCACCCCCTGGCATCTAGATAGAACATTTGATCAAAATTTGTCAACATCTGTGATGTTGATGCAATTTGCAAAAGGAAAACCATTTTTGATGACTATCAACAGCCTTTCCTTGACAATGAAATATTTTTATTGAAAGTCCAAAACCTTCCTTTGTTTCTTCTACCTGTGTCTCCAAGCCTCCTTATATGCCAGCCGAGGCATTTGCAGATTGACTAATGCTCCTTCACCATGCCGTACAGTTCTCCTCTCTGTCCCTTTGCTCCTGCCATGGTGTACGTGTAATCAGCTTAGCTGCTTTCATGTTGTTTTCTGTCTGTCTGCCCAGTTACAATGAAAAATTCTCAGAATAAGGGCTTTTCTCAACTCTTATCTACTATCCTTCCCTAACTAGTGCCATTGAGCTTCAGTATGAAGCCAAATTCTAACCTCTCTCTCTCTTTTTTTTGCACGATGTTATTGTGCATTCTGCTAGTCTGTTTATCAGTGTATACCAAATATTTGATGTGACTATGACTCATTTTCTTGATATTTATCTTATTTGATGCTGTCACTTGACCATACCGGAGCATCTGTCTTAGTCACCACTGCATATTTTGTACACCGCAGAGTACTTGGCGGAGTAATAGGAACTTAATAACCTATGTCTTATCGATGAATTGATTGGTAGGCTGGGTAAGAAGTGGCAACCTGTGCAATTTACAGTGTGACCAACATTGTGCCATATACAGGAAATACATGGTTCCCTTACGGTGTCCTAGATGTATCTTGGATTGCTATAGGGAAGTTGGCGAAAACATTGGCCAGCACGATGCTAAATAGATTACTGTTAGATGCCATGCCATTCACAAAGATTGTGATTTGGCAGGAAGGCCCCAAACTGTGTGTTTTTATTATTTAGCTCATATGAATAAGAGAAGAGAGAGAAGAGGAGAGAGAGAGAGAGAGAGAGAGAGAGAGAGAGAGAGAGAATGCGAATAAGAGATGGAGAGAGAAGAAAGAAAAAGAAAATGAGGAATAGAGAAGGGAGGAGGGTAGGAGAGTGGAGGGGAGGTAAGAGGAAGAAAACAGAGGAGGAGAGGAGAGGAGGGGAGGGGAGGGGAGAGGAGGGGAGGGGAGAGGAGGGGAGGGGAGGGGAGGGGAGAGGAGGGGAGGGGAGGGGAGGGGAGAGGAGAGGAGTGCAAGAGAGAAGAGAGGAGAGGAGGGGAGGGGAGAGGAGAGGAGAGGAGAGGAGAGGAAGGGAGGGAGGGGAGGGGAGGGGAGGGGAGAGGGGAGGGGAGGGGAGGGGAGAGGAGAGGAGAGGAAGGGAGGGGAGGGGAGGGGAGGGGAGAGGGGAGGGGAGGAGAGGGGAGAGGAGGGGAGAGGGGAGGGGAGGAGAGGAAGGGGAGGGGAGGGGAGGGGAGGGGAGAGGGGAGGGGAGGGGAGGGGAGTGCAAGAGAGAAGAGAGGAGAGGAGTGGAGGGGAGAGGAGAGGAGAGGAGAGGAGAGGAAGGGAGGGGAGGGGAGGGGAGGGGAGGGGAGGGGAGGGGAGGGGAGGGGAGAGGAGGCTGTGGGGGAGGATGGGGTTGAAAGTCATTGTATGTCCACATATCCTGCTCAAGCACTTGTTGCAATGCTGTGATCATGCAGCCTTCCATTTCTAATATATATCTAGAAAGTGGCTTGACAGTGTCAGCATGAACATTCGTCCCCCATCCTATGAGAGCACCACCCTGTAAAGAAGTTGCAAAATTGTAAAGGGTGCTATTTTCCCACCATATTGCATCCACAGATGGGTACTACATGATGCCACTTCCCCAGAGTTTTGTCAGCAGCTCGCACTCCTCTACGTCATTCTGCCGATGTGTGAGAACCCTCTGTCGTGAAAACACTGCTTTCCACAAAAGGCTGGGACTTTAGTGACTTTCCTCCTGCACACAAAGCTGATATTTGACCTGAACATTGAGGTTAACAATAATGGACCCAGATGATCTGAAACCTCTAAAGAACTGGGTCCTAAAACAATGGGCCACACAGGAAGTTTTTTGATGAAGAATTTGATAGCCAGAAGCTTTGGGGCTGGAAGTACCAAGAGCAGACCATGGTGGGAAGGCCCTTTAGTGGAACTCCAAGCCTTGTTAAGTACCAGTCCTGTTTAACTCAACGTGGCTTTTAAAGGTCGGGCCACATTCTTCTTGGTATGTGGGAGATATCACAAGCTTTCTTGGTTTCTGTTTTCTCGTGAATAATCGAAGCTCTCTTTTTTCAGGGTGTGTCTTGTTGCCACAGTTTAGAAGTGTAACATTTTTTTTTTTTTTCACTGCACCTTTGAAAATAGAGTGCAGTTTTGTGGCCTCTTCTGCCTTCTTTGATTCTACTTATGGAAAACAGGACACAGAGCGTCAACACTGTGCAGAAATGCCCAAGCTTAACACTGAAGAATCAAATGTACTGTGGCCACGAGTTTTACTTGTCACAGAGATGGTAGAAGCTCCACTGTTCCTCATTCCATGAACTTTTGGGTCTTATTCTGGGGGAGTCACTTTCTCTTGCTTGGCGTTGGAGAGACTCTGAATATTTTCCTTTTAGGGAAAAATTAACAGCGAATGTCAAGTCATTAAAGTTAATCAGCATAAATAATTGAAGCGTGACACTTGATAGCATGTCCCTTCCCATGAGGGTGTCCTGACCGTGGCACTTGATAGCATGTCCCTTCCCACGAGGGTGTCCTGACCCTCTCCTTTGCTGTTAGTTAGTCATCTTATGCCAACTCAGAGTTGGGAGTTTTTCTTTTGTTTTCCCTGTGTTTTGTCTTCATTTGCAGGTATAGCCTCTACAAGGACATCTCTTCCACCACTGGTCTTTCTGCAGGACTGCTGGGAGAGAAGGAATTCTGGTTCTGAGGCAAATCAAGTCTCATCTAATGGGTGGAGAGTGAACCTTTTATCACATATAATGACTACAATATTGTTTCCTTTTGCTAGGAAACAAACACAAGGGCTTGCTAGGCAAGCACATACCATTGAGTTCTCAAACCAAAATGCTATACTTAACTCTTACCAACAGGGCAGACCCAAGGTATGTCGACTATCCAAGGGACCTAAGAGATGTCTCAGTGGCTAAGAGCACTTACCTCTTTTGCAAAAGACCTAGGTTCTATTCCCAGCACCTATGTGATGGGTCAAAACCATCTGTATCTCCAGTTCCAGGGATCTGACTCCATCTTCATCTTCTGAGGACACTAAGCATGCATGTGAGGTTCATACGTATACGTAGGTACTCACACATACAGCTAAAATAAAAATAAATCTTTTAAAAACGGAGTTGGTTATTCCAAGATTTATTTGGAAATTCACAATAAACATAAAACCGACCATCCAAACAAACAAAACAAAAACTCAAAAAAAGTGAAAATTAATTTTTTCCTTTGAGGAAACAATCATAAATGGAGACTTGATCAATTTCACAAGGTATTAACTAACATTCAATTCCAATAGGCTTCTTGTCTCCTAAGCTAAGATTCTGGGGCATTAATTCATCAAAGTGGAGATTCAGGGAGTTATCTTTGTCTTCCATCCCAGTTCCTGGTGACAGCTGATCTCAAGATAGAAAGTTTCTCAATGATCTAACAGTTAGGGAGAAAGGAATCCAAATTTCATTGATACCTAGATGAGAGCCCAGGATAGCACCAGAGTGTGACTGGCAATTAATTAGACAGATAGCATCTTATATTTAGGAAGGACCTCAGAAGTCTCACCCTATCTCCCTCCTGGTACAGAAACTCTTCCCAAGCAGGTTTGACAACAGGCCTGGGCTCCTGCTCTGGGATTAATGGCTGGATGAAACAATTACAGCTCTCAGCTAAAAGACTTGCCTCCAAGGTACCAAATTCTTTGCCTGGAAGCTACCAGTCCATCTTGCTGACCTGGATCTGCACTCTTTAACTTTGAAGACTGTGGTTACTTGTTCATCCATATGTTCTCAGCATTTGCAGTCAGTTTTAAGACCTCTTTAAAATAATTCATCCTTAGCAAAATAACCAGTTTCTTTATCGTTTTCATGTTTTCATATCCACTGATTTTTCAAATTTTTTTTCAGAGGGCACTTGTTTTCCCTGAAGTTTCGGGGAGATATTTGGAGTGTAAATAGAGCATGTCTTATTTTTTGCTGCTTAATCTACCCCAATGTTAAGGGGCTTGTGATGCTTTTGTGGGCCACGAGCTTTATGCCAGAAAAGCTTTGTCTGCCAGTCTCCTGATGGTATCAGCACCCTTGGCTGGCTCTGTAGCCTACCACCCAGTGAGAACTGGGTTTCTTCTTGTAGTTTACTTCAGAAGCTTCACCACCAGTGAGGGAATCAGAACTCATTGTCAGTATACAACATAAGTCACTTATCACCCTGCAGTGCAGTTTAGGGCTTAGAAAGCCTTCTGCCTATCAAGTATTGCATCTCTTAAAACAGAACAAAACAACCAGGGAAGTCATTTACCAGCCTCTTTGACAAATAGACCCTGAAGGAGACTGAGTGACATTTGGAAAGTTGGTGAAAGCCACCAATGTCAAATCAACTTCAAAATTTTTTTTTTTCTTTTTGTGGCTGTGCTCTGTTTAACCAGGCCACACCTGTTTTTAGAAACCACTGAGAACATTCTACAGATAAACAGAGATGCCAGGTCTGACAGTCTCTAGGGCAACAAGATACTGATCATCATCACACATGTAAGAGTCAGAGACACTGGTGGAAAACACTAACCTGGTTTTCTAGTCTTCTCGAGAGTTGTCGCAGCAGGTGCATTGGCTCTGTCTAAAAAGGTTCAGGAGGTCCCATCCCACATGAAGTCTGCATGCAGCCCTAAACGGGAGAGAGAGAGAGAGAGAGAGAGAGAGAGAGAGAGAGAGAGAGAGAGAGAGAGAGAGAGAGAGAGAATGAGAGAGAGAATGAGAGAGAGAGAATGAGAGAGAGAGAGAATGAGAGAGAGGGGGAAGAGAGAGAGGGAGAGAGAATGAGAGAGGGGGGAAAGAGAAAGGGGGAAAGAGAGAGAGGGAGAGAGAGGGAGGAAGAGAGAGAGAGAGAGAGAGAGAGAGAGAGAGAGAGAGAGAGAGAGAGAGAATGAGAGAGAGGAGGAAAGAGAGAGAGAGAGAAATGGAGCAATCTTGTGCTTATAACAACCACTGGAGCATCTGAACTCACTCCTTCCTAAAACAGGAAATTCACAGCTCCATGTAAACTTCAACAGAGTTTTGTGGGTTGATTTTTAGTCATGAAATTATGATTATGTGCAAACATAGACACACCCTGTTTCCTGAGCATTTCTATCCATATATCTGGTGTTGGCCTAGGTTATAGTTCTAGCTATATCCAATGTCATTTCTGTTTGATATTCTCTCTCTCTCTCTCTTTCTCTCTCTCTCTTTCTCTCTCTCTCTCCTATCTTGTGACACCTTGTTAAAAAATAGCAGATAGGCATTTTATAAGAAGTTGGCAACAGTGTGGGGCAGAAGCACGACCTGGACTGTCTGCTTTCCAGCTTTTAGTTTTTTGTAGACCTGACATCACATCCTGCGCTGCTCATAGACAAGACAGAGTTGTTGGAGTGAGTCACCCTGGAAAGATGCACTAAGTCACTGCATTGAACTGATATCACAGAGCTGTAGGAAGCTAATCCATGACATGAAACAGCTTCAAAAGGGGGGGGGGAAGTATAAATGTCAATAATAGTATAGGTTTATAAGATTAAATTATGAATGGTAACAGAAAACCAAAGACTCAAGCTGGGCAGCAATTTCTATCTTCTCAAAAGTCCTGATCAGCAGGAGCATTGGAGAAAGTCCAGTGAGAATGGAACTTGCAGAGTTGGCTGTGATGGTAAAGCAGGTCTGCCTTCCTTTCAACACCAATGCCAATTTCTGAAATACCAATCTTTGAAGATTGGTTTCATATTTTATTCTCAAACCTATACATAGTATATGCAAGTGAAGATACAGTAAGCATCTTAGTCATCCAGCCAAGTAGTGTTTCGGGGGCCCATGTTCTATACGCATCCTGTCAGCCCTTGATTCTCTTCACTAATCAATTGAACACACTACTTATGCACATATCCATCCATCTTGTTTTAAAAAACGAGATCACATTGTATCATGCTGTTTTGTAACTTGGTAGTTCACTGGAAGTATAACCCGGGATTTCTATATGTTATTTAAACATTTTATATTATTCATGAAAAAATTATATATGCATGTATTATACATGTTATGGACTAATGGATATTTAGACTGAATCTGGGTTTTCTGTGTGTGTGTGTGTGTGTGTGTGTGTGTGTATGTGTGTGTGATTTTTTTCTTTTCCTTTGTTCCTTTTAAAAAGTATTTGTTTTATGTGTATATGTACATGCTTGCACGCTGTTTACCAAGAATGTACAGGAGCTGTCAGAGACCAAAAGAGCCCATGGGATTCCTGCAAATTGAAGTTATAGACTATTGTGAACTGCTTGATGTGTGTGCTGAGAACCCAACTGGGAGACTCTGAAAAATCCTTAAGCGCTCTTCACTGCTGAGCCATCTCTTCAGTCTGTCTGTCAGTCAGTCTGTCTGTCTGTCTGTCTCTGCCTCTGTCTCTCTTTTCTTCTTTCTTTCATTCATTCCTTCTTTCTTCTTCTTCCTCTTCCTCCTCCTCCTTTTCCCTCTCCTCTGCCTTCCTCCCTCCTCCTCTCTCTTCTTCCTTTTTTCTTATGTTTGAACTTTTCTTATATCCTTGTTAGAATTCTCTTAATATTTTCCTTGGAAAAGTTTGTGGAATTCTGTGTCAGCAGAACATATACATATATGAACCTTTTACTTCTTTTGATTTACTATGAAACATGGCGGAAGCTTTAAAAGAGATATGTTGTATATCTACTTAGTTATTTCAGCAATGTCACTATTGAAAAACAAGAAAAAATTCAGGTGAAATAATTGATTATATCTTTAAACTTGGTTAGCACCATGACAGTTAACTTTTGCATAATATTTAGAATCAGGTCAGAGCAGTATCACCCCAAGGCACACTTACATCCTGAAGAGTTAAGTAAACATTATTGCTCATAAAGAGGAAAAAAATAAGACCCACAAAAGAATACACTGTTTTAAGAAAGAGAGACTGATATATCTTTGTAAAAATATTAAAATGCAAAAAAAACTTTTCCAAACAGTGGCTTCTTGCTTTCAGCTGGCCTCTCTGGCTGACCTTTCTTCTGCCTTTGTATGTCTCCAACTATCCTCATACCGACTCCTGTAAGCTCCACAATCATGTTCCATCCCTGGAGACTGCCAAACACCCCCCTTTGCACTCCTGGCTTCCTAAAGAGGCAACAACTTAGATTGGTGAAACTCTGGCTGTCCAGGTCTCTTCCCAACTCCCCTGTGGACTAAATGTGTAACCTTGCAAGCTCCTGAGCCACCTGGGTTCTGGTTTCCTTCTGTGTCAAAAGTGGCTCCCAGCAGAACCATGAATTGGAAGTCAGTGAATACTTGCAATTGATGGGAATTCTGCTGGCCCTTGTTCAGCACACATATCTCCCACTCATTCTGAGCTTTGTTTGTCTATATGGCTCCGTGAAAGACTAGAGGCTGCTTCACTCCGAGAATAACTTTTAAGAGTATTTACTGAAAGCTGTAATTCTAAGCCCTGGAGGCCCTGAGGCATTAGCAAAGACTCTGGGAAATTGGTAGAGGACACCAGAGACTCATTGCTTTCACTTACGTGGTTATTGCCTCACCAGCCTTTTCCCACCCATCGATGCAACAGAAATCCACAGAATAATAAGAAACATGCATGGCAGTTGGGCTCAAAAAGAGCTGAGCTGAAATCAGCTACAGAGTTCGCACTATTCAGCCTGTGCTATGAATACCCTGGTTTATCACCCCCTTCATGCTCTCTTGGTGGCTAAAGAATAGGTCACAAGCATACAAACCCAAGTGTATGTACTCCTCCTAGAGCTCCCACCCCTCATCCCCTGCTCCTGGGCAGTTAAAGTTGGTCCCTTGCAGCAGACAAAGTGATTTCCCAGATCCCAGGCTCTGGATGATGAGAGATGCCTTTCAGGACATGAACTGGTCTGTGGCATTGGCTGGAACATGCAAACCTGCCTGTTTAAGCCACACCAGGAGATAGAACAATGGACCAACTTAGTCACCTACCCACCTCCGTTCACGTAATTCCCTTTCCAGCTCACATTGAAACACCAGTGGTTGCCTAGTGTCCATTCCAAATATCCTGAATAACATACTGTCCTACCGTTGACAGTGACGTTAGCAAGTAGGGTGGAAATAATCCTGTTGTGTTGGATAGCACAGTTGGGAGTTCAAATCTCCTTGGTAAGCATGTTCCAGTTATTGTGTTTTCTCTCCTCTTCTGAGCTTCCCCCTCCCCCACCCATTATTAAGGAGACAAGCTAAGGGTCTGTTTTCATGCCACTGAATGCCAGGTTGGTGAGGGAGATGAAGTGGGAGGCTCTCAGAACGACAACACATTATAGCTTTTCCAGAAAGAAAAGAAACAATAGATAGAAGCCTTAACTTAATCTAAAGTTCCTTAGAGCAAATCAGGAAAGTTCCTTGATCTGGGCTATGTCTCCATTTTTCTTTAACAAAGACAGTCTCCATCAGCACCGGGCTTCAAGACACAGGATTGGATACTAGCTCTGCGTCATCTCCTCACGTGGACAAGAACCTCTTCAAGATTTTCTGCTCATCCTTAAACTGGAGATGCTGATAGCTCCACCTACCCTGTTGGTGGCATCGTGAGTGCGGAAGCATTTTCTCTACAGAACAAGCAGTTACTAAGAGTTTTGTTGCTGATAGTCTTTGGTTATAACACATAACTACAGAAGAGCAAGGTCTAGCATGGGACATTTTCATCTGAACACAATGCCAGACAATAGATAAACAGACGCTGGGCAGCCTAGCACACTGACTCCTGCAGTATTGTCAGGTTAAAAGGCAAAGTGGTGGACTGAAGTGGGTTTGAGAAGGTAAACTATCTCTGTCTGCATGGTGGGAAGCTCTGCCGTCCTTAATTGCTCCTTGGCAGAGGAGGGTGATTCCTGCTTCAGGCCCCATATAAATCACAGCTTTTCCCCTCTTCCCCCCAGTGAAAAGACACTGGCCATGTTTGCAACCTAGTGGATTATTAAGAGGCTTTGTTCTCTTACAAGTTTGTTTTTACTAATCTCAGGAAACCTCCAATTTTCTCAAATTTCCAGTTATAAATGAAAAAAAAAAATATTGTGCTGGATTCGTTCCCTTTTATAGGTTGGTGAGCTTCAGTGCACGAGGTGGGTTTTCAGCCCCACCCTTCCTTGATGCTTTGTACTAAACATAGCCTTTGGAGCTGTTGCCAGGTGTTAATTAATCTCCATTAGTCTCCTGAGAGGCATGCAGAAGCCCACGGATTGGGGAAGGGAGGCATAGGTGGTTAAACAATTAGTCTAGAGACTTATCCAAGGTCACCAAGTGAATAAAATGGAACTCACAGCCATCTGATCTGGTCACAAAGTTCCCCCAGGAGACTCATCCCTGCCCGCCTCAATCCTTGTCCAGCCAACATTTGTAAGAGCAGATGTCTTATCAAGCTAACTGCACAACAAGGCCCACCCTTGCCTATCAAGAGCTATCTGCTTTTATTATGCTTTGGGGCTCCAGCACGATAAGACCTCCCATATGGTACTTATATTAACATTAAATAATGGCCATTGTATTGTGTACACTATCACCATAGAAATATTTACTTAGCTGAACAGAGACACCGGTCAAGCATGGTGATTGAAAACAAGCTAATCATAAAAACCATTCATGCTCACATCTATTTATAAAATCTGTTTCACTTGTAGCGGTTAAGTATAGGCTTTGCTCTAAACAAACACACGCAAGCCTTCTGCACACCCAGGGACAACAAAGGCACCCCTCCTCACTCTCCCCGAAGAAAGGCAGACTACAGGGAGAGGCTGTTTCTGAGACTGAGTGCAGCCACTCCTGACTCTTGAGGTTGGAGCAAGAACTTTTTGCTCTCTGTGGATTTTTGTTTTCTCCTTGATCACACTCCCCGAATGGTGTGCACAGGCAAATTCTTAGAAGTCTCTGGGCAACTGTACTGACTACACCTTTTTAACTTCAGATTTCTGGGAAGTGGGGCTTAGGAAAGCTATAACGTGGCAGGAACAAAAAAAGGCTGCCTTTCCATTATGTTTCAGTGGATACCAGTGAGTTGACCTAATGCCAGCACTCCCTCACTGACTGGATGTAAGGAGAATGGTGATAGTACTCATAAAGGGTGCAAGCCTGGCACATGGTTTGTGTTGTGAGAAGTGTTACTCTTTTACAAGACTTGAGCTAGTTGTTCTGACCCAAGCAAAGTGTTGGGGAATGCAATTTGAGAATACCCTGTAGACAGGGACAGAGGTGACTGGAATTTGATACCAGCTCCATTATCAAAGATTGGAGTGACTTTGGGCAAAAGTCTCTTCTTTCAAAGAAGTCTATAAAATGTAATTTGTGTTAATTCCAACCATTATGAGCAGGACAATCTGTGACTGGGGCTAGAGGCCTTTTAAAGAGACTTCTTGTCTCCACCCCTACCTTACTCCATTCTGATCTTAGGCCTTGGCCAGGGTAGACCAGCAAGGCCTCTCTGCTTACTCCATAAAGAGACACTGAGCCATCATGCTAGGGAAGAAGTGATCTGCATGCTGGGAATATGTCAGGAACAAATCTGTGTGTCCCAGGTCTTCTGGTGACCATAGGCCCAAACCCACAGATCTCACTTAACCAAAGGTGCTCCTTGCACAATGATCCTAAGAGTTTTGTGCTATGATCTTAAGAGTTTTAGGCAAACCCAGAATGGAGATAGAAACTCTCCTCTGGGCATTCTCTTTCCTGTTATTTTTTTCTTCTTGTTTTAGATTTATTTATTTAATTTTCTGTGCATGAAGGGTTTTGCCTGCATGTATGTGTATGGATCATGTGTTTGCCTGGTGCCTGCAGAGGTCAGAAGAGGGTGTTGGATCCAATGGAACTGGAGTTAAGGATGGTTGTAAACCATGGGTATAGATGGGTGCTAGGAATCCAATCTCGCTCTTCTGCAGGAACAACGAGTGCTCTTAAGGACTGAGCCAACTCCCCAGCTCCCTCTCTCCTCTTTTAGCTCTGTTGCTCTTTCTGTTGGTGGCCCCTTTCTCTAGTCTATGACACATTTTTACAGGACCAGGCACTATAGACTATATGGCTATAGACAAATGCTTTTCTCATTGACAATTGTTTCCTATTTATTTATTCTTAAAGAATTATTCCTTTATTAATCTCTCTCTCTATGTAGGAGCGTGCGCGCGCGCGCATGCACACACACACACACACACAAACACACACACACACACACACACACACACACACACACACACACACACACCATTTCTAAAGCAGTTTGAATTATCTAATATAGGTCCTGGGAACTGAACTTGGGTTCTCTGGAAGAGCAACAAGCACAGCTAACCAATGGCCGTCTCTGCACTCCCTCATTTCCTCACTTAAAGTAGGGAGTTTGAAGTCTCCATCTGAAAGTCCCCTTTCAGCTCTGTAATTGGTCTAAGTAACTCAGTGGAAAGAATCCTGCCCATGCAGCTCAGTTACCTCATATACACTCATCTCCCCCATATACCAAGTCTAGAGGAAGGTCAAGCCATGGGGTTGGCTCTGAAGCTGTGTTGAAGAACCTACAGCTATTCCTCCCACACCCCACCCCATCTATCAGTTCCATGGTCCCAATGGTTCGAGAATGTTTTCATTTTTAGGTCTAGCCAAGAGATCTATACCAAGTCACAGTCTCAGAGGTCCAGAGATGGGCACCGGGACTTCTGAGGTGCATGGCTGTTAGACACAAAGCAGAAGAAAAGAAACTGTTCCCTAAGCATGGTACCAATCAGACTGCCTTGTATTCTTTGTCTTCTCCGGCACCTGTGTGTCAGTGGGACTTGCTTTTCAGGAGTAAGATAGATCAGGCTGTCCTCTTTTTTCTTTTCACCTGGCTCTACCCACCATCTATCTCCTACGAAAAGAAAAGTTGTAGAAGATGACTCTGAGTGGGTTGCAGTGAAGCACATCTCCCAACGCTGTGGTTTAGGCCAGGCTATACCACACTTATTTTCCTATTTGTTCCATGTGTACACACACACAGACCTCACACTCTGTCTGACACACCAGTTTAGACCTCTGTAAAGGGTAGTCTTCCAAGGAAACTAGAACCTTGACCAGGAGAGACACAGAGCAACCTGACTGAAGTCACCACTCTAAGAAACCCTGGTATGTTGAGTGGGTAACTTTGGGGAGACACAAGACATTCTTCATCTTGATTCCCCTCTGCCACAGTGACCAGTATCTAAACTTTCTTGTGGTTCCAAGAGTCCTTGCTGAAATGATTCAACCTAGGAGAGCAATCTGACCCATAAAGCCATGGAAAAGACCCAGTGAAAGCAAGTTGGTTACATTAGGGATTGGGGTTCTGTTTATTGACAGGGTCACGGCCTCTTCTGGTTATGACCCCCGAGGGACCCTGGCATGGAAACAGGATTTGTAACGTAACACTAACAATAACACACCAGAGACAGCCGTGACAGGGCTTGGTTCTCCTACATGCTGCAGCTGGCTCCTGAGGACAAGGACAGCTGGGAGCAGGCAGGGTGGGCATGGGGTAGGAGACAAAGGAGCAAGATAAGGTTGGTGTGACTAGCATGTGCCCCACCCCCACCCCTGGAGGAGGGCATATGGAGTGCCCAGCAATGGCTTCTATTGTCCCTTAGCTGGAGAATTCATTTCTGGTCTGCCCAAGCTGCCATGGTTCCCAGGTCATTCTACCTCTCTGAATGGAGTTGTAGGCTCTGTAGTGCCCCCACTTTACCACTATCTTGGTACATTCTCCCTCTAGAGAGCAAATCTGTTCTCCTTTTGCCATAGTATATTCTTTGCTTGGGAAGTATCTGTCTGTCTGTCTGTCTGTCTGCTAGTCTGTCTATTTTTCCATCTGAAATTGGATAGGTTATGAGGTGGGATAAAGAACAGAATAAAACCTGAAGATTCAAGTTTCTCTCACCATTTGTTGGCTCACCAGCAGCCTGGCCAGAGCAGAGGTAGGATTTTTCTGTAGTTTCTGCCCTTGCCTGTTTGGGGAGTATCTTAGGGACTGTGAAGTATATCAGCAGGGGATGCCACACGGGAAAGCCCCATTTCCAGCATTCGACAGTGGTTTCTGTTCTTCCTGTCTACAGGAAGGAGATGTCTTTGTAAATGTACAGGATGGGACAGTGGGGTGTAGTCCAGGTGGCGGATTATCGCATGCTGTAGAGGAGTAGCCACAGATGGTCTCTTCCGTGTGTTCCATCAGGCTCACACTTCACCTCTTACCTACTCCATGTACACACGTGGAAGTGGAGATTCTAGAAGAGCCTGGCACTCATTCGGAGGTGATTTCCAAGGGAAATGCTTAGGAATCTTTTTTTTTTTTTTCACTCTTACAGTCTGGCGGAGCCAGTTTCCTTGAATCGTGGTATCACAGAACAAAACACGTAACAACAGCCCATGTTACTCTCAACTGCAGTCCTTCCTCCCCAAATTCCTTCAGTTCCTCCGTTCCTAGCAAGCTTTCTTTTGTGGTGTAATGTGGTTCCCTGACTCAGTGACATCCCCGAGGCCCTCTGTGAGTGCTGGCGCTTCTTCTCCGACGTAGTCACACCCTCTGAGTATGCACACTTGATGGAGAAGTTCCAGACAACTTCAGGCTGTGACTGCAGGATTAAAAGTTCTCTGGACATGGTGCTCTTGACCCTGCCTAAAGACATGAGGTTTTAGGTTTAATAGAAAAAACTGCATTTGCTTGACTGCTTCAGGTAGTAGTTGACACCCCCAGGCTCACAAAGCAGGGAGTCCTCATTTATAATTGATTTGCCATCTCACAGATTTCCTGTATTCAGTGATCAGAGTTCATACTGGAAAGAACTTGCAGGGTCTCATACTGGCTTGTATTGTGGAGATATGGGACAGACAGTAGGTGTTATGTTCTTGTTTAGCTACATATATAGAAAAGGGTAGGTATGAAGCAAATATGTTTTTTAACTTGCTTTCCTCTTCAAAGCCTGTACATAGACATGTGTGTATGTGTGTAGGTGTGTATATATATACATATATATATATATGTATATATATACATATGTGTGTGTGTGTGTTTGTGTATGTGTGTTTGTAAAACCCCAGTAATAACCCTTCCTACATCATAGTTTACAGATGCATTTTCTATCTCTGTTTGATTGACCTTCATAAAATTTTGCCTTGGTCTGCATAAACCGTTACCCTGCATCATCTTTTTAAAAGAAATACTCAAATTGTATTGTTATTTCCTTCAGGTGTCTTACATCCTTCAAACAGGTATATGGTCCTTGGAGGTAGAAGCTTTCAGAATGCTCTCATCTTGTGCTGACAGAATGCATGATAAGTGTCCTGTCTTTATGTAAGAGCCACATGGGAGAATCACATGGTCTGAAGTTCAGGTTCAGTTCAGAGTTATAACAAGGGATTTTCTTAAAGACATCGAAAGGGGAGAGTCCCAGATTAGTTGCAAGTAAGTTGTGTATCATGGGCCAGATCTTTGCCTCAGACCTACATGATAATGGTCTTACTGCAGGAACATTTTCAACTTTCTCCTTCTTACTCCTCCTCGTCTCTCTCTTCACAAACGTAAAGATCAAAGTTACCGGAAGCCTCGACTGTCAGAGTTTAAAGCCCTCGATAAACATTTGACATTTGGAAATGTGTCTCCCTCCCCTCCCTCTGCACCTTTCTCTTGCTTGTGCCAGCACCAGCCTTAGAGATAACCATATCAGGCAGAATAAACGAAACTTGTTTCCTTCTAAAATGTCTTCTGCCTAAACGATAGAGCTAGGCATCCTGGGCTTGCCTGCCTTTACCTTAGGCTTCTCTCTTTTGACTTTTAGGTCAGCAGATAGAAAAATTCACACTTTTCTAGAGAGAGACAGAAATCATGGAACTTTTAAACCTAAAAGGAACTAACAGAATATTTCCTCTGATAGTTTTGCTTGATGATGATGATGATGATGATGATGGTGGTGGTGGTGGTGGTGGTGGTGGTGGTGGTGGTGGCAGTGATTGTGATTGGAGAAGTTTCACTACATTGTTTGTTAGCAGTCAGTCCCATATGAACTGAGCTGGTATCAAACCTCAGAAGTTGTATAAAGTCAAGGCCGACATTCCTGTCATAAAAGCTTGGTCAAAATACGTTTATTTTAGCAATAATTCTGAAAGTCTAGACAGTGGGCTTTCCCAGAATCTATACAGACCAAAGCCTCTCATGAATTCATCGGGGAAATAGACCAGCCTCGTCCTCTAATACCTTTCGTGGGAGGTTTGCTGGAGGATGCTCTGGTTCTAACCTGGAGTTTGTGTTTCAGGCAACTAACTGAGCTGCTTGGGCTTTGTGTAACTGCTGTGTACTCAAGACTTAAATGCTGAAGTGTAACCTCCCCCCACACACTCCTTCCGGCTTCAAGATGTTGAGGGACACTAAGTTTAATTCCCTAACGTCAGTCAACCTGGTGACAGAAGAAAGCTGGAGACAAGGCTGGGTCCCTGCTTTGTGCAGTTTGGGAATATCCAAAAAAGAATGCTCACAGTACCCCCCACAGCCATACACACATACCCCCAAAGGGACTGAACACTAGAGAAATCTTTTGCTTTTTGTCTTTAGGGAAATTTTAGAGCAAACAAAAAGTAAAAGTGGCCCAAAAACATGTGGTAATATTTCCTTAGGAATTGCAGATGTGACCAGAGCTGAAACGGAAGAGAGAAAACGGGCGATATCCCCCAAATTGGGCTTGTCTGTCTCCTACCGTCTTGGACCATATCTGGAACTCTCTTCAACCCCCATGCCACTCTTGAACCATGCCATTCAGTGGAATGTTTGGAAGACCAGCAGAGGTGCGTAAAGCCTCGTTCATCTGAGGGGACACCCGCTGGTTCTGTAGCTTAGTGCTCTGTGTGGTTTGGGTGTGGTGAGGAAGTCGGGGCTAGGAGCAACCTTGGAATCATAGCCACCTGACCCATGGAGTTCACTTCTGGGGCTTCCAGCTCCCAGCCAACCTTTGGCTTCCTCAAGGAACAGTGAGAATAGCCTATCTGAACCCCAGGACACACTCTCAGTCTAGGGCACGACCCTTTTTTGGTGCTCTTGGCTAGCGTTCTTGTCCCACCCTAGCTTGCAGGGTCCTGCTGAAGCAGAACAGTGCACTTCCGGGCCCCACACTCCACTTGCGTGCTTCCCAGCCCACTAGAGAGATTTTTCAGAAAACTATTTTTAGAAATAGTAACCTCAGAGTAAGCAAGGCACAGCACTCCAGACTGGGCGGTTTTTCTGGGGCAACCAAGCTAAGGAGCGTTTGTTTAAAGAGAAAGGTGTAACAGCCGCTCTTGCTGTTCAGCCCGGGGATCATTTGCAGATTCCTGGGTTTGACTCCCTCTAGCGTCGCGATTAAGAAGACAAGCCTAAATCCAGGCTTAGGAGACTTGTTGGGAACCAAGACCCAAAGTATTTTTTATTTATTTACATTTTTTTTTGCTTTGTTCTTAGTTCCTCCTCTGCTCTCTACTTTTTTTGTGACAGAGTTCCCAGCCTGAGAAGAAAATGAAGATTAAATATTAATTTAAGAACAGTACAGCAATTTATTTGCATCTTTTTTTCTTATTCCTGGAAGGATCAGCGATTAAACAGAAGTTTATCTCAAGAATGAGGCTATAATATAACTTCTGGATATCTCTGTTTACATAAAATCTATTCCCTGAAGAGACTCTGCATGTGCTCTGTTAGGGAACACTGTGTACTGTGCATCTCGTTACAGAATTAGGATCAGCAGTCCTGCTGCTTTTGGAGAGGACACATTAAGAGGAGGGGCTTGTGGGTGCAGTGTCAAGGACATCGTGAGACTTTGTAAAAGACACAGACAGGCACATAAAGGCTAGAAGCACAAAGCGTTGAGTCTGTCTTTGAAAGTTGAAATCATTAGTTGTCTTCATCATATTTCCCTATGAATTCGGTGAGCCTGCTTCAAGAAGGAAACAGATGAAAAAAAAAAAAAAACCACTAAAGCTTTTCTAGACCTCTGAATGTGAGGATTCTAAAACCAAGAGCCATAAGATTTCCCTGATGGAAAGGAGACTGTAATTGAAGGCTTCTTCAGTGGCCCGGAGAGCTCAGCCCTCCAGTCTGCAAGTTTATCATCGTGGAAAAAAGGTGCCGGACAATTATCTGGTTAGATTATAAATGGCTGTATTTCTCTTATAACCTGGCTGTGGCTTACTAATGTCTGACCTACAGAGTAAACCCAAGCAACCGTGGGTGACAAGAGGGCAAGCGTGTGCAGGGCACACTTAAGACATGCTCATACCTCCCAGCCCGTTTAGAGTCAGACTTTGTGAATTATGGAACAGTAGTCATTCATTCAATGGAAAGCATTCCATTCACAAACACTGCAGCTAAGCTCACAATGGTTCATTATGAGACTTCTTTTGCTGAAGAGCTGCCTGCCTTGCCAGGGTAACAGTCTCTTCTTTGACTGTCTTTCTCTCTGTTCTCATTTACCGTTTTCACACCAGTCTCTTCAGAACTTCTCTGATGTCTAGCAACCCCTGGTGGGGAGACTGGAATGCTCACCCCCTCCTCACATACGCGCTCAGCCTGTAAACATCAAACAATGGTGGTCGAACATTCTAGTGCTGGTTTTCCAGCATGTATCGGTTTGTATGCCTTCGGTGCCACAGAAAACACAGACATGGGTGTTGGTTTGAGAAGGATGGCTAAGTGGATAAAGTGTCCACGATCCATGCTGGGTCTCCGGATCTGCAGAAAACAGAATAAACAAACAAACAAACAAACAAACAGGTGCATGCTATGTTCAATCAAAGACCTGATGCGATGGTTTTAAGTGTGAAGAAAGTATGAATGAAACCCTATGAGGCTTTAAGTATCAGATGTCAGGTTGTAGTCTGGGTGGTGAATGTCTTCCTTGTTCAATGTACCGGAGGCTCTCATAGGTGAGGGCATTAGTTGGGGAGAAAACGAAACGACTCAGCTGAAATGGCAAGGAACTGAATTGTTTTTAAAACTTTTTTTTAAAAAAAGTTTTCATCGATTCTTTGTGAGTTTCACATCATGCAACTCAGTTCTGCTCATCTCCCCATCCCCTCATTATCTGCCTCCCACCCTGCAACTTTCCCTCCCCCCCAATAAAAACACAAACAAAAAAGAAAGCATAGAAAGACCCTCATCCTGGAAGCCGTAGTATGTCACAGTGTGTCCTACACTATATCCCTCTGTCCACACATCTTCACTTGCAAATTTCCTTTGCAAGGAGTCATTGGTCGGGTTTGAGATCTCGGGCTTCTGGGACACCATCAGCTCTCACACTCACGCCTTCAGGGCTAGGTCACCCACACCATTGCCAACAGAGCCAGGTCCTCTGTACTGTCCATGGGGAGCAGGGCCTACTGTCCTGAGCGCTATCATGATGGAACCTGATCTCCAGAGTGTCACAGCCAATGAGGGGAAGAGCCGATTCTGCACAGCCCCTGGACATTCACATGGTCTCTGGTGGCTGCCCCAACCGGTGATGTCCCCATGTTCTCTAGTGGTAATAAGAGTCACAAACATAGATACTGACCCCTGCCATTGTCTAGTCACAGACCCAGATATGGCTCTCAATGGCATCCAGGGCTAGGACCCCACCATGGCTCCAGGTGGCAGGGCTAGCCCACTCTTCATAATGCTCATTCTGCTTCATTTTTCTTTGTTTATCATCTCTCTGCCACATAATCACTCATTGTGGTGGCTCCTGTTTGCAGGCTGGCCACGTGGCTGGTGAGACGCTAGGTGGCCTTATCCAGCAGGTTGGTCTCTATAGTCTGCTTGTGCTGTGAGCAGAAGGGCAGGTCTCTGGGTAGCACGGCAATCCACAGGTCTCTGTCTGTCTTTCTCCTCCTGCGTCATGCTGCTGGAATTTGATTTATGTGTTCCAGGCATAAAATAGCTTTGGCCACCAAGCCAGACCTCAAGCTAGGATGGACAAAGAACTTCCATCTGCTCTGCCCATGACTGATATAAGAACAATACCACCAACAAGGTGTCTCTTTGCCCTTGTTGGGAGATGAATTGCTTTTCTTTTTTATTATTATTAAATACACGTATTCCCTTTACAACCTAATATCAACCCTTTCTCTCCTCCCAGTAACCCCTGATGTAAGACATTGTGATGATTAGGAAAAGGACAAGCTTCCATTCTTCATGGAAGACGATGATACACAAAGTCTCAAGAAGGCAGCTATTGGGGATTAAATACGATTACTTTATAGTAGGTGAAATGGCATTCTGACAATCAAGTAAGTGTGCACATTACATGGAATATCTAAATAAAATTCACAGGTAGTGATAGCACTGAAATCGATGAATGTATCATTATCCCATTAATATCAGAGCACGCACATCCATAGCACAGTGAGGGATCAATAGGGCACTATGGCTAGGAGATAGCAGAGATGGATCACTTAAGGTCCTACTTTGCGTTTTTAGTTCTCACATGTTCAACTCAGGATCTAGTCTTTTCTACATCTGTACTTGTGTGTGTATTTGTGTGTGTGTGTTCACGGCACAATTTTTTTTTGCCAATATTTTTCTAAGCAAACATGAGATACTAACAGAATGTGCTGAATTTCAAACATCCACACGTGTATGAAAGCTGTCCAAGTCGGTTATTTGTAGAACGCTGATTTTCCATACATATCAACATTTGGTAATTATCATCAGAAGTATTCATGCAAGTTTAAAAGTGGAAATAAAATCAACAGAGATTGAACAAGAGCCTCAGATGACCTTCTGGGTAACCCTTTGAGGCAGTCGATCCTTTCAGGGAACTTGTAACTAGACATCCTGGGTGTTCTTAACTTGGTTTAACATGATTAACAGGTGGGGCGGTGACAGCTCACTCACTGATGAATTAGAATTAAATGATAGTAAATATGTTTCTAAATTGACAGATCTGTACTTACCTTTTCCTAATTTCGTAAATTAATCAAGGCCTGTCTCTTCTTAGGTTTTAACATCATTGCTGTATGGCAGACTTTTCCTGGGGAGACATAACACATATAACTATCAACACCAGAAAGGAGGCTCATGACCCATCAAAGTTACCATTGCGCCAGAATAGAATTTTTGTGGCCCTTTGAGCTATTTTTAAATTGGGATTACTAACACAAGGATGGATAAGCAGTTACTTATAAGAAGCAGGAGTAACTCAAAAGCAGCTGCATCACCAGAAAACAACCATAATGTGGACGATGACTCCCTAACACTGAAACTCTGGAGCTTCCTAGGAAGCTTGCATGTGGCTCTCCAGTCCGACATGTTTCTTTTGCAGTCTGTCTGGTCAGTCTCCACACTCAGAAACTGGACACTCCCTCTATATTGTTGATGGGGACCCCCAAGAATCTCCCAGGCTTCTTTTATTCCTGGATATGTGACATCTGTTTACCCCCTGTTTACCATCTAAGATCCATTAGGCCTCCCCATGTCCTGTGTAAAATGTTTTAATTTAAAGGGAATATTACAATTTGAAGAAACATATCATATAACAAATATTTATAATTTTACCATGGACTAGCATACAGGGATTTGGCATGACATATTACTTATGGACAACTGTGTGTCAGATTACCTCCAACTTTATCCAGGAAAAAAAAAAAAAAAAACCATACTGCCTTTCTATGGGTTTCAATAGGTTAGGAATACAGAGGTGACTTAGTTACATGGTTATAACATAGGGATGGTCAAAGGCTCTGCCCAAAGTGGGAGCTGTGATTGCCATCCTTTTAAGTTTCAACTTAGGGAGGATTCAATTACAAAATTATAAAGTGGCTGCTGGTAGCTTTTGTTTCACACTGTGCACAAGGCAGCACCAACACGTGGAAGATGCCTTCTCTCAAACGGACTGGATCCAAGAAAAGAATAAGAGAAAAAAATCTATGGTAGACCTATGGTCTTATAACCAAATGGTGGAGGCACATCCTGGTGCTTCTGCAGTGTTCTGCTTACTAGCAGCGTTTAGAAAACAAACACACAGACTAACAAACAAATCACCCCGAATCCAAGTGAAGAAGAATACAGGGCTATAATTACACCTACACACACCTCATGTTGTATTGATGAGAACCTGATACGATTTAACCCAATAAACACCCGATAATAATTTAACCCAATTCATGCCTCTCAGAATGTAGCAAAAGTGAACATAAATGTAGACTATCCTGACTACAAAACCCCATGCTTTTTTTCTCGTATATTAAGCTATAAAACAAGACTATATATTGGTATCTATTTATAAAATTGTTTCAGCTAAAATAAGGAAATATGATTATGAAAATTATCCAGCAATAAAGATGTACTAAATATCCTATGCCATGGACTGCTAAGACCACTGCCACTCAGAGGTGATAAGCAAGATGTCTTTACTAGAAGAGTTAAAATAATTTTAGGGTGGAAACATTTAAAAGTACATAGAAAAATAAAAAATGAGGGCTTTATGTTTCTGTGTAGCCAACCATATTCTCATTTGTCTTTGTAATGACATTGTGAGACATTACAACTATGGAAATCAGAGGACAGAGAAACCCTTGCTAGCTATGGCTATCAACTTGATGCAGCCTAGAGTTACTGGAGAAGAAATTCAAAATGGAGTGATTGTCCAGCTCAGATTGGCTTTTGGACATCTCTGTCTCTGTCTCTATCTCCATCTCTCTGCCTCTATCTATCTATCTATCTATCTATCTATCTATCTATCTATCTATCTATCTATCTATCTATTGAAGATTATATTGATTGGTAACTGATGTAGGAGAGCCCAGGCCACTATGGGTTACCTTAGGCTGGTGGTCTGCAACTGCATAATAAAATCTAGTTGACCAAAAGCTGTCCTGTGAGGCAGCTGTCCGGGAGCACATTTTGTGATTTCTGTTGGACTTTTTGGGCTGTGAAGTTCCTTGTACAGAGGTGAAGCTACAGGAAACAATAGTGAACCACTCTGCCTTGAGTTTTTCTTTGGCTTCCCTGGTGATAAACTGTGTCATGGAATTGTAACTGAAATAAACTTTTTCCTAAGTTGCCTTTGGTCAGGCTACTTTATCATAGTGACAGAAATTAAGCTATAACAGGAGAGAATTGTTAATACAAGTGGCGTTTGGGATTAGAAGAGGAGTCGTGAATGAAGCATTACACAAGGATGAGAGCCAGGAGTAAATAGTTGTGTGAAGAGAAGAGCATTTGGGAACATTGTTTCAGGAAACTCTAATTTTAAAATGTGAATTCCTTTATGATTACCTAGCATTATTTATCAAAAATTGAGGAAGTTTTCAACCTTCTTGGACCTAACTTCATCTATAAAAAGAGAGTAATAACAAACTCTACCTCACAGTGTTATTATAAAGATACATGAGGATATAGTCCAGTACACAGGAACACAAAGCCTTCAGCACAGTGTACATCACATTACAAGTCTTCAGAGTCTTAGCTCTGATGACCCTAAAGGGCATGGTTTTGGCAAGATATTTTGGGAGACATATTAACATAGAAAATTTATCCCTGACCGTGGAATTTTAACCAACATAGAAGTTTTGTTGAGGACTTCAGACTGATCAGATATACCTGGAGGAAAGTATCAAAGACAACACAATAGAGAATGGTTGGAAGCTAATGGGGGCTGGGAATAGGGCCACAGTCTTGCATATGGGGCAGAATTCTTTATAAAGGGAAGTGGAAAACATTTAAGACTGACTGAAATCTTTGCACAGAGAAAGGCTGCCTTTACTAAGCTGTGAATATGAGAAAAGCAGAGTCTGTTTCAGGTCAACACTTAGGTTAATACTATGGTTTCTCCAGCCACAGGTAGTTAGCTTGTTTACAGTAGTGAGTGTGAATTCTCTCCCACCAAGCAGGCCATAAGTCCTATTATACAACTGTTGGTTACCCCTACAGTAAAAGTGCCCCCATCATGCCAAGTCTAAGAATGGTGACAGAAACTACCATCAATACTAATTCTTGGATCATCATCAAATTATACAAGTTGTCAGATTTACAAATATGACTTCATAAATAGTGTCTACTGATTCATAAAACAGAGCTACTTACATTCAATGACACAAGATGGAAGATTTTATAATAGTTGAAAATATAAAAAGTGCAACATTAAATAAAATTAATAAGCAAAATAATCTAAAAGGTTATCAAGGTTGGAAACTCCTATTATTGGAGGTAAAAACTCAGTGTATAAGTTAGAAAGCAGAAACTTGTGACTTGTTAAAAACAATTAAACACATTGAAAAAAATGTCAAAACAATTAGTGCTAAGAGCAGACTTTAAGAGATTGTCCAAAATATACACTATTTTAACAAGAGTGTCAGAAATAATCACATGTACATAAAATCCAGCATAATTAACAGACTTTCCGGAAAGGATACATGAAATGTAGAAGAGGTGATATTTGCAAAAATTAACTACATTTTTCATATTTGAAGAAACTCATAAATATTCATATACAAAATCTAGGGATAGTGATGAGAGAAACTGAATGCATATTAGTCATCCTTTCATTATTATAAACAAAATACCCAAAATAGATAACCTTTATTTTTTTTTAAAGTTTTATCCAGCTCATAGTTTTGGAATCTTAAAGGTCAAGATAGCACCTTGCAGGCTGGGATAAAGGACCTGATTTGGCTCTGTCACTTTGTGGCAGAAGTCAGCCTCAGGAATGCAAGTGACTGGCAACAATTGCCAGTAAGATTTAAAACCTGAAGAAGACCAGGGTCTCTCTACTCAGGACAAGTCTTCAGTTGACCTTATGATCTCCCAGCAAACCCATTATCTTGAAGGTTCCAAGTTCTATACCTAAAGTGAGAATCATAACTCCAACTCCACTTTGAACATTTGGGACAAAGTGCACTGAAGCACTGAAGTCTTAGCTGTGTACACTGCAATAAATACGAGGACGCCAAGAATAGGAAAAATACTAAGTGTATCAGCAAGGAAAGGAAATGTAGCATTCAAAAGAAAAATTTCATAAAAAAAGAAATGAATTGTATGTGTGTATGTTTATAAGTATGTTAAATATACTAAGCCAGGCACAGAAAGGCAAGTATCATGTGATCATGCTCAACATGGGATCTTAGATCAGTTTCATAGATGGTCACAGAGGTCTTGAGAGGCTTGAAGATCCTGGGACAGAGATGGGAGAATCAATCAATGAGCACAAATATCCAGATGGGGTAATGAGTTCTGGTGCCCCACTGTATTTGGGTGAATACAGAAAGCAATATACTCTTCATTTGAAAAAGCTAGACTCTGAAACCTTTTATTATAACAAAATGATAAACATTTGAGGAGATAAATATGCATATTTAAGCCTTACCCACTATATACATATAATGAGATATTACATGGTAATGATTCATGTGTACAATTTTTAACTCTTTATTCAATAAGCTAAAACAAGTTTTAATTTTTCTTAATTTTAATCTTTGATAATGTAGTAAAACTTTAAGAGTTTTTAAATAAAAATCACACGGTGAGGTTGACCAAGTCTATATGTCTCAATGGCATTAGAATTAGAATTAATTAATTTAATTAATTAATTAATTAGAATTAAATTATAATGGAGTTAAAATAGCTGTTTTGAAGCCGTGGAGTTTCACAGTGAATTTTGCACATTCATTATTAAACATAGTTTTATGCACTTATCCACCACCATCATATGAAGAATATGCAGCAGAGTGAAAGCTGGAAGAGTAATTAGCGTTATATTCTCTTACGACTCGCATGTTCACTGTCTTCATTCAGTTCTTCCTCACCCCCTAACACTCACCCTTTCTTACTGTCCGATATCTGTGAAAATATTTACTTTTATTTTTCTTTCTGAGATGGTGTGACTTTACTTACTATTACACATTCTAAGACCATCCATTTTCTCGAGGAGTTTTGTGATTTCATTTTTCTTTATAGCTGAATAGTGTTCCGTTTGCCATACGCATCAACTTTTCACTGTCCCTTCACCTCTTCATGGGCATCTAGGTTGTCTCCACTTCCTCGGTGTAGTGAATGAAACAACAGTAACCATGGATAGGCAGACCTCTCTGTGTCGTGGTATGTAGCTCGCTGGATACATGCCGAGGAGAAAAATAGCTGGGTTCTGTTTGTAAATGTTTGTGAAATGCAATAGTTAGCTAATTTGGCTTTCAAGACTTAAACAAAAGACAGCATCTGAAAACTCTTTAAACTTCAATAGAAAAGCCAGGAAGAAACATACTTCAGCAAACAGAAAAAGATAAATAAATAAAAAGAATCATCCTGCATAGAAAAGAAAACATAAACAAAAATATCAGGAAAAATATCAATGAATCCACAGCATCACACACTGTAAAATACAAGTATGAAGCACATACACAAATGTAGCTTAGAGATACAAAGAGGGGGCTAAAGAGTAAAGTCCGTGAGTTCTAAGCCCAAATTAGTTTTTGTTGGAAAAAGTTAAGATCTGATCAGTACCTTTCAAATATGGACTCCAATAAAATAAGAATGAAAATATATACTTTAAGTGTGTAAAAAACTAAAAGGACAACTTCTCTGGACACATATTGACTACATGTGTTACATATAGTTTGATATTGCTTAGATATGTTTAAAACAAAAAAGAGAGAAAACACAATACACCTACTTGAATAAGCCTGCTATGTTTTAAATATGGAATGTCCCCAGTGGGGTCATGGTTTGAAAGTCTCTTCGCTGGACTCTGGTGCTATTTGGATAGGTTTCAGAAACTTTGGGAGGTGGGTGCCAAGGTAGAGGAAATACGACATTGTGGGTGTGCCTTCGAAGGTTCTGGGGAGAATTTTCTCTCTGTTTCCTATCTGAGCTTAAGCGAAGGATTTCCTCTACCACACCCTTCTGCCAGGGTGAAGATCTATTCAAAGGCTTGGGGTCAAGAGTCCATGGGCTTTACCTTCTGTAACTGTCAGCAGAATACATAATTCTTCTGAGTGGTTCTCAGATATTTAGTGACAGAGGCTAAAAGGCAATGGAAAAACGAGTCAGTGAGCAGTGACTGGGTTGAGGTCCAGCCTCCGGAGCCTGGAATCTTTGTTGTAAAAACATTTCTCATCATTTAAAAAGTTCCCTTGGAGTGTTAGATGCAATAATTGTGTCTTGCATTGGGAGTGCTAGAAACTTGCTTACATCACAAAAATGGGGCCTGAGGCAACGCTCACGAAAGAATAATTAAAAGTAGTTTCATTTACTGGTTATGGTTTCAAAATAGGAAAGGGCCAATAAATCACTGTCTTTGGACAAAGAATAGCACAGCTGACTCGTTGATGAAGCTAGAAATTTCACACACATGCACACTTGTGTGAGCACACACACACACACACACACACACACACATGTACTACAAAACTTACTTCTATATATCAGAGATATAGTCACACTTATACATATGCATATATGTACATATATACATTTATGTGTATAGTATAATTTTATTCCATGCATTCTCAGTATTTTGATATATAGTGAGATGCAATAAGGCCTGAACACAAGCCTCTCAGTCTGTGGTTCTCAACCTGCCTCTTGCTGATCCTGTAATACAGCTCCTTCATATTATGGTGGCCCTCAATCATAAAATTATTTCATTGCTACTCCATAACTTTAATTTTGCTCCTGTTATAAACCATCATAACTTGTATAGAACACCTTTGAATCTATCTAATAGTATGCCATGTTTCTAGAAATGACGATTTAATATTTCAAATATACCAAATATATACACATCCATTTATCAATGTAGCGCTGTTTTAAATGTATTCAGCGAAACACTTTTGATGTTAAAAATAAATTTATTTTCAGTTCTTTGATGAGATGTTGCAGAGCTTCTTCAAAAAGAATCAGTGGGGATTTACTAACTTTTCAAATAGCAAAGCGCATGGCAAGAAGCAACAGTTGGAGTGGAGTGGACCAGTGAACATAGGAGTGTGAAGAAAACATCAGGGGTAGGCTCACATTTGAGATTTCTCTCACCTGCTCTGATACTATTAGCTCATGGTTAAAATATTAGTCATTACAAGAATAAAATTGATGTGTAGATGGAGAAATGCGTGAGTGAATGAGAGGCAAAAAACCATCATTGTGTGTGTTCATGTGTGTGTGTATCTGTGTCTGTGGTGTATGAGTTTAAGTGTGTATGTCTGTGTGTGGTATATGCTTGTGTGGGTTGGTGTGTGTGTGTGTGGTGTATGTGCTTGTGTGGGTTGGTGTGTGTGTGTGGTGTATGTGCTTGTGTGGGTTGGTGTATGTGTGTGGTGTATGTGCTTGTGTGGGTTGGTGTATGTGTGTGGTGTATGTGCTTGTGAGGGTTGGTGTGTGTGTGGTGTATGTGCTTGTGTGGGTTGGTGTATGTGTGTGGTGTATATGCTTGTGTGGGTTGGTGTGTGTGTGTGTGTGTGGTGTATGTGCTTGTGTGGGTTGGTGTGTGTGTGTGTGTGGTGTATGTGCTTGTGTAGGTTGGTGTATGTGTGTGGTGTATATGCTTGTGTGGGTTGGTGTGTGTGTGTGTGTGGTGTATGTGCTTGTGTGGGTTGGTGTGTGTGTGTGTGGTGTATGTGCTTGTGTGGGTTGGTGTGTGTGTGTGGTGTATGTGCTTGTGTGGGTTGGTGTATGTGTGTGGTGTATATGCTTGTGTGGGTTGGTGTGTGTGTGTGGTGTATGTGCTTGTGTGGGTTGGTGTGTGTGTGTGTGTGGTGTATGTGCTTGTGTGGGTTGGTGTGTGTGTATGTTTGTGGTATGGTGTATGTGTGTGTATGTGTGTGTGGTTTTGTGTGTTTGTGTGTGTGTGTGTGTGTGTATGTGTGTATGTGCCCATACACATGTGGATGTCAGAGACTGACACTGTATGTCTTTTCTCTGTGGTCTACTATCTTTTGTTGTATCTCAGACATTTTCTCTCACTGAACCTAAATCTCTTGTCCTGGAAATGTCAGGCCTCTGCTTTTCTCTACATGTACCCCACCACTGGATTACAGGGTGTGCACCTCCATTCCTGGCGTTTGCATGTGTGCTGTGGATCCAAATTCAGGTTCTCATGCAAGTGTGATAGGTCCTTTAGTGACTAAGCCACCTCCCAAATGCCCACACAATTTAAAAGTAAGCCAGAGACAAGTTGGGATGTTGGTCAGTAACAGATCACATGCTTGTTGTATGGAAGGAGACATTGAATTTCATCCCTAGAACCTCAAGAAGAGTTGGAGAGAAAAAAAAGCACACTGCCACTAGGAAAATATTAACTTGACTGCTAATTTGTGACGTTCTTACCAGAAACAATATGGGCCAAAAGACACAGATTTAAAGACATAAAGAAAAACGCTGCTCTAAAAGTCTCATAGCAAATACAACCATCATTCAACAAAAATCAAACTTGATGTTTTCAATGGAACAAATAATAAAGCAAAGAAAATTCATCCATATATACATATATGTACATAAATTTGACCACATCCAGACTTAAAAGCATATACATACATATATGTATATGTGTATATGTATATATATTGTTGCGGCCCTCTCCACTCCATGCTTGGCGGCCACTGTTTCCCGGCCCAAGCTGCCACTCCAGTCTGTGGGTCAGGGTCTAGCGAGAGAGAGAGAGAGAGAGAGAGAGAGAGAGAGAGAGAGAGAGAGAGAGAATAAAGGGGAAGAGATGTGAAGAATGGAGACAAGACAGAGGGTCTGATCAAGTCTCAAGTCTCATGCAAGTGTGATAGGTCCTTTAGTGACTAAGCCACCTCCCAAATGCCCACACAATTTAAAAGTGTCACACAATTTATTGTGTCTCTCTCTCCTTTATTGTCTCTCTCATTGTCTCCCATATTTTTTCTATTGAAGGGAAATCTGGGTTATTTATAGGCTTTTGTCACGTGCCTTGTAAGATCGTGAATACCACATGTCTTGCAGGTGTGGATATGATGTAAGCCTTACAGGCGTCTATAGCGTGGATAGCACGTGAAACGCATGCCTTGCAGGCTTGGATACCACGTGCTCCTTGTAGCTGGGGGCAGTAAACAGCAAAACAAGATATGTTGGATATCAGAGTGTGCTTCAGCTGTTGTAGGCTGTTGAAAAACAAGTCTCATGTCAGGGTATAAGGCTCAAGATGGCTGCAAAGCTGGTAGCCGCTTTCTGCTAAAAGTCGGCCCCCAACAGTATATATTGTCTTTTTGTGGTGTTTATAACTTTGTTTACTTTTCTTAAGTCAGATGTAGTCAAAGTTATTAAATTTATTAATATTGTCTTAGAGAATTGTATGTAATGTGTCTCAGGAAATTCCTTCCCACCCTGTGTTAAGGGTGATATTCTATATATTCTTCTAAAAATATTTTTGTTAATAGTCTCAAATTAAGCCTTTTAAGTAGTAAAAAGATCATGTGTGATATGAATTTAATTTCATTTACTTTTTAAAAAATAAGCAGTTCCTATGGACCCTACCCATGGAACTAAATAAGGTTTTTTCTCTGGTTGAGAATATTCTTTTAGTCATGTGTGCTTGCTTGTGAGTCTAATTCTGGAGTTCTTTTTCCTATTCTGCTGTCCTATGGACTTTTTTTTCTAATCATCTCAATCATTTGTCTTTGGGGTTGGTCGGAGGTTATAGTGGATCAAACCATTAACTTCTAGCATGTTCTGCAAGGCTGTTTCACTGAGTCTCATCCCTAGATTCTGTAACTGTTCGAATCTTATTTAAAAGGCACATTGATTCTAATTTACTGTAGAATCCTTTGAAATCCTGATATATGTCATTAGAAGTAACCCTTTTATCATTATGAAAAAACCCCTTTCATCTCTGGAAATGTCTTAGTTTGAAACCTTAAAGCATTCCTGAGTGTTCATATTTCGTTTTGTTTTTATGGAAAATGGTTTGGCACAGATCTATAAGACTGAGATCTACAAGACTGGGTATTAGGAATAATTAAAGCCTACAGTCCATGCTATCTAAGTACAAAAATCCCACCACTCTACCCCTAATTTGATTAACTTGGTCAAGTAAAGAAAAACACCAGAAAGTATTGATCCTTTATCAGCAAATGAGACAAGTGTACACCTCAGTATAGTCAGGAGTGGAGTGAAAATGAACAGATATGCAAGTACTTATTTTATTAGAATGATTTCTGGTTCCTTATTCTCTTAAAGTTTATTTAATAACATATGGGTATTTACAATCCTAACAGTGTAGTCGAATGCATTGTGTGATTGTGTTTTTGTGTTGTATGATCCATGTTACATTTATTGCTTTTGAAATGCCTTTTCCACCTCATCTGTAAATAGAATATGTATCTGTCCTAACATAAATCCCTCCTCCTTTTAAACAAAGGGATAGAGTATATCTCACCTTGCCCGTGTTACCTATTCTCTAGGGCAGACCAACTACATACTTAATTTACTGGGCAAGGGCTACAAGCTCCTCCATCTTTTTTTAGCATCCCCTTAAATGTCTCATTCATCCTCCTGATATTTAAAGGTTTTTCTTTCTTTTTTTTGTTAGATTTTTTTTTATTAGATATTTTATTTACATTTCAGATGTCATCCCCTTTCCCCATTTCTCCCCCACCCAGGAGCCCCATCCCATCCCCCCTCCCCTGCTTCTATGAGGACGTGCCCCCATCCACCCACCCACCCACCCACTCCCTCTTCCCCACCCTCAAATTCCCCCACACAGGAGCATCCAGCTTTCACTGGACTTCCCCTCCCACCTGACAAGGCCATCCTCCCCTACATACACAGCTGGAGCCATGGGTCCCTCTCTATGTTCTCCTAGGGAGCTCTGACTGGTTGGTATTGTTGCTCTCCCCCCATGGGGCTGCATGAAGGAGAGGGAACACATCCTGTGTGAACTTTCTTCTCCTTCTGCCATTTGGCATCTATGTGATTCCTATGACCTCATTACCTTCCACACTCCTCTTCATGTTCTGAGAAAGCTCCAGGACCTTTGTGTTTTCTCTGACAATAAACTGGGTTCTCTCATTGGGTTCTCATGTGCTACCACCCATACTTTTGCACTTCTCTAGGAACTGGTGTGCTTTTTACTTTTCCTCTTCCTCCTCCTCCTCTTCCTCCCCCTCCTCTACCTCTTCCTCCTCCTCTTCCTCCTCTGCCTCTTCTTCCCCCTCCTCTCCCTCCTCTTCTTCTTCCTCTTCCTCCTCTCCCTCCTCCTCCTCCTCCTCCTCCTCCTCCTCCTCCTCCTCCTCCTCCTCCTCCTCCTCTTCTTCTTTTAACTTTAGTGCCCTATAGAAATTTGCTCATGTACACTGGGTTTCCCAGCTCCTTAAAGTTACTCTGAGCCTTTTCACTTAAGTTAGCATCCAAGCAAACTCAAAGTTTAAGAAGAAAATCAGCCTTTGGTACTAAATTTAATTTTAAAAGTTCTATTTGAAATGGAGTAGAAGAGAAAGAATAGAACGAAGGAGATGACCGTTTTCCATGCCAGGGAACATCAGCATAAGGCTCTATTTGGATAGCAACAGTGTTGGAAAGAGAAAAGACTTTTCTTACCAACTGATTTTTATGACTCTAGAAGAGTCATACAGACTCTAATACACAGCCTGGGTTTGGTTCCCGGCACCCACACCGAGCGGCTCACAACTGCCTGTTACTGTAGTTCCAGGGGATTTGATCCCTATCTACTGGCTGAGCACTGGGAACACGTGAGATGCTCATACATACAAGTAAGCAAATCACTCAGACAAGTAACATGAACGCAAGTCAACAAAATTCTCAGAATGCTTTTTAAACGTTTATATCTCGAATGGGTGCTGGAGACCAAACCCAGGTCTCTGCAAGAGTAGCAAGTGATCTGCATTGTTGAGCCATTTCCCCAACCCATAGTTTTAAACGTTTTTTAAAGAGTCTCTATTACTCTTTTGTCTGAAACGATTCAACCTGAACACATTAAAGGAGCTGTGAGCATCCAGGTATTTGTGTCTATTGTCTTTGCTCATTAAAAGAAAACTGAATGAGATTAAGTTATTTATTTATTTTTCTTTTGGTCTGTTCCCAACATCTCGGCCTTTTCTCAGTAAATTCTTAATTCAAAACAAAAGATTTGTCAGTGTGCCACAAATTTACTCCAATTTTGAGGTTTAGAAAGCTCACCCTGAAGGAATATTTTCCAACATCAACTAATATCCACTTCCTGAAATTTACCACTTATGTAATAATGTACATTTCTGAATATGAAACATTTCTTATTAGAGAGATTTCATGGTGAGTTTCATCACTCCATGGACCATTCAGTATATCATAACATTCAAAATTTATGTAACATGAGATGACCATAAAACCTTAAATAGAACTTAATGGTTTAGTGCTATGCCTTAGGATGAAAATGTAGCCAGTCATGCATGAGACAATTCCTGTCCCTTTGCCAAGACTCCCAGTCTAAATTCAGTTTCCCTGGTGATCAAAGACTATCTTCCCTTCTTTCCTGTCCTCTGAAGACTGAAGTAAAGGAGATGGATATCTTAATGATGCTGGCTACAGACAGAGTGATTATGGAGATGCTCTGTGTGAAAGTACATTCAGCAGAAGCCCACAGACAAAGACATGATGGGTGATAGCATCCTGGGTGCACCCGCATTCGCACATGCGCGCACACACACACACACTTCTGAACAGTTACTTATCAGTTACATAGCATATTTAAATGCTGCTACTGCTCACACAATTCCTCTCATGCCTACCAAAGCAACTAAGGAATAAGACTTTCTTCGAAAATGGGGATCATCTGTGAACACCAGTGGCATTTCGGCTCATGGTGGTTCCAGGAGGAACGGGAGAATAAAATGGGTTGTTCTCTTCCAAATCATTACTGGGATTTTCATGAAAAAGTCCTTCAGTAACTTGCTTCTTTCTTGGATTTCCTTGAGGAGAAAAGATTGGGGGGATGGGGGACAGTGGGTAAAATCTGTTACATAGACAAGGAAATCAGAGGCAGAGGGGGGAAGGGCAGAGCAAGCTCAACTCTTGTCAGATCACATGTTCTCTGAGGTGCTACCGAGATATGAATAGGCTTGGGGAGGTTTCTGAAATCAGGAAGAAATGCAATTCAGGGAAGAGAAGTGACCTCTTCACTCAACTAGCGCTATACACACTGATCTCCACACTGCCCACTGAAGGGCTTATTAACAGCTCCAGAGGAAGCCAACAGGCCCCTGAGGTAATCACCAAGGTGACTCACCTGGGGATTTCCATGGTTAATTCTAGGTGGTTTCTTTTTTTTTTCAAACTATTTCTTAATTCTTTTAGTAGTCCAAATCTCTGCAGTTGAGCAAATATTAGTTAAATCATGCAGGATTGTCTATGTCTGAAGCACCCACCTCACTACAAGTTCATGTCGAGATTTGTATTCATTGTTTTGGCTCGAGATACGTGAAGATCACTAATAATATTCAGCAAATGAACTTTAGAGAGAAATCACTCTGCTCTATATCATGACCCAGTTTAGCAGAATTCACTTGGAAGGTAATTGACTGAATATATGTGAAAAAGAGAGCTTTAGAGGTGAGGAGGGTGAGGGGGTGGGTATGAACTCATGGGTGTGTGGATGTGGGTATGAGAGGTGCGATTTTAGAAGTTGTAACTGTTAAAGAGTATTGCTCCCATTGTTAAGCTCATGACATAGGCCCCTATTACAAGACAGATTAATAATAAGAAGAGACACAAAACCATTTTTACGTAAGTTTTCTGTGACATGGAAAGCTTTAGGGGCGAAGAGATGAAGCAGTGGGGGATCTTATGAATTTTGTGTTGTGTGATCAAGGATGCAGAGACCAGGTGGGATGTGACTGATTACAAATAGGCAAGATCGAGAAGTAATGAACTGGGGCCCTAGCGAGGTCTGTTTGTCCTGATTCTTCTCTGTGTCCTTCTGTCTTCAGGGATAAGGGTGTTTATTTCATCTTGATATTAGGAGGGAACCAATGAACGAGGGGATTGCAATCGCAATCTGCTTCAGTTGGAAGGGTGAGGGGAAGGTGAGAGCAACATAGTACTGTTTCCACAAATACCAGGGTGGCCTATTGTATTTTGGGTACCATGTATTAAGGCTACCTGAGTATAGTTGCCTATATGGCATATGTGAAATCTGAGGGAACTATGCTCCCCTACAACAGTAGCACCTGCCGGTTCATGATCACTTGGTGAGTTGGGCAAGCATGTAATCCTTCCTCTTTATTCCCAGTCCAGAGGGGTTTTTTATTTTTTTAATCCAAGCTCACAAGAATTTTCTTTCCTTTTGAAGAATGCTTGGTCATGTAAATCTTATTCTGCAGTGTTCAAAGCAAGTGTTCATCGTGGACAGTGATGTCATTCTCACTTCCTTATCTTGTCAAAACACAAAGACAACCAGAAAGCTTTCTTGTTGTCAGTCGAAGTGGTCTCTTCATAGAACTTGGAAGAGGCCAGAGTAGGGTATGAGACCTTGGAAGACAGTTTGCAAAGCCGTCTTGGGAAACAAACAGATTTAGGCTGAGGCGCTCACTAGAACGAGTTGGTTTACATTTAAATCTGTTTACTCTATTGTAATAGGCATTTGTTGTTGTTGTTGTTGTCGTCGATAAACACCAGTTCATTGCTCATAGCTGCAGAAGGTTAGGAAGTTCAAGATGAAGGTCCTGGAAGATGCAAGGTCTGCTGAGAGTTGGTACTCATAGGTAGTGCTGTCTACACATACAGCAGGGGGATGAACAAACCTTGTTAGGCCTGCTTCATAACTTTATTAATCCCAGTGATGACTGTGGAGCCTTCCTGACTTAATCTCTTCCAATGTTCCATGTCCTAATATTAGCACCTTAGGGAGTGGCTTCAAATGTGTATATGGGGAGGATGTGACATGCACATTATAGCAAATATTGCTTTTGGCTCTTTTCCTTTCTCTGAGGGTGACCCTTCTTTGAGTGGGTGAAGAGTTAATTTTGACAGATCATCTAAGATGTCTGAAAAATATTTCTTTCAAACAACAACAACAACAACAACAACAAAAACCCTGACAGCCAGATATAGTCATTTTAATGTTCTTGGTCTTTTGGTTTTGTTTTCTTCAGGTGTCATCTCCTATGTAGCCCAGGATGGCCACACACTTACAGTCCTTTGCCCTTAAGTCTATTTAGACTGCTCTAATAGGTTTTTTTTGTTGTTGTTTTGTTTGTTTGTTTATATTTGGGGTGTTAAGATTACAGGCATGTGAGGCTGTGTCCAGTTACAGAGCATTTGTTCTTACCTTTTGTATTGCTGGCGATCACTGGTTGGCTTGCGTATATGTTCCATAAAGGAAAAGGTTACCATTTTACCCTTGGTTTTTAATTTCTGGAAGAACTTTGAGATAAAAATAATGCCTGTGTCTGTGAGAATTGTTGAAGGAAATGGAATCTTGTGGAGATCTTTACTTTGTAGGGTGTCCAGAACATGCTGATGTTATACTAATCACCAGAACCTATGTAAAGGTGAGAGAACCAACTCCACAAAACTACCCCTGACCTCCATGTATATGCCATGCATGTGTTCCCCCCCTCATAATAATAATAACAATTGAAAAATATTTCAATAAATCTGTTTTCAGGAGCCTTCACCAACTGAAGTAGATTTTGAACAATCACAGAACATCAGCAATCAAAAGCAGTGTTCTATTTTAACACTTTCTCAGTGAGAACTGGACCACAGGCAGAACTCAATAGAACAGTTGAATCTTTTGTTTCAAAAACAAACTTCATGCTTCTATTTTAAACGAGGTCAAATTGGAGACTGGAGAGAGATCAGATAGCTTTCTTCCTGTTAAAGAAGCAAGTCTCTTTCAGCAAAGAAAAGCAGAAGTAATGAGTTTCTAAGCAGCTAAGATTCTGTTTCCACGCAAATATCAGCAGTGACAACAAGAAGAGACAGGGCACAAGAATTACGCAGGAAATGCGGTGTAAAACAGAATTACCTGTAATCAAATCTTTGGGGTTGCTTTGTAATGGTTTGGCTTTCCACAACAAGTCAACAGTTATTTATGTTGACACCATCTGAATGACTGCCCCAGAATGAACCCTGCCTTCAGTAAACTGCCATCTGTCTAGGAAGGAAGTGTCTTCTCACAAAACAGAGGCCAAGAAGGCATTTGTGTATATATGCTTATCTCTTCAGAAGACCTGAATATAAAGCACAGAGCTGTGATATTTCAGGCCTTTGTCATTAATTCTCAAAACCCCAGGGAATATTGGAATGTAAATATTTCTATTATTAGTCTGTGAGCCCTTTAATATATATTGCTCTGTTATTTTTAGAATAGACATTAAATCTTGCAGTGGAATGCATAGACATTTCTTATCTTAAGTGTTATGGTTTGAATGACAGAAGTCCTTGAATACTTGATCTTTAGTTAGTGATGCTGTTTGGTGAAGTTATAGAATTTTTATGGGGTGAAGCCTTGCTGGAGGATAAATGACATTGGGAGGGGGGTGGTGGGAGACCTTGATGGATTATTAACTCATTCTACTTCCTGTTCTCTCTCTCTCTCTCTTTCTCTCTCTCTCTCTCTCTCTTCTTTTATCTGAAACAAATATGGAAATATGGACTGCCAGCTTCCTGCTCTGACTATCATGCCCTGTCTTCCCCACCTTCTAAAACCTCTTCCCCAAGAGCCTTTTGGAACTGTAAGCAAACATAAACTCCTCCTTAAGTTGATTTTGGTTGTGGTATTTTATCACAACAGCAGAAAAGGAATAAAATACTCAGTAATTTTTTTCCCCAAAGGCCGTTCTTTATTTTACAGCAAACCTGGAAGTTTGAGAGCTAGAGATGTACTATGTTATCCAACCCATGGGACTGAACACCTACTAGGTGCTATACAGTGTATAAAGTGATACTTATAAATGTATGAGTATATGAACTCACTGGAGAAGACAGTGAGTCATGAAAGGATGATTATATATGACATGATATTCACAATGTATAATATAATAAAAACGGAAGTCCCACACAGCTTATTTACACACAATAGTTAACCATGGACATGTTTTAACAGGAAGGTGCTACAGAAGACTGTAAAAGTAATCTCAGGATCAACACAGGCCAAAGAGGCCATGCATGAGTAGGAGTCACCAAATAAAAAACTTTGAAGCTTCTGGAGGAGTGGAGAAAGCTCCACAAACCAAAACGGCACATGCAAAGTTCTAAATCATGAGGGACATTTGGCACGTTTGAAAAACTGAAAGAAACATGGTTCAACTTTCAAGAACACTGGGTATAAGGATTGACCATCAGCAGCCTGGGCTACATCATTAGTCCGTGCTGAGACAGAGGAAGGGTCTGAGTCTACCTCACCTCTCTGTCCTTGCATCTTTTATTTTCTTTTGGGTAGGTTTCCCCTTCTATCCCTTTCATTGTACATCTGTGCAGAGTGAAAATACTTACTGGTTCTTATTTTTGTTGCGTTTACAGCAACTTTGAAGAAAAAAACACAGAACTAGAAGTTAGGCTTTTAAATTAAGATCTATGTACATATTCATAATCATATGTATGTATATATATTCATAATTTTATATATACCTAATTGATAATATAAACATTGGTTTTCTTCAGCTTTCAAATATGCTTCATTAGTAGTGACAGGCTTTCAAAATAAAGTTCAGTTCTCTTAGAGTTTTGAAGGCCTTTACTCATGTTGCCCAGCTTTTTGTAATGTGACTGAGGAGTCTCACAACATTGTCTTATCGGATTCCTATTGATATTCCCTCCTGTAAAATTTCAGACTTTCTTGTTCATGGTATATTGAAAAGTTTTAAATGCTATACATTTAAAATGTGTTCTCTGATCGTTCTTCTTTGTAGCAATCTCTTCTTATTCCATTGGCATGATTATTCTCCCAAGTCTCTGGATAAAATTTTCTGAGATTCTTTTAATTTGGAGTTTATGATGGTTTTTATTTTTACACATCAAATAAATTATTCAGTAGTGATATGGTGATAAAACCAAGGCTTCATTTTACAATGACAAAATGGGAGAAAGACTTTCATCATAATAGCATGAATACATCCACTGACGTACACTTCAAAGGAATGTGTGAGAATTTTAAATCATAAGCATTGAAAACCTCTGTTACTAGATCTATCAGAAATAAATAAGTAAATAAATAAGAAGAAAAAGAAAAATAGCCTAAAAGCATTTTTACATTTTCTTAGGCTCCTCCTCTCTTTCTATCTGCCTCCTCCTTTCCAGCAGAGACTCTACTCTTAGCTTCTATGGTTACAAGTAAAAATTCTTTTTGACCCAGCTCCTAGTCAGAGAACCATTGAATAGGTGAGTAGGGATTCAGTCCTGACTTATGGGGCAAGCAAACTATTTCTGAGGCTTAGGGAGGATGGGTGAAAGCAGAAGGCACTTCACATTTTCTTCTATGCCAATGCAGGAAATGAAATATCACATTTGATATGCACCCTGAGAGTACTGAAGACCTGAATGTCTTTCCCCTGCCTTGTGAGACATGGATCTTTGTTGGGAGAGACAAGTCAATAACTTAGGTTTCAGTTGGGTCTCTTTGTCAGTGGAGTGCTTACTTCTTATATTCAGGGGATCATTCAGAGACAACAAACAGACAGACAGACAAACAAAAAGACAAACTGCTCCTATGTTCTTATCCATAACAGTTTATTTTTTGGTTCAAATATTTTGTTAAGTATAATAAGCAAACCACCACCAGAATAGCACTGGATCTTTTCCTGAACGGATGATGAGTTGTAACTTCCAGCCTTCCAAATTATGAGAAATAATTGTCTAGTTTTAAGTCAACTACCTCATAGAATATTCTGACATGATTTCCTGAATTAACAAAACACTGAAATTTATAGGGTGTTACAGGGAAGATTAGGTCTATAAATGCCTATTTTAGAAGAAAAGAAAGATCTCGAATTAATTGTCAAACTTTACATCTTAATAAACTGAACAAAAGAATGATCCAATCAGTAAGCAAGAAAGAAGGGAAGGAACTTAGAAAAGAAGGTAATAACACAGATTAGGGCAAAAACAATGCAAAGGGAATATAAAATTAAGAGAGAGAGAAATCAGGAACACTAAAGCTGGTTTTTGAAGAACACAAGAGAACCACAAATGTTAGCTCCATAGGCTAAAGTTAGAGCAGAGGAATCCAAAATGAAAAGGACATAACTATTGGTTTACAAAGAAAGACAGATCATAAAGACTACTAAAAAGAATTATTCACTCACATACTAAGTACATTAGACAAAAATGGATACATTTCTAGAATGCTAAAAATTACTCAAGCCAATTTCAGGGGAAATAGGCAATCCAAAATCATATTAGCAAACAGAGAAATTGAAACATTAAGAACCAGCCAGCCAAATAAGTAGAAAACTCTCCACAATGTAAAGTCTAAAGAATTAGATGGGTTTATAACCAAATTTCATCAAATGTTTAAAGAAGAGTCAATGACAAATCTTCCTACACATGTTCTATGGAAGAGGAAACTCTCCAGCTCGTTCTATCACTCTTGTAGCAAGACCAGTCAAAGTTGGAACAAGGAAACTGCCAAACTGTAGCTTATGGGTATGAAATGAAATAAGTGGAGTGCTCACAGACTGAATCCAGTGTCATATAAGGAGTAAGTAACATGAATGAAAGAACCCAAGGCTGGCTTAGCATTCAAAAATGATTAACAGAATAAATATATTATCACCAAATTAAAAAATAAATCATGTGATTAACTTGATGGATGTGCAAGGAGATTTGAACAAAACAATAACATTGTTTCATTATAATAACAAAGAACAAAGTAAATATATAGCTCAAATTCTTAACATTGGACAACTGAAAGGTTTACTTCTAAGACTAGGAAGAATACGAGTTTTTAAAACAAAAAGAATTCTCAAGAGATTTGCCACTCAAGATTATGCAAATATTCTCAGAGATGAACAAAAATGTATAACACTGGGACCTTATGATAGTTATCTTAAAACCATCAAGACAGGCTTAAAAGATTTCTCAAATTATCTGGAGCTCTGGCTGCTCTTTCAGAGGACACAGGTTCAGTTCACAGCATCCGCACTGCAGCTTGCAACCATCTGTAATTTCAGTCCCAGGGTATATAAACTGGCCTCCCTGGTCACCAGGCACATAGGTGATCTTCACATATACATGCAGGCAAACACTCATACTCCTTAAAAAAACAAACAAACAAACAAACAAACAGCAACAGTTTAAGGTAAAGCTGATCATGCAAAAGGAAGGAAAAAAGACTTGGCTCCTACTGGCTGCTGAATCATGTGTTAATTAATGACAAATTTATCTTTGGTATTATACTTTCAAAAATGATATGCATAATAGAGTTCCAGTTAATTTTGTTAATGGTCATGTGTTATTCAGTGGGGAAGAGACAAGCAGAGCCCTGGAGTTTGCTGATAAGTCAGCCTAGTTCCATTGAAGAGCTTCAGAGTCAGTCATCAGAGAGAGGCTGACTCAAAACACACACTGGAGAAGGGTTCACTCTGGACAATGTATACATGTGTACACATGCATCCACACATACACAAATACGTACATATACTGCATGCAAATGTATGCACATGCTAGTACACACAACTCTCTTGTTATATACCTTTCAGAGAAGAAAAGGTTGTGTTAATTCATAATTCTCTATTCTTCATATCGAAAAGGGTCTGTTACATAGCCTAATCCGGCCTTTGACTCACTATGAAGATCATGCCTACTTCTGTCTCCACTCCCAAAGTTCTGGGATAAGATATCTAGAACGCTACACCTGGCCCCTTTAATTCTACATTCTGAAGACAGTATTAATGAAACTACGAAAAATTTGTTGATTGTTTTATTAAGTAATCATTGGAAATATTTATTCACCTACCAATTGTTAATTCTTTGAGATAAGGGTTGATGATCTTCAGCCCATATACCAGATCCAGCATTAGAGAGCTATCACAATATGCCTATAACGCTGTTGAATGTTACAACCGAAAAAGAAAGTTGGAAAAATGACCTAGAACTGACTATCAGAAGAAGGGAGTGAAGAGGCTGGGCGAATGTTCTGTTGGACACACAACATACTTTGCTACTAACAAACCCGCAGGGCACTGACATCTATATCGTACTGATGGAGACATCAAACCTCAGGAAAATTAATTCACTTGCCTATCTTTGTATGCCAAGCGACAACCTGATTGGATTGTCCTACGGGTTTAAATGCATTGGCATTCTGGTGACCTCTGATGTGCATGCCTAAGACTAAACACTCTGGTACATGTTGATGCTTCTATAGCTGTTTTTCTGTCTATCTTTCCAAGCATTCATGGAAATCCGACACAATTCCAACAGGAAGGCAATTATTTTTCCCTCTGGGGAGTGGATATTGAGGCTAATCATACGAATGAATTCCAAAGGTCAAACGGGAGAGTGAACATGGGAAAGTTGCCAGGAACATTTTTAAAAACTCCAGTGAGAAAGCTCTCTCTTATTTTATACTTAGTAAGAGATTAAGCCAGGGTAATGTCTAAAGCAAACATTTTGGCATTAGAAAAGGCAAATAAATTAATGTAATAGAATAGAGCCTAAAAATAGGTCTGGAAGTACATAGAATAGTCATGTGATAAATTGTGCCTCTTAAAATTACTGGTAAAATATGTTTACACTAGATAATGTTGAAAATATTGGTCATAAATCTAAAATATGTAATAAAATTTTTATATCTAATACTACATATAAATATTTTACATGACAACATTTAAGTGGGAAAATGCATAGATTTTAAAAAAGATAATATACTATTTTATTATCTTAGCAAAAGGTTTTATCCTTACATAACTCTGTGTTCATCTACTTATGCACAAACCTGTATATTATCTGTTTTACATATGCATTTATGATTGAATTAGTGGGAGATTGGTATTTGTGTGTGTTGGCAGCATGCTTTAAATATATTTTTTTCAGATAAAGAAAATTGGCAGTTTGTCTGTGAGAAAATACTGTGTCTGTATGTATACATTAAAAGTGAGTCCCCTTTTGTATTGAAGTAGAATTTCCAGTAAACTGAAAAAAAGAATAAATGGGAACACCATCACCATACTGTTCTGTCTCTGAGAGGCACCTGCTCCGTGCATCTTGTTCTCCATGCTTCTGCTGCTATGTCAGCTGACCCAAATGGGTTCCAAAGATACTGGGATTCTCCAGGTTAGAAGCTAACAATAGGTTTTCCATATAAACTCTGGGACTGTTTCTTTACCATTGTAGCTTTTTATACTGTTTACACCACTTTTTCTGTTCTCTCTCCATCTCTATTCTCTCTCCTTCCTCTAAGGTGGCCCTTGGAGACACAGATGCCATCTTTTTAAGCTCAGAAGTGTGGAATTAAGGAGGGCTATTTTACATAAAACATCTCTGGAATGCAAGTCTGAAGCCTGGATGGAGTGTTCCATCTCTGAAAGATTCACGTTTTCTGAACTACAGGGGTGAGAGACAAGGAACAAGTGATCGTCTAAGACAAATGTCTTTCCAGTCTGATTGAGACAGTTTACAAAACATGAAAAGTGATAATTCTCAAATATAATGCTTTATTTAAAAGGGGGTTTGATCTTTTGGAGAGAGAGAGTCAATGAAGCCAAGCTGTAGCGGTTCCCTGAGCTAAACTTCAAACACCTTCCTGACTCCCTTGGTGGGAGTTAGAGCCTCTGTTCTTTTCCATCGGCCTTTGCTTCTTCCCATGTGTGCTGCCTTTCTTATGTCTGCTGACTCCTAGGAGTGGGTATCCAAAAGCCAATTAGAAACCAAAGGGGGCAGACAAAAGAAAAGTCAGAATTTTCTTAAACTTTTCTGAAGCTAGATAATGTCAATTACTATCCTTTCCCAAGAGGGAAAACTAAGAGACAAGAAGGAAGGTTTCCTTTACCAAGATGGAAGAATTCTTGTCAGCTTCTCTCTGTTCTCTCTGAGCTTTTTTTTTTTTTTTTTTTTTAAACTGTGTGGGTGTCTTCTTCACACTCCTTAAAGCCTGTGAACTGATGCCTTCCACGTGCCTGTTCATCTTGCTGACTGCAGGTTTAGGGCCTTCATGGCAGTCGATAAACTTGCTGGTTGTCTATCAGCATCGGGAACATTTCCCACTGTTGATTTTATCGGAAGTCTCGTGCCCCGATAGATGCCATATATTTTTTCCCCATCTTTAGGAAAGACAGTTTTACAACGTGACAGGGATTTGTATTACAGAGTTCTTCCATCCATACCCTAAATTCTCTATGCTCGAGATAAGCCCGGCTCATCTCAGTTTTGATTTTATTTTAGAAGAACCTTTTCTTCCCATTTATTGAAGAAACATATTGGAGAATGTCCACATGTTAAACCTAAAGTGTCCTTTTTCTGCCTGCCACGCTGGCTCATTTCCAAAGAGCCATATGAGGAACCCAAACGTAGTCATAATGCATGGCCATTACGCTTTCTTATAAAATCTAAGCATACCCAGGCCGTTTTAATAGGAACACAGCAGCTTATGTGAATACCATTAGAAAAACAATAAACCCTCCCTACACCCCTTTCACTCTCATACTACTAAATAAGACCAGGCCTTGATTATGAAGCACTGGCAATTCTCCCCCAGAGCAAAGCAAGTAAGGGCAGTTCAAATGAAACAAAGATTACAACTCCTAAAGACCTTCTTAGCAATAGCAACAATAGCAGTGGTCAAAAGCAGGATAGTACTGAGAGGAAAAGGGAGAAAAGTTGAATGTGAAAAACACCAGTGTGGAGGTTGACCCAAAGTCTTAGTAACTAAAAAAAAAAAAAAAAAAAAAATTGACTTCTAAATAATCCTGCTCCCTTCCCCTCCGCAATTAGACATTTGTATTTCAAGAGTATTTATCCATTTCTTCATGCTTTTTCCTGCTGTTGGAACTCCAGCTGCTTAGAGGAGAAGCCAAGAGACTAAACTCCCCAAGGAACAGCTTGAAGATACTTTCTGGTTCTCCATAGACCTTGGATTGATCTCCGGGGGGATCTGGGATGTTTTAGTGTGACAGTAGAGAGATTTAGATCTTGCCACTGTATGTCATGTGTGAGTGAGAACACGGACACAGCATCCTGGGGTAGTACATGCATGTGAGAGGATATTCGATACTTTGCGGCTGGGAGGAAGGGGGGAAGTACAAAATGGTTCAGTAAGAGTGTACCACGGACTGGTTTCATACAGAGGAGGCTGGAGATATCGGGAGTAAATTCTTGTTAAGATACTCTAGCAGTGAAAGAACACAGGAGGAATGAGTCTCCACCCACTTGCTGCCGCAGGGTGACCATGAAGATCACAGGCTCTGCAGCCAGAGAGTCAAGATCTATGTAACAACTCTCAAGGTTATGAATGACCCTGAACTGTGGTTACCACGGTAGAGAATAGAGATTGGAAATAGGGTGGATGACGTTTAAGGCCGCAGAGTTTGGAGTGTCCAAGGCAGCTGTCTGAGACTTATTTGGAGGGTGATAGAACATTTATCTGCGCTATGTGCACTGGGTGAGTTTTGTGTTCCATTCCCGGAAGTTACTTTGTATTCGGAATCAAAGTCCAGTTGGGTCTTTTACTTTATTAGCTGTCTTTGTAACTCTCAAGCCGAGCAGTTCCCACAGATTTGAGACCAGCATGCTTTGGCCCATTGTAACTTTTCCCATGCTTCAGGGCCCAAGAGACATTAAACCTGCACTTGATGGAGTTGTTTATCCTGCATTTTCCCTGGACACATACTGAATAAAGAAATTCTAAGATGAGTGTTCATGGTCTATTTGTTCTATTCCCCTACCACACCCACCACCGTATTTTATTTAAATTATGCAAGTCGGCTCCAAAACATGATTTTTTTTTTTTTGCTTTTTTTTTTATACGCTATGTTTCTATTGACATTTAAAACCAATCTGATCATTCAAAGAGCTGCCAAGCCCAGCCCAGGAGGAATACAGAAACAAAAGCCAGTTTTTCAGTGGGGGAGGGTGGGTATACGTGCTGCAGCCTGGGAGAGCATTTCTCCAGGTGTGACACTATTAAAGTCATATTTCACCCTAACAGAGAAGTACTAGAAGACAGCTGGGGGGAGGTGGCCCCTCCTGACTATCAGCTGCATTTGGGTTAATAAAAGACCACTTAGCTATGAAGGCTCATTACAATTAAATTGTCTCTAAACAGTTGCTTGTTCAGTAAACTTCAAGAATGGAACAGCTGGAGCACACATAGGTGGGGAACCTGGGGACTCTTCTGCTCCTGGAGCCAGCAGTGGGTTGTAATTCCATTTGCAGGGAGGTGCTGCCAACTGTTCTTCAAGTTTGGCTCCAGCAAAGGACTCCAGCCATGGCCCGGGACACCCCCAAGCCATCCCAATCTACTTTGGTTTTAAGGTAAAGTTAGCCTTGTCACGTGGTTTTGGGGATGTTTATCACCTTTTGAATTCATTATAATCACTTATAAAATGAAGACGACCTGCTGGCTTTCATTTTTTATTGTGACATTTAATAATTTTGGGTTATATATGTATACCCATGCAATGATGAGCACACTCACAATGGCAGAATATGTAATATCAGAATTGTTCTTTTCCTAGTTACTGAAGCCTGCATCCCAGAGACCCACTGATCTGCCTTCCTGTTTGTACCTTGTGTTTTACTAACACATCTATTGTAAGCTTCACATTACATTATTATTCTTCAGCAGCTAATTAAAATGCTTACACAAGTAGCTCAGATGAACAATGTCCATTGCTTTGGGTATATCTACCCATCCATACAGTGTTGTTATTCATTGGCTTTAAAGATTTTTCTTACTGTGTCTTGTAGCTGTGGTCTCCTGGCTGATACATTATTTCAATTTTAGAGGGTCATTGTTAAAATATATTTTCACTGGGTTAAGGAAATGGAACTGAGAATATGGGGCAAGAGAGACGTTTGCATTTCCCAGAGACAGATGAAGGGAGGAAGAGAGGGAAGGAAGGAAAGGAGGGAAGAAATGAGGGACAGGGGAATAAAGGGAGGGAGAGAAGGAGGGGAAAAGAAAGGGAAAGAAGAGAGAGAGGGGGGAGGGAAAGGGGAAGGGAGAGAGTGGAGTTAACAGCCTAGTCTCTCCAAAATATTGGACAAAATATGTAGTGCATGTGTTTGAATATATTTCTATTGACTTCGTACTGTCATTGTTTTTTATTCCAATTCAAACAGTAATTCGAATTATTTTTCTCTTTGTATGTAATGTATATCATTTTTTTACTTTGGCTTATTTAAAAATATTTCCATTATCTTTGGATGATAGCTTCGTCTGTGTGATCTCTTGTGCTATGAACATCACCAGGTGAGTCTCCGTGGGGTCCACTGAATTTCCTAATTCTTTACATTTCTGTCTTTCTTCTTTTATGTAAACTTCATAACCACCAGCTTCTGGCGGATTTTGTGTCCATACTATCTCTTTCCCCCGTCCTTTCAGATTCCACTTATTTATACTCTGAATATTTAATATTGCCTTATCATTTCTAAATTGACTTTGTCCCTTTTTTCCCCTGTTCCTCCGATGGCCTTCTTCATTATCTGTTTCATACTGTCTATTAATTTTTAAAAAATTTTTGAATATTGTATTTCTTAATTCTAAAGGCATTCTGAACACCACATTGTAGAGTTTCCGGATTATGAGACCTTTCCCTGAAGATTTTTAAAGCTTTTACTTAGCAAGCCATTAATCAGAAGACTAGACTGTCAAATGTATGTGTGGGGAGGAACGGAAGTGTCTCTCAAGTCCTTTTATGGTAAGCTGAGTTTCTGCTGCCTTCTCAGACAGGCACACAGGGGTGAGGCAGGGTCCTGGCAGAGTTATTGCCCAGGGTTTGGATTATTCTTACCTGAATCTTTCTTGCCTCCTTATCCTGGCTTTTCAGCACCTCCTCTCTTCCATTGCTTGGTCTTTCCTTTGGACTGGGTCAGAACACAGCAGAAGTTGCATGGGCAGTTGGCAAAGCTTTCTTGACCTGGGTGTTAACTGTAACTGTCCTCAAACACAAGCAGGGAAAGTAGAAAACCAGCCACTCCAAAGGTTGCATTTGTGTTTCCCTTCAGTTTCTGCATTCTGAGGTTCTTCCCACCCCAGCCGGGCTTGTTGTTTTGGTCCAACTTACCATCTGCAAGATTTTGGTTCTGTTTGGCAATTATACACAGAAAGTCTTTTAACATAATTTTCAATTCTTTCTTGGTTATTACAGTGCAATTACGTTATTGCTTTGTGTAATAACTTTTCATTCATGAATCCTATGCTCAGATTTTTTACATTTCTTGGCATTTTCCTTACCTTTATGCTTTTCTTTTATTGTTTTATTATTTTCTTTTATTGTTTCTTAAAATAAAAAAAAATCTACAATTTTGAGGGTGACACAGTCTACTTTTTCCCCTTCTTCTCTTTCCTTCTTTCTCTCTCTCTTTTTCTTTCTTTCTTTCTTTCTTTCTTTCTTTCTTTCTTTCTTTCTTTCTTTCTTCCTTTCTTCTTTCCTTCCTTCCTTCCTTCCTTCCTTCCTTCCTTTTCCTTCTTTCCTTCCTTCCATCTTCTTCTCTCTCTCTTTCTCTTTCCTTTTGGGTGGGGTCAGCATCTCATCAGGTAATCCAGGCTGGCTTTGGATGTGTGACCTCCTCTTCCTCCTCCTCCTCCTCCTCATCATCATCATCATCATCATCTTCCTCCTCTTCTTCTTCCTCCTCCTCTTCCTCCTCCTCCTCCCCCTCCCTCCCTCCCTTTGCTGGTTACTATATTTAAATTTTATCATGTATAGTACACTTAAAAACCTCAAGTTCTTTATTAACTATACCTCCCTTATGAACAGGGCAAGGATCCTAGACCACTAACCACATGTAACTTTCCCTTGTTGATTTAAAATAGACAGCTTAATGTCATTTACATTTTTAACTGTCTCATTTTTTTCTGAACAATCTAATTTTGAATTTTACACACACACACACACACACACACACACACTTATAACATGGCTATTTATTTTTTAATGCATCTTCATATTCTTCTCACAGTAGAATGTTAGTTTTCGTCGGCTTGACACAAGCTAGAGTCAACTGGGAAGTAGAAATGTAAATTAAAAACTTGCTTCTATAAGACTGGCCAGTGGGCAAGTCTCTGGGGCTTTTTCTTGATTGATGATTGATGGCGTGATCCACCCACTGTGGGTGATACCACACTGGGGCATGCTTGGGTTGTATCAAAACAGCAAGCTGAGTGGGATATGAATAGGAAGCCAGTAAGCAGCACTTCTCCATACCTCTATCTCAGTTCTGGTCTCCAATTTCCTGCCCTGACCCTCCTCCATGATGGGCTGAAAGCTGTGAGCTGAAATAAACTCCCCTGTTTGGTCATGGTGTTTACAAGGGCAGTAGAGAGTAAATGGGTACACAGGTGTGCATATACAGTTTGAGGCTAGTTATGCATAACATTTGGGTTGAAAAATAGACTGATCTTTTTTGTTAGGATACCTTCACAGTTTTTTTTTTTTTTTTTTTTACTTTCCTTGCATATTTAGTTTTCTTTTACACATCTTTGAATACATTAATTTTTACTCTTGGTCAGAATTTAGGCTTTTGAGATTTCTTAGCCTTGGTACTCAGACATGCTCTCTGTAAACATTTCCCTAACACTGTTTGTGAGTGCTTCATCTCTTCCCCAACACCTTATATTTACCTTTTGCCTTTCACTGGATTTATTAATACTTATCATCATTTCTAATGATGAGTTCCACTGCTCTATATTCTTTGAGCTGATTGGCTTTTTCCGATAAAATATTCTTTTAGATTCTGGAATTTCTGCTTGGTTCTTTATTACCTTGTAGGCATTTAAAACATAGTTTAATTAATGTTTTATGGTAACTTTCAGACTTCATTTTATTTACTTAATGCAGCGCCTCCTAATTACTTTTCACATTAGGTAAGATTTTTCTTTTTAAAACACAAACATGCTTTTCAGTTTTTCTAAGGTACTGTGCCTCCCCCTGGGAAGCATGACTGTAATGGAGCACATTTATCTAGAATCAGCAGGGTGAGGAGATGGTCCCAGAATGGGCTTCTGAGAATTCACTTCAAGGTACGATCCTCTCTCAAGCTACAGAGACCCTCCACTTATTGTAAAATTAAGACCTTTCTTCTCTTTCCGTTCTTCTCTTGTTCAGAGGAGTTAACAAGAGTTAACAGGACAGATATTGTTTGATCACATAGCATGGTGTCTGGGGTCTCCAGAAATTGCATTAGATAAACTAGTCAGAAGCTGGCCTCATAGCACCCCATCTTCCTCCGGCCCAGCTTCTCACTGAAATACAGTCCAGGTGTGTACTGGATGGTTTTGTCCTTCAACTTGACACAAGTTAGAGGCATCAGACAGGAAGAAACTTCAGTTGAGAAAATGCCTCCAAGAGACCCAGCTGCAAGGAATTTCCTCAATTGATGATCAATGGGGAGGAGGAGGGTCCAGCACATTGAGGATGGTGCTGTTCCTGGACTGGTGGTCCTGGGTTCTACACAAAAGCAGGCTGAACAAGCCATGTTTATCAAGCCAGTACAGCTCCTCTCCACCCCACCCCACCCCAAGGCTCCTCCTGCATGGCTCCATCAGATCCTGCCTCCACATTCTTACCCTGTTTGGGTTCCTGTCTTGACTTCCTTCAATGATGAACATGATACAGAATTATAAGCCAAATAAATCCGTTTCGTTGCAGGACTAGAAAGCCTGACTAAGACAGGGTGGCTCATAGATTACTATGGAAGTCACATGTATTTGGAAGAATGCCAAACTCAATCAGTACTTGATTGATGACAGTCAGAGAGGGAGGATTGCACTTGCAGAAAATGGACTACCGGAATAGTCATGCTCTGGCATTTCCTCCAAGGCCAAGCACTGTCAGAGAGAAAGAGAGAGAGAGAGAGAGAGAGAGAGAGAGAGAGAGAGAGAGAGAGAGAGAGAGAGAGAGAGAGAGAGAGAGTTAGAGAGAGAGAGGAAAAAGGGCAATATCAGCAAGAAAGCTTGGAGGACACTTCCTCAGCCAGGATCTTACTTTCTCGAAATCTCTGTCAAATCAGCATTCACTTTAATCAGAGGATGATGCTGTTTTGATTGCCCCTTTATCCACTTACAGTTTCCCAGCTACTCGGCAACTGAGAGCAGAGCATGATCTTTTATGCTGTAATCTACACGAACCAGAACAGAACTCTCCAGGCTGCTTGGAGACATTTTTATCTTGGAGTCAAAAGAATAATGATGTTCTTATGTTTAAAAATACAAAATATGATGCCCTCCAAGAACCGTTGTCATACTTTTAGGTCATAAGCACCAGAAACAATTTCCCACAATCTACAGTCTTTCTGTAGCTGTAAATGGGTTCTTGCTATGCTACTGAAGTGCCAGATATTCTTACAAAACATCTCAGGATATAAATTCTGCGTATTTTCCTGAGAATCATCTCAGTCTCTGTGTACACTAATTTGAGTACTGTTGGCAGAGAAGGGAAAGATTTTATAAAGTACTTTTTGGAGAGGGAAGAGAATCTATGCTATAATAGACTGAGCACCAAAACTATGTTAGTCAGAATTTCGCTGCTTTTAACAAGTACATCAGATGATAAACTTGTAAAGATATCAGGCAGGTTCGTGAGTAGCGGTGCAGGAAAAGGCACTCACTGCCAAGCCTGATGACCCGACTTAGACCCCTGGAGCCCACATGGTAGAAATAGATCAATTCTCATGAGTTGTCCCTTAACCTCCATATGTGCAAGCATGTGCAAGCGCACACATGTGCATACGTACAGAACAAAAGTTATTTAAAAAGAACAAAAGGCTATTTTTTTTCTTACATTTTTTTTTTTTTTAGTTTGGGTACAATACTGATTTCCACTTTCCCAGTCCCACTTACCCTATTCACTGCTCTGTCAATGCAGCATTATGGAGACAGTACCTCCAAAACCTTCTCACCTCTTGGCTAAGTAATAAAAAGAGAAAGAAAGGAAAGTGGTCAAGTTCCCTAATCCCTTTAGAAAATATGTCTCCAGCCAAAGACTTCCCACCAGGTCCTATCCTTAAATCTTCCCTGAAGTATTGTCAAGGGCCAAGGACCAAGCCTCTAGCATACTATCATTTAGGGAGACATTGCATATACAAATTGGAGAAAATTTATTTTCTTAGGTTCTGAAATGCTGTGAGAATGGATAACATAGCCAGGAGACACTTTGACTCACTGGATTGCAAACATTATTTGTGTTATGTATGCTATGATATGATGCTTTAGGGGCAAAATGTAGGTGTCATTCCTTGAGAAAGATATCTAAGAAACACATCTGAATGGAAGTAATCATGGGGTTGGACTCTGGTTACTCCAGGTATAAGAGGTAATACTCTATGTCATAAAATAAAAAAAAAATCTATAATACACTTTGATGAAGAAAGAGGTGCATTAATATTTTATAGTACATGCTTTGAAACAGTGAAACAAAGTTATGAATATCTTTCTGAATTTTTGTAAACAATTCCTTAACAGGTTCAAAGGAGATAAGTCATAATTGGTATCAGATACCATTTTTTAAAAATCTAGTGTTTTTAGTAACATTTACTGAATAACACTTTGTATGATATCAATGTTTTATTTCAAGGTACATTACCAAAATAAATACTGAAAAAAAAAAGAGAAATATTTGAAGCTAAAGAGATAGCTCGGTGAGTGAGAGCTTGCTGTGCCTGCCTCATCATCCACGTGAATGCTGGGTGGGTTTGGTGGCCCTCCTGTAATCCCTGTGCTTGGGAGACTGAGGCTGGGGATCCCCAGATCAAGCAAATAAATGAGGTTTATGTTAAAGTGAGAGGCCCTGTCTCAATATGGAGCAAGATATCTGATATCAACTTCGGGCCTTTTTTACAAAGGTGCTCACATGTACGTATGCGCCCTTGTGCATGTGAACACACACATACACAAACCACACACACACATACACACACAAACATATGTGCTTGCATGAACACACAGAAAATTATAAAATAGAAATTCAATTAATAGAAGAATGGAGCAACAGTGTGTTGATGATTAAGGAATTAAAAAAAAAACCTCTAAATATCAGATGCAGTAGATCTGGGACACTGCTTCTGCTTGTGGGTTTGCGTAGTGAACCCAAAGAAGAGGGGACCTTAGTTCAGAATAAGTGTTGGATCCCATCTCATAAATTTGCGGTATTTCTCATATTTCTTGGCTGCTCCTTCATTAGTCATGTCTGTGGTCAAATCAAAATCATGACATCCTACTCTACAGGGTTCAGAACATGGTTCTGACTCAGTTACTGTGCTCTGAAATGCAGCTGCCTCACTTACTAGTCTCATGACTCAAGTACCTTGGGCAAGAATTAGTCTTCCACTGCTTCTGTTGCCTTATTTATAAATGGGGAAGGAGATAATATCTAGTCACAGTGGATAATTCTTGCAGGTCCGGTGATTCATCGGCATACAGTGTTAAGTATCATCAGCATGATTGGGAATGTTTCAAAACGTTTTTGTTTCAAAAATGAACACAACTTTATGGCCATAGGTATATTAATCTGCCAAGATGAATTTTTAAAGAAAAATTCTTCTTCATTAAGCCTTGATTTGGGGACAAGTTCAATATAGTGAACGTTGATTGAAAACAGTCACAGGCTCTCCTAAACAATTAGTGGGAGTGAATACAAGAGAGTCCTCTGGGACACGTCCATGAACCTGCCTTGAAATTTCTTTCCAGGCTGGGGATTCAAGAATGATGTTTTCTACTTGTGCCCACTGGGTTCACAAGGGAGGAAATGGGGTGAGAAGATATGACACTGTGCCACTAGCAATAGCCTTAGGAATAACATCTGTTCCAGAAAGAGAATGACTGATCAGTCATGAACTCTTAGGAGGAATAAACACATAGCCCAAGTACATTAGCTCTCTCCATGCCTGCCCAATCAGCCTCTCAAAAATAAACAGTTTATACATTCAAAGTAACCCAAGAAGACCCTCTCGCCAATTATTTTATAAGTATTTCTTGGAACACAAACACATGCCTCTGCTCCTTTGTCTGTGGCAGCCCCTCATCTGCCAATAGCTGTTAACGTGGGATGTTATCCTGTTATCCCAGAGGCTCAAGGATTGGAGCTATTTGGGGAGCTGAGATTGTCTTTATGTTTGCCACCCATTGGCAAAGTACTCGCATATTCCATATCTCCACGAAAGCTTCATACCTATGCACCTACTCAAGGTTTCTAACCAACAAGACATTTGAACGTGTGTGTCCAAGGAGGTAGTTGAAGATAGCCCCAGTGCTCCTAACCCTTGAATTTTTCCTATATGCTTTCCCATGAGAGCCATAAAAGTATCCACCACTAATGCATGGCTGTGTAGTTAGGATTAGCTCAACGATGGTGGATATTAACACCTTTCTATGACACCAAAGCCCAGTACTGAAGGTCAACATATAGCATGTCACTGGAACCCCACGAGCCTCATTCAGTATCTCTCTTTTTCCTATGCAGTGAGGATGTCATGTGAGAACAGGTAGCATGTTTTTTTATAGTTGTCATATGCTGGCCATGACATGAAGAAATCCTTTACCATCATGACCAGTTTTGATAAGGAACTATACTGTGTTTCATGGATGAAATAGGGGAATATAAATCTACTTTACTGAACAAATCATCCATGTTCACTTAATGAAAATGACGACTCTCTTTTAAAACATATGCATTATATTGGTGCTCTAACATATCAGCAGTCTTTCTTCCCCATTCATTTGAAGTTCTCTAATCTTTCCACAGCCAGAGTAGGCACACTGCTTTTTTCCCTTAAGAAAATTACTTTTTTTAAAAACATTACAATGCAGAGTTCATGAGTCTTGTTTCAAAATATTTTGTCCTTTTCATTTGTTTTTTTTTTTTTAGCTTTTTCTCCTCTCACTAGAATGTGTGTGTGTGTGTGTATATATATATATATATATATATATATATATATATATATGTATAAAATGGAAAAACTTTTTCCTTGAAAGAGCTCAACAAGAAGCCATTTCTCCTTCAAGGTTATACTTTGTTGTTTAAGAGACACTTCTCTGGGTTGGAGAGACAATCTTGGGTTAAGAGTACCATGATCAGAGGTCATAGGTTCCTTACCCAGCACCCACACTGTGGTTAACAACAGTCTGTAACTCCAGTCCCAGGGAATCTGATCCTATCTTCTGGCATCTGTGGACACTGCATGTACACAGTGCAAAAACCATATGTTAGGATAAACAACACATAGAAATAAACAAAACAAAAATCTAAAAATAATAGACATCTTTATTGACTCTTTAACTTGCATGAATTCTGGCAAATGATATCTCAAACTCCAACAGACCCTAAAATGGAACAGCCAATGTTCTTTTTGTCATCTGAAAACCGTTTTAATTTTTACCTTCTTAATCAACTGTCAGCAAAGTAAGGTGAATCAAAACAGGGGATTTGTGTTAAGGGCTAGGTAACTCTTACCTATCTAGCCTGCCAGTTTGGGCTGTTACTAATGGTATAAGGAAACTTTCTCATGAGCTGTTACTAGAAAACTTTCTCATGCTCTATTTTACTGCAGATTTTGTTATGTTCTGTGCTTTGGTGTTCTTGAAAACCAATCACACTAGAATTCAGTTAGAATTGCTTTGTACAGATAGCCACAATAAGCTTGGTCCTAAACCAACCACCAGGCAGCACTTCCTACACCTATGTATAAACTATTATGCTCTTTTGTTTTATAAGCTGCCTCTGGGAAGGTCCCCAACATACAAGAGAAACTTGTACCAACATAAGAACCTATTTAGAATAAGACTTCCATTTTGAATAGGGCTGTTATAAAATTTAAGTTCCCAAGACCTCCCCAGGAACTGATATCCTACTTGACATACAGAGACATGTATGTGGGAACTGACATCCTGGTTGGCAACTTAAGATATGAATGTTAGACAAGGCAAATCTCCTGCCACAGTTAAATATCTTAACCAATGGGAACATGCTAAGTATACAACAAAGACATATTCGTTAGAAAATCCCCTATCCCTAAATCCTGATTGATGAAATAACTTGGAACAGATGTTTGTAGATTTTGAAGCTTAAAAGATCTGAAGTATCTTGGCGCAGGGTCACAGCCAGTTCCCAAGTCTTTTCTATGGCCTTGATCAATCAGTCCTGGGGCAAATGCTCAATAAACTATCCCTCTCTCACTGAGATCAGTGTTCCTGTGGTTTGTGAGGTAATTCCTGGTATCTAACAGTTAGAGATGGCTCAGTAGTTAAGAGTACTGGCTGCCCTTCCAGAGAACCCAGGTTTGATTCCCAGCACTCCCATGCATTTAATGCATGCCTTTAACTCTAGTTAGATGGGATCTGATGCCTTCTGGTGGCCATTTATGGCAATGCATGTATTTACCATTGTGATATAATTCCTGGCAAAACCAACATAAGGAAGTAAGAGATCTTGGTGCACAGTTGAGCCCTAGCTATGACAAGCCTGGTCATTCTGCCCTCACAGCCAAGGAGAAGAGGAAAATGAATGCTTCTGTGCTCCTTGCTTCTATTTTGTTTAGGGCAGTGATCTGTAGAATGGTGCTGTCTGCCTTCATTCAAGCTGCATCATTTCACCTCAGTTAAGTCCTCCAGGAAACAGCTTAAAAGACACACTAAGATATGTATTTCTAAGGTGATTTTAAATCTAGCCAAGTAGATAATGAGGAATGACAATCACAACCCCATTGCCTGTTAATGTGACACCCAAACACATCACTTTTCAAACATAACACTGTTCTTCTATGCTCTAAAAAGCTCTTGTTCATTTCCTAAAGTAAAATGCATTTAGTCTTGAAATTTCCAAAGTCTTAACAGTTCTAAACTGGTTCAAAAAGTGTAAATGTAGAATCTTGAGATTCAGACCATCTCTTAGCTGTGAGGGCCTATAAAATACAAAACACAATTCTATGCTGCCAATATGCAATGGTACAGAAATGAAATTTTCGATTACAAAATGGAGGGATAACAACATATCAAGGAAACGGGCTAAAGCAAGACTAAAACCCAATAGGGCAAACAGCAATCCTGAAGTTCCCTGTCTACCATCTGGGCATCTGAGGCTTGTGATGGGATCATTGGCCTTGGGCATCCTAGACTGTCTGGCTATTCTCCATATAGTCCCTGTAACCAATCTCTTTAGGTGGCTACAATCCATGTGGCTTTTCTTAGTAGGTGTCACATGATCGTGTTTCCAAAATCTCTGGTTTTCTGTCTCAACGTAGTCTTTATCTTTCCAGCTTTGTGTATTGCCTGTGTGCAGAGAAAAATTATCCTATTATACACTGCCTGGCTGTTTTGACTTTTGGAAACCTTGGTGCAATCTATCACAACCCTTTTATCCTTCCATCTTCAGTACCTCTAAAACAAGTGACATGTGGGTATCACTTTGAAGTTGTTCAGATAGCCTTAGATGTAAGGTCCTCCTGAGCCACATTTACAGTGGCCTCTGTGTACCCCTGAGGCTGACCCCGGGGAAACACTTTATCACAGAACCAGAGGATACCTGTGATGACATTCTCAGTTCAGGTTCTTTCCTCTAGAATAAATTTGTATGTTCACAAGTTGAAGGCTTTGATGGGTAGAGTGTTGCTGTCAAACTCCTGCCTCTGCCCAATGTAAGTGTGAGGTTCTTTTTAATGGAGTGAATCTCTTAAACACTACAGCTGCTTTCTCGGCTGCTCTCACCTTGAATGATTCATGCTTTTTTTTTTTTTTTTTTTAAATCCAAACTGCACATTTCCCCATCTTTCTGCTATGCTTGCAATTCACTCTCTTTACTGTTGACTCTCACTGTGAACCTGTATAAGAACTGAAGAGTAACACTGCCACAGCCCAAAGGCTAAGAATTACCTCTGGCACACAAATGAATCTGCTTATATTGAGTGCATCCTCAATCAATTTAAGATATAGGCAGAATGAAGTTGGACTCTTGGATGGAATATAATATGAATGGTCTCTAGACTGGTTCTTGATAGGCTACTCATGCCTCCATGAAACTTCAAGAGCCAGCCTCGCCTCTGCAGCCCATATTTCTTGTGGCATTCTGGTTTTCCAAACTGCTGCCCAAATGACCTATTAAGTTCTACTTTTGGCATTGAAGGGCTTCCCTATTCTAGAGCTCCAAACTCTTCTACATTCAACCCAAAACCAGTTTCAAAAGATTATGAAGCAGATGGTCAGGTTTATCAGTGCAACAGTCCCATTCCTTGGCGTTAATGGTCTCTTTTAGGTGCTTTTCTCACTGCTGTGTTAAATGATAAAAGCCAATTATGGAGGAGGGATTAGTTTTGGCTCATAGTTTGAGGGTACAATCCGCCATGACAGGGCCAGTATTGAAATGACAAAAGCTTAGGCTGGCATTGATTTGTTACATTTGATGTTTACAAGGGGACACACAGTGATAAATGCTGGGCCTCTGAGGGCTTTGTCCCCCGAGCCCATGAAATAGTGCCACTTACAGTCAGGGCATATCATGTCACCCTAGTTAAACCTGTTGAGAAACAGCCTCATAGCGAAAGGCAGATATACTTCTATGGTGGTTCTAAATCCAGGCAAGATGACAGTAAGAATTATCCATCATACCATGGTGACTGCCAATCTCTGGGTTTTTTTTTTTTTTCATGAGAAGAAAGCTTTCTTTTCTAGGATCTTGTGAATTCTGAAGCTTTTGGATTCATGTTTTGAGTTCATTTAACCATAACCTATAAAACAGAGGCAATAGCTTCCAGATTATGGCCATGACACCTTTCTTTTGCTGAGGATAATCTATCTCCTTTCCTCTGAGGACCACTGGGTGCTCTTCCTGAAAGATGAGTATGCATCTGTGCTTCCATGCTAGAGGACACACGCCACATATCACCCATCCATTCTTTTGGAAATAAACAGAAAAGAGACCATTTTCCGATCTCCTACATTACTGCCCTTATAAGAAAACATCTACAACTAGTTGAAATCAGACAATAACATCTAATTGTTGTAATCAGACAATAAATTGAAGACTAAAGCAGTAGCTTGGGAACTCCCACTCTGCTGACTAGCACTGTAGAATTCAGGTAAAATTTCCAGATAAGAACTTGGACAGAGATGATCGTTAGGGCCCAGAATGAAGGAATTAAAAATGCACAGTTATATCAACCTGTACAAATGGTGAGCTCTTCATTGACTCCAGATCAGAGATATGAACAATATATATATACAAATAATGTTATTTGTATTCATGCTGTTGCTTTAAGACCCCGGCCTTTAGTGAGAGCTTCCATTTTCCCAGAGCAGTTCAAATGAACATGGAATTGGAAACAGATGTGGGCTCTAGCATGTTATTGCACAAGGGCGAGTGGGGCATTGGGAGGGGAAGGAGGGGGAGGTGGCAGGGACCAAGTGAAGGGACCTTCAGCAGCCCCAGGACTCTCATCACTCGAGGGGGTCTGAACTCCAAATTCCACCAGCCTGCACTCTGAAAATGAACTCCTAACAGAAAACAGATGGGAGTGGACCTGGAGCTGGAGGATGGGAAGGAGAAAGAGACAGGATGAGGGGAGTTTGGCTAGGAGAGTTAGACAGCAAGCATGTTTAAGTCAGGAGTGTAGAACATGAGTTTATTAACATTACCGGTGTAGAGAAATAGAAGTCCTTGAGGAGCTGATAGGAACGGGGGGAGGGGGGAGAGTCTTAGGTAAGGCACTTGCAGCCTGCTGTGGATGGAATCCCCCCTTTTCTTTTCCTCTCTGGTGTGGGGGACCACTGATATTCAGAGTTTCCAAGAGCCAGGGGATGAAGCCAGATGATTTTTTTTTCTTCTTTCCTTCTGCCTGGGAAACATCTCATCGAAATAGACCACTTGCTTTGGCAAATGCCAGTAGTCCCGATAAATCAAACTCCCTGGAATCAGTTCAGTTCTCCTGTTACTTTCCATAAGGGTTTTGTCTGCGCTGAGACATGCCAAGGAGCTTCTGCAGTCAGGGAGAGGGGACTGATCCAGAACATGGTCTGGACAATAGCACATCTTCAGTACATCCAGCCTGGGAACACACACTAATTCACTCTGTCTCTTCACCCTGCTTATCAGAGATTGACAGTTTCCAGAGCTGAACAACTCTCTCTCTCTCTCTCTCTCTCTCTCTCTCTCTCTCTCTCTCTCTCTCTCTCTCTCCCCCTTTTCCATATCTCTAGCCTTGTCTCCTCCCTCCCTCCCTCCCTCCCTCCCTCCCTCCCTCCCTCCCTCCCTTCCTCCCTTTCTTTACACCTTCCTTTCTTCTTTCTTTCCTTCATCCTTCCCTCTCCTCCCTCTTCCCTCCTTCCTTCCATCCCTCCCTCCCTCCCTCCCTCCCTCCCTCCCTCCCTGCCTCCCTCTTTCTCTCCCTCCTTCCCTTCCTTCCCTCTCTTCTTCCCCCTTTGAAAAGCTCAACTATTTCCCCCTTGGTAACCAAGGGAAAGAAGCAGACAGAGCAGTAGCTAAGACTGTAGCACTTTGTAGGCAGACAATACTTTTCGGGCTTCCTGTGGTAGGATGTGAGCACCTTGAGCTTGCATTACATGCTTGGAGAGTCTTGTTTGGCCCTTGATACGTTTGTTTGACTAGACAGTTTTATGTGTTCTTTGAGAGACTCGCTCTATGTAATCATACTTGGAGAAAGAGAGATGTGGCAATGTGTGAAGACATTCTAGTTGTCCTAGTCTGGGAAGGTTTACTATAATATTTCCCTGCGGTTTGTGGCATGTTTAGTAGCATTCTCTAATCCACAGGTCACTATTCCAGACCAATAAATTATCTGGCTAGAAATACCATTTCAACATGCCTGAATAATCCTGTGACAATCTGAAGACAAAGATGTTATAACTATATTCAAAAAGCATTTCTTTGCTTTTTAAAACTTTATTTCTTAATTCTTTCATATATATTCTAATATAATCACATCATTTCTCCTTTTTTTCCTAAAACCCCTACTTGTTTTCTTTCAAATTCATGACCTATTTTTATTAATTATTGTAATGAACATATAGGTATGTATTTGTGTGTATACATGTGTATGTACGTACATATATATGTACATGTGTAAATATGTATGTGTGTATTTTACTAAATATATAAATACAATCTACTCAAAGAGCATTCTTAAATACTGTTTTAGGACCATGCTTTAAAATCCTGACTTCTTCCCCAAGAAAACTTGATGGAGATGATGTAATAACAGTAACAATAGTTATAGTTAGTTGTATTGTACTATGAACCACAGACAATTTCTAGTACTTTTCACATTAGCAACTCTGCTTTCACCCGAAGTTTAAAAGATAGATAAGCTTATTTTTCTAATTTAAAGAAGACAGACATGAGATACTGACAGGTTTAGCAGTGTGTGTGAGGCCCCAGAGTTGATAAGTCCAGGGCTCATTTTCATAGGTGCAATTGCACAAGTCCCCTTTCTTAGAAAACCAGACCATTTGGTTCAATGATTATCTGTTGTTGTCTTACAACTTTTACAATTTTTTTCCTTGGATTTGTGTTTTGTAGTTGAATCCCAATGGAAATATAGAGGCATATGAGCAGAGTAAGACAATCCAGGGTGATATGAATAGTCTTTCCTTAAAGTTCAGTTCATATTTAGTAGCAACAACAGCCCAATAACACAAAATGCCAGTGGGCACACAATGAATAGGAGTTCGGAGAAGACCACAAGTCAGCAGACCATGCTACATTTATGACTGTGAGTAAGCACCTGCAGTCCCACATTCTGTTTAAGTCTGAACTTGTGTCCAACCCAACAGATGGCAGTGGCTTCTAAGAAAAGAGAACGCCCAGGTACACTATTGTATCTACACAATTGCTGGCTAAACTCACTAACTGCCCATGCCTTACTAATGATGAGAAGCAAGAGAATGGGGAATAAGCCATTGTCTTCTTTCCCTTCTTTGTTCCTCACCAGTAAGGGAAAAGTAGAGAATACGGGGAAATATCTATCACGGAGAAATTAAGTCAAAACAGCTGAGTGTGCACAGTTACCACTGTTCTGGTAAGATGAGAATTCATATGCCTGATGCATTAAGAAATACGACTTTCATCATTTCACTGATCACTGTGGTTTGCCCATGTCTTAAAGTTTATACAGTGGAGTATAAATTCCCCAGCGAACCAGTATTGGAAAGCAGGGTTTATTGGGGGATGCTTTGACCATGAGGGCTCTATGCTCACCAGTAGACTAAAGCAGTTCCTGGGGGTATGGGTAAGTTCCCTTGGGAGTGGTTTTGTTTCTAAAACTTGCTCTTTCGGAGGGCTTTGCCGTTTGTGTTTCTATCATAAGATAATATTTAGCCCAAAAGCTCTGGCCAGACACTGGTACTCTTGGACTTCTAGCCTCTAGAATCATGAACCTAATAAGCATTCCTTACAGATTACAGGCTGTGGTATTAGTCCATTAAGGAAACAGAGAACACTCTGCAACAGTGGATCTGCATACATATTGGATGTTCTTAAATTGCATTAAAACTGGTTTTGCATAATATACAGATGAATGGAAAAATTCAATAACTTATAGTTTTGACCCAGATGGCACTGGATAGCAAATAAAACACCCTTGCAAGAGAGACCAAGTAAGACAGAGAACAATGATATAAATGTGCGTATCTTTTATGGAAATTTTACCACGACTACTGGGACAAGGAATTCTCAATTTTCATTCTGAAACAGAGCCTGTAACTTGTTTGTTTGTCTCCCTGGCTTTAAATGACAGAGTCACAAGCTGAAACTTACCACTGCAGGGTTTGTACCCAGCAATGAGAATGTGTATTTATATCCTTAGATCCAATGCAATAAAAGCAAGGTAGACTTTAAGAAGAATTTCTCTATGTGTAACCAGATGATTTCCAGGAAACAAGTTACAGTCTGAATAAAGAGTCAATGACATCTCTGCCCACAGTGACCAGCACCTAAGACGCTTGTGCAGGAGTGTTCTCTTGAGTACTAGACCCTCCCTTCTGAGCTGGCCTCCAATTTGTATCTTTTATTATCCTGTTTTCCTTTGATTGATGGCTGTGATCCAGGTACAGGGAATTCTACATGGCTTATCTCCAATTAGTCTTCTCTACACCCATACAAGCTGATTTCCTGAGTGGATCATGTTACTGGGTTCTTGCAGATGGAAACAGTGGCATCACTGGCATGAAGCAAGGATGACTTTGGTGGCCTATTTAGTAAGCAGAATGTCTCCCTTTCTTCCTCTCTGCTTGGTTTCTCTCTATCATATTTTCAGCTGGACATCTTTCACACACTAAAATACTATATTTGGGACATATCCAGTAAATATCACCTCTTTAGAAAGCTGAATTTTATTTTATTTTTATTTTTCAGCATATTAGCCAGACTTATGGAAGTAGCTCAGAATCTACAAGTCTAACTCAGAAATATTGTATTCAAATAAATATAATGGGTGACTTTCCTCTGAAATAATGAGGATTAGAAATTTAGGGTGAAGGAATTCTTTACTAGGATGTATGTTTGGACATTTAGATGTTTTCACCCGATTGCCAATCTTATCTGGATGCAAACAGTAGGAAAATGGTTAACCTTGGCTTTGAACTCTTAAAACTCTGGGCATAAAGTATTTACTTTAATGTGTGAATATAAACACAAAAGATATTCCTAAACAAATGTGACGTTATTTTGTGTGTGCACTCCAGTGAATTATATTTACAACTCTTGGCATTACATGTAAAGTGGAGAGTAAGTTGACACAGCTTCCTTTATAACTCTGCCTCTAAGAGCTAGAGACATGGCTCAGTGGATAAGTCCAGTGCTGCTCTTACAAAGGAGCAAATGGACTCCAGCATCCAGGTAAGGTGGCTCACAAGTGTAACTCCAGTTCCCAGGAATACACAGACACACACACACACAGACACACAGACACACACACACACAGACACACACAGACACACACACACACAGACACACAGACACACAGACACACACACACACAGACACACAGACACACAGACACACACACACACACACAGACACACAGATACACAGACACACCCACAGACACACCCACAGACACACCCACAGACACACCCACAGACACACAGACACACAGACACACACACACACACACAGACACACAGACACACACACACACACAGACACACAGACACACAGACACACACACACACACACAGACACACAGACACACACACACACACAGACACACACACACACAGACACACACACACACACACACACACACACAAAACAAAACACAACTCTGCCTTCAGAAAAACACAGCATCCTGTGGAGATGAGAAGGGGAAAATGTTAGAGATGGCGGTACCTGGTACCTGTACCTTGGAATGATGTACTTCTTTCCACTTTTCGTGGAAACCTTTCCCCATGAAGGCATGATTATTTCTGAAGTGCAGATGTTTATGTACCTGCCGTATACAATGCTATCCCTTTGACTTTCTTTCGTTCTACCGTACCTACTTTTATTATACAACTGACAAAAGCAGAGAATTTATCGCAGCCTAAGGACATCTACACAACCGAGCTTGATTTTCAGCATCTTTGCTTACTATGCACAACCATCCACACTCCCAACACACCCATACTCCCTCCATCTCTCACCCACATCCCCCATTCCATCCCACATCCCCCAAACCCACCCCGCACATACTCTCAACCCCCTCACATTCCTCCAACTCCCCCACACTTTTAGCTTGAATATTTGGATCTCATTTCTCCAAACTTCACTTTCTTCATCTATAAATGAAAATGAAAATCACCAGCACCAATCCCTGTCACTATTAATGACACTCTGTTATGCTTGAAGACAGGACTCTAGCATGGCTGTTCTCTGAGAGGTCCCACCTGGCAGCTGACTCACACAGATGAAGACACTCACAGTCAAACAGTGAATGGAGCTTGGAGACTCTTATGGAACAGTAGGAGAAATGATTGCCGCCCCTGAGGAGATAGGAACTCCACAGGAAGACCAACAGAATCAACTAACCTGGACCCTTGGAGCTCTCAGAGACTGAACCACCAACCAAAGAACATAAACAGGTTGAACTGGGCCTCACTGCACGTATGTAGCAGATGTGCAGCTTGGTCTTCATGTGGGTCCTGGACAACTGGAGTGGTGGCTACCTCAAAAGATGTTGCCTGGATGTGTTCTTCCAGCTGGCCTGCCTTGTCTGACCCCAGTGGGAGTGAAAGCACCTAACTTTGTAGTGATTTGAAGGGCCAGAGTTGGGGGAATAGCCAAGGCGGGGGGGGGGGGAGTAGTCAACCAACTCAGAAAGAAGAGGATGAGGGAAAAGGGAAAGGATTATGGGAAGGGGTGACCTGGAGGGGGACAGTGAAGGGGGTGTAAAATGAATAAGTAAAATGTAAAGGAAAAAAAAGAAAAGAACAGAAAAAAAAACCCATCTATCTCTTCTACAGGGGTGCTAGAAGATTACATGAAAATCCGTTGGTTTGACTGGCATCTTGTAAATGCTCCATAAATCAGCTCATGCTATTTATTACATGTGAGCTTTAAATGTTGGTATAAGAAAACTGGTGTCAACTAGTTATTTTATTTTTAGTTGTAAGAACTATAATGAATGTAACGTAATATCCTCCAGTCTGTCCAGGTTCTGCTGATGACAAAACACCATTGCTCAAATGATGTAATTATTTAAATGATAAAAATGTTTGGTCAGCCAAGACACATATTTGTGTGGTCGGCTTTACTCTTTCAGCGTTGGATTTTATTTTTACTGAGAAACAAAGTATATTAAAATAAAATTTATACAAATACGTATGTAGCAACTTAGTTCTGTGATAATATTTTTGAGATGGGATTTTGCCCTGTCAATCATGCTAGACATGAGTTCATGATAGTCCTGTGCCTACCCCCCAAAGTTCTGGAATTACAGGCATGCACCATGCCTGTTCTTGTTCCGTGATAGCCTGGTTAATGAATATCAACACTAAAAACCATGGCTTGAAGAATCTTTATAATTGACATTATAAGCAGATTCTCCCATTCATATTGAGTGCATTTTTACATATTGACACTAATATCTCTTTTGCTCTTTGGTCTAATACTCACAAGTCAGGAAAGCAAATTCACATGTTCTATACAAACATCATGAAAGAGCATTTGAGAGACTTTTGTTGTGATTTCATTGGTTATCAATTCTTCTAAAAAGGAAAAAAATGAATGGCAGAGTTTCAGTGAGGCCTTTTTATTTCAACCATTGCATTTTGAAAGTTCTAATTCCTGTTAGTAATTCACAATTCTTCATTAATAATTAATTATTAATTAATTAATTAATTAATAATTAATTCATTATATTAAAACATACTTTACCATCAAAATATTTTTTATCATTTGACTGGTTTGGTAAGAGACACAGATGCTTGCTATACCTTACCTTGGTACCAAGTGCTTTCTTATTTTGGACAGCAGGAAACAGTGGAGGTGAGTAGAGAGGCCAGGGGTTGGGAAATAACTTGTGAATCTTGGAAGTTTCAGCTTTTCTAAACTTGAAAGTTGGGTTTACTTTCTTAGTCTCATGAATCTCCCTCTTGCTTTCAGGAAGAAGTGTTTCAATAGAAAATAATTGTATACAACATAAATATCCTACTTTCATTTTGTTCCTGTGACAAAGACTGTGACCAAAAGAATGTAGGAAAGGGAAAGGTTTAGTAATAGGTGGAGCCCAAGAAAACACAATGAAAAGGTCAAGGGTCAAGGGTCAAGGGTCCAGGGTCAAGAGCCAAGGATGATATTGAAATGCAAGCACAGTGGAAATCAAGCCATTCAGTATGCTATTTCCTTTGTTGATATTCTAAACATACATTGAGCCATTCATGTATTCCTTCATTCCTTTACCAGATGTAATTTACTATGTCCAGTTTCTGATTTTTATCTTTAGCGCCTGTTTCTGTGAATCAGAGCTTTTTCCTCTAACTCGTGGATACTTGGGAATTTCACAAAGGTCATCATTCCTTAGTTTCTGTCACAAGTAGGCACATATGAAGGCCCACATGAAACATATCTTACAAACAGTTTGAAATTTTGTTTGAGACAATCATTTTATAATTCATATGTTGTCTTAATGAGCTTTAAATGTCTGGTACATTCTAGAATCTCTTGACAAGGGAGTCTCCTGTTTGATTGATCTGTGGACAGGTCTGAGGCTTAGGGGGTGGTGCCATCAGGGCCATCAGCCACAGACCTGTCCTGACTGTAGAAGAAAGCTAACTGCACTGTAACCTGTAATCTGAAATAAACCTTTCCCTTGCCTAAATTACTTTTGGTCATAGTCTTTGTCACAGGAGTGAAATGAAACTAGGACACATATGTTGTGCAGCAATTATTTTCAATTGAAACATTCTGTTGAGGCCTAAGCTGGCCCACGTTGGGTGGCCAAAAAATGTTGAGAACCGCACTAGTCCCACGTTCAGGTGCCAAAAAGTGTTGCAGCCTGAGCAAAATGTTGAGGCCCGGGCTGCCCTGCATTTGGGCGGCCATTGTATCCCGGCCCAAGCTGCCACTCCAGTCCACGGGTCGGGGTTCAGCAAGAGTGAGAGTGAGGATGGACTCAAAGAATGCAGACCAGACGGAGTATAATTCAATCCCGTTTATTCTTCAGTCTAAGTCCTAAGTCTTGAGTTCCTAGTGCCTAGTCCCTAGCTCCTAGTCCCTCCAAGTTCCAAGTTACTTCTTCCAAGTTCTCTTCCAAGTGCTTGCTACCTGTCTTCTCTCTGCTGTGTCTGGTTTTCTCCTCTGTGTCTCCCTAATGTCTGATAACTAACTCCAAGTTGTTTTCTCTAACCTAATTCCTAGCTTCAAGTTGTACTCTCTGAAGTGTCTCCTTCTCTCTTCTGTGTCCCCCTAATGTCTGATGTGTGATTCTGATCTGTTCTGTCTCTGCCTTTTATATGTCTCACTTCTAAGCCACGCCTTTTGGTCATACCTTTAATCATGCCCTTAGGTCTTGTCTCTAACTCTGATCTTTATACTTCTAAGTTATACTCTTAAGTCACACACCTTTAATCTCACACATCTTTAATCTCACACACCTTTAATCTCACACACCCAAGGTATCTAAACCAAGATTATCGGAGTGTGCTCAGGTGTTGTAGGCTATTGTAATCCAAGTCTCATGTCAGGGTATATGGCTCAAGATGGCTGCAAAGCTGATAGCCGCTTTCTGCTAAAAGTCGGCCCCCAACAACATTCCTTCCTGTAAGCAGGAGAGAGGATCACAAGACAAAGGAAGTAAGCCCATCTTTCAAGTTTGGGAAAGCTGAAACTTCCAAGATTCACAAATCATTCCCCAACCCCTGGCCTCTCTATCCACCTCCACAGCTTCCTGCCGCCCAAGGTAAGGTGGAGCTCTGCCCAGGGAAGCAGCTTTCAAGGTTATCTCTCAGGTTAGGGGTGGGCTTTTCAGTGATGTAGCTGCCTTTGAGACAACCATGCTCTGATAAGTAACCTTTCATGAATACTCCTCATGGATACAAGTAACCATCCTCTACACTCCTATACTATAGGCCACACCAAGCCAAGGCTGATGGAGTTGTTACTTTAGTTGGTTGTTTTCTAACTTAGGTGAGTAGAAGTTCACTTACACCTCTCTAAGAAGCCACACAACACAATCTATTTTTAAACAGGGCCAAACAGAACCAAAGTTGAGTTGGGAAGAAGTGGCAGCATGGCCCCATCACTAGGTGATGAGACACATAATCAAGGCCGAGTCAGATGATGTGTCTGTCACAGGGCAATCCTAATTATTTTTTTCCATGTGGCATGGGATGGATGAATGGATGATGTGCCTTCTTGTGGTGGCATGCCTTTTGTGACAGGTGACAACGGGTCACACTGTTAAGGACAAGTTGTCTAAAAGTGGAGATTTTTAGCGGGTATTCCAGGGTGGTCATCTTCTTTTCCTGGGTTGGGATGGCAAGCTTAGTCACAGCAAATGTATGGAGAATTACTGAAATGGATGAAGAATTAGAGAGTGCATTGAAACCCTTGAGAGCAGAATATTGCACAAAGATGGTTGGTAAACCATTGCTGCTATTGGGTGGTCACTCCCACGAATAATAAAGCTGAGAGTAGCATGGATCCATGGGGGGCGGGTCCTTGGTTAAGAGAGAGATTGCAACAGGAATGGGATCTGCACTTAGTGCTAGCCTCTGAGGTGTTCTGTAAATCACATAAAAGAGAGGATGAGAAGAAGGTGCCAGCTTATTGTTTAGTATGGCTACAGGGAAGAAAGGATAAAAGAAGGGTGAGTTAGGTTCCACTACAGAGCCCTTCCTGGAATCCCCAAACCTGGAACCCAGAGTAAGGTAATGAGGAAGAAGAGAGCAAGGAGAAGGCATTAAAGGATACCCGGGGTCCAGCCTGTAACAGAGATGGGTAATCTATAACTCAAAGCAAAATGAGGCTCTCAATAAGAGCTCAGTACAAGACACTTTGATAACCTAGGAATAGTCAGACCTGAACTGAGTAAATCAGGAAGCGGTTTTAAGGGAGCAACGAATGAACCAGTGAGCCTGGTTGCTGAGACTGTGGGACTTGGGGTGTAAATGGGGTCTTCCTGTGTTTTGTGGGAGGAAAAGAACTTTGTTTATGAGAAAGGCTAAGTCAACAAAGGCGATATGAGGGAAATCAGTCTTGGATGAACTGCCTTATATGGGCTATTAAGTAAATTTTTCTGTCTTTTTGTCTGAGGTCCCCATTAATGTCAAGAACTGGAAGATCAAAGTGGAAAGACAGGCAGGCATTGCGGAGAGAACTGGGTATAAGAGAGGAAGGATGTTATGCCCTTCTTATGAGGTCAGATAAAACTGTTTCCACAGGGTATCCAACATGGATAACTAAATGGATAAACAACTAAAGCCACTGACATTTCTATAAACTATATGGATATCCTGCATAGCTTTCAGTAATGTCAGGTAAGGCCTGCTTCTGATTATGGCCTTTATAGATAGATATTATGATAGGACATATGTAAAAGTTAACTTTCCTAGTGTAAGACCAGATAATAGACTATATATGGCCTATACCTGTTAGTGAGGTGTACAAATAGACTCCCACCTGTGTGGACACTACCACAGGTCTCTTGAAACTGAGGGACATATAAAATAACCATCAAAGGAGTCACCTAACTCCATGTTACATATCCATGCCAGCAGGGAACTAACTTTGATAGGGACACTCCTTTCACCCACACTGATGTACAGAACTAGACAGAACAGCCAAGTCCAGTGATATTTCTATCTGCTCTAAAACCTTACTAGCGTTGGGTTACATGAGAGAGGAAAATTGGTCACTTAAACAACAACTAAGAATATCAATACAGAAGGTACCATGCATGGGTGGGGAAAGTCACTCCTGGAAGCCATGTAGTGGTTGAGTAAAAATTCTAGTGCCAAGGGTAGTGTCATCAGACAAAAGTCCTAGATATTTATAGTGCAATAAAAGCTACTGATAATTCTTTTGGTTGTATGTTAGAACCAGATAATTAGACCCTGCTTCTGATGACACCACACATATCAGTTGAAACATTTGGAGAAATAAGGCTGGGACTGAACTGGAATCCCCCACTCTGTTACTATCTAGCTTTCAGGGTGCCAAAGGGACTGCTGGGAAAGAACTGTTACTACCAGTACTGTCCAGCTGTGGCCACACAAGTGTTCCTGCTGGTGCATTAGTGGTACAACTATTGTGGATACAACCAATAGCTTTCTATTTGCACCCAGAGTTTGATCAACAGGAAGGAATCCATGTCTGTTCCTACAAGACATGACAAAATTTGTAGCTGGATATGTTATAGGTTTCAATAGGGAAGCAACTGGTATTGCTTCGTTGAATGGATACGGTGTGCCTGTCAATCTGCCTTCTAAGTATTTGTGCTTATAGTCATAAGTCATTGTTCTTAGCCATAGACAGAGAAAAAATAATAATCAAACATCAATATCACTCCCCCCCTCCCCAGGGTTCAGAGAACATCACAAGAGGGTGCAGAAAGAGTGTACGATCTAGAGGAAGGGGCAGGATGTTGTAAACAGTTTCCTTTGAATTGAAACAGTCCTTTCTGAAGGGAAGAGTGAAGCTCACGAGATTGAGCAAGGAAGAGAAACTTACAAGTTTGGAAAAGCAGAAATTTAGAAGATTCATAAGGCCCTTTTCTCAAGTTACATAAGCAGTTAATATTTTCTCAGCAGGAGACTCTTGTCACTGAGGCATCCATGCTCCTGTAAGGAACTACTCATCTATACTCCTGTGAACACCAATAAATCCATGGGTTTACCAAGTTCCACGTTGGTCAAATTACTTTCCTCATTCCCTGAGCATTGTTTAGGTGGATTGAGTTTAGATGTTTGTTCATGTTTCTTAAGGAAAAAGTCACATAGTTACATATAAACGCAGGCATTGAAGTCTGTATATAGCCCGTACAGAAATGAACAAAAAGATTCTGCTGAATCAGTTAAACTGGGTGGTGTATTGGAGGTACCTACATGTTATGTTATATGTGCCCTATGTGTTATAAAGAGAGAATTGATAATATCTACAATAGAAATAACACTGAAAGATGAGAAAGCTTCCTTGAATTTCCCCATGTTTTCTTTGGGAGAAGAGAGGATGGAGTGACTCAGCATGACACCACACTGACATCATCAGAGAGAACACACTAGATCATCAGGCAAAGATGGAAGCCCTGTTAAGAAGTGCAATATCAAATCCTATTTCACAACTAACTCTTTCCTGGCAATCAGACTCACTTTTAGGGGAAGGTACTGTACAAGTACGAACAAGAGAATAGAGGATGAACACAGTATGGGCTTCTCCTCCACTGCTTTTCCAAAGTTAAAAGTGATGTCACTGTTAGTAAAACTACAGAATATTTCTCAGACACTTGGAGATGTGTGACCATGCAATATAGATTATAGGATGACCTCAGGATGTGAAATAAAACTACGTTTAAAAAGTTAGACATGACAGTGACACTCATACATCAACTATCTCTGTGGTACATGCATTTATAATGATACGAATTTCCATATCAAAACTGAGAATTTAAAAATCCTATTTCCTTCCTAATTGTCCAATGGGAGATGTACAGGCGATAAGGATAAAGAGACAATAACGGACTAAACACACACACACACACATACCATTCTGACACTGTCAGAGGAAATAGTTATTTCTTTGTCAATGAACAATGTTTTACAGAGAAACATTCTCATCCTAGGCTGAGTATTTCACAACTTGTCTCTCCCTAAGGATTGAGAAGTGAAGCATAGAGAAAGCCAGTGTGATTAGTAATGCCCTGTTTCTTGGTTCAGCATAGGATGGATGTAGGTTCTGTCTGGATGGATGTAGGTTCTGTCAATCAGAACCACATAGAAGAACCTTTTTCAACTATGTACTTTTCCAAGTTAAGATAGATTTGAGTGTGTTAAGAAGACAGATTGAGTTTTATTAAAAGGGTGTGAAAAGAATCCATGACCACACAGTAAGGACAGCGTGACCCACCTCTTCTTCTTTCCAAACAAGATTCTCACTGCTCTCTCCCCTTCCATCTCAAGAGGGAGATTTTCTTTCAACCCAGTCTCTCAACACCGAGTCATTCCCTTAAATCCATCACTCCCAAGTCCCAAAAGACTTCCTGTTGAGTCTGACACCATATAAGAAAAGTTGGGTGTCATACTCATGCCAAGGAAGCTGCATGGAACATCGTATGGAGGCTTGAGAGTACCACTGAGAAAATGACAGACAGGCTGGGGCAGTATAGAAGGGCCAGAATCTTTAGATAGGCAAGCAATATCTGCAATCACGTATCTTAATCATTCAGGACGTTTGAGAGAGAAAGTTGGGAAAGAGAGAAGAGGCAGAAAGAGGAGAGAAAGATATAGGAAACACTGTGGTGTCCTGCGGTGTTTAAATTTTTAATTTCTTTTTCATTTTAGGATTATTCCTAATATAGAACTCTCTATTCCTATTGAATCAACAGGTGTCCTTAAACTTCGAGGCTATTGATTTGGGTGTTTCTGAATTCCATAACTCTTCTTCTCTGTGTATATGTGTACTTGGGATTCCAGGTGTACATGGCTGACATTTTACTGTAGGTTCTGGGATCTGAACTCAGATCCTTATGCTTGCATGCACCACAAGCATTCTCCTTCACTGAGCCATCTCTCTAGCCTAGCCTAGCCTAGCCTTACATCTTAACTGTCCACCACCACATCCTAGTATACCCAGCTGGGGACCCAGACTTTATTTAATCATCTATATCACAGTGTAAGTACTAATAGTACATTTCTAGCTTTTCATTTTGAGTCTGGAAGCTATGTACATTCACATATCAATGCTAACGTCTGTAATCTGATGATCACACTTTGACAAGTGACTGAGTTTCACTTTTTTTGTTAAAATCCTTAAGAATATGTCACATTTAACTGAATCACTCTCTCCATAGGCCATAAATACTCCAACATCGTATTATAGATTACACAAATTTCCTAAGATGGTAGAGCTAGGTAAATGACTGGATGTTGAGTCAAACCCTTACCTGTTAAATTTAAATATCTTCCCTTTCTTAGAAAATACAGGCTGGGCAGTGGAGGCGCATGCCTTTAATCCCAGCACTTGGGAGGCAGAGTCAGGTGGATTTCTGAGTTCAAGGCCAGCCTCGTCTACAGAGTGAGTTCCAGGACAGCCAGGGCTACACAGAGAAACCCTGTCTTGAAAAACAAAAACAAAACAAAACAACAACAACAAAAAACCAAACAAAAAGAAGGAAAGAAAGAAAGAAAGAAAGAAAGAAAATACATGTCGTGTGCTCCATTCACTTCCTCAAGAAGTATTTATGACACATACCACATGACAGACACTGTTCTAGGAACTAGGGGACAGTACTGCAGTTAAAGACTCAGCAACGCAAGACTTCTATATGATGAAAATTCCGCAGTCCAACCCCTGGAACCTCTATGATGCTTCTGAGTTCAGATCCTACCCTAAATCCATTATTAAGGATCAAAGTCATCTGCAATTTAAATTCAGTAGCCTCGATTTCCTACCATTCCTTTAGAAGAGGGTAATATTCCCACAGAGACTCAGGATTTCCTGTTTGGACTCCTCCTGCGATTCCCACTTTCAGTTCTGCACTCACAGAAAAGTTATGAATGGTGTTTGCCTCTCTCATTCCCTCCTCCTAGCAGGAGCAGCTGTTTTTTATTATGGAACAGGCTGACAAGGTGCTTGTCTGGAGCAGAGTCTCTGGCAGGTAATTTTGATGAGGCCCAGAGGTAAGGGGTGGGTGTCTCTGATGGGTTTCCGGTCCTGTTATCAGCCGAGTCCCACAACCCCAGGCATGGCTGCTGTCTGTCCACCGGGCTGACTTCTGGCGAGGAGCCCACGCCTGCTGAGAGCATCAGTCATCCATCAGAGCTAATCCCTTAACATTTTTTTACTTAAGCCAGGACCCTGGACATGAAATAATCACATCCCCCACACCCCTCACCCCCTCACCCCCTCACCCATGCCCATGTTCCTTTCCAGCCCATGACAGCAAAGTTGGTCCTTGAACATGGATTAGTAACCCAACTAATTATGCCCGGGGCACTTTAGCTTGATTTGTTGTTATTTTAGGGAAGTAAAAGGGCGGTTCTAAATACTAAGAAATAGTACAGAAAGAAAGTGAACCCGGTATAAGAACTGCCCTCTTTGGAGGCAAGCTGTCTGTCTGCAGAAGTGTGGTTCACCTTTGGCGTCCAACCAAACTCCACGCTCCTTTCGATTTTCCAAAAAGGCAGCCACCTTAGCAAAAATGCTCAGATAAAACTTACCACACTTTCCATCCTGGGTCCTGTGCTCCTCCTTGGGTTTTTGGTGGGTATTTCCAGGAAGTGGTTTTCCCTGGCACCAACGTTACTGTTTAGATGCAACAAACACAGCTGGAAGAAACTAATGAGATTTATCATTAAGCAAAAATCCTGTTCTTAGCCCTAATTAGCTTTGCTTGATATGAACACTTTCTCTTGGTGAAGAACACCAGATGTCGGGAGAGCTGGGTGTGTATTCCAACTCTGTGATTAATAATAATACTAATAATAACAAAACATGACAGAAGCATTTAACATCCAGTAGCATTTAACACTAACAATATTTATCAAGCTAGTACTCGGTGCTAATATGAACTAATGCATGCCTGCAATGTGTTATCTGATTTAAACTTCATTACAATTCGGATGAAGACAGCGTTGCCTTTATAATCGCTCCTAACAAATGGAGAAATTGAGCTTTAGACAAATTAAACAGCTTGAGGAATTTAGAGCGAGGCATATCTCTTTCCTTCCCTGTCAAGCAGGGGTGAGGAGAGGGGATATAGGGAGTATTTCAAAGCTTTCTTGTAATTCATGTGTTGTGTTTTATTAAAAAAAAAAAAAAAAAGCAGACAGCCAGAAAATGTTTTGGTAGAGTGAGGTATGGTGAGCTGAGAGGGGTGCCTCAGTGGGCCCATGCTGAGTACCAGCCATAGAACTGATGTAGTATGGAATAGAGTTTATTTAGGGCATGGGAAGTGGAGTTGGGAATGAAGGGAGAGAGAAGGAGAGAGAGAGAGAGAGAGAGAGAGAGAGAGAGAGAGAGAGAGAGAGAGAGAGAGAGAGAGAGAGGAAGAAGAAGAAGAAGAAGAAGAAGAAGAAGAAGAAGAAGAAGAAGAAGAAGAAGAAGAAGAAGAAGAAGAAGAAAAGAAGGAAGAGGAAAGGCTGACCATGAATACATGGAGAGAGAAGGGGGAGGGGAATGGGAGAGAGGAGTTAGGGAGAGAAGAGAACAAGAGAGTAAGAGAGCAAGGGAATATATTGCATTTAAAAGACAAAGGAAATTCAAAAATTCAACAACCTTGTAAATACGATAATTGATCATATAGTTCACCATGATAAACACCTCAAGTCTATAGCTAAAAGATAACCAAAGGAAACTTAAAATTTGTAACTATGATAGCTAATAGTACAGATTTAACATGAGAAATATTTTAAGTCTGTAATTAAAAGACAATCAAAGGAAACTTAAAATTTGAGCCTGTGATTATAAAAGTTGGATTGCATAATAGAATGTTTTATTAGAGTTAGGCTAATTCATAAGAACACTATTGGTTAATGTTAGGACAATGGCATAGCAAGGGGAGGAAATTTGAAGCAGTTAGTCCCTGGAAACTGAGTTTAGATAAGGAAGTAAGAGAAGGCTACATCTGTGGAAGCTTACATCTGAATTTGTGTATCCTTTATTGTGAAGTCTGTGAGAAAGGTGAGCCTGTCTGTCTTTGATAAGAGATCTGGTGGTTTTCTTAACAAGTTAACAAATTGTCTAATAGACTAATAAGGTGGTAGATTTCCTTGAGGTAAGGAGTTAGAAGTCTGTTTTCTAGCTGTCAAGCTATAGTTACCTTAGCTGTCAATGTGGTCAGAAATTAGGGAAGAATAAATCATAATCTAGATATCATTAATTAATTAACATGACAGAGCTTGGTCAGTAGTCCACTAAGTTCCCACATCCTGTGGTCTCCATTGACAATCTGGGCAGTCAATCTGGTGGTCAAGCCCAAATGATGAGAACTTTTTCCTGTGGAGTAGGAGTGTGGGAGAAAATGACTCACTTTGACTTAGGTAACATGAAACATTTAACTCTCTGGGTGTCCTCTGTCTGTCCACAGTGTAGGCTAAGCCCTGACAGCAGACAAGGCAATGGAGCAGTGTTTCTTGGTGGTTATCATATCATAATCTGGGCAGAATCCTTTCCCATATGTTCTTTGACACCTTGGAGGGTATACTGTCAGGATTTGGGAGACTTTGTCTATCACAATAAGCTTAAATATTTAACATCACATTTAGTAGATTTCTGACAAGACTGAGAGCCAGTATCTATTAAGCATCTCTGAATCAGACAATCTGTGTTTGTTTAATTGTCACGGATGTATTGATCAAATAAAGAGCGTACACTGTGACTTAATAGCAGAAGCAAAAACAAGGCTAAGCATATACTTAAGTCAATGATCTTTAACATTTTTACTGTTTAGAAATCTTTAAAATCATTATCAAGGAAGCTATTTACCAAGGCAGGATAGAATGAAAACCTTATCTTGATTGAAGTGTCTTTGGGGCTCTTAAAACAGACTATACTCCTAAAGGCAGCAAAGTAGGGGACTGCCCATAACAAAGATGGTGGATGGTCCTGTGACTGCCCTTAGCTAAGATGGTGCTGAAGCAATAGTATAGGAAAACCTACCTTATCTGCCCACAACAAAGATGACACTGAAGCTACAGCTCTGCCTGGAGGAAAGTCACAAGTTATGCCTTAGAAAGGCACAGCAGAAGCATGACACATAAACATATAGATGAATCTAAGCAGTGCAGTGTGAGTGGTGTGAGGGGCAGCCTCAGGATGAGCACCCAGCTGGAGTGTAGGGTTGAGGCTACAAGCAGGGCCAGGGCAGCCCTCCCTCCTTCTCTTTCCTATTTCTTTCCCTGTCCCTAGTCTGTTTCTCTCCCTCTCCTCTATCTCATTCCCTTCCCCATTCATCTCACTATAGCAAGCAACAGCCATCTGAAATTCAGATATAGTTTCTTGTCATCTTGAACTTGGGATTTCCAGGCCTCAGAACACTGAGAAAATCCATTTTTTTTTTTTTTTTTTTTTTTTTACAAAAGCCACCCTTCCTGGGACATTGTGCTGGAACAATTCAACGAAACAAAGACAAATACTTGATTGATTCTCACAGTTAGCCATGTGTCTGAGTTAGGTTCTTAATTCTGTGATAAAGAATGTGACCAAAAACAAGTTGGGGAGGAAAGGGTTTCATTGAGAAAAATTGAGGCAGGAACTTCATGAATCACAAGACAGGGTAGAACTCTACTTACTGGCTTGTTCCTGTGATTTTCTCTGTCTTTCTTATGCATCTTAGGTATAGCACCATCCACTATAATCTAGACCCTCCTACAGCAGTCACCAATCAAGAAAATGTCCCCACAAGCTTGCCCACAGGTCAATCTGAGGGGCATTTTCACAATTGAGGCTTCCTTTTCTCAGATAAATACAGTGTATGTCAAACTGACAAAACAAACGAACAAACAATCAGAATCACATCTAAAATAGTTGGAATAGATGCTACTATTAAAATTTAGAAGCAGAAAAAAAAATTGAAGCTCAATTTTCTTGAGAGAAAAGTAGCTCTAAATATCTTTAAAAGCCACTTGCAGAACCTCGATATCATCCCCTGCAATTTGGTTTACAGTCTTTGTGTACGGTGAATTCTGTTTAGGTATTGTTTTAGTAGGCTGTTGTAGTAACTATTTAAAAAAACGGCCACCAGTGAAGCTGACTGTCTAGGCTGCAGAGTCTTTGCCTAGCCCAGCCGACATGTTGCATGGCCAGAGGCTACGTGCACGAAGCAGCTAGAAACGGCCAGCCAGAAACACCAGCCCTGCCACCCACAAGACGCCAGCATGGGAGATGGCTCTGCCAATCTTCCACGCTGTCTCTGCAAGGCTGGGAATTGCCCAGACCATCCCACCAACCACGTGGGCCCAGTAAGAAAACGAGACTCTAATGCTTAAATTATCCAAAGGCTTATATATTTAGTAATGATCAATAACAAGATGCCCTTACAATCAGAGGTGTAACCCAATACCCAACTTAGATATACCAACTACCTTTGACTGCTACAGACAAGCTAACATCAGCCTGCCCCCCCCCTCTCTCTCTCTCTCATTTCATCTCTCTCCTAGCTCCTCCTCTTCCTTCTCCTCTTCCTCTCCTTCCTCATCCTCTTCCTCTCTTTAACCCTCTCACTTTAGCTCCTACTACAGTAGGCTTCAGTTTGTTTTCGCTACTTGATGTATAGGTGGTAAAGCTGTCCACACCACCTAAAAATCTCCTTCTGTTTGTAAGTACCATGATGCTGATTTTAAATGAAATTTGCTAGGGCCCCATGGTGGATAATATTGATTGTCAACCTGTGGCTCTCAGTCATCTTAATGCTCTGACCCTTTAATACAGTTCCTCGTGTTGTCGTGTCCCTCGTACCATAAATTTATTTTAGCTGTGACTTCATAACCGTAATTTTGCTACCGTTACGAATCCTAATGTAAGTATTTGATATGCAGGATATCTGATATGTGACCCCTGTGAAAGGGTTGTTTGACCTTCACAGGGGTCGATACCCACAGGCTGAGAACCTCTTCTCTAGACTCTTCTAGAAGAGACAAGCTTCTATCTAGATTGGGTTAGCATCTGAGTCTTTGAAAGATTATCTGGATTAGGTTAATTAGATTGAAATATCTACCTTAACTGTGGGTTAACACCATATCATGGACTAGAGGCCCAGGCTGAATAAGAAAGAAAATCAAACCAAACACTAGCATTCATTCCTCTATGCTTTTTGTGTGGGAATGCAGTGTAACCATCTGCCTCAAGTTACTGTCACCACAACTTTCTCACCTTTCTTCCTTAAGTGTCTTTCAATAGGTGTTTTGTTTCACAATGAGAGAAGTAACTAAAGCAGGCGCTGACTTCAGAGCAGAGTTCTATAATGATGTGGAATCAAAACTTAAACAGTTCTTTGTACTTGTGAGTCTCCGTTCTTTATAAATTAGAGCAAGGCTCTTGTCTAGGCTCAACATAATTATATCAAGTTAGCATAACTATGACCTGGTTAATGTTATCATTTTGAAATTAAGTATAATAGAAGGAGATACAATTTCTGTCAAGTTGACAAAGGGTAGATTTGTGATGGCTATTCTTGGTTGTCAACTTGACCACATCTGGAATTAACTAAAACCCAAGCAACTGAGTATGCCTCGAAGATTTTTTTTCTTGATTGAATCACTTGGGGTGGCTGTCCACCTTATAGTCTGGGCCACACCTTCTGGTGGCAGCTTATCAGACATGAAGAATAAAGCCTTTATTCTCTGCTTGCTTGCATTCACTCTTGCTGGGAAGTCCATTTCTTTAGCGGCATTAGAGTCTACTTCTTTGGAATTCCAGTATATACTGAAGACCATGTGAGACAACCAGCCTCAAGGTCTAAAAAAACTATTGGATTTTTGGACTTTCCTCCTGGGGACAGTATTATTAGCATAGTGAGACAAGGTCTGTAAGCTGCTCAAATACACACCATATTTGTTCTATCACTTTGGTTTCTTTAGAGAATCTTGATTTATACAGTTTGCTTGTTTTGTTTTTTAATTCTTTAGTATCTGCTGTAATATAGGAAGTCTGCTCAGCAGAACAAAATGGTTTCTTCATATCTTTTACATCATTGAACATCATTGAAGCAGTAGACCTGGTCTTGAGTGAGACAGAGGGAGCAGAGTGCATACTTAACTCTCTGACTTCTCACCAAAAGGCTTATTTTTCTGTGTGTGTCCGAAAATACATGTCTTTGAGTGCAAAATTTAGGGAATACTTTCCATGGTTATGTTTCTATGCACATAGATACCCAAACTTTTTACTGGAAACTATGATATTTTGTTTTGAGGACCTCTGCCATTAATGTTTCTGTCTAGGTAGATATTAGACATGGAGGAAAAAAGAAATGAAGCCTATGCTAGATGGAGCTGCTTCCTGGAGATCTTGGGAAGAAGTCTCCTCTAACCTTGTTCTCTAAGAGTCTCCGTCCTGACTGGGGTTGAGGTCATGGCATACACATCAACTTCATTTCGTTCTGCTTTCAGTTTTAAGTCTGACCCTTGCCCCCAGACTCAGAACCAGAGCTCAGTTATTTACCAGTGTTCTTGTTGAGGAATCCACATAACCAAAAGGATCCAATGACAGATAAGTTTCTAGTATGGACTTAATTACCGCTAATCCATCTCCTGTGCTTTGACATGAAGTCCTTGGGGAAGTGCTCCCCCCACCTTTCTAAAACAGCATAAGCATGGAGGTAAGAGGACAAATTGAAAGTCATCTCCAAAAGGTCGAAGGCCTGTGAGGTGAGCAAAGTGTGGTTTTGCAAACACCCACACTTCCTTTGTACCACTGCTTAAATCTTGTCACATTTGACTCATTTACCTCTGTCCTTCAGAGAGAGAGAGAGAGAGAGAGAGAGAGAGAGAGAGAGAGAGAGAGAGAGAGAGAGATTCAGTGTACAACAGTGAATTGTGTGGGAAGGGTCTGACCATGGAAGATTCTGGAATATTTTCCAAGTCTTTCAGACTAGAGTGGGGCATCCTTTGAAAATCTGGACCATTGGATCATTGACTTGTTGGTGGAACATGTACCCATAATCATTGGGCATCTCAAGAACTTGGCTTTGTGCCTGTCTCTTCTTTTGTACATTGGCAGCCCCCCAGCATTTTGTCAGTATTCCTTACACTTTTGTATTATTCCATAGATTGGGTAACATTTCATGCCATTAACACCTGATATAAGGAAACTAAGAGATATAACCCAAAGTGCACTTTTAAGTACCTTTTTGTCACCAGGAACTCTGGATAAGTCCAAGACTTATCCTGGGGAAGCCTTAAATCCATGTCTGCAATGTTATACATTTTGACATTCTCATGGTAGTAAAAAACTTAAGAGCAGCTTGGGTTCAAATTCTTTTTTTTGAAATTAATTTTTTATTGGATATTTTATTTACCTTTCAGATATTATCCCCTTTTCTCATCGCCCCAGCCCCCCTATCCCATCCCCCCTCCTCCTGCTTCTATGGGGATGTGACCCCTCCCACCCACATACTCTCTTCTCCTTGTCCTTGAATTCCCTCACACTGGAGCATCCAGCCTTCAAGGGACCAAGGATCTCCTCTCCCACCTATGCCTGACAAGGCCATCCTCCCCTACATATACAGCTGGAGCCATGGGTCCCTCCCTATGTGCTCCCAGGCTGGTGGTTTAGGCCCTGGGAGCTCTGGTTGGTTGGTATTGTTGCTCTCCTCATGGGGCCCAAACCCCTTCAGCTCCTCCAGTCTTCTCTCTAACTCCTCCATTGGGAACCCCATGATCAGTTCAAGGGTTAGCTGTGAGCATCCATCTCTATATATGTCAGACTCTGGCAGACCTCTAAGGAGACAACTATATCAGGCTCCTGTGAGCATGTACTTCCTGACAGCCACATCAGCATCTACCTTTGGTGATGGCACATGAGATGAATACCCAGGTGGAGCAGTCTACGGATGACCCCTGCTTCAGTTTCTGTCCCACACTTTGTCTCCATATTTGCTCCCATGAGTATTTTGTTACTTCTTCTAAGAAGGACCAAAGTCTGCACAGGGTAAAGAAGGGAATGTGGGAAGAAATTTACAACCCTGAAATCCTTTTGAAAAAGTCCTGGAAACCTAAAAAAGAAAGAAAGAAAGAAAGAAAGAAAGAAAGAAAGAAAGAAAGAAAGAAAAGAAAGAAAGGAAGAAAGAAAAAGGAGAACAAATATTTACCACTTATTTTATATTAACCTTTGTTTGCAAAATGGGGTAATAAAATATGATTGATGTCTTATATTATTTTATGTATCAACTGAGGTAGAGGGGTCCTGAATTGCTTAGCAAATAGTCTCATGGATTATAAGTCAGTATTTGAATGATCATTTTTGTCATCCTCACTGAAATCCAAGATCTCCCTCTCATTCATTAATTCTGAGATGCTTGGGGTACCTCAGCATGCACTGGCTGATCTCCTGATGCACAGTCAAATCTGAAAGTCACCCTTACATTGCTAAATTCTGGAACAGAGGTTTCCATCAGCGTAGCTTTGTTCTGGGAGTTTAGACACTCTCCCACTCCTCTAATCCACAGGGAAGATAAAGAGGTGAATTGCTAAATACCAGTGTATCCACCATCAGAACAGAATGATGACATTTCACACTGCACGTTCCCAGGACTCAGCCAGAGACAAGCAACAACAGATAAGCCAAGAGCCCATGACACCCTTTCTTATTGCATTCCTGCCTCTCTAGAGCTAACCATTAATGGAGTCTGTTGTGTATTAAGTTACATGTGTTTACTTAAAAATAATCCTACGCATATAAACCAGTTCATATAGATCAACAGAAGCCTGTGGTTGGCTTAAGTCATTTAAATAAAACATGATTTCTGTAAGGTGCTCAATTGTTTTTATCATTCAATACTTTAAAATAAGTTCATGTTAATGCATGTATAGTTTATGCCTTTCAGATTTCAGGACAGGTTATTGCACGAATACACCCAAACTGTTCTGTCTGTATATTATGTATGTACCACTACTACCCACTTAACATTGCAATCATTTCAATGTTCATTATATTATCACACTGGACACCCTCAGATAGCCGTATCCATTACTCTCTGAGAGTTGCTTTAGGGCAAACGCACATGCTCACAGTCTCAAGGGGATGGATAGATTATGTGGGATGGTCATTTGGGAGGACCATCATCTTTCTTAATGGTTTTGAAATTTTATACCTTTACTAACTGAGAATTTCCATGACCTCACTGTGTTGGCCCAAATATCGCCTTTTATGCACCTGGTAGATTTGGAAGTGGACGCTGTTATTTGAATTTCCCTATGATTTGCATAATCGAACCCATGGTTATATGTGTGTCCCACACTCGGTTTTCCATTTTAGTTTGTTATAATTCATAAATGACTCATAGAAACAATCTGTGTATTTTATACTAGATCA